>NC_065923.1:58128556-58804039 GCF_024586455.1 Bactrocera neohumeralis | reverse complement strand
ATCTCGGATCGACATCGCCTGACCAGATAGCTATACCTTGATGGCGCAGTCTATAAGACGAAATTGCACGATGTTGTGCAGTATGAAGGCTAGGCCTCCACTGCGCTCTTTACCTAATACGTTGACACCTGCACAACTCAGAAGAACTGAGCGGCTGTTTAACTTACTGATCAAAAGGGGAGCTCCTATGGGCCGTGGAGATTCCCTGTTAGCCACTCTGGTGGAGTGGCGGCGCAGTGTTTGAAGGTTTAGGTGCAGATTGCACAGCCGTAGAGGCTAAAGTCGCAGTAATGCATTGGCAGTTTATTTTCTTTGTTTTTTCTCTCTTGCTCTTCTAATTTGGATCATTCACAATGCGTAACCAGCTGGCAAAATTACCTGAAGAAATAATGTATTTTTTTCCTGAGCAATTACTTTAGAGCTGGACCTTAAAGCAGCGAAGACGCTAATCTAAACAAGTAAAAAGGGCTAAGTTCGGATGCAACCGAATATGTTATAATCTTGCGACTTGCACGATTCAAAGCCAGCGAAATACCTTAAGGTGGGTTTCCAGCTCTCAAGAAAAGCAAAAACTTCATATAAAAAAACGCTTAAGAAATGATCAAGAAGTTTTCTGGTGTTAAATTTTCTTGTGGCAACATCCAGCTCTCAAGAAATTCAGGAAGTATAGTTACTACTTTTATTTTATAAATTGTGTATAGGCAATACTGGTTTTGCGAAGAAACATAACAGTTTCTATATATTTCTGACGCAAATTGAGTGGGAAGAAGAAGTAAGTTTGTGGTTTTATTTGATATTTTTACGTTATTTAATCCTTGGAAATGGAAGACTCAAGACCTATAGCAAAACGGCAAAAGAGAATAAAAAATGTCACAGCAGATGAAAAACGACAACGGGTTGGGTTTAGTATCGCGCCGGTTAATTTTGGCTCACTGTACCTAAACGAGACAACCGAATTGAAAATTTTAAACACGAATGTATGCTTAAATTATCAAACTTTATTTTTAAACATATTTTATAAAAATCGGTTCGCAAATTTTTGCACAAATTCACTGTAAAAAATGCTATTTTTTGCAAATTTCTCAATATATGCTAGTGTATTTTCACCTGTTGTGCATTGTACCAAACCAATTATGGATACATTTTCACGCACATATATTACTTATGAATTATAAAAACCACCAGTAATGTTTTTAATTACTTTTGATTGTTAATTTCTTTGTAAATCTTTAAATAAAATACACCTTTTCTGGATTCAATTTCAATTCTATAATGCGAAAAACCAAAATGACTGCCTAATTTCAACTGTCAAATTACCGAGAAAGCACGAACAAAAGGGAATAAATTAAACCCAGTTAGCAATAAATGTATGAAGTGAACGCGAAAAGGTGTTCAATGCTAAAATACTGTGGATGGCGTAGCCGGTGTTGGACCGGCCAGGGTTATTTTTTTAAAGCGCGGCCGAAGGCCGCCAACGCAAAAAGGAGTTCTATGCGAAAAAAAATCTGATACACCCCGGTGTTGGACCGACCAGGGTTATTTTTTTGAAGCGCGGTTGGACCGACCAGGGTTATTTTTGAAAGGCCGCCCACGCAAAAAGGAGTTCTATGCGAAAAAATCTGATACACCCGGGTGTTGGACCGACCAGGATTATTTTCTGTAGCATTAATAGATAATTTGTACCATTAATATGTAGATGCAATTAAATATGTATGTACATTGCACTGAAACATTTTGGTTTTCTTTATTTTGAATTATTGTCCATACAAAAATGTTGGCTGGGTTGCATTGGTTTCAGTTTGTATGGAAAAATGAGTAAAAACACCGATTTTTGGTCATTTTCAAAGGGCTCCCTACAGGTCTATAGTGGCTCTAGGGGGTTAAAAAGTTCGAACCTTCCTCTTTCCGATAAGGGGGCGTGAGGGGGGTTGCGGGGGTGGCCCGCAAGCACAAAAATGGTAACGCTGGTAGAGAAACGCTGGAGGAGCCTTTTTTCAGACACGATTGATTGGGAGTTTGCTGAAGAAATGGCATTTTCGCCAAATATATCACACAAAACAACGTAAGTCTATTAAATATTATTTTAAAATTTATTGAACTTTTGTTGTGCTTTCGCAGAACTTTCACAAGTCCAACATTTGAAGATTTTGATTCGACTTTCCCCATAAATAGAGCGAATGTGGAGGTGTTAAGTGTATATAATGTGCATGTAAATGGATTTATATAATGTGCATGTTTTATTTTTTTATTTGTGTATTTTGCAGAATCCAACACCCCACAAGTAGTCGGACGTTTAGCGGAAGTCAAAATGAAGAGGCATGGTATCGATTCAACAACATTTTAAAGAAGCAAGAAGATTTGGTAGCAGCAAAGAACAACTCACCATATGCACAAGTCCTTGCTAGTTTTGACTGGTTGTTGAATAAGCTTCCACGGTCAGTTGGTGATGATATGTGTATGGAATTTTACAGTATGCTGCTACAGAAAGTTAATGAACTTAAATCAAAACATTAAAACAAATATCTTTTTATACTCACTTGTCTTCTTCTTCTTTTCTTAAAAAACATATATACTTGATATACATAAAATAAATAGTAATTATTGTTTTTATAAATAAACATAAATATTGGAAAATTCAAAGAAATGTTGAATTATTTTTCCATGCATCAGATCCAGATGTAGAATTTACATAAGCTTTTAAGACTGGATCATTCCGCAAGTTTTTAAAATCGGTGAAAAACCTGACCTTCTCATTCCTTGCCTTGAGATACGAGCTCAATGACAGGGTCTCCTGCGGCTTATTTTGTTATTTCCAGACTCCATGATGGTCATGAATGTGCCACAGTTCATCATAAAATTTAGCCTAAAATATAAGAAATACATACATTTGTTTACACACTATAATTTGGTGACATATTATATAAAATCTAAATATGGATACTAAAAAGGACCACCTGAAAAATAAATAATATTAATTAATTATGATATTTTTAAATTTAAATATACATATTGGGAAACTTCCCAATCGCCCTTGCTCAAACCTAGCAATAAAAAGAGGACAGCCGCACAGAGAAAGCCTGCTTATTGGTGGAATCGAGAAATTGAATCTCTGAGAAGTGAAAGTCACAAAGCGAGGCGCCGTTTTCAACGAAACATAGGCAGCTTAGATTGTGACAGCCTGCGAGAAGCATTCAAAAAGAAACGAAACGACCTAAAAAAGGCGATTAAAAAGAGCAAAATGACATGTTTCAAAGAATTATGCGAAAAAGTGGACGAAAACCCGTGGGAGCAGTGTATAGAATTGTAATGTCAAGGATTAAAGGTGGCAAATGTCAAGCGCCTACATGCCCTTCATTACTCAAAAATGTTGTAGAAACCCTATTCCCACAACAAAATCAAGAAGAAGAAAATTATTATCGCGAAGAAGTCTCAGATGCGCCAGAAATCACCGAGCAGGAAGTTGTTCAAGCTGCTGAGCGCTTTGAAAATAGCAAAGCACCAGGATTAGATGGTATCCCGAATAGGGCTCTTAAAATGGCGATCAGCTATCATCCTCAGCCATTTTCGGATTTATACACACGCTGCCTTCGTGAAGGAGTGTTTCCAAAGGTCTGGAAAGTACAACGGCTGGTACTACTACAGAAGCCAAACAAACCGGCAGGAGAACCAAGTTCCTATCGACCGCTCTGTATGATCGATACGATGGGCAAAATTCTGGAGCGGATAATCTGTACCCGTCTAGAAAATCATTTAGAAGGAAATGGAGGTCTCTCTGATAACCAATATGGTTTTCGTAGAAAGCGTTCAACTCTTGATGCAATCAAGAAAGTTGCAGGTATAGCAGAAAAGGCTATTGAAGGAGACAGATGGATGTACGGGAGCAAAGAATATTGTGCGGTCGTCACATTTGATGTGAGAAACGCGTTTAACTCGGCCCATTGGCCCCATATAATGCGTGCACTAGTGCTCAAAAAAACACCGAGCTATTTGTTGTACGTCATACAAAGTTATTTGGCCGATAGGATCCTGCTCTATGACACTGACGAAGGACCAAAAAAGTATAGGGTAACGGGTGGTGTGCCACAAGGATCTGTGCTAGGCCCACTTCTGTGGAATGCACTATACGATGGAATATTGCGCCTCCCTCTACCGAAAGAAGTGCAAATAATTGGATACGCAGATGATATTGCTGTGACAATCAAATACAAAATATATGAAGTGATACTGTACTAAAGATAAGACAGTATCAAACGAGTTCAAAACTCGAACTTGCCGGCCACAAAACGGAAGCAGTTCTTATAACTAGCAGAAAAAAACTGGAAACCATTTCGCTTAATATAGACGGGCACACCATTACAACACAATCCTCGGTGAAATACCTTGGTGTAACGATTGATGCGAGGCTCAACTACAAAATGCATATTGAAAAAGCGTGTGAAAAAGCGGCGCGAGTAAACATGGCCTTATCAAGGATAATGGCAAACATTGGAGGTCCGAAACAGAGCAGGAGAGCTCTTCTGGCCAAGGTCAGCCAATCAATTGTAATGTATGCGGCGCCTGTATGGGGACCGACATTAATACATAAGACATATGCTGGAGTGGTACAATCAGTGTTCCGGTTGAGCGCTATCAGAATAGTCAGTGCGTTTCGCACGGTTTCTAAGGAAGCTGTCGGGGTTCTAGCAGGAATTATGCCTCCAGACATAATGGCTCTCGAACTTAAGCGAATCTATGATAAAAGTAAAAGCGCCGGCCGGAAACTAACGGTGGCAGAGCGGAGTAGAAAGACAAGCCAGCTTAAACGAATGGCAAACACGCTGGGATACAACAAACAAGGGGAGATGGATGCTTCAGGGAGTACCTAATAAGTACGGCCACGAGGAAGGGGTAGCTTGCTCTTTCTGTGGTAACAATAACGAGAACGCAGAACACATATTTTTCCACTGTCGGAAATATACAAATGAGCGACTATCTTTGGAAAAGGAAGTATCCAACCGAATAACACCAGAGAATATAGTGACGTATATGCTGCACTCGAGGAATGTGTGGAATTTAGTGGAGAAGATGGCAGCCAGGGTGCTCCATGACCTAAGAAGAGCAGAAAATCAAAGAAGGAGTGAATCTAGAGCAGCGAATATCGCTGTAATGACGTGAGCCCATAGGCTAAGCTTGCCCTGCGATGAAATGCCTAACGGCGGTCCCACAGGGCCTAAAGCTACAGGAGACCTAGTTAGGGCTTAGTACGTAGGCGTACCGTTTCGCAAGTCCAGCACAGTAGTTATTACCGACTGGGCGTGGTCCCGAATAAGGTGCACCTATAGCGGGCAGTACGAATCGTGCATACTGCTATTGCAAAGTAGCAGTATCTATGTAAGATTCCCCCTCCGGCACAAAAAAAAAAAAAAAAAAAAAAAAAAAAAAAAGACTGCAGCAGCACGACAGTGAACTGAAAACGTCGTTGTGCATCTTACTACATGTACATTTGTGAGAAGCAACAACATAACAATGACCGGCATGTACACAAAACAAGGCAGTTGTCCATTTTGAATGAACACAATATCGTTCTGGCCATACTAATTCTTTCACTTCAATGGAATTTTAATATTTTGTTAAAAGTGAAATTTTTTATGCAAAAAATAAGTAAATAGGTAAATATTTTTGCTTTAAATTATCAATTGTTATTACAAATGATATAATAGAGCTATTTTATGCTTTTATTTGTAAAATAACGTAAAGTTTTTTAGAGCTGTGAATAATATTACATTGTACATATTAGTGACATCACCACTCTACCTCCTCTTTCTATCTTCCATTCTACTGTCAGTAGAGTAGAGTTACTGTCGTCCTACTGTCGATGGCAAATATAGGAGGATATTGAAGTTAGCGAGAGCGACAACTGTCGGCCAGCAGTCATGTAGTCGTGCAGCTGTCTAAATAACTGTGTCCTTAAGAACGTGTGTATTTTTAATATTTGACAGATGTCGTTTGCAGCGCTTATGTGTTCACGCTTAACGCTTTACTTTTTTGTATACCAATTACCCTTGCCCAAATATCTTTTCTGTTTGATTACTTTTTCACACTCTTCTACTTTTTAACATTCACGGTGCGATATGAAATGTCAAAATTTCTTGCTAACTACTATTTCACACAAAAGAAATAATACCGATAATTTCTTGAGCATTTACTTGAGGGCTGGAACCTAACCTTTAAGATGTAAAACGTAAACCAGAGAATCGGATTCTAATAGACAGACGGTAGCGTTAATCCGGATTAACTGCGCACTTAACCAGATCCAAATTTGTAGGTAACCGACGGCAGCTATGCGAGTTTGAAACTCTCGTAAACAGCTGTTTTGTATTACAATAATCATATCATATCAGCACGTTATTTTTAAAACTGTATCATAACATAAAATTTCTTGTTTTATTATTGAAAATTTTGAAAAACAGTTGTCAGTGTTCCTTGTTTTCCATTCACAATAGATTAAAATTGGCCATTTTTGACAAAGTTGCGAACGAAAATACAGAAAATACATTAGCGGGCTTTATTTACATTTACTTGCGCATTTGACCAATGTTAATGCAAGTTAGTAATGCACAAAAATTTCGTGCATTTAGCTGAATTTACTAAATTTGAGTAGGCAACACTGCCCAAAAATAGATAGTTTCTGCCAAAGTGTATTCAACAAAGTGAACTAAGTATATGACATTTAATTTTTCTTTACGCTTATTTGACATGAATGTTGTCATTGACTTAACCCTTACATTTATTCAAAAATTCAAATTCGGAAATTCAAAAGTAAGCAAATTTCAAAACGAAAAACAATATTTTTTTAAATAACTGAATAAAATGCCGAATACTTGTTGCCTATGCAAAACAACTCATGGAAGCAACTTACCAATGTTTTGTGCTCCAACTGACAAATCGCAACGGAAGGAATGGGAAAAAGTATGTGGCGTACAACTCAGTTTGTCATCGAGAATATGTGGGCTACATTTTAAGGCGGAGGAAATAAAAGAATCTCCCCTTAAAAGAAGACGACTAAGCCCCGATGCAGTACCCTCATTAAACTTACTTCCCAATCTTCAAGAAAAAAAGTAAGAAACCCTCATATTTTGATAAATAGAAATTTTACGTTTTTACTATTGATTAGGTCTCAAGACAAACTTGTTTGCGCGAAAATTTTAACAACTGATCGGAAGCTATACATGCTGTGCTGTAGTTTTTGTGGTAAGGAGTTTCTGTTGTGGAATTGGTGTTGTGGAATTGGTGCACATGAACGAGAACCACGCGTTTTTTAATAATGCTCTTGCCAACGCAGCTGTTCAAACCGAGTAAGTTATTTTTGGTTGTCTAGTTTAAACAAGGCCATGCATCAAGCCCTCTCTAACCTGTAGAGGAAAATTGCCCTGCAAAGTATCACATGAACATACTTGTAGATATAATGAACATCATTTGAAAATATAACGCACAAACACTGATTATTTTACCTACATATGGTAAGATATCGTGGTGCTATGCGTTTGTATTAATACTCCTCGTTGTATAATGTGAATATACTTTAGTCTTTAGACTAAATTTTAATGTGATACGGCTAATACGTTTACATGTAGGGGTAATCATTTGTCGGAACCGATTAAATAAAATGACAGTAACAAATAGCTCCCTTACAACATGTCACACATTTTGCGTTATATTTTCACCTTTAGACAACTAATTGATCATACAAAACATGGTACTTATTATATGTTCATGAAAAGTATAAAGCATTCAATATAACGATTTTTCTTAGTTCTTAATATGAGCTGAAAACCGTATCATTTTCTTATGTATTATCGATGCAGAACATATAGTTGCCACGGAACAGAAAAATTTAGAACTTCAAGTTAGGTCGCTAGAGAGTGAAGTAGCGAGCTCGAGTAAGCTTGTAACCGCAGTGAAAAAGTTTTTTACGGAAGGTCAGATTATGAAGCTGATTGTAAATAAAAATATACATTGGTCATGGTCAGACATTTCATCGGCCGTTATCTTACATGCATCAGGACCGAAGCATATAGGCATTTGCTAAAAAATGGTTATCCTCTTCCGTGTGTGGCCACTTAGAATAACTGGGTGCGAAAATTGAAAATGGATGAAGGGCTTTTAGAAAATGTGATTAAACTTATGGAACATAGTAAATTAAGTAAACAGGAACGGATCTGTGTGCTCTCCATAGATGAGATGAAAATAGCTTCATGCTATGAGTATGATCCAATGCAGAGAGTCGTGAGAAAACCATCAAACTATTTGTATTCGTTCGAGGATTGGTGTCCTCATGGAAGCAACATATTTTTTATAGATTTGATTATAAAATAAAGAAAGATACATTGGAGAACATAATCTCAAAACTATATTCAGCAAACTTTACAGTCGTTGGAGTCGTTTCGGACATGGGGCCTTCTAATCAAGCAATGTGGAAAGATATCGGTATCTCAACTTGTAAGTGGTATATTATTATATTTTTATGAGAATGCTAGAATGCGTCTTAATTTACAATAATTTACACTAATTCATTAGCAAAAACTTGGTTCAATCATCCTAATAGTGATACACAGCGTGTATTTGTGTGCTGATGCACCGCACCTTTTAAAATTAATTAGAAATCACTTTATAGATAGTGGTTTTATTTATGAAGGAAAAATTATAACAGTACAGACAATTAAGCAAGTTTTGAACCTAACGACAGTCTCGGACGTATCCATTACTTATAAATTAAGCGATGAGCATTTGGAAGTAAAAGACGCAAGCCGTCAAAAAGTGAAGCTTGCTGCGCAACTATTTTCGAACACGTTTGCTAATGCTATAAGAAGATGCTACATAGATGGACATAAAATATATACCGCAGTGGAATGTGCAGATTTTATCCAACTTGTTAATAACTGGTTTGATATTTTTAATTCTAATATTCGTTCTAATCAAACTCCGTTCACAATGCCATATGAAAAAGCACTTTTGCAACAAAACGAAGTGCTCGAAAAAATGTCAAAAATAATGTCTGAGCCCTTGATTCCAAATAAACGATGCATAGCTCCTTTTCAAAAGGGAGTAACTATTTCCACAACGTCTCTTAAGCTATTACTTGAGTACCTACATACATGGAAACTTTGGGATGGAATATATTTTAACGCAGCGCCTGAATCAAGACATCTTGGAGCATTTTTTTGGCGCTATGAGAACGGTTGGAGGGCAATATGACCATCCGACACCGCTACATTTTAAATATCGACTTCGAAAATATATGTTTGGTAGATATATATTAAATGATCCTTTAAAGTGTTTTTATTTAATTTGTGTTTTTTTTTTGTAGCACGGAACACCGAAAGTTTCAGCTCAACATTGAACGTACAAGAGGACGATGCAAAGTGGCTGACACTAGATCCGGAATATTTTTTAGAAGATGAGATATATGTATATACATGAAGAACACTTTTTAAGTAAAGAGCTTGACAAAATTAATAAGCAAAATTTAAGTCGTACAAGTTTGGGTTCATTTTATGAAGATGGACTGGAATATTTGGGTGGTTTTTTAATACACAAATTAAATTTAGATGACAGAATTTCAACTGATAGTACATGGACATGGGTAGACCAGCGGGGGGGGACAGGACTTACAAAACCGAACCAAAATTTTTTAGACCAGTTAAAACTTTTAGAAGACGTGTTTATAAATGTGAATAACGACAACATTTGCAGTGACAGAAATTTGGTAGACATACTTTTTGATAAATGCAAAGATATTGCTCTTGAGGATAATGTCAAGAAATTGTTTTTTAGGTGCAGGATACATTTTCGAATCAAGCATTTGAACAAAAGTTTTAAAAATAAACACTTGCATCAAAAATATCACAACGAAAAAAAATATTTTATACACTTACTTGAAAATACAATATTAGAAACAAAACTACTCATTTAATTTTTGATTTGTAGTTGATGATAACCAACAAAGAATATCGTATGGTTTATTATTTCCATTTTGTTCAATTTTTACCGCTGAAGCTACGGGTATTCTCAAAGCTGTCCAGTATGCCCAACAAAACCTTGGTAAATTCATCATCTGTACAGATAGTCTATCGTGTTTTCAAGCTTTAAAAAACCGCAGTAACTACAATGACGTCATTATTGGCATTAGATCGCTGTTGTTTTCGTTAGCACATAGACTAAAAATAATGTGGATACCCGGTCACTCTGGAATCATTGGAAATACTTTTGCGGACTCGGTGGCTAAGGAGGTGTGCATCACTCCAACAACTACATCTGCCTTGTTTGTTAAGCGTGCTATAAAACGGCTTATTATTCAACAAAGATCCACTAAATTGGCGCTTGATTGGATGAATTACAGACACCACTACTCTAGAATAAATTCAAATCGTATCAAACCATCCTTTCCCTCATCGCTTTCATCTAATTATATCATTCCATATATCAGACTTCGCATTGGCCACTCCATTATCACACACGCTCACATACTAAATGGCACTCAGATCAACCAATGCCCATTTTGTGATTCAGATTTAAATCTATTGCATCTTCTGCAACATTGTCCAGCACTTCAAACTCATAGACTGTCAAACTTCAATAATACTGATCCAATAATTTTATTGATGGATCCCTCAAGCAACAACATTTCGAAAATCTACAACTTTTTGAAAGACAGCGACCTTCTTCGACGCATATAACATAACCAGTCGGCCGATAGCCCATGATGCTAGTGCTGCGTATTTTCTTAAGTTTGTATAATAATTGTATTATTATGTAAGCTTTTATAAAATAAAAAATAAAATAAATAAAAAATATTTTATTGTCAAATAAGCGTAAGTCAAATACTTATTTCACTTTGTTGAATACACTTTGGTTTCTGCTATTGTTTGACAGATGTCGCTTGAAATCTGCCGCCTTGTTTGTGTTTACTGCTTCAGAGGTAAATAGTTTTTATATTGCTAATTAAATTATGTGCAAGTATATTAACAAAAACAAATTTTAATATTTGTAGATGGCAGAATATAAACAACGTACAGTTTGCTAAACAAATTTCACTATCAGCTGTCTAGGGCTATAACTGTCTCAAATTTTGAGGATTAAATGAGATTTAACAACAATTCACTAACTTCTGATTAACTGCATTAATCCGTACCAACACTAATACTCTATATAACTCACACACTGACCGACAAATTAGGCATACATTTGTTAGAAAAAAGAAAATCATTATATATAGTACAGGGTTTTCAATAAAACCCCTACAAAAGTTTTGTAAATAAAACAAAAATAGTTTAGGATATCAATGAAATTATTTATTCCTGTGAAAGCAAATTCGTACGTATTTAATGAGTCCCCAAGTGATACGTATAACCGTTAGATGAACAAAACTATAATACTCAAGATCATCTTCTTTAGAATATCGTAATTGTTTTGGTGAGAAACGTCGTCATATATTCCGTATAGGTCTAACTTTACTGTGCGAATTGCGTTGTATTTTATTTGGCGTGTGATACAATTGTTCGGAAAGCGAACGTTTCGATGGTCGATGCTAAATTTTTCGAATCTATTGGCAATAGCAATAGATTTGACAGTTAATATGCCATAAATTTTTGCCTTTCGAGATGCCCCTTTAGGTAAAAAACTATAGCCAGAGATAACGGGGCATCTCGACAGGATAAAATCTATGTCTTGCTAACTGTCAAATCTATTGCTATTGCCATTGCCAAATCTGTATGTGGGCATTTGTTATCATAAGATAATCACAGAGATAAAATAATCATTTGCGCAAAAGCGTAGGGTAGGTAGGTTCGAGCTGATGTAGCGCATGCTTTGAGCTCTTGAAAAATTTATTTTATCATTTGCGAAGGTAGCATTTGGGTAGGTAGCTGATGTAACGCATGTTTTGAGCCCTAGAACTGTTTAAATCTTTTATGTGGAAAATATAAAAGGGATAAAGATCCTTTTGTTTACAAATGTATTTCTGGGAAAAATTAAATAATAACAAAGAATAAAGATCCTTTTTTTACAAATGTATTTACTACATATGTAATAATTGTGGCATACATTTTACATACCAATTAAAATAATAAATTTAAAATTTATTAAATTTAAGATTTCGCTTATTCCCAACCCAATTTGCACAATTTTTTTGTAAATTAACAATATTAAACTAAATATTAATTTTTTGAAAAAATGTTATTCTGAAAATGTACTGTATTTTTATATTATAACACAACCGTCTTAATATTCGCTCTTCTAATTTTCATATTACCGAAATGAAAATGCCGTCGGCATATGTGCAAATGGGATATGTTGCCTCTTCGAAATTTTCATAGAAATGAAAACTGCGCTGTCAAACTGCTGAAGTGACAGCTTATAGCTTACGATATATGGCATACGAATTAGTTTGTGATATATTGTAAGCTATAAGCAATGTGGAGTCTCCACAGGCAATAGGCACGGCAATACAGTTAGCAAGACATAGATTTTATCCTGTCGAGATGCCCCGTAAAGAGATGCCCAACTATCCTGTTACTGGAAATGTGAGAACCACTCACCTATCGAACTTTGACAATTAACTGGTTTGGGTAGGTTTTGACTTTTTGCAATTGGAATGACTGGAACGGCCAGATTGAAATCAGAGATAATATTCCTGTTGAAATTTTACCAAAAATATACATACTTATGTATGTGAACGGGGGTATTTGTTGCCGCCGTTCAAGATCGCTAATAAAAAATGTAAGACAATGAAAATCAAAGAAAATGCAAAATCTAAATAGTATATTTCATGAAACGTTTTACTATTTGATGCATAGTAGAATTAATTTTCAATTAAAAATGATTAAAAACATTTAATAATTGAGAACTAATAGGCTTGGTTCACCTTTTTAAGTAAAAATTAGTACGAAAATGGATACGAATTAAAAGATTTGAGAAGAATATATGCTTTATACCTTCAAAGTAAATTACATGAAGCGTCGATGCAGGAGCTCTATGTTTTAAGTTCTCTGGTTGAATCTATATTAAACGTTCTCTGCTTTGACTAACTGGTTTTAGCCAATTGGAATGTCAGATTGAAATCAGAGATAATATCTGTTGAAATTTTACCAAAAATATACATACTTATGTATTCTAATAAAAAATGTAAGATGAGCATAAAATCTTTTCCTCCAAAGAAACGCACGTGGGAGACATTGTCAGACAATTACAATCCCCTCTCATTGAAAATCGACGTTTTCAATCAATTTTCAATTCTTAAGTTTCGTGTAACCTGGTCGGCCAATGAAATACCTAGTAGTATTGATGCAAAGGATCTTAACCTTTATGGCGACTTGGCTTGTATAAAAAGTGAGGCAAATGATAAAATTCAAAACAATACAAATGACGTCGAAATGCCATTCAATGGCAATGTCAATCAATATACATATGTATGTATGTATAAATATAGGCACGCATGTAAATCATAATAATAATCATGTAAAAATCAACGGTGCTATAAGTGATATTGTGCCAGTATCAGCAAAAGTAGAAAAAATACAAATAGTTATATTGTAACAATACACGACAACAAACGGAGTACACACAGGAGGTCATATGTCCATGGTGTGGTTTGGATTGCTTGCATCTATATGCGCTGCTTAATGCGTGTCATGCGTATTGATGTGACCATAAACGATTCTTATGATGGTTCGTATGTGACAAATTTACTAGTCTGCCGCCGGCGCAGACAGAAAACCTGCCTAGATGAGTTTCTAGTGTTGGACGAGGACGATTTAAGCAATCAGCGTTCTTACATTACAGCCATAATAGCGGCGTTATCTAGTATTTTTGGATTGAGTGTTCATAATTAATTACTTTCTTCTAAAGAGTATACCACCACACGGGGACCTGTTTACCTGTACATCCAAAGGAACTTGATATCGATTCAGAGGGTGAATGTGACCCACTGTGGTTACGGCAGTGAACGATACAAATTATTAATGAAATATCCGATGTAAATGAGGAGAAAATGAATTGAATAAGCTTTGGATAATAAAGAATTGTTATGTAGGCCACTAGCTTACAAAATGAGGCTTGCAGCCCAAAGATTTTCCAGTCAGCCGATTGAACACAATTAGTGCTTTAGTCGCCTTGACCAAAGACATGTCAACATGCTGCTTCCACCGCAGAGTGGAATCCAGCGTGAGACCAAGATAAGTGTACGGTTCCTGAGGTCGGGCAGAGACCTACGTCTCGTGAACGAGGCGATGGTGGTCTTAGAATGATGATGTTCAACTCAACCCTACTGCACTACCCTTTTGCCAAGTTTAAACTTCACTGTACTAAGTCACACATAGTGTCCTCAAATTAACCTCTGGCTATAATAACAATGTCATCTGCGTATCTTTGGCAGAGGTTCCCATTCTCAATTAGCAATACTAGTAGATCATCCACACTCCTTACCAAATTAAAAAAAAATCGTAATATCTGTGATGATCTCTACAAGTGACAAACTGGGAAGCAAGAGTTCTTTTTAGTTTTGTGATCTGCTGAATATTAGGTGACTTTATTTGTTTTAATAGTAGACGAAACGTACCAAATGTGTTATTACTACTGGAATATTAGAGGCAACCCATATCGTACGGCGTATGTTTAGTGAAATATTTAGGATTATACAATGATTTCGCCATTCTTTCAGACTAGATGAGCAAACAACAATTTGCAAGTACTAATATTGAAAATTTTGGAATTCTCAAATAATCAACTGACAATTTAGTTTTTACTATTAATCTTGATGAGTTATGTATTTCCTATAGATCCTCTGAAATTGTTTTTATAAATAATTGTGCCCTCTATATATTCTTATTTCATTGCTACTGCTACTTGATATTGCTGTTGCAACTTTTGTACTGTCTCCCGATGTTTTGTCATATCTTTTTCCATATTCTCCAATGTATCGTTTGAACTTTTCAGTTCTTTCGAAATATATTCAATTCGCTTGCCAACATTTTGACGTGATTCCTCCAGATCCTGCTTTACTAAAACGGGTCCATACAACTTGTACACTTTATTATCGGGACCGAGTATATTCAATTCGTCCAACACACATTTATTCTCATTTAATTGAGATTCAAGGAGTGTACGCTGCTTTACCAATTTCACACACGCTAAAAGAGAAAAAAAAAAAAAACGATTCTTACCCATTTAAAAACATGATAGTACATAAGAATGTAAACATACATATGTATATGCACATTTATTTTGTTTTACTGCGAATAAGTAACCGCAATTCGACCGACTAAGACTTACTTTTTTGTAGATTTTGATAAGCTTCGAGCTCTGATTGCAATTTCTTCACCAATGCAGTGCTGTTTTTATCCATTTTTAAGAAATATTCCAGAAATATTGAATTAATATTTATAATTTTTAAAACAGTTGCAGATCAAATGACAAATCCAAATCATGGATAAATGTTCAAGTAACACCACATGAGTTTATGCGGCGAATTTTAATATAACTGTCAAAGAGAAAAGCGAATTCAAAGACAGGTAACAAATTATAGAATTGCCAAGTTTGGAAATAGCAATTAAAATATATCTTTACTCCAAATTCTTAATTAGTTTTTCGATTCAGAAACCGTCTAATACATTTTTGTTTAATAGATTTTATATATATTTTTAGTATGATTGCACGCACATTGCATGTGCCTAACGATTAATTCGTACGTGCATTGATTTTTGTTTTATTTATTCATTGGGAATGGAAGTTAAAACGAAGAAGATGAAGCTGATGAAGAGGAAGAGTGTGTACGCCTTATGTGTGAAAATTTCGCGCCGATATCTTTTCATTTACAATAGGGAACTGTGAAAAACTCTTGCACATTAAAACTTTTATATCTTCACGGGAAATTAGTATAAATTTGTAGTTTTAATGTTCTAAATAAAGTAAATTGAGTGTATATATAAAGGACAATTAAAAAGTGGAGTGTGTTTTGGGGCGTCTTTTGCTACCACAAGCTTAGCGTCGAAAACGACGAGACAGTGAAGCAGCAGAAAATTAAATTGTGGTTGAACACGCAGTGCTCATACTACGGAGACGGTGATTATTCAGTAAACATTTTAATAAATACAATGGCTCCGGCGAAAAAACGCGAAAAGGATAATGCATTAGCAGCGCCGGCAGCTGCTATAAGTAATGTTGCAAACGGAAGTGTCAACTCTGTTAATGGTGGTGGGGTATCTTCGGCAACAGCTGCTGCTGCATCTGCAGTCACTGCAAGTACTGCATCTATAAACGTTGATAATGTGAAACTCAATGGACATCAGCAAGAGCAGGAACTTTTTCTACAAGCTTTTGAGAGTAAGTTCACTAAATGCAAATAAAAAGTATTAATTAAATCTAAATATAAAATCTTTGTTTAGAACCTACCCAGATATATAGGTTTTTACGCAATCGTCATGGCACCAGTGTATGTAACTTTATAATGTCTTTCATTGTTGTGTCGATAACTTTTATGTTTTTTTTTTAATAATTTCAGCCTATATTTTTGAATCGAACACTTAGTTATATGAAGGATCGCATGTCGCGAAACAATAAAAAACGCACAACATTTAAAGTTAATTCAATATTACAGCAAATAACACAAAAAGCAGAGATAGACTCAAATAAATATTTGAATATTATTTACAATGGGTTATTTGATAAAAGTAGTTGCAGCGATCAATGGTGGAATGCGGGAGAGTCGGTTAGTGTAGAAGCTACTCTTTACAAGATAACAAAAAATAAACGAAAAGATAGCACCTCAGACTTTCAGGAAGTGATGGTAAATATATCCTAACAGTATAAATATATTAGCTTATGTTATGATTTTTAATGTTTACATTTTATTCTAGAGTTACAGTTCAGATGTTGAATACAATCCAGATCATGATATTAGTCGCTTCTCAACTATCAGTATTCCGGTACAATCAATGCGTCCTCTTGGCGATCAACACACAATATATAAACTATTGTTTCGTATTAAAGTCTTACCAAAATGTGATAAAAATGCAATTGATGAAAACACTGAGAATTGCGGTAAGTGAAATAAGTAGATATATGAATATTTAAATTGAAAAAAGTATTTAGGCATTACAATGTTATGAGTATACTGTAATTAAAAATTTGTTGTTCAATTTAATATAGAGACACCTTGCAAACGAGGAAAAATTAGTACGAAAATCTATGGATGCGAATTGATAGTATTTGAGAAGAATATATGCTTTATACCTGAAGGTGATTACGAAGCGGCGATGCAGGAGCTCAATTCGATGAGCATAAAATCTTTTTCTCCAAAAAAACGAACGTGGGAGACATTGCCAGACAATTACATTCCACTCTCGTTGAAATTCGACGTTTTCAATCAATTTCCAACTCTTAAGTTTCGTCTAACCTGGTCGGCCAATGAAGTGCCTAGTAGTATTGATGCAAAGGATTTTAACCTTTATGGCGACTTGGCTTTTATAAAAAATGAGGCAAATGATAAAATACAAAACAATCCAAATGAGGTCGAAATGCCATTCAATAGCAATGCCAATCAAACTAAAAATATAGGCACGCATGTAAATCATAATAATAATTGTGTTAAAACCAACGGTGCCAAAAGTGGTATTGTGCCAGTATCAGCAAAAGTAGAAAAAATACAAATAGTTTATAATTTTTTATATAGTAACAATACACGACAACAAACGGAGTACACACAGGAGGTCATATGTCCATGGTGTGGTTTGGATTGCTTGCGTTTGTATGCGCTGCTTAAGCATTTGAAATTATGTCATGCTCGCTTCAATTTCACATATCAACCGGCAGGGAATGGCGCACGTATTGACGTGACCATAAACGATTCTTATGATGGTTCGTATGCGGGATCACCGTACGATTTGGCTGGTCCGTCAGGTTGTTCCTTTGCGCGAACATGTGGTCCAGTGCGTCGTACAACTGTGACAAATTTACTAGTCTGCCGCCCGCGTAGACAGAAAACCTGCCTAGACGAGTTTCTAGTGTTGGACGAGGACGATTTAAGCAATCAGCGTCCTTACATTACAGGCCATAATAGGTGAGATCTTGTATTTTTGTGTTGAGTATTCATAATAAATTACTTTCTTCTAAAGACTATACCACCACACGGAGACCTGTTTACCTGTACATCCCAAGGAACTTGATATCGATTCAGAAGGTGAAAGTGACCCACTATGGTTACGGCAGAAAACGATACAAATGATTGATGAATTCTCCGATGTAAATGAGGGCGAAAAAGAATTGATGAAGCTTTGGAATTTACATGTAATGAAGCATGGTTATGTTGGCGACTGTCAATTGCCACTAGCTTGCGAAATGTTCTTAGACTCGAATGGATATGAGATTATACGTAAAAATCTATATCGCAATTTCATTTTACATATGTGTTCACTATTCGATTATGGGCTAGTTTCACCAGAGACAGTCTACAAAACTGTACAGAAGCTACAGGGTATGTTAAGTAAATATCCCGAGGGACAAGAGCTGATGTCCAAACAGCGTGAAGCTCAATTGAAATACTGGCTTGATGTGGGCATACATAAACAAGATGAACAGAAACTTAAATCACCACAAAAGCAAACACTAAAGCCTACGAATATATCTGAAGTGTTAGGAACAGCTGACAATGATGTCTGTGGTACAAGCAGTGTCAGTAAAAATACGGAAAACAAACCAATGCAACCACCAACAAAGCGTTCAGCTACAGCCGTTAAACGTGCCAGTCTGCATCTACAAAACGGTAACGGCAACAGCACTTCTGATAAATTGATAAATGGTTGCGGTAGTAAAGGAGTTGCAAAAAAGACTGCATCTCAAGCTGTTGACGATCAAGAGCCTCCCGCCAATACCAGCGCAAATAGTGGCAGTGCTAAAATGCCCAGCGATAAACGTGAGCGTCGTGGTGAGGCTTGCAGTAATAGTAGACGAAGTAGCACTGCGTCAGCGGCTGTAACGCTAACCACAATTGACCGCGATGAAAATAATGAGAGCAAAGATGCGCAAAACCTTGAGCGCCCACATCGTGGTGGAAGCGTATCAACAAATAGTACCACAACTGCCGAATCGCGTACACAAACAAGTAAAAGACGACTGTCTGTAAAAGGTGAGTTTTAGGTTTAAATATTTTTTGTTATATATGTATATACATATATACATATATGTATGTATACACGTTGTGTCCAAAAAATCGAACGTTTTGAATATAGAATAAACAATGCACAATATATTATCTTTGAAAGGTATTATTTATCAAGAATAGGTATAATTATACTTAATACAAATTTTGGAGCCCATGGATAGATTTGCTTGTGTCATATATAGAAATATTCTTCCCAACTCTGTTACCAGAATGGCTTGGCTACATCATAAAATGGTGTTTTAATGTTGGTTTTTCAGTTTTGGTTGTAGAAAACAGTAAGATTGTGATATTCGTTTAATTTAGTTTAAATTCTCAAAATAGTGCGTTTACTTGTATTTAATCGTTCAGCCAACATTCTTGTAGTAAAATTTTCATCAATACCAATAATTTCTTCTACTTTTTCCACCAATTCAGAACGATTACTAATTTATGGTCAACCTTTTGTTCGTCAATGTACTTCTCATTATTTTGAAGTCGTATAAACGACGCATAAACTTGGGTACTATTGTCACGAGTATAATCATCACCGTAAACTTTTTTCATCAATACGTATGTCTGAGCGATTATTGTTTTTTAAGTTTAAAGCCAAATTTCATACCTGTTCTTCGTAAAATGGAAGAATTGCTCACTTTTTCTTTTACTGAAATGGATGTAAAAAGATCAATGTAACTTTTTAAAAATGTACTTTTCATAGATAACGAGGGTTTTCACAAGTCTCATAAAGTTAGAAGTTATAACGATTCGAAAACATAGCATTGAGAATTGTAAATGTGTAAACTAATTTTTGTATGAAATCCAACAACAATTTTTTTAAACAAGTGTGAAAATTTATAATTTTACGATGCTTTACGACGGGTTGTGAGTACCCCAAATGTTGCATGTTGTATGTTTTAAATATAAAGTTCGGTAAATTTTGGTACACACCGTGTAATAATTGCGATAGTTAGTTTCATTGTCTTACAAGAAAAAAGTACGCATACGACTTTGATATTGCCAGCTAGTTATCACAATATAGACCAGTAACTTTTAATTTATTAAGATTTACAACAACATAACTTGATTATTGCATTTTTTTTTTATAAATTGACGTTTGTTTTTATATTAAACACGTATCTATTTTCATATAACTGTAATGAAAATATGCTGAAATAAAAATAGTGGTGCGCATTTTTTTGTTGTAAATATTTTTATTTTAAGCAATTTTTATTATAAACATGTCTTAATTATTACTTCTAAATAACATTTATTAATATGAATATGCAAACTCATTATGGTTACATTGCATCATAAAACGTCATTCGCATCGAGTTTATACATATATTAAGGATCAGTGCTAGTTCTAGTATCAAAATGGATATCATACGATCGCAGCGTTTTAAAACCTTTAAAATTCTATCCCCATTCCTGTCTACATCAATAAAGCGGAACATCTTCAAATTATATATCATATATTATTTGCACTCATATATTGATGTATAAATATCTATTTATGCTATTTAACATAAAATATTTTATTTTAAATTTTCTATAACCTGTTTTTCTGGTGGTTACTTGTTCTGCTATTGTGTTTAATCATAAATTCTGATTTTGATATTACCATTTATATTCTGACTCTAACTCTTAATATAAATTAATAACAGCCGATCACATTACGCTCATTTTCTATCAGTCAATCACCACTTCACACCATGCCACATAAGTCCATACAACATTACCCACTCACCACTTAGCGCTGCTGCCTTAAAAGATTAATAAACAAAAAATTAAATATCTAAATAATATTTTTTTTAAACGATATCGTGCGCGTTTCTTTCTTTTGGTATTTTTCTCTTTTTCTCTCTCTCTATCTTATAAATGTTTGCAGTTATTGAAGATGTGGAAGGAGGAGGCAATGGCGGTGAATGTGGATATATTGGCGCAGATAATAATAGGGAAGCGTTCGAAGCGAATAATAATGCTAGTGACGTCTGTGATGCTACTGTTAGCAATATACCGCAAACTGTCTTCCAAAGTGAATTGACACAAACTCCTGTTAAATGTAAAATAAATAATTTATCATATGATGATGCCGATGATAATGATGATGAGGTTGCAGACGATGCAAGTCACTTAAATACTGACACAACTGAACGTGATGTTCATGCTGTTGATGATGGTAAAGATATTGACGATTATCTTACTGCCGAATTACGTGCTGATGTGACAACAGCGTCCACTATAACATCAGATGCTACAGTAGCCACAACTACTGAAGCGGATAACGTTCTATAGGAAAATGTATTGGATAATGTATTACTATAAATGCATTTGTTATACATATACACTCAAACCTCATTACAAGAGTGAATTTGTACTTACATTATAATACATAAGTGCAATTGGTATTGTTTTGATTTAGGAAATGCTAGCATATAATATGTATGCGTATGCGTGAAATGTTCTACAGAACATTCTGAAGAACTTTGTCTAAGAGGCTACAGGTTTAAAACTGGTTTCGGATGAGCGAATTTTATCTTTTAGGGATTAAACAAATTTCTTTGTCAGTTTTTGAAATATTCGAATGAAACCTGGAACATATTTGCATTTTGATATTATGTATATTGATTATTTGCCGGAATCGGGATTAGCTTTACAAATGTGTGGGGGTTCATTGTCTGTCCCATTGTGAGCTGTAGGGCGGCTGCAAAAGCGTTGGGATGGCGGCTTGGTTAGTTAGCTGTTCACAAGAAAGTCGGTGTGAGCCAGGACGTAGTCGTGGTGCAACTTCCAATTCATCAGCGACCTCTTTCCGGCCCTCCCAAAAAGGACTTGGCGCATTTTACGTCGAGATCTTAAATTGAAAGCGTACAAAATACAGCTTGTACAAGAACTGCAGCTGCTCAACCTTCCCAAGCAACATCGCTTCACTCTATAGGCTGAGTTCTAAGAATATCCGACTATTTGATGCCTGAAATTGAAGCTCGTGATCTCGGCGACATTTCGTTTTAACAAGACGATGCCATTTCCTACACAACGCATCAATGAATGTTTTTATTGAGAGAACACCTCGGTGAGCAGATAATTTTACGTTTTGGGCCGGTCGTTTGGCCATCAAGATCTTGTGATATCACCCCGTTAGACTTTTTCCTGTAAGGATATGTAAAGTCTAAAGTTTTGCGGACAATCTCACTTAGATTCAGGTCTTGGAGCAAAACATCACGCGTGTCATTCTCCAGTTACCAGTCGAAATGTTCGAACGAGTCATTGAAAATTGGACTTAAAAGGTGGACCATCTGAGACGTAGTTGCAGCTAAGATTTGAAAAAGATAATCTTATAAAAATGAATGCCAAAGAATGTTCTTCCGAATGATAATAAACATTCCCTATTAAATTTGAAGTTTCTATGTTTTTTTTGTTTAAAAAAGTAGGAAACCTCGAAATGGATCACCCTTTACTTGTCCAATTTTCTTTATTTTTACTATAATTGTTGAACATGATTAGGTAACAGTTTTGCAAAATTACGTGCTCTTAGCTTTTTAATTAAAGACAGGATACCGGAAAAATAAAAATAATCGGTTGCATGGGAGATAGGTGATATAATTTTCCGATCTGCCCGATCAAAATCGGTTTTAGACTCGTAGTCTCTTATACAAAATTGTTCAGAATGAACCGAAGAATATTTCCCGCAAACACGATTTTTCAGTTGCTATGTCGCCCAGTATCTATAAATACATATACATACATATAGTTATATATGTATATACCTTTCGCGAAAGGTGACAGTTAAACTTGAACAAATATGCTAAAGCCATTGAAGAATATATTTAAAATATTGTATAATTTCAAGCTAATATTGACACGGATTTGTTTAAACTTATTTTTATTGTAAAAAGAGCAATGAATAAGTAGGCTTTTTGCAGACAGAACTCATACTAAAGATTTTTACGTAAGCTTGGGATTTGAAACGTAGGTTGCCTTTTTTTGTTACGGGATTTGATGACACTAGTGTTACAATCTGGAAAGTCACAATTTTATGGTAAAGTTTGACATTTTTGATCGTATGCAGAACGTTTTGGCATACGAGCGCTATTTGTGTTGTTTACAGTAACTTAAAATATTCTCCTTGACCAAAAAATGGAATTAAATCGCGAACATTTTCGCACGATTATTTTTAACAACCAATATTACGTCGGTCATGTGATCTATCGTCAGATTGACACGACTATGGGCATTAGTAGGACTAATCACATCACATCGTGACAAGTGATGAATCGTGGACTTATGCGTACTATCCCGAAAGTAAACAGCAGTAGACTGTAATGATGTTCCAAGATGAGCCGAATCCAACAAAACTTTTTCGCGAACGAAGCACTTCCAAACAAAGAGTTGCCAGTTTTTTTGGGGGGAAAACCTGGACATATCGCAACCATATCACTGGAAAAACGCAGACCAGTATATTCTGAGTGGTATACACAACCATTTGTTTGCCAGTTGTCTTTCAAGAAATCAGGAAAACCAACCGCCGAAGACGGGTTACTCTTCTCGACGACAATGCCATCTCCTCTCACATATTGAAGCATTTCAGAGCACTTAAAACGTCGATTTTATAAATCATCTTCCATATAGTCCTGACTTGGCACCGAATGATTTCCTTTTATTCCCGTTCGTAAAAAATAAACTAAAGTCAACGTTTTCCGTCACCTGAAGAGGCGGTTGATGCATTCAAAAAGCATGTTTTGGAGGTATCTCAATTTTATAGATTTTCACTCTTCGGAATCCTGTGGGTTTAGGAAAAAGAAAAGATAACACAAGAAAAAACTTCCGCTGCATAGAATCTGTAAAACCTTATTTTAGCATAGAATAAAAGGATATACAAATATCTTTATCTTGATTTTGATCGGCCGGTTTCTATGACAAAAATATGCTGTAGTAGTCCGATCTGAAGAATTTGCTCGCGTATTGTAAAAAATTTGTTCATACAAGAACTTGTTTGTGATCGGGTTTTGTATGACAGCTATATGCTATAAAAGACCGAAATCGGCGAAAAAAAAAACAAATTAATATCTTCATAGGGAAAAAAGAACGCATGTAAAATTTCTGATCGATATCTAAAAAAGTGAGAAAGCTGACTACATCAAACACTTGAACACCACAGCAGATTACACATTTAATAAAAAATATTTTAGTATTCTAGCAACTTAGTAATGTTTTTGGTAGACTGGTTTAACCCCTTTAAAAGTGTTTCAGCTGCGTTAGTAAAGTGAATTGTAATTTATTTTTTAAGTTCGGCAGAATTATTCACGCATTGTTTATTTTTGATATTTTTGAATAAGAAAGTAGATTTTTCATTGTACTTAATACATTAAGGCCAATATAGACCTCATTGATTGCCAACTTCGGAAATGTTCTATGCTGGAACAATAACACCAAACTCTACAAAGCAAAATATTTTGAATTAAATTGAAAATCTAACATATTTTTTATTAACCTCAGCAATCACGTAGACGACTTGTACAAATATATACATACATACATATGTAACTTAATTTTAATTTCCTATATTTATACTGCACATACAAGTTCACATATTCTGTCTTATAATTAAAATGCATAAATATCAAAGGTCTTAAGGTTAGGAGAATTTTAAGTAAGCTCCCATTGCCTTGACAACATTTATATTTTCATATTTAGCTGTTTTTTGGTTTCATAATTTTTTCTTAAAGGTGAAGATTGTTACCGGCAATAATTTAACACCTGGTGTGACAACCTAAACAAAGGCAATTTTTACCTAAAAAAAACTACTAAAGGTATATTTATACATATTTTAAGAATACTCAGTAAAATTGGGTAAGGGAGGGATAAGTTCGGGTGTAACCGAACAATTTAAACTCTCTCAAAGGTCAAAACCGAAAAAAAAAATATCTTCAGGTGAAGGCAAAACTTTTTCTTAAAGAATGTTGCAAAAAAATTCAACAATTCATTATATGTACATATATTACAGGTCGTAGACTCACTTAACTTTATTATTTTATTTTGCTTTATATCCGGAATATTAGACCTTAGACCACAGTCTACGCCGATTTCATTCATATTGTGCTAAACTATGTTATGTTTATGAAAACATTGACCATATGTACATACATATATTGACTAACATAAACGGCTTAATCCGCCATAAAGTCGAAAATGATGATATCTAGTGTATTTGAGCTAGAAGAAAGTTTTGAAGATGTGTTATGTATATATATACACTTGTGCTCATACTTGTATAATTAGGTCACGCCACTAATAGATAAAAGTTTCTTCCAAACAGACATATTAATATTTTATGTGTTATTTTCCCATAAAGAATATTTGTTGCGAGGTTTTCATACAGGAACGGCTCTTTTTATAATGCGCCAGATATTTTCTATGGATTTTGCTATTAGGTCCGGACTTTGAGCTGGCCAATCCAGAATCATAATAATTTTGGCTACTTAACCAAGTTTTAATGACTCGTGAGCAGTGCTTGGGGTTGTTATCGTGTTGGAAATTCCAAGCCAACTGTAAATTGTCCACATAGCCACCGTCTAAATTGTTCTCCAATATGTACTTGTTCATTTCACCGATAATTTTCCCGTTTATTTTAACAAACCGACCAACACCTGAAGACGTGAAGCAACCCTATACCATCACCTATGACTCACCATGTTTCACATGTTTTTATTGTACTTGTGGGTTAAGTTCTTGCTAAGGGGGTCACCTTAAAAAAGGGTTTTCATAATTACCGAATACTTTAAATTAGGATTAGTCACTCCAAACTACCAAATTCCAGCATTTAAAGTCCTTCCAGAGATGGTATTTAGCACACGCTTTTCGTTTTTCAATATTTTTTTTCGAAACATTAGGTTTTCGTTTTGCTAAGCGACCATTCAATGAATTTTCTCCTCCGCTCCTCTAATTGAGCCCTTATTTCTGTTGAAGTTAAAAAAGGATCAGCCTAACCAGGGTATTATCGTTAGAACGGGTGACCTATTTTGGCTTTCAGTAAAAATTAACAATATTGACCTAAAGTGTGGCGAGAAATATTAAATTTATCCTTTTCAAACAAAATGACTTAATTATGTGTGCAAAGTTTTACTGGAAAGAAATACAAAATTGTTAAAACCCCCGAAATGAAAATACTTAATTGCGATGGAAATTGCCAACGTTTATACGATAACGGAACATGCCATATATTAAGGCTGTAACATAAAAAAATATATATTTTTTTTAATATTGTAAAAAAGTACTGAATGACTTAATTATATGAGCTCAAATGTATATAAATTATATGATACCTACCAGTACTAAGCCGTGTGTAAAAAGTTTCATCACGATATCTCAATTTTTGCTTAAGTTATCGTTTGCACGCACAGGCGGACTGCCTCTCGGATTTCAACTCTCGCTAAATTAAAAATATTTCTAATTTTGCCGACGACAGTGAAGAGGACAGTAGAGAGGTATGATGCCATTAATATGTAAAATGTAAAATTATTCAAAGCTCTAACAAACCTGACGTTAATTAAAAAAACTCTGCTATATGTATCATTTGTAAAAACAATTTATAATTTAAAACAAATAAATTTACCTATTTACTTATTTTTTGCATACAAAAATTCACTTTGAACAAAATATTAAAATTTTATAGAAGTGAAAGGTATTAGTATGGCAACAACAAAATTGTGTACATACAAATGGACAGCTGTATTGTTTTGTGTACAAGCTGGCCACTGTTATGTCGCTGCCTTCTTACAAATGTTCATGTAGCAGGCTTCACGATGCCATTTAAAGTTCGCATCATTTCCTCTGAGTAAATATTGCAGCAAATTTAAAAACATGATGTTACAAGAAATACTCGTTGCAACATACATACATACATATGTACTTTAGACGCTTGTAATTCAAAATTTAATTAAAAACATTTAAAATGTTCCCGGTTACGGATTATAGAGCAATTCAGCACTTTAAGGGGCTATACCAGTGTGACGCATGAAAAATTAGGCGATTTTCGTGAATTTTTTTTAAAAGAAAGTACTAGATTGAATGTTTCGACGTTCTATGGACGTAATAAAGTATATTTTTAGCTATATTAAAAAAAAAAAAATTTTACAAAAATATTGAAAAATAACGGAGTAATGTGCTGTCTGCGGAAGTGCCAAAAAAAAGTGCCTCAACTGCTGGCATGATTCCGGTCGATTGAGTAGCTGAAACAAAAAAATTCAAAATGTTTATTAAACTTAAATATATTTTCTATACAATGGACTATGATCTTTGAAAAATATCAAAAATTAAGAAAATGGCGCCATTTGAAAAAAAAAATCGTTTTTTTTTACGAAAAAAATTGTCGTTTTTTTAATGCCAAATTGACAATTTTCAGCCAATCAAAAAGATCGTAGTCTATTGTATAGCAAATGTATTCAACTATATCCAGTTTTAATTTGAAGTCGATCGGTTAATTTCTCGTTGAGTTATAATGTCAGCAAATTTGAAAAATGTCGTTTCGAGAAAAACGCGTTTAAAGTTTCACTTATATATGTTTGCACCTCTGAGCGGTCGCTATTTAGAACGCTGCCATTCAAAAACTATTTAAAATACGACCTCGCCGATTTCACAGGATATTTTTGAATATATAAGCTATCGAAACAAGCAAAAAAAAAAATTTTTTTTTGAAAGTGTCACACTGGTATAGCCCCTTAATACAGTCGCAAGTCTCTATTTAAATTAGGACAAGGACTTTGCAAATCAGTAATGCTTCATTTAGTCGATTCCGTAGTGAAAACGTATTTGTAGTTGTTTTCTCTTAAACGAATTTAAACAATGTTACCATCGTTCAATTTGTATACATCTTTTTTCACACATCTAGCTTTTTAGTTATAAATTTTCATAGTGTAAAACATCAAAACTTAAATCCTATTATTAAAAAAAATGTACCTATTTATTAATAACCGGATCGACTGCACTTTTGATTTAGTTTAAGAATATTTCAAATAAAATTAAGTATATTTTTTATTACCACAAAATATCGAAACTGTCAACTCTGCGTTTAAGAGAGCAAACTCGTTTATTCGGAAAAAATTCAATTTCCTCAAGTATGCACGTTACGGACGGTAGAAGCGGTGGTGTGTTTTTATTTATTGAAACAGCAACAATGAGAACAATAACAACATCGTTGTCACTACGGAAGGGCGGAACGGCTATGGTTAAGTGAAGTTTAAGGGACAATCACAAAAATCTCTCAATTGATCAACTGTATATTTCGTTATTTAGAGATGTAATGAAAGAAAATAAACACGTCGAAAACGAATATGAAATTTTCTAAAACGCTGCCAAAAAGCATAATTACCAATAAAAATAAACTGTTGGCTTTGAATAACAATAGTTACAAACTTTATTTGGAACTTATACGTTTTTGAGCTGCTTACAAAATATAAAAACCGATATTCGATTATTATCTATGCCGCTGTCTATAAGTGAAGTGTTAGTATATTTAAAATGGAAAACAAGAAACTTTATTAGTTTTGTGACTAAACAGTAGAGAATTACTAGAATATTACGAATAGTAACTGGTCACAAATTTAGAATGTCTCAAATAGTGACTAGATACTGTCTACAGAATTCGGCTATTAAAAAAATGTTTGCACTAGGCAATGTATCTGATTTAGCCAATTGCGATTATGGTATACGCATTAGAATAAATTATAGTGGTGATGAGCGGATTTTAGATGAACTGCATACTCCACCACTTTGAAAATCGTTTAGAATACCAATGGAACATTTGTTGTCTTGAAAGTCGCGCTTACGTTTCAATTTTTAGTGGAGCGTTATTAAAGTTTTGCCATTGTTCAATATTATTACTGCAACAAAAACAAACCCAATCAACACTTGTTTTAATCATTTTCTAAACAACTCTCCGTGAAAGTGAGTTTGGAAGATAATATTTAATTCAAGCTCTATTAGTATTTACATATATTTACCTTTGTGTATGTTTTAAAGAAAATAGTTGATTACTATCAGTCTTAATGAAGCATATACATATATACAGTAGGTAGAAAAAATAAGTTATCAAAACAGCCAGCGCTGTTTGAAACGCTCTATACTTTTTCGCTTAATTGCATATAATTTTTTTTTGTATATGTTCGGAAAGTACCGTTATCAAAGTACCGCAATTGATGATTTTAGTGGCAACCGCTTATCTGGTAAGAAATTTTGGTGGCCTTCTGTAGAAATGTTCAGTGATAAGGCGTGGAAAAAGTAAGTTATCAAGTGCAGTAATTAGTGTTTTTCATATTAAAACTTGAAAATAAATTACAAAAAAGCATTAAGCGTGCAAGAATTGTTTATTTTATAAATTTTGAAATTGAATTGGTAACTAAAGTTTTCGTTTTTTTTTAACTTTAATTTTTTGAAATATTAAGGCGATTTTTAACGGTGAATTAAAAACAAAATCTGAAAATGGTGAATTTTAAACAATTAACGAATGAGGAATGTTCAACCATAATTAATTTGCATAAAGATGGTCACACACAGCGTTATATTACTGAAAATTTTAATAAAAGCCAAGTCGCAATACGGAAAGTTATTATACAACAAAAAAAATCGAGTCATCAGGAAGAAGAAGCAAGGGCGCCCAAAAATAACAACAGGAGAGTTGATAAACGAATTTTGGATATTTCCAATTCTGATCCCTTCAAATCAGTTTCAAAAATTCGCGCATAGCTTACAAAAGAAGCCATGAATGGTCCCTCAGTGCACACTGTTCGTAACAGATTGCACCAAACCAATATTCACAGCCGCATTGCAAGAAAGTTACTCTACCTAAATGAGGCAAATAAAAAAAACGACAAGCATTTTATAAAGATCACATATTAAAATCTTAAAAATTTTGGCATAAAGTGCTGTGGACTGATGAATCGATGATTTGTCTATTTATTCCCACGGTATGGTTTACGTTTGGTGCTCACCCGAACAAGTACTATCATACAGGTGCACTCTACCCACAGTTAAGTCGGTGAAAAAGGGTTTAATGGTTTGGGCATGCTTATCTGCGAATGGCCCTGGCAATATTGTAATCCTGGAAGGAAAAATTACTGCTCCAGTTTATTTAAATATTTTAAAGGAGCACGCCATTCCCGAGGATCACCGACTAATTGGCCGGATATCCTTCTTTAACAGGACAACGCGCCCATTCATACTGCAAAAATCATCACAGAACACCTACAAAATGAAAATGTGAATGTATTGAAATGACCTCCTCAAAGCCCTAACTTGTCACCAATTGAAAAAGCTTTGGCAATCCTTAAGATGCGTATAACTGAGGAGAAACCCTAAAACCTGGTTGATAAGAAAAACTGCATCTATAAAATTTAGAATAATTTTCCTCAAAATTAGTGTTTGAAGCTTACCAACTTCATGAAATAACGATTGGATCAATTAGCAAGACGTAATTTTGAACATTGTGGATATTAAACAATTTGATAACTTATTTTTTCTACATGCAATTTACTGTATCTGTGTATGTTTTCCTTTTATAAAAGCAGTGAACTTCTCTTTTGTTTTATAATTACTTTAACTAGATACTTTGAAATATGGTCTCAATAAAAAAAAAAAAATTTCGTTTGAAAAATATAAACTTTTAAATTTTATTCACTTCGCTGATTTATTATTCACTTTGATAACTTACTTTTTCTACCTACTGTATGTATGTGACCTGGTCTACGGAAAGGGGGCTTAGGTGTCAAAAAATCAATGAGATAACGAGAAACTGACGAAACGAGTTGTTTATTTTTAACAGCTGTTTCCCAGAAAACTAGTTTTCGCACGTTAGCTCCCTTTTCGTAGACCAGGTCACACATATGTATGTATGTATGTACAGCTGCGAGATTTTTAATAGCAGTGCCCACCCCATGTTTCGAAAACTGTTGGTACATATTTTACATTACAAAATTGGTACTTCGTATTCATTGGGGGTTTTACCACAACGTCAAGAAAAGTTTGTGCACACAATAAATTTAAGTTAAGTTGATATTTTATTTATTAAAATTTTTTTTTTGAACCAAGTACATAAATTAATGGAGCAAAAAAATAGCAGTATTTCAGTTTATTATAACTAAGAGGTAATTACGGCAAAAATAAATGGTAATTGATATTTAATTTTATTGATCACATTAATATTTAGTTGCATTGCTATTATTTTTTATGACTGCAACACATCTGTCCTTCATGGAGTCCACAAGGCGACGACATCTTTCCAATGGAATGTTATACCATGCCTTTTGAACTACTTGCCACAAATCCTTGTTTTTTGTTGGTTTTTCATCCCAAACGGCTTTCTTTAGATCAGTCCATAAGTTCTCAATTGGATTGAGGTCTGGCGATTGAGCTGGCCACTCCATAACCTCAATCCTATTCTCTCGAAACCATTCTTTTGCCACTTTACTAGTATGTTTTGGATCATTGTCTTGTTGCATGATCCATTTCAGTGGCATACTGTCTTCGGCATAAGGAAGCATGTTAGTTTGCAAAATATTCACATACAGGTATTGATCCATTATTTTTTCAATGAGCCGTATCGGACCAACACCATGATAGGAAAAACATGCCCATACCATAATAGATGATCCACCATGTTTAAGGGTTTTCCTTGTATACCTTGGATCATATTCTTTATTAGGCGGACGTCTCACATATTCCCTTGATCCTTTCCCACCATAAAGAACCATTTTGCTTTCATCGGTCCAAAGAATATTTCGCCACTTTTGGAGTGGCCACAACAAGTGATCGTGTGCAAACTTTAGTCTTTTGTCAATGTGATTTTTTTTCAAAAGAGGAACTTTGCGGGGGCTCCGAGCATACAAATTATTATCTCTTAAACATCGTCTGACTGTATGGACTCCGCATGGCAGATTTAACTCATCTTTAATTTGTGTAGCTGCCTTTGATGGATTGGCTCTGCTAGTCCTCACTATGCGTTTCACCAGGGATGCTGATAAAATCCTTTTACGCCCACGTGTTTCAGATGATTTTTGGTATTTAAGAGCATTGAAAATCATTTTTGCGGAACAACATAGTAATTTCTGTACTTCTTTATAAGTTTTACCTGCACTTATCAGATTTTTTATCAAATTGCGTTTCTCCGTGCTGCAATGATTTCCACGACCCACTTTAGATAAATAAATTGCGTGAACACAATAATTAATTTCTTATTATATTGTAAATGATAATATTACTTACTTTTAAAAATCGTATATATTAAATTTTCAATTATATTCAGAGAACAATTAAACGCTGCTATTAATGTGCTCGCCATACAAACCACTTAGCGTCAGTGAAATTAAAATATCAAAATATGATGCCAACCTACCGTTATTCGAACATGACTAACTGCGAATACTAGTGTTAGTAAACGCTTTAGCAAAAAGAAAAAATGAAAACACTTAAAAATAGTAAAACTACAGTGGTAGATAGTATGTCCTTCAAGGGACTGCTATTATTTTTCTCGCAACTGTATATATATATATATATATATATACATATATATTTTTAGGTAATAACACTTGTAGTAATTATATATAATATATTTTTCAGAGAAAATGCTAATTTTGAACTTATTTATTCATATACACAAGCGTTACGTAGACATTCTACTTACGTTGATCATATAGTTTTATGAATAGCAAATACATATATAATTTAATTGCTAAATTCGGCTAACCGCTTGCAATTTTTTGTTTTGACTTCTTCTCACTTCATCATTTGGAAATATAAACATAACTAAATTCAGATGCATCACAACCCGCCTGCAAACGCAGCCGCAATTCTGAAGGTCACAACAGTGGAAGTGGTAGTGGGATAGGCGGTACAACCACCCGCACAACTGCTCAGCGCCAATCGGTGGAAGGTGTCCCTCCTACCAACAGCAGCAGCGGTAAGCAAACCAACGCCATCTGCACTACGACAGCCAATAGTTTGACAACAACACTGCCAAAACGTTTGGTCACTAGACGTCAATCCATAGCTAGCACTACGAATACCAATCATAATAACAACAATAATGCCACCGAACCAACATTGTCAAAGTCTTCTGCCAAAAATACAAATATCATTTCTACAACAACATCCGCTAATGTCACACATCATTCATTGCGTACACGCCTCTCGGTGCCATTAACGAAAGTGGATAAACGCTAAACAACGAAAAAGTGAAATTCAAAGGGATAGTTGTGTTAGTTTTTTTTTCTTAAATGGGAAAAATAACGGCAACGTCAGCGACGTTACACAGGTTATTTAAAATATTATTCGTTACATTTATGTTAAGTTTTTATAATTTTTATAATTTTTAAATATTGCTTTTAATCTTTTTTGTTTTATCAGAGCATACTTAAACAAAATTTTAATATTAGTAGCTGCGTATACCATATATTTACTTATTTGACTGTCTATAACTACATATGATCATTCACTACATATTCAAAAAACTGACTTTTACACTTTAGAAATTACCTTTAAAAAATGTTTTGTTTATTTTTACAATAATTCCTACTTTAATTTTACGACATTCTTACATATATGTATATCTATATCCTATTATTACATTTTTTCGAATTTGAATTCATTAACTTGTAATTCACGGTTTTATGTTCTCAACGAACCGCACTTAATACAACTGTAGCATAGGTTGCTATACGAATAATAATAGATAATTACAGCAGTACAGCAGTACAACAGATGTGGCATAATTGCTGATATCCAGCTGATGAGCAGACAAAACTATAGTGTCGCCGATTATTTGTATCTATTGTAAGTGTTCAAATTCACGCAAACAAATTTGCAACACTGCTGTCGTGATTGCCATCTGGAACGCACCCATAGCACAAAAATGATAGAATACACGAATACGACAATGATTTAACCCTACTTTTTTGGTTTACGATATGACAATATTACAAACACAAATTGTACTATGTTGCCATGTTGTGACGTAATTCTTTAGAAGAATAAGCATAGCGCAGTATGTAAATTGTAAACAAAAACGTAAATATTTGTGTTAATCCATGAAATAGGCTTAATTTAGAAGTTTTAGTGAAATGAATGGAACAATGTTGCGAGAAAATATTTTGGTAATTTTTTAATAAATACTTTTATCTATTGAAACTATAATTGTCAATTAAGTGAATGGTTAAAACGAATTGTGCTTGTAAAGGTTGTATTTATTAAAATTTATAAAAGTATATTAATTTTGAAAAATTAAATGTGCAGTGCCGAGTTGCAATAACTATTATGCAAATAAACCATTAAGAACGAGTTTTTTCGGTTTTGCTTTGGATATGAAAGTTGCCAAAAACTGTGTAATTTTTTGTAGGCGAAATGAATTTCATCATCATAATAATTATAATTTCAGAATCTTTTCACTTTAATACATCAAAAATGTGTGAACTCTATTTCTCGAATTAACAAAAGTGTTTACGTTTTTGTTTACAACTCAACTCGCAAGAATTACGTCACAACATGGCGATTTGGTGTAATCTTGTATTCTAGCATTCTTACCCTTAGTGTAATATATACATATGTACATTGTCCACCAATAGAGATGTCATTTTGACGTGATTTTGGCCATATTTGTTTACGGATGTGTCAAATTTTGTCAGTTTGTACAGTAAGGCTATTCCAGCATGACACGTTTCACTTTGGCAAAACGCATGGAAATTGTCTGAGATTATTACGCAAATTTAAGTTCTCCGAAAAATTCACAAATTCACGTTCGATGAGCCCCATTTTGGGCTTAATGGCTTTTAAGTCTAAACATGGACACATTGCGTGCAAAGTTTGGCGATTTGTTAATTTCGAAAAATGGCCCAGCCGGGCCACCAAGATCATGCCTCTGTATTATTTTCTCGGGGGGTTATATTAAATCAAAGGTTTACGTCAATCATCCAGAAACGCTTAAGGAGCTCAAAGACAACATTCAACGCACTATAACCGAATTGCTACATCGGGCCATGGAAAATTTATGTAAACGCGTGGAGATATGCAAAGAAGAAGTAGTGGCCATTTGTCCGAAATTCGTTCTTGTTGGTAGACTTACATGTTTAAAAGTGCGTATATATAACAGTAGAGAAATATAACCAAATTATATAGCGATTAGGTACACAAAGCCGAGAGTTGGGAAAACTGTATATTTTTAAATACGATATTCGACTATATTAGATATTCGTAGAGTAATGCATGAACAATTGCAATTCGATTAAAAATATGATCATATAATACAAACGTGACTACAAATTAAACTTATATACATACATACATACTTTAAAAAGTGAAATACAAACATACATAAATGTATAAAAAAAGAAAATTTTGAAATTCAATCTTAGCATGTTTCAGGTAATCGGCTTATTAGACGGAGGTAAAGAACTTTTAAATTACCTAAATATACATTAGTATAAGTAAGTATGTATTAAATAAAATATACACAGCTTTTAATAATGTAAAAGGTGTCGCACTGCACTTGCGTTATATTTCTTTTTAAACTATGATTTGTTGAATGAAACAGGTGTGTCATTTACATCCATTAAAGAATGTAAAAATATGTTACACATAAAATTCACTCGGTACGCAAAACCTGGATCGAAGTTGCAGCGGAATCTAGGTACGATCTCAATTCCGACAAATTCCAAGATTTTTTTTTGTTAAAAGCGGTCCACCTCGTCTGGCAACGGCCCAGCAAAATGTTTCTGCAAAAATCCATTAATCATTCAGAGTCAATTTAAAACTTGTGGGTAATGTATTTAACAAATCACACCGAGTTCCATACCACGAATCAGAGAAAAAGCTAGTTAAATATTAAAAGATTATTACATATGTAAGTATGTATAAATATTGAAGATCTTTATCCACATGCATTATGCCATTAAATAACTATTTGAACTTTTAAATAATAAAATAAACTTAAGATCCATTAGATCCCACAAAATTGCAGTCGATGTTAATGATACATACGAAGATAAAGTTCGATTAGGACATTATTAAGCGAAACAATTTAAAAATTTTATTTACAACTAGACAGCAACAAAGCTTCACTGAAATACTTGAAACATTTCATCAACATAAAAGTCGACGCGTTAAAGAGGCTTCACTTAGCAAAGGAAAGTTCCCGATAATTTTGTAGAAAATGATCTGCCGTTATATGTATGTATATTTGTACACATATACTATTGCATTTATAAACAGCCAGTAATAAATGTAATAATAAAGTGCAACGGAGATATGTACATGTATAAGAGAATTAGGCAATAAGTGATTAAGCGATAAATAAAAGTTAAGTGTATTTAAACATCGTTGTAATAATAGATGCAGATATTTTTTAATATTGAAATATATTATACATTTAAAATTCGTTTTGTTGCATTTCTTATGAATTAACGGGTTATAACTAAAAATCTGCACAAATTTTATTTCAGCGTAACTCAAAAGATACTATTAATAGAAAGGTAAGCTATTTTATGTTGTATAATTATATTATTTTAAAGATGAAAATAATAATGAACTTCAAAATATGGGCCATTGTCAGCAACCCGTCTTAGTCAGGATACTTGAGAAAACACATTAGGGGTATTCGCTTGCTCTTGCAAGATTGCAGATTGCAAAAATACTATACCGAAATATACAAGGGCACGAGAGCACCCATTGCAGAATCTAGTGATATATGAATGGCTAATTCGGTCAATTTGTTGTGAATGACTATTAAGCATGGCTATTGTGAATTGGCGCACCTTCTGCATATATTTTTAACAAAAAAAAAACTGTAACAAATCTTTATATTTTAAATAGAAATAATAAAATCTATTTAAAACTTACCTTCCTCAACAATTTAACGACGTAATATATCTTTATGTAAAATGACAGCTAAAACAGGGTTGCAATTATATTTTTACGTGACATTGCATGCAAATATACATAGGTTTTGGTCTGACATATTTTACAGCCATTGCAAACAATTTTCTGCGTGTATTTTTTATTGTGCCGGTGCACCAAGAAGAAATATATGCAATTCTTGCACCGTGCAAGGGTTTTGCAAGAGCAAGAGAATACCCCTATTGTACACTACAGCTTTGACTTTGTCGGGTTCTTTTCTTTAGGCACAAAGCAGATGTTTTTGTTGAGCAAGAACTTGTGAGAACTAAATATCTATACAGAATTTAACCCATACAACCCATAAAGGCACACCCTATTGTTCACAACACAACGGGAAAACCACGCCACTTCTAGAAACACAAGAAGATTGAGAAACCAGACATACAGATGAAATGACAACAACAATGCCACTGCCAGTGGTTCGGTATATTTACGCGGCCAAGTGTTTGAACAGGACATCACCAGCGTAGCAGAGGAGCGTCAACGTGTATACCAGGACAGCGTATTGAAGCCTACACGAGCGTCGGCAAAAGTAGCCGAACCTAGTCGTCGTAGCACGCGAGCGTCAACGCACGTCGCAGGACATCGTCATTGCAGCCGTTACCTTGAAAGCACTTTCCTCGGGCAGCGACATTACAACGCGGGAGACAGTTTTGTAACTTTAATTTTAATTATAATATAAAAATAAAATAAAGCACGATTCGCAGAAGAGCCCCAATGTTTACAAATTTATTGTAACGAACCCTGGACACGGCGAGTATACCTCAGCAAGTTATACTTGTAAGAAGCAGGAGCAGGAAAAGCTTCGTTACAATTGGTGCCCGAGCAGGGACCCTGCGGATCGTATAACATCAGAAAGATATTTAACACGGGAATAGCAGATCTCATGTGGTTGGACAACATGTCCAAGGAGTAACTAATCTCCTTCGCGCAGAGTTTGGGAGTTGACCACATAGGCATCACGCTGGAGATTCGTAAGCGCATAACTACACTGGCAGCCAGGCGCACGAAGACCCTAAAATAGAGGAAAAATTTTTAAAGATGGAAACTGTATACAAAAAAAATGAGATCGCTTCACGAGACGAAGGCGATCAGAAGACAACATTACCACCAGATCAAGACAGAGGGACCGCGAGCACTTTCGCAGAATCATCACGGTTACAACCATCACCAATAAACAGGTTACTTCAACAGAACCACATTGTCACATTCGCACCCATCATCGACCAGGTGAGGAAGTGGTTCGTGCAATATGATGGTGGGCGAGACCCACTAGCGTTCGTTGAGAGATTAGAAAAGCTCTCCGAAGTGTACATGATAAATGTGGACATCCTTCCGACAACCATGCTCGAATTACTGTGCGGTACCGCTCTCCAATGGTATCGCAACAATAACGAACATTGGGAGAGTTGGACAACCTTCAAAAAGGACTTTCTGCGCTTCTTCCTACCAGCACGTTTCATCGAACCCCTCGAAGATAACATACGGCAACGAAGACAATACGTACGAGAAAATTCAAAGACTACGTTCTAGCTATGCAGAACTTAATGCGACACACTGGGTATAATCCGGAGGAGCGACTGGAAAGGATTTTTCGGAATAGTCACACCGATTATCTGCTCTACATTCGGCGGCGAGATTTCGAGACGCTAGCCGAACTCATCACACTGGCAGAAGAGTACGAAAGGATATACGAAGCACAACGACGAGGAATAGAACCACCACGACGCGAGATGACGAGACACATCATAGGTGCCCACGAGGTGAGAAATGCAAGTAGGCCGTTACCACGTCCTCCACAACATAACACTACGGTAGATGCGAATCGCCAGCAACCATCTACGAGCAGAGCCTTTAGGCCGGGAAATATATGCTTGAGATGTGGCCAGGAAAGTCACTATGCTAGGAGATGCCGTAATCCCAAGAAGTTATTTTGCGGGGAGTGTGGCTGAGCGATGTGCTAACCAAAGAATGTTGTCATCAACAACAGGGAAACGACCAAGGGTTTTGCCAAAGACAAGGCGCGGCAGACCCACGGAACTCAGCGCCGAACCACCAGTAATTATGCAACAGGAACGAGGCCGACTATACGCCTTAATCATGCTTGGCGGAGAACCCGCAGAAGCCGTCATTGACTCTGGCGCCTCGAAAAGTTTCGTATCACCACGAGTTGCAGAACATATGGACGCAGCCGGGAATGGTAAGAAGGTGACCGTGGCTATTGAAATACAAATGGCCGATGACACCACCAGCAAGATTTTCGACGCCGTGGAGACCAATATTCAACTCGGACAGACATCGCTAAAGGCAGTGTTACACGTGATGCCCGGAGCGATTGATGACGCCATACTCGGATTGGATACACTGGGGAACATGGGAGCTATAGTATCCTGCGGAGGTCACCAGGTAGTGCTGAAAGCGTCAGATGGTCAGCAATCAACGGCCTCCCGCACCATGTCATCAAAAGCCGTAAGCAACGTGACCCTGAATACGCCAGACACACGCCTGCTAAAGCGCAGGATGAAGAGAAAAAGAAGACGGAAGCTTAAGTGCAGGAGGGTTAATCGATTCGAGACTTCATCGACCGCCAACCAGAGAAACGAAGCGGCCCGCATACGTGACTTCTTAGACGAGCAACTTCGAAAATTCGAAAGCATAAGTGGAGTGACGACCGTGGCGGAGCATAAAATCACTATGACCGACGACCGGCCCATCAAACAACGATAGTTTCCAAGGAACCCAGTGATGCAGGCCCTTATAAACGCCGAGATCGACGAGCTGTTGTCGAAGGGATGTATCGAGCCGTTTCACAGCCCACACAGCGCGCCGATTGTATTGGCTCGGAAGAAGAACGGTAAGTGGCGTTTATGCGTGGATTAACGGCAACTCAACGCCCGGTCTGTACCCGACGCATACCCCTTACCTAGGATACAACACATACTTGACAAATTACGAAGAGCAAGGTACATTAGTAGTCTGGACCTCAAGAACGGCTACTGGCAGATACCTTTGGAGCAAGAATGCCGCCCATATACAGCCTTTACCATACCTGAGCGTGGCCTATTTCAATGGCGCGTCATGCCATTCGGCTTACACTTGGCACCAGCGACGTTCCAGAGAGTACTCGACCAGGTCATAGGCCCTGAGATGGGACCACATGCCTTCGCCTACCTTGACGATATAATCGTCATAGGCTCTACATTCGAAGAACACATACAAAATTTGCGAAAGGTACTGCAGAGACTACAGCAGAACAACCTTCGAATTAACCCTGAAAATGCGAGTTTTTCAAGGAGTAAGTCCGATATTTAGGTCACGTGATCAGTGACAAAGGCATCCACCCCGATCCCGAGAAAGTTGCAGCAATCCAGGAACTGAAGCCCCCAACTAACGTGAAAGAAATACGTCAATATCTTGGGATAGACTCCTGGTATTGCCGCTTTGTACCCGACTTCGCGACCATGAGCCAGCCGCTCACAGCTCTCCTGAAGAAAGGGAAACACTGGAAAAGGGGTTCTGAGCAACAATCAGAATTTGAAAGCATCAAACGAAAGTTAACGGAGGCTGCCGTCCTGGCATGTCCGGATTTCAACCAGACATTCACGTTGCAGACGGACGCTAGCAACATCGGCCTTGGAGCTGTGCTGACATAGAATCTGGAAGGAGGCGAACGCGTAATAGCCTACGCCAGCCGAAAAAGAAATGAGGCGGAGAAAAACTATTCAGCTACCGAAAAGGAGTGCCTCGCCATAATCTGGGGAATTCGGAAAATGAGACCCTACCTAGAAGGATATCAATTTAAGGTGATAACCGATCATATGTCACTGAAGTGGCTGAATTCCATAGAAAGCCCTTCCGGTCGTATAGCACGATGGGCTTTAGAATTACAGCAGCATACCTTCGACATCGAGTATCGTAAAAGGAAAACTCAACCACGTAGCAGACGCACTGTCCCGACAGCCGCTAGAGACCATAAGGCAAGCGGCGACGATGGCTCCACAATGCAAATGGTGGCGAAAACGAGTAGAGGAAGTTCGCGCAAATCCAGAGAAGTACGCGGATTACATGGAAAAGGATGGCCAACTTTATCGCCACATTCCGTGTCGATCCCAGGATGAAGAGGCTGTACCCTGGAAGCTATGTGTGCGTAAGCCCCTCCGCGTAAGAGTGCTACAAGAGAATCACGATATACCTACTGCCGGACACATGGACATGCGCCGCACAGTAGCCCGGGTCGCCAATCGATATTACTGGCCAGGAATGTACCGCGACAATAGCCAGCACGTACGCCAGTGTGAGTCTTGCCAGAAATACAAGGAAGGACAGCAGAGACCAGCAGGGAAGATGCTTTCACAGGTGGCACAAGAACCGTTTGCCACAGTTTGTACCGACTTCATCGGACCCTTACCGCGATCAACACATGGCAATACAATGCTACTGGTTTTTTTTCGACCGCTTCAGCAAGTGGGTTGAGTTAGTCCCCATGAGGCGCGCTACAGCTGAAGCACTTCGTCGCATATTTGGAGAAAGAATCTTCGCAAGATTTGGTGTTCCGAAGATCCTTACTTCGGACAATGGTGTTCAATATACTAGTACACTATGGCAACGTCATCTAAAGGATCTAGGGGTACGCCAGCAATTCACCGCACCTTATACTCCCCAAGAGAATCCCACGGAAAGGGTAAACCGTACGATCAAACGAATTATTGCACAACTCAGCAAATCTCGACACCAGCAATGGGACAATATTCTCCCAGAAATCGAGCTCGCAGTAAATTCCAGCATCTCGGCCTCCACAGGGTAAAGCCCGGCATTTCTTGTACAAGGACGAGAACCGCGACTGCCAAAGGCCCTCTTCGACGAAGTTAATATCGGCACAAGTATGATGCCCACGACGGGTGAAGAGAAATACAACAGGATGCAGGAAGCCTTGAGAATCGTTCGACAAAACATGGAGAGAGCGTCCACGGATCAAGCCCGCCATTACAATCTGAGGCGTAGAAAATGGACCCCCGCGATCGGAGAGCTAGTTCTCACGAAGGAACATCACCTTTCTAAAGCCGCGGACGGTTTCGCCGCAGAAGTACGACGGTCCTTATAAAATCCTTAGATACATTTCACCAGTTATCGTACATATTCGAAAGATCGACAGTGACAAGGAGAAAGCAGTGAACATCAGTGAATTGAAGTTGTACAACACTTCCGCAGCAGTGTAAAATAAAAAAAAAAAACAATTTATATGAAAAAAAGAGAAACAAAATTTTCAATTGCAGTTAATTGAAAAAAAATGAATTGAAATTTATTGTGAAAAAAAACATGAAACAAGTCAAAAAAAAAGATACAAAATATACGTATACTTATAGGCGTAAGTCTTAGAATTTTTCTTTTTTAAGCCAAATGACCAAATGACAAATTGTAAATACAAATGTATATCAGGGGTGTTGTGGAATCTGATAGTTGTCGGAATCAGAATTGAAACCGATCAAAAAACGTAGTAGGTGTCATGAATTCAGATATCATTGGTTTGATACTCGAAACAGAATTTGTATCGGATTTGGGTGTCACGGAAACCAATTTTATCGGTTTTGCTATCAGAAACAAAGCAAGAAGATAGTCGCTCACAGATTTGAAATGTAAGCTAAGAAATCAAGTCATTTTATTATTTCGAATTAATTTATCTTTATTTCTATAGAGGAAACAAAAGTATAAAACACGAAATGTCTTAATTATTGAGTTTTCGGACAAAAAATCCGGATATTTAAAGATATTAGATTTACAAAACGTAATAAATGTTATCTCTTAAACTCTTTTTTTAATTCAGAACTCATTAAAAACTTTAATAGGATTGCTACCAAATGTATTCATTTGCATGTTTTGTTACATTAGTACATTGATTCGAACATTGGTTTTGCGTGTGTTCGAAAAGACGGAAATCCAATCAGATTCTGTGACACCAATGAAAATCAGAATTGGTTTGCAATTCTGACAGCTAAGCAATTCTGTCTTGGATTCCACAACACCCCTGTATATATTTATAGGCGTAAGTATTAGTAGAATTTTTTTTTCTATATCAAATATCCATTGTAAATTAACAATTTTTTTTTCTAATTTAAATAACAATTGTAAATTAACAATGAAATGAATTGAATTTTGCGCAGAATGCAAAACTCTCCGAAGTGGGGGGGGTGGAGTGTGAGAACTAAATATCTTGTTTAGTAATTTAACCCTTTCGATCCGAACGGGTCCTATGTGTCCCGGTGTATTTTCAAAGATACCTAGCGTAGAAAATAAGTGGTTAAAAGAGTTTAAATTAGTCCCTTTTCGTAGCTTATACTATTCTTAACGGTATTTGTTTACATTCGTGGTATTTTAAAGAATAAACGCGAGTTCATTTGCCAAAATAGAACGATTGGTTGGACGCGTATTTCATAATTCGCAGTGAATTTTTCGATATTTGTAAGTTTACTGTTTTTAAATCGACTGAAACCTTAATAAATTTGTGTTAGTGTTTTTGACATATTGTGAAGTTGGTGAGTATTAATATTATATTGTATTTTTGTAATTATTGATATTTATAAGTTTGTGGGATATATGTGTCCCATCAGTATTCTTGTTGGGCTAAAAATGTCCCAGTCAGGATCCGACGCACACATTTATTGTCAACGTTTTATTTCAATTAATAATTTTATAACTTTTGTACCGACTAAAAATGTCAAAATCAATAGATCGCAATGAAATTGCTAATATCTGGGAGTCTTCTGATGAAGGTGAAGACTTTTCGGGCGTTAGTAGTGATAAATATAAGCCTACAGATGGTGAGGAGTCTACTACTGAAAGCAGTGATGCTGAGCATACGAGTATTGATCATCAAGACAAAGATGTAGGAGATAACTTACAAGAAGTTAACTCTCACCAGTATCAACCTCCTTGAAAATTTGAAATATGCGGCGTTAGGAACTGTTATGCCAAACCGTAAGAAATTGCCAGTAATTAATATTAAGCTCAAGAAGGGTCAATCCATTTTCCGAGAAAGCAACACAGGTTTGATGTTTGCCAAATGGCATGCCAAATGGCATGAAGTAATTGTCATTCATCTGAAATTTCGACTATAGAAAAAAAGCTACAAAACGGTCAAAAAGTCAATGTAGACTGCCCCGAAATGATAAAATTTTACAGACAGATAATGGGAGCAGTTGATCGAGCTGACCAAATCGCAGGCCAATACGAATTTGACCGGAAGTCTACCAAATGATGGAAAAAAGTTATTTATAGAGTACTTATGATGTCTGTTGGAAATTCCTGGGTAATCAGTTCTCAACTGGGACGAAAACAAAACCCATTATTTGATTTTATGATAGTTTTGGCTGAAAACATGATTGAAGAGGGAAAGAAGAAGGCATCTGTTCGTCGCAGTGGTATATCTGGTAGAAAAAGAAAAATAAGTGCTGGGCACCTACCGATGCAATCGGAGGCGTTGTGCTGGTTGCGCAGAACAAAAGAAGGAGAGACGTACAAAAACAATATGTGAAGAATGTCAGATTCTTCTCTGCAAGGACTGTTTTGCACCTTATCACAAATAAATACAAATTTTCAAATATTTTCATTAATTTCAAATTTATTTTATTTTATAGTCTAATATGAAATATGTATTTCACTTTTGTTTACCGAAAATGTTCATTGAATTACAAATAAAATTAGCTTTCATATAAAAATCAGTTGAAATAATATGTAAGCCTTGGGAGCATTAAGTACTGATTGGGATAAATATGTCCCATCAAAAAATACTGACGAGACATATTTGTCCCAGCCCCTCCCCCCGCCCCTGATTCATTGAACTCGTTTTTTAACGGAAAATATGTTTTTCCCATACCTGTCATCTCGATTTATTATGCGAAATACATTTTATTTACTTCAACGGCTTTTCGCATCGAAAGGGTTAACCCGCACAACCCATAAGGGCACACCCTATTGTTCACAACACAACGGGAAAACCACGCCACTTCTAGAAACACAAGAAGATTGAGAAACCAGACATGCAGATGAAATGACAACAACAATGCATACGCAGCGGTGAAACCACGCCACGCAAACAATACAACGGGATACCATGGAGACGGAGAAATCAGACAAGCAGACAAAATAACAACAAGCATGCATACGCAGTGGTAAAACTACGCCACTGCCAGCAACATATGCCGTCCCAGCAACACACGCCATCCCAACGCAACATGTTGCGAATGTGTTAGCACGCAGCACATGCTTGGTGGGGAGTTAGGTGACCGATGATCAGACAGTCAGCACGGGACCAGAGATAAAGAGATGTTTAACTCCTCTCTCACTGGAAGTGAGAGAGCAATTGCTAAACGTCAAAACCACCTAAACTTTGACAGTTGATCGAGTTCAGGAGGTTTTGACGTTTAGCAATTGGAAACGAGTGATGGCCAGATTGAAATCTTACCAAAAAATATGTAAACAGAGGGATTTGTTGCATCGTTCAAGACTACTTGTAAAAAATGTAAAACAATGAAAATTAAATAAATTTGTGAAATTTAAAGGTTTTTGATGAAAAGTTTTGTAATTTGAAGCATCATGGTAATATTTTCAATGGAAAATTATTAAAAACATTTAATGATTGAGAGCTAACAAGCTTAAATCCTATTATTGGGCATTGAAAGGACAAAAGTCAGTTGTTATAATATTCTTTAAAAAGATTTAAATAGTTTCTCCATATAATAAATAACCACTATATAGTAATTTTTATTCATACTAAATGTTGGGTGTTTTAATTTAAATGCCCAAAAATTGTAATTTTGTTCAATCTGGCCATAATGGAAAATGTTATAAAAAACGCTAATTTTGAGGCGCTCTCACACTGGAATAAGTTTAACAACCCTTTATTCCTGACGGGACTGTGACAGCGTATACACCAGGGATAATGGGATGCCCAACTTATTCCAGCGTGAGAGCGCCTTAAAATAAGCGTTTTTTATAACATTTTCCATTATGGCCAGATTGAACATTTATTATATATTGGACTTTTAATATATGACGAAACTACTTAAATCCTTTTTTATGATTTTATGGTATATTAAAACAACTGACTTTTGACCTTTCAATACCCAATAAAAGGATTTAAGCTTGTTAGCTCACAATCATTAAATGTTTTTAATAATTTTCCATTGAAAATAATACAATGATGCTTCAAATTACAAAACGTTTCATCAAATACCTTTAAATTTCGCATTTTCTTTGATTTTCATTGTTTTAAATTTTTATTAGCGATCTTGAACAGCGGCAACAAATTCCTCCGTTTACATATTTTTTTGGTAAGATTTCAATCTGGCCATCGCTCGTTTCCAATTGCTAAACGTCAAAACCTCGCCAATCCAGTCAACTGTCAAAGTTTAGGTGGTTTTGAAGTTTAGCAATTGTTCTCTCACTTCCAGTGAGAGAGGAGTTAGACATCTCTTTATCTCTGGTATACACGTTCAGCATCAGACTACGCAGTGAGTTTATCCTCTAGCTAGTCTTGGTACTCTGCCTTGTGAACGCCGTCTGTTAAGGGTGAGCCTACCGTGGTCCGGTATATTTACGCGGCAAAGTGTTTGAACAGGGCATCACCAGAGTAGCAGAGGAGCGTCAACGTGTATACCAGGACAGCGTATTAAAGCCTACACGAGCGTCGGCAAAAGTAGCCGAACCTAGTCGTCGTAGCACGCGAGCGTCAACGTGTATACCAGGAGAGCGTATTGAAGCCTACACGAGCGTCGGCAGAAGTAGCCGAGCGTGGTCGTCGTAGCACGGGAGCGTCAACGCACGTCGCAGGACATCGTCATTGCAGCCTACAAGAGCGCCGGCAGAAGTAGCCGAGCGTGATCATCGTGGCACAGAGAAGCCAGTCGTCTAGCACCCAGGAACGCAGCAGAGTGGGAAACGGTATTGCCCTAACGGACCACACTGAACCGTTATCCTGAAAGCACTTTCCTCTGGCGGCGACAACGCGGGAGACAGTTTTGTAACTTTAATTTAAATTATAATATAAAAATAAAATAAAGTACGATTCGCAGAGAGCCCCAATGTTTACAAATTTATTGTAACGAACCCTGGATACGGCGAGTATACCTCAGCAATAGAAGAGGCTTTGTCCCGCCAAAATATGATTGCATCGTTTTTATGGTGTTTATGTATGAGAGAACCCAAAATTTTGTCCAAACATTGATTGTTGTAAGTCTCGTGATTTATTATCAGTCCATTTGGTTTAAAGAATGGCTCAGAAATACTCTTAGGAGACACTGTTATGTAGAGCATAACTTTGGAATCAATCTTTTTTTGAAATTTGTACTTTATGTCGGGAGGCGTTGTAGACATATCGTATGTGTAATAAATATCATTGCCCGGCATTTGCGGCCCGCTGAGGGAAAAGTAGCTCTCGTCCTCAAAAATGGATGATTTTCCATTTTTAAAATTCTTGTACATCCACTTACATTGTGATTTTACTTGACTTATCTGCTCTTCGCTGTACCCTGGACAACGCTGATTTTTTCTGGCTTTAATGTTAAGTATATTTAATGTTTTGCAGATATATGGCTGTGAGCATTCGAATTTTCGTTCGGCTTTGTTTTGACTAATGCAATCCTTATTGCTGAATGCTGTCTTCAGCTTCCGAATGTTTTGGGGCGTTATAATAATAATAATAATACCCGCCCACCGACGCGAGGGGCGCAATCCGCGAACGAGCGGTATTAGCCGAGTCATAAAAGGCAAGAGAGTTTTAAGCGTTGCATCTTAAGCTACTGCTACAGAAAGAAAAATTTCAACAGCCGAAATTAAGAATTAGACTAAAGCTTATAATTTTCAAATGTTACTTGTTAAGAGTAGATAAAATAATTTTTTTAATGGTAAAGAGTGAGTCTGTTAGATCAAATGTGCTGGAATGAGAATTGAAATCTTGACATATACGGCGGATTGGTTCGTTTAACTCAACATTTGTTCTACAAAATTTTAAAAGTAAGGGTCTAAACGGCCTGGTAGAGCGAGCGGGAACGTTAAAATTAATATCAGATAAGAGAGATGGGCTACAGACTGACCCATTCATGAGTTTTACAAGAAATATTATACCAAACATCTCCCTACGATTAGCGAGTGTCGGGAGATTTATAAGTTTTAAACGGTTAGTATAAGGGAGAAGATTTAAACTGGAATCACAATGCAAATGATTTAAGGCAAAAAGTAAAAATTGTTTTTTAACGGACTCTAACTTATCCGAATGGACTTGGTAACTAGGGTTCCAAACCACAGAAGCATACTCCAATATAGGCCTCACCAGAGATGTAAAAAGAATTTTTGTGGTAAGCGGATCTCTAAATTCTTTAGATCAACGTTTAACAAAACTAAGAACGCCTTTAGCTTTAAAAACCGTGGAAGATGCGTGAAGATTAAAATTGAGTTTGGGGTCCATAGTTACTCCCAGATCAACAAAACAGCATACTTGATCCAACTTAAAGTTTTGTATTGCGTATGAAGTATGGTCTACAGCTCTACGTGAAAAACACATCGTTTTGCATTTTTTAAGGTTCAATGGCATTGTCAAACTAGGTTGTTTAAGTCTGTTTGCCTACTGACATCTTTCGCTGTTTGAAGTATGCGTTTTAAAAAGTTTTACATCGTCAGCATATAATAAAACTTTTGAAAACAGTTGATATGTCATTAATCAATAACAAGAACAGAATTGGACCAAGACGGGTACCTTGAGGAACGCCTGAAGGAACATTGATTATGTCAGAAAAAGTATCGTTAAATATGACTTGTTGAATTCAATTACTAAGATGAAAAGCAACCCATTTTAGAAATATTGGTTGAAAACCAAGAAGGTCAAGTTTATTCAAAAGAATTGAATGGTTTACTTTATCAAAAGCTTTACTAAAGTATGTGTATATAACAACAGTAATCTTATTTTACACGTTAAAAAGATGATACAATCAGTTCGCTAATTGCGTTATACGTATTATCATTTGAAAAATAAAAATAACAAAATAACTGACAATTAAAATTAGTGGAGATTTTTAGTTATAACCCGTTATATGAATTAAAACAGAAGATCGCTTACTTGCTTGATATCACCTGAGTGAAATGTAATATTTGGGGAGTGAAATTGATTGATGGTAAAAGGTGTGATTATACGTATTCTTGTCATAAATTCTATTGACTAAAAGCCTAAAGCCTGTCACAAATTTATTGAGGCGATTAATATCAATTCCAGCAAATTCACCGGATTCGTAAAACTTGGGTTCCACTCTGGGCCAAAAGGCTTTTGTAACTCCACAATTCCTGGGTTCAGAGCAACGCTTGGAACAACAAAGCCCATAGATCCAGCGCCCGAATGCACGTATGTATATAGGAAACCGTACTCGTTCCCATCTTGATGGAATTTGGATGTGTTAATTATGGAAGTAGTTTGATGCTATTCTAATCAGGCCATGCACTCATTGACTAGCTTCAAGGACGCAGGCAGTAGTCACTACTGTGGTCTGGCAGTCTGAAATATGAGTTGATTGAGAGCTCCCAACATAAGACTGCCCGGTTACACTGAGCTTCAAGTTATCAGGAATGCAGTCGAAGTGAGTGGATTTCGGAATCTCCGTCTTTGGGACCCTTAATGTATTCGGGTTTCCCATAGTCTGATAGCAGTTTTAGCAATGCATCTGCCGATTATGTTAACGAATGCTATATGTAGAATGACATTCAGTATCCTAACGCATACCTTTATCTGACTGGCACCTTCCCTGAGCGAACAGTTTTCCATGCACCAAATAGTATGTGCAATTTTCAGAAGTAATTACCCTCTCTAATGCGGAATAGCTCTGGGCGAACAATTATTTGCAGCCCTCTTCTCGACGACAAAGGAGATTATTTTGTCAAATCTAACTAAAACCTCCACTGAACGGACGCGAACTTCTCTTAAGTGCACAAAAGTAAAAAAGTCAACGAAATGTTCGTAGATACACAAAAGTAAAAAAAGTCAACAAAATGTTCGTAGATACATACTGAAGTTTTAAAATTGTCATAGCGATAGTGTAAATATCTATTTTTGAAAAGAAGAACGGGAATCCATGAATGAAACCAAATATGTATATGTAAGGGACAACTCCACGGCTTGACAATCTACCTTTGCTCATTGAATAGTATTTAATCCTTGTGTTAACAAGAAAAAAATGTAAATCATCAACGGTAGTGAGGAAAACAATTTGTCTTTTCAGGTTTTCCGTATGCTGAGGTGATTCAAAAGCGCAAATGCTCACAATTACCTCATAAATTTGTGATGTGTGAAAGCAAAACTCACAATACAAAATCGATTGTCTTTGTTTTGATAATTTCAATATTTTTAAAGAAATTTGCAATTATTTTATTGAAATAAAATGAAGGAACTATTCTTCCAAAGAAGTTATCTATTATAAATATAAGGATTATTACTTCCTTCTAAGTATGAATAAAAAATACATATGTACATACATATTTATGTTTAAATAATTCTGACAAAACTTTATTTGGATATATGTATGTATTTAATACATGTGCGTATAAAAAGATATTTATGTTTAAATAATATGCTGTAATGCTGCAGCTGCTCCTGAGTTGTTCCTTCACATTTTGAAATCCTAAAAAGAAATGAAATTATTATATACAGTTGCCCACAAAATAAAAGGAGTGCCAATATGAAAAATTTGTTTGGCTTTATAACTTTTTTAAATCACATCTAGATGACGCGGTACATTAACGGTATACATAACGGGATATTAGCATTAAAATACGAAACACATTTTTTTGTGATAATCGTTATTCTGCTTCTGCTTTGCGAATTCTCGGAGACACTTGTTATTGCTTTCCACAAAATAATAGTAGTGTTAGATATTTCGTTTTCAAAATAGTCCTCACCATAAAAAATATTTAGAAAATGAGAAAAGTAAAAAAGTAGTTCCATAATCTAGCAGCATTTTTAATTAGTTATTATTTTATTTAATCATTGGATTTTTCTCCAGTGGATATAGGAAAGCATTGTACATAGGGAAAGCGGGAAACGATAAAAAATTGAGAAAAGTAGGAAAACTTATAATGAGATGCAATAAATCATAAAACTCAAATGGTAATAAATGGTTTAAATCAGGGGTGGGCATATTAGCCCTCAGTGGCATTTTACCCGTGCGTATTTTGCCACACCATGTTTACAAATGAGAGCGCACGCATATATGGGAAGTTACACTGTGGGTAATAACTGTAAAATTGCCTAACAATTTTAAGTTTCTTTGTAACTACTATAAATTTATAAAATGTAAGACAAATAACAAAAAATATAATAAATATTTTATTTTAGTAATAATTTTTTTAATATGTCTTTATAACAGCATTTAATTTTGTTTATTTGACATAATAAATTCTATGTTTGGTTTTGTCTCATTTGCTGTAGCTACGCGCATTATTGTACCAAAATTTAAATCAAATAACCTACTTCTTATTTTATGTTTGTTTAATTTCATTATTGAAAAATATAGCAGACATTGTATGCTGCCAGAACTTTCCTGACATAAATACTTTTCTTCCCATTCCACATTAAATGGATTAATTTTTCTTTTTAAATTTTGGGCACTGCTTTCCCCAGCTGTAACATTTCGGCAGATTTAAATTATAATAATTTCAGTTTCTGAACCACTGTCTTCAAACGCATATACCAGGAATAAGGGGTTATTAAACTTATTCCAGTGTGAGAGCGCCTCAAAATTTGCGTTTTTTATAACATTTTCCATTATGGCCAGATCGAACAAATAACAATTTTTGGGCATTTATCAACCCAATACCCAACATTTAGTACGAATATAAATTACTAAATAGTGGTTATTTATTATATGGAGAAACTATTTAAATCTTTTTAAAGAATATTATAACAACTGACTTTTGTCCTTTCAATACCCAATAATAGGATTTAAGGTTGTTAGCTCTCAATCATTAAAAGTTTTTAATAAGTTTCAATTGAAAATAATACTATGATGTTTCAAATTACAAAACATTTCATCAAATACCTTTAAATTTCACAAATTTATTTAATTTTCATTGTTTTGCATTTTTGATAGAGGTCTTGAACGATGCAACAAATCCTCCGTATATATATTTTTTGGTAAGATTTCAATCTGGCCATCGCTCGTTTCCAATTGCTAAACGTCAAAACCTCCTGAACTCGATCAACTGTCAAAGTTTAGGTGGTTTTGCCGTTTAGCAATTGCTCTCTCACTGGAAGTGAGAGAGGAGTTAAACATCTCTTTATCTCTGGCATATACACAAATGAATCTTATGAGAGCGCAATGTAAATAATTACCCAACAACGCTTCTACCACCCACTTACCGTAGAATTACCAAGGACACAGCGTTCCCCATAGAAACGACCAGAGATAAAGAGATGTTTAACTCCTCTCTCACTGGAAATGAGAGAACAATTGCTAAACGACAAAACCTCCTGAACCTGATCAGCTGTCAAAGTTCAGGAGGTTTTGACGAAACGAGCGATAGCCAGATTGAAATCTTACCAAAAAAATATGTAAACGGAGGGATTTATTACATCGTTAAGTTGCTATAAAAAATGTAAGAAAAACAATGAAAATTAAATAAATTTGTGAAATTTAAAAAGTATTTGATGCGAGCGTTTGTAATTTGAAGATCATAGTTTTATTTTTAATGGAAATGATTAAAACATTTAATGATTGAGAACTAATAATTTAAATCCTTTATTGTTAAATAAGAGGACAAAAGTCAGTTATTCTAATATTCTTTAAAAGATTTAAATAGTTTCTCCATATAATAAATAACCACTATTTAGTAATTTTTATTCGTGCAAATGTTTGGTGTTGGGTTGATAAATGCCCAAAAATTGTTATTTTGTTCAATCTGGAAATAATGGAAAATGTTATAAAAACGCTAATTTTGAGGCGCTCTAACACTGGAATAAGTTTAACATCCCTTTATTCCTGTTTCTGCGATGACCATTAAGTTACGGAGAAATGTAATTGATTCTTTTTCGCAATTTTTTATGCCCATCCCTCCGTAAACTGATATCCCCCTCATCTAGCCCTCGTGCGCACTTTGCTAACTTTGCAGGCTAAAAATGTGTCCCTGCCTTAAATTATAGAAATAAAAATGAAATTCGTGGACGAAAGCACAAAAGATCCATTGCAGACGATCGCAATATAGTAATCTACTGCAAAATTAATCCTTTTGCTGCAGCCAGGAGCATCCATGAAGAACTAAATTTGTCAGTTAATACTGTCAGCAGAACAAATTTTTTGCCAGAAGTCGACGAAAAGTACCGATACTCCAAAAGAAGCACGTGGAAGTCCGCATACAATTTGCAAAAAAGCATGGCTTTGTCCGGCGTCCCCCTAACTCAGAATATAATTTGCGGTTTACCACAAAAACCGTTAAACATGAGAGGCCAAATCATGGTATGGGGTCGTTTTTCACATAGTGATGTTGGTCCAACTCATTTATTTGAAGCCATCAAGGATCAATGGGCATATGTCAAAATATTAGATGAGGTAATGTTACCACATGCCTCATGGAATATGCCATTAATATAGGTATATCAACAGGATAATGACCCTAAACATACTAGTATGTACGAAAAGAATAGTTTAGAGCCAACGGGGTTGGGATTATGTGGTGATCTGCTCAGTCTCCTGACCTCAACCCCATAGAAAACCAGTGGACAGATATCAAGAAGAAAGTCTTTGAAGAGAAACCAATCAATTCGAGAGATTTATGGCGAGTAGTGAAAGAGGTTTGGAAAGGAATACAAATAAAATTTTGCCAGGATCTCATAGACTCCATGCCTCGGAGATGTGACGCTGTTTTAAAAATTCATTATTCAAAGAAATATTAATTATTTTTATATTCTGTGAAACCTTGGAAGCACTATATTTTAAAATTATAGAATGGTCTCGTATTACATATTACATATACTCCTATTTTTTTTTTTTGCGGAACTAGTTTTTTAGTTTACTTGATATAAATTGCGATACAAAATTTTGTTTATGTTTAATTGAAATAGATAAAATCTGGAAACATTAGTAGATATTTAGCAAATTACATTGTGCAAAAATTTTGAAAAAAAAACATTTTTGTTAATGAAAATTAACAATTCGTTTTTCTCAAGTGGTCACTCCTATTTTTTTGTGAACAGCTGTACATATGCATCAAATTTATTAGATTTGCAGAATTACTCACTTTTCTTGGTTGTCCATTTCTTTATTTTGTCTTGTTTGTTTTGTAAAATGCTTTTCACCTCATGTAGTGAGGTTTCTTGTGAGGTGTGAGCAAGAATAACCTCAACTGGTTCTCAGAAAAGGCTGTTAAGTTATTTTACGCGCGTCAAAATTTTTTAAATCTAAATTAATAGATTTTTGTTTGTCTTCCTACGAAATTAGTGGTCTGATTATCTCTTCAACAGAGTATAATAGTTTGGTCCCCTAAATGTTGTATGTATTAACTAAGACAAACGAGATAGATAAAGGGTTGCATATACATACATACATATATGCATAAATCATCAGGATGACTAAAAACTAAAACTTAGTACACATGTTCCTTGGCAAAAAATGAGGACGAGTTCGTAGACGTGCGTAATCGGACCACTGCCACGCCCACAGAACGACATTATTCGAAAACGTGTAAAGTGCCATAGCTAAACCGTAAATTAAGATACAGAACTACATTTAGCACAACGAATCACATTAAAGAGGGCGCATTAGTTAAAAAAAAATCTAAAAGGTGGGCGTACCCATGCTTCCTAATCAGTTTTTTTATTACCCTTCTTACGACGATATGAAAATAAACGAAATCAGATGATAATCCCGCACACTTCACATATAACGGTTTTGTTAAAAGCTACTGAAAGTGCGATAAAGCAATAACTAAATGGGTCCGAGACATTAAATTTTACACTCAAGAAGGTACGAAATTGCTTTATAGGAGCCGGTGTCAAAAATATGGAGTGGTGGATGAAGTACTTTACTTTCAGGTATTAGACTCTCCTTTATGACATTTTTAGAATCTGGAGTAAAAGTTTTCCTAAGCGGCCAATATTTTTGCACATAATATAATATTCATCTTTTAATATTGTGGAATGGTTGCCATTGTATAGCAAGACTGCTTGTAAACTTCGTGTTGAAGGATCAACAGTCATTAGGTTCATGGAAAATATCATATTCGTTTATTCGTCCTTCAATATCGTATCAGTATGTTAAACTGTCGATATCTGTAAAATATTTTCTGAATTCAGAGTCTACACCTTGAAGAGCGAGGGACTCTGTCGGATCACCAAAACCCCTGCTCCTATCCTTCAGCGACCCTTCCCCATCCACACATCGTTTCGTCGATATGTTGGCCTAAAAAAATCTTCCAAGGGTAGCCTCTGTAAACAGTGAGCTAAGTTTAGAAGAACGCAGTTGAATGCAGAGAGTTTCGGTGTGTTCTTTTTCCGGCCTTCAGCGCACTTTACAACAATGCACCTGCCGTTAATGCCCACGGGTGCAACTTGTAAAATGCGTTTGTTGCTTGTTTAGAAGTGAACCGAATGTAATGGGGAGTACACATCACACGCGTACAATATCATTAAAATAAAACTTCCGTATCTCGGTTTGATATATTTACACTTTATTTAATTATATTGCTTTACAGAAGTAAATAAAATATTAGGAAAAATTCGGATGCCGATGTTACACTTGCTTTGAGTACCCAAAAGATTTTATCACGCAGGTTCGTCGTATTATGTTAATGTCGACTTGACCGTAGCGCGCAGGATCTACATACATATGTACTACGAAGTGAAAGGTGTTTTGCTAATTATGTTGAATCTGCTGCTCCGGGGACCATCTTTTATGCTGAGTGGGTGGATGTACAAGTGTGGTGAGATGTGTTGTTTGCTTTTATTTATTTTACTAGCGGTTATTTATTATTTCTTATTTTGTCGGTAAGGTATACCGGTTGTTTATTATTTGCCTTTTCGGTAGAATCGGTAATTGTATGCATTTTACTTATTCTCGGCTTAGGAAGGATAGTAACTCCACGCCTCGCTTAGATATGGCCTTAGCCCTGGACTTAGGACTGTGATAATAGAGGGATCTTGCAAAAGAGAGTGGCCGTGAATGGAGAACGGCTTCGACTCGTAGTAGAAAATTCTTCATGATTAATTAATGCTTGTATAGCTGATTCCCATTAATCACATGGATGCGAATATGATTCGACCTTTTGGATCATTTTATTATGAGTAATATTTATGTGCGTATGCACTAATTTGGCAAGTAGTAGCCCGCCATAGCTCTTTGATTTTTTTTTCCGAAATTTGTTTCTTTTTTCATTATTGGCGAAAGCCATCCTGCGGGGTCGAAAAGCCATCCTGCGGGTAAAGAAAAAGGAATAAATTCTGACTTTGGTTTTTCTACCTTTATGTGGGGTATTAGAAAATTGTGGCTCTATTGGTTGTTGTACGACATACCGGCCGTTATTTGATCGATTAGATGTGGCTTTCGATCTGATCTTTTATAGATTTGATTGTTATTGGAAGTTTAGTATATTTTGCAATTTCCTTAGTTGTGAATTAAGGTATTTGCCCTCAACCTGAGTTGGTATGGTGGAAACTGGTTCCGCAACTAGTCCACTTTGTGTTTCGCTGTGCAGCGTTTGAATTTTTTGTGCCTTTGAGCAACATGGTGTCTCTTGGCAATTTTTACAGTTTTGGGTTTCGGGATTTGATTTTGCAATTAAACCCGTTGTTTTTTAAATATTCGCCCTTTTTTGGTGTGATAGGGGATATGTGCTATAATGAAGCATTGTATGGTGTCTTTTATGACAATATAAGCATTTAAATTTGATTTTGCAATTTGTAAATGTATGCGCATATGACAGGCAATTTGTGCAAAGTCTTTTTGACCTGACAAAATTATTTCGTTCGTTAACTTTTAAGTTTTTAAACCTCTCGCAAGATTTAAGTTTATGCCCCCTTTTACATAGTTCGCATGACGTAGGTGTTCGTTGTTCAGATGTGAACGATTGCATTTTGTGAAAGTTTTTGTTTAAATTGTTTTTGTTACTTACTTGGGGTCTATTTAAGCTTCCATTTTGGCCGTGTTTGTTCTTAGTTTTGATTATTTTTTCTTCTAACCTTTCCGCAATTTCATATTGGGTGGTGAGAAAATCTTTCATTTGTTGCCACGTTGGGCACTTTTTTCGTGATGAGAGCGATTGCTCCCATAGAAGTAACGACTGTTCTGGTAATGCGGCGGTGCAAGTGTTTACAAGAATTGGGTCCCAGCTGTCTGTGGGAATATTTAGTGTCGATAGAATCGACAAACAATTTGAAACAGTGGATTCTAGTTTGATGAATTCTACACTTGTTCCTTTCTTAATTTTTGGCAAGTTCATTAGTGTCGTTACTTGCTTATTCTGTCGTTTTCATATCTAGCTTTTAGAGCTTCCCAAGCCAAATTGAAATTATCGTCATTAAGAGCGAACTGTTTTACTATAACGCCTGCTTGACCTTTGGTTTTGTATCTGAGGTGATACAATTTTTGTGCTTTTGATAGTTGCGGATGGTTGATGTAAACGGCTGTAAACATGTCCCGGAAGGACGGCCATTCTTCATAAACTCCATTAAATGTTTCTGTGTCACATGCGGGCACCTCGAGGTGGATGCCTGAACTTGCCTCTTGATATTGTTGCATTTGGGGCAGCACTACTCTACCGTGGGGAGAAGGTGCAATTGCTTTTATTAGCTTTAATTGATCGGAGATCATAGCTTTCGTTTCTTCATATTGGTTTAAGCAGTTTTCGTAAATATCGTAAGCCGATGATTTAAAATTTTGTGGTACATATGAATTGTCAGAATCTACTATGGCGTCATGAGCCGCTTGAAGGCGAGTCCAAAAATTGTTGAGATTTATAATTTTGATTTCTGACTGAGGCACCCTTAGGTTAGCTTATAGACGGTACTTGAAAAATATCCTTTTTCCATAAGAGCAACGTTGTCAGCGTAGGCTGTTACCCGATGGGATGCCTTTGCATTATTCTACTCCGCAAAGAAGACTATATATGAGGATCTTGAGGCTCAATTTCACTTGGCACCGACGTGAGAGCTCTTTCCGGTTTTCGGTATGAAAACAACCTTAACCAGTCTCCTGGCCTTTGGAACGTGGTCTAATCTAATATAAGTTGTGTAGATGATCGCCAGGCAGCTGTATAATATCTTAATCGTCCGCTGCAGTGACGAAGCTATGAAGCCATCAGGGCACGGGGACTGGAAAATTTTCTGATCTCTGTTATCTACGATTTTTCAGAAGACAGGAGCTTTCATAGATAGTCCCATACACAGAGCTGAAGACACTGACGAGGGCCGGGCCCATTGGAAGAGCAAATCAAAGCTTCCTGCAATACAGGTCTAGCATTCTTGATACTACTAATGTTTCTGTGATCAGAGAAGGAACGGCCCTCTAGAACTCCCCACTCCGATATCAAGGGAGTAATTACAATTTTGTAAAAATTGTATAATTTAATGGTATACAAAGTATAATATATGAAAAGTTATAAAAAAGTAATGTGAGTTTTCATTCGACCACGTTGCCACGTTTCTTTTGTAAAGTGAACGTCAGAAGATTCTACAAATTCAGATTTTTATGCTTCATTTGATCCACAGCGTGCCCCCTGCCGTAGTGAAAACATATTTGGTGTTTTTCTCTCTTCATCACATTGGAGCAATGTTGTCAATCCTCAATTTCTATACATGGTTTTGAACACATCTATGTTTTCAGTTATAATTTTTCATATTGTAAAAAATCAAAACTAGAAACAAATTATTAACAACTAAGAAAGGGATAAGTTTGGGTGTAACGGAACATTTTATACTCTTGCAACTTGAAAGGATTAACGCCAGAGTAATGCCTTAAGATGTAAAATGTCAACCAGAGGATTGGAATTTAAGCAATTTTATCAACTCATACACTGACCAACAAATTCGGTATTAGATTTGTCAGAAAAACGAAAATGATTATACATACTATAAGGGACTTGTAGTAGTATCGACCCGATTTTGTCTGTTAAATATTATCATGCGACATACTAAAAAAATGTTCCCTGGCTTTCATTAAGGTACCTCACATACTATCACCAATCAAATTTAGCAAAGTCAGCCGAATGTTTGAAAATCCTGGTAATAGTTATGTATATGGAGGGTAGGCCAAGTTTTTACCCAATTATATAATTATTACTCTTATGAGTAAACAAATTTCAGTAATTTTCATTGAGATAACTCAAATATTGGCCGATATATCCAGCATAAAATCAGTTCTAAAATCGTTATATTATGTATATGGGGCCCAGGGAAGTATTGACCCCTCTCTACCCATTTTTGATACACAGAAATGCTACTATCAGGAAAGGATTTTCTCTGAATTCAAATTGTATATCTCACACATTGATCGATATTTTCGGTCAAAGGTCAACTGGGTTCCCCATATTCGGTACATAATGGTTTAAAATGTTTTGGTTTTATTTAAACAATTTTTGGTCATAATATAGCATATTTTTAGGCATTAATAAAATGAAATTGAAAATTTTGCTGTATGGGAAGTAGGCCTCCGATTTCGCCCATTTTTACACTGTGACATAGGAATATGAGAAAATTTCCACGTATTAAGTTTAGAGGAAGTTGTTCGGTTGGGTCCCGAGATATATGATTTCACCAAAAAGTGAGTGGTGCCACCCTTCCGTAATGAGAACGTAGTTGTTGTTCTCATTTGAGCATTTTTGTTGTTTCAATGTAAATTCAAACTTACTAGCTGGATCAGCGAACAACGTAAGCCCGTGGCCCGTGTCAGCTAATACGACCTATCTTATGGTGGCGCAATGTAAATGATCAGTCAACACCGCTTCTACCTTCCGCTTTACCGTAGGATGCCGTAGATTTCTACGATATTTGGATTTTTGCCGTAGAAACGTGTCAGCTGGTGGCTCTCTCACAACGCAGGTTTGCCAGTCTCGATAACCCAAAATCAGAGTCGAATGCTATTATTTATAAATATATAAACTATTTTTAATAGTTTGTTTTCAGTTTTGATATTTTATATTAGAAAAAATTGTAATTGAAAACTTAGATGTGTACAAAACTATATATGCGTATTGGCAATGGCAACTTTGTTCAAATGAAAACAAACAAAGATGCAAGAATGATAGAATATAAGATTACGACGACCGCCATTACGAAACGTCATAGTTCCGTGTTGAGAAGAACAAGAGTGAAAAACTGTCAAATGGCTTGCAAATTGTAAACAGAAAAGTAAACACTTTTGTAAATTCGCAAAATATTATTAATTAAATAGTGAAGCGATTGAATATTGTTGAGTGAAAAGATTTGAATCATTTCTAAAGAAATATATCGGCCTATTGATAATAAAATTGTTTATTAAGTTGTGATTCAAATGGAGATGACGTTTCTTGTGTTGTATATAAATATATACATCAGATGTATGAAATTATGATAAAAGAATTGTGAAAATTGTGAATTGTTAAAGAGGATTTAGTATTAAATATATCATTTCTTGTGCAAAATAACACCCATTTTTTGACAACTTTTAAATCGGCCGGAAAACTGAAAAAACTCGTTTTCGATCCTTTAATTGCATAATAATTATTACAACAAGCCACTGCACATTCCATTTTAAAAAATTAATATATTTATGCTTAGAAATTTAAATAAATACAACAGTACACTTTCACTGGTTTTCTTCATTTGAACAATTTCCACACATGCTACTCTATTTATTGTGGATGTGCCTAAAACTACTTACTATATCTTTTCTCGCAACAATATTCTAAACATTCCACTGAAATTTTTCCTGCAAAGACGAATGAATTAATATTATTTTGGGAATTTCCAAAAGTGTTTACTTTTCTGTTTACAATTTGTATGCATTTCTATGCTTGTTCTTCTCAACGCAAAACTGTTACGTCACGAAATTGTTGCACAATGTATTTGTTTTTGTAAGAATTGTCACGAGCTAAACCGAAAAAAACTAACGGTAAACTAGTGTCGTAATCTTATATTCTTTCATTCTTGCAAAGATGGCTGATTTCTACGGGCTTAACTTTTAACACATTTTGCTCGCTAAGGACGGCAACTGAGGAAGGGAGTAGCGTTTTTCGCTGCTCCTGCTATATCACCACTTCTACCGCCCCTAAAGTGCGTGTTTGCTCAAATAGAATTTTTTCCTTACAGTGGCCATTCACGACACACATGTGCGTTCGATCTGTATGAAATCGTTTCGCCAAAGAAAAATCCTTTTTGCGTTCGTTCTTCAAACAGTGAATGTGTGCGACAAGCAAGCGGAAAATTGTTTATCTGCGATCTTCCCTATTCAGCGATACGAGTGAAATGAGATTTTGTGTGCCAGCGCCATGGAGTGATATGCGCACAAGCCCATACACGAGTAAATCGCAATCAAACACATACCGCACGCACGTACATATGTATGGCCACTTTTAGAAACGAGCTTGCTTTCTTGAACGCAGAGTTGCTGGTCTCGAAATTTTGAGGTATTTAAAAATGTTAATGTTTTACAATATGAAAAATTATAACTTAAAAGCTAGAAGTGTGCAATACGAAAGTGGCCCTTACGCAGCTTAGTTCTAGATACTATAGCAGGTTAAATTCCTACTTCTCCAGAATAGACCCCGACATATCTAATATACATACATATGTATGTCCAGCATACAATGAGTCCCCGCATGACACTCTTTGCATGGCCCGCTAATCCTACTCACCTGAACACCACGTTTTTTGAGCCTACCGTTGTTTGACGTCCACGACAACTTATCTGATCTTTACCATCCTAATGGGGATTAGATACCCGTTACAACAATAACATGTGTGCGATGTGCCATTTATTAAATTGTGATCAAGAGAGAAATAAATAAATAATAAAACTTAGGTTTGTTTACACATCCATATGTGTACATATGTATATACTCAACTCCAATCACTCTTACGGTGTTGTGTAAGAGTTTTTTTTTGCTACTTCTATGATGATTAGGGTGCCGTGTTTGCATGTAAGCTAAGTACATATAAATTTTTAAGTTTGATGAAACTCTTAAATAGATATTATGTAGTGTAAATTTTTACATTGTTAAAGTTATTATTTTGAATCACTTTGCACGTTTGTTAAATTTTACATGGTTGTTACTTGTTTTGTAAGTCGTTACAACATAAAATTATTTGGAATTTGCGTTTAGATATAAGAATATAATTATACAGATATGTATATTATTTAAATAAAATCAATTAAAGTTAAAAAATAATAATTGACTTACGGAAGCAAAACCTTTTATGTTTTTTTATCCTTATGTTAGGCAAATGTAAACAAATACAGCCGTAGAAAATTCATCACCGACAAATCTAACATCACAGATACATACATACATACATTTTATTCATAAGAACTCATTACTTACCGAATGTCCGGTTATAGTAAATGAATGCTCCAAGGGCGAAATATGATATACTAAGACGTATAATTGACCTACTAATAAAAATATATCATAAATAAATAATTTTTATTTTTACTAAATAACAATAATTATAGTTTTTGCCTAGTATTTACTGCCTTAATATATACAGCATTGCATTTCTACACCGAAAATCCAAAATTGCTAGCCCACAATATCAGTGATTAGTGATTTTTCTACATGCCACTATTTTACCATGAATGATGCCCCTATTGCGGTTTTCAACCCAACTGCATTTCAGTCGAAGTTTAAAAATTCGGTATTGCCAACTTCAACCCAATCTGTCAAAAAAAATTGCGGTTGAAGTATGATGGAACTTCAACTTTTTTTGGTATTGCGGTAGAAATTTAATATTTTAATTATTTAGAGAGAAGTCATAATATTATTGCGAATTATTCGAGCCGTATCCGCTTCTTCTCTTTCTATGTCCAAAATATCATTGGTCATTGTAGTATGTGAAGTAGATGGTATTTCTTCCGGAGATTCCACTTGAAAGTGTTGGCAAATATTGTGCAATGCGCAACAAGCATTCACAATTTGCGTAGCCTTTTCGGGAGTGTAATGTAAACCTCGTACAGATAAAAGACATCGAAATCTACTCTTGAGTGCACCAATTGTCCGCTCTACAATATTCCGGGCCTTTGAGTGTGCTGTATTGTAGCGTGCTTATGGTGAAGAAGCTTCCGCCAAGCCATTAGGCGTCATTAAAAATTTGTGCAGAGGATAGCCAGCGTCGCCTAAGAAATTACATTACTCTAATTATTTAGCAATAAATACGATAAAGTCTTACCCAAGATCCAAGTGTTATTCTGTATGTTGTTCTGTAAATGCACTTTCAAATCGCTAACATTGAAAACAAAAGAGTCATGATTTGCGCCTGCATGCCTAGCATCCAAATACCGAATAGACATTTTATAATCACAAAGCTAAAAATTTTAAGAAATTACATATACCATTTTGTTTCTAATATAATTCAGATTTTATACATACAATCATCACGTTTAAACTGTAATAGCCCTTTCTGTTAAGATAAAGATGTTGCACTTCTTTTCTTGGTGAAATTATGCGAACATGAGTCCCTTCGATGCAACCAACTACTCCCCGGTAAGCACTTTTTGAATAAAATGAAACTTTTGAAGCGTTTTGCTCCTCCTCAGTCATTTGAATTTTAATCCATTGGGCACAAATACGTCGTTCAATTATATTTAGAACCTCTTTAATTACTAAAGATATCGTAGGTTGCGCCAACCCAATGTTAAAATCATTTCCACTGCATTTTTGATAACCACCGTCAGCAATGAAACGCAGAGTTGCGCATAATTTTAATATAGGAAGTATCGCCGTTCCTCGCACACCTTTGTGGAAATGTTCCTTCATCTCATTCAGTAAAAAACAAAATTCTTCTTTATTTAATCGAAAATAACTTATGAATCAATTGTGAAAAAACTATGGCTTACTTTGCATTTGGAAGCTCCAATGGATTTGAGTGATCACGAAGGTTTTTTCGTATACGTAGCACATCAATTTTTCCCCCAGTATTTTCGTCATTGTAATATAAATCAAAACTTATATCCATTTTTTATTTATTGTTTATTATATATGTTTATTCACTTTTTCGCGAGCGACAACTGAATACAATTGTTTAATAGTTTAAATATGTCGTTCTACAAAATTTTAGACTTTTCACTATCTGTCAAATTTGAGACTTGTTACTATTCACTGAACTTAGTTGAAGTTCGCAATACCGAAAAATATTGAGACCTGGTAGTTGCACTTCACGACCAAGTCTAAAAAGCAATAGGGGCATGCCAATTTGAATTACGGAATCTGATCATCAGATATTAAAAATTACGTTTGCTATTATACTTGGAGAAATATCCCCTTTGAAAAAAAAAATAATCTTTTTATTTAATTTCAAATTATGAAAAAATATTTTTAATATATTTTTTGATTTACATTGAGGTAATTACCACCAAGCGATATGCACTAATGTTAGCTGTTAAGAAAACGAAATACAGGGTTAAAAAAGCATAATTTTCAGAAGTGTAAAAACAATATGGATTTCAATGTAATAGATTTTGACTGTCACTTCAGAATGCACAGCATGATGTTACGAAAACAAATCAGAATGCGGTAAAACATAAATTTGTCTCTAACATTTGTTTTAAAATTTTAGGATAATTTAGAACTGATTTCGCCACTTCAAATAACTGCAGGTAATATGACTGGATTTGCTGAAAACAATAAAAGAAAATAATGGTAATAATTTTAGTTGGCAACATCATTTTACATTGTAACTTAGATGAAGTTTCAATACCGGTTAATACCATGTTCAGATCTGAATTGAAAAGATTGATTATATTTAACGGCATTGGAAAACCGCAAAGTGGTTCTCACTGAAATTTAGAAAGATCAAAAAACAGCTGATCAACAGCTTAATATTTATCAAAATAAATGCGTTTGCTGTATTTATTTATTGATTTCGTGGTAGATATTTTGATTTTATAAAGGATTTTCCGAGTTATGTGATTCACTTTAAAAAAATTAGTTTAATTTCGTTCCTTTTTTGTTTAAAAAATATTTTTAAATATAATGTTTTGATTTACATTAAGGTAAGTGATTGTGCGAAAAAGAATACAAAGAGAATTTAAGTGGATCAGTTTCAAATCATTTCAATTAAGTGAGTTGGAACTGTCATTTTTGTATGACGAAATCTTGATAAATTTTTAAGATTAGTGGGATAATCCATTCAACAGCCGAAATCGTGTGATTAAGTGTCGGTCTGAACATGGTATAAAATTAATAGATACGGATAAAGATTTTCTCCAATTTAAGAATATATACATACATACATATATATACAGTGGACCAATAAAGTTTACATACACCTAGTTCTATTAAATTACTACACGTTATTTGTTTTAAATTGAATAAATTTGGTGGTTTTTTTCCAACCATTTCAAGATATGTATATTTAACATTAAATATAGCATATCAAAATATTTTTTTTTACACAAACTGTTAAGGTACAAACAAATTGTGAGTGTTACTTCATTAAGTGACCCTCTGTTTAGTGACAGTATAATAAAAATAAGAATCCAAACTACATACATACTAATTTACATAATTATTTGCTATTTTCTTTATGTTAAAATAACATAATCATACACTAGTTTGTGCTAAAGTTATGTATTTGCATAGTACGTGCAAGCGTGCTGGTTAACAAGTTCTTTTTAACCTTGTTGTAGTGGGTGCCTGTGGTAATGCCATTGCTAAAGGATTGGGATGGATCTCTAACCTGATTTTGTATCTTTCACTAAACTTTTTTATTTCATCTTTCACTTTGCATATTTTTAAATCTCTGTGAATAGTATGATTTGAAAGATACCATGGAGCTTTTGTAATTGACCTGAGAGTTTTTGATTGAACGCGCTGTATTATTTCAATATTTGAATTGCTTGCCGTGCCCCATATTTGTATCGCATAAGTCCAAATAGGTTTGATGATGGTTTTATAAATTAGCAGTTTATTTTCAAGAGAAAGAACAGATTTTTTACCCAGAAGCCAATAAAGACTTCTCAATTTGAAATTAATTGGTTTTTTTTCGCTTTTACATGATATTTCCAGGTAAGCCTTCTATCTATGTGTAACCCCAGGTATTTCACATGATCACTAACAGGTATGGCTGTATTAAAAATTTTGATTGAAGGACAATCACCTTTTCTTAGGGCAAAAGTAACATGGACAGATTTATCTGAATTCCACATCTTGAGCCAGTCTTCTAGTTGGAATAAGTAATTTTGTTGTATGTCAGAAGATTCTGAAGGCACTTTATTTGAAGTTAGGACTGCAGTGTCATCAGCGAATATTGCTATCGTAACATCGTTGTTTTTTGGGATATCCGCTGTGAATATCGAATAAAGAATTGGCTCTAAAACACTTCCCTGTGGTACGCCTGATTTTATTTTATACATACTTGATACTCATTTCCAACCCTAACATAAAATTGTCTATCTTTTAAATAAGATTTAATAAGAAAGAAAAAGGGAGCAGGTAAATTTTTCTTTAATTTGTAAAGCAGTCCGGGGTGCCAGACTTTATCGAATGATTGTTGCAAATCAAGGAATACACCCGAACAATATTCTTTTTGCTCTAAAGCTGACCTTATTTTATTAAACACTCTATGGCATTGTTCAGGAGTGGTGTCTGCGAAACCCGTACTGTTGGTCCGGAATTATATTTAAATTTTCCAATACCGGTATCAGTCTAAAGTAAGTCTACTTTTTAAAGTCTAGAGTATCCAAAATGTGCATCACTTCCCTTTCATCAGAAGCATTAATAAAATTAAATGGTGTGAATACTTCATTTAAGTACTTAGCAAAAGCCTCTGCTTTATCCTCATCTGACCGACACCATGAATTGCTGGAGTCTGTTATTGGAATCTTTCTGGCTTTTGGGCGTTTGAGAAATTTTCAAAGTTTTCTTCAATTTTTATTTGAGTACACAACAAAATCTAATAGATCCGGAACTTTAGTGGGATCCAATGGCCAGTAGGTAGGCATACCGGTCGAGAGAACTGATAAATTCCTATTCATAATGCATTTAAATAGTTCGTTACCTTTCGGATTATTTAAGCGAGAGCCCCACCAAGGGTGCTTGGCGTTAAAGTCTCCTCCGAGTAAGAATGTCGAGCCGAATTCGCTAATTTCCATATTCTATGCAACTGGTTAGTTGTTTTTACAGCATCAGCATACGAGACCATGTTGTTTGTTTTGCTGTTGAAAAATGAATTTTGTTTTTGCAAATTTGTGGATTCTGTGGCATTATAAACAATCGGACTCTCCATCGTGCGTGCTTTGCTAGCATTATATTTGGTTTTCAGTGACTGGTGTACTTGACATCCGCGATAGTTAGCTGGATGTTCGTGCTGGCAGTTTGCACATTTGGCAGGAGCATTTCTGTCTTTGGTACATTCGGTAGTGTTGTGATTAGAGCCGCATTTAACGCAAGCATAAGATTTGTTACAATAACTTTTCGTGTGCCCACACTCTTGACATCTGTGACATTGGACAATGGAATTAGTTTGCTTTGGTGGTACCACCTGAACGACTGCGTTAATTAAGTATCTGATGTCATAAATGTTTTTGTTGTTCTTAGCTGGTTCAATATCGACGAAAAATAAGGGGAGTGGGCGTTTGTCTGCATGGCTTGTAATGTTGCTGACTCTTCTTACACGATGACCAAAATTTTCAATTTCTTTCTTAATGTCTTCGATTTCAGATGTAGGGTGAAGATTTTTAATCACCACCCGAAAAGATCGCTCTTGCTTGATCTGGTATGTGTGAAATTCCATATTCTTTTCATTCAAATATTTAACAAGAGAGCGGTAAGCTTCAATTGTTTTTGTAGTTATTCTTGTTTGTCCATCTGCTTGTGTTTTGTAGTAGAAATTAGCTTTGTTTATGACTTTGGAGAAAGCAAGTACCATTCCACTAATGTTTGACACATTTGGTATTATGATGGGCGGTGGTCTGTTTGCTAATTCAACGCTCACTTCTTCGTTACTAGCGGTGACATTGTTGTCATTGTTGTTGTCGTTTTCCTTATTACTAAGTATCTCAAACCGGTTTTCGTTGTTGTTGTCAGTATCGATATCCACTCTGGCTAGTTTTCGTGAAGATGAAAGAGGGGAGTTAGGGGCTGCTCTTCGTTTACTGTTCACTGTCTGCAATCCAGTGTCAATTGTCGACATGGTTAAGCTAATTGCACTGATTATGCAGTCAGTCAGTTTTTTTTCACCTTCTCTTCTGTTTTTTTTTTGCTCTTCAAACCGCAGTCTAAGTCAGTATGAAAAATTCACTATGCGCGCACTTGTTATTCGGCCCGCTGACAATACTGCACTCTAATTAAATCAAATTTATATTTCTTTGCAATAATATATTTTTAAGAAATTATTGAATTTTTGTAATTTTATATGAGCTTGAGAAAATTTATTTGCTTCCGTTTTCAACGCTTGTTGACAAAGGCATGGTCGGGGAGATGTTACGGCGTCTGTTTTTATGAATGAAGCGAGGTCGCTTGTGGAATTTGCTCCTGCGTTTAGGAATGCAATCGTTTTTGTGTAAAATTTACTTTAATTGATTAAATATTCAAATTGTCTATAAATATTACTAACGCATGCATTCATACAAAATTATACTCATATCATAATTATGTTTACATTTCAATATTGAATTGCTGAAGGCAAAACGAAAAAGCATACATATGTAAATACATACATATGTATGTATATGCATACATTGCACATACAAGCGATTCCCTGGTTGAAAGCAAAAACAGGAATAAAGGGATGTCCAACTTATTCCAGTGTGAGAGCGCTTCAAAATTAGCATTTTTTTATAACATTTTCCATTATGGCCAGATCGAACAAAATAAGAATTTTTGGGCATTTTAAATTAAAACACCTAACATTTATTACTATTGCAAATTATTATATATTGGACTTTTAATATATGGAGAAACTATTTAAATCTTTTTATGATTTTATGATATATTAAAACAACTGACTTTCGATCTTTCAATACTTAATAACTGTCAATTAATAAATGTTTTTAATCATTTGTAATAAATAATACTATTATGCTTCAAATTACAAAACGTTTCTTGAAATATATTTAAATTTATTTTCTTTATTTTCATTGTTTTAAATTTTTAATGCGATCTTGAACAGATGCAACAAATCCCTCCGTTTACATATTTTTTTTGGTAAGATTTCAATCTGGCCATCGTGCTAAACGTCAAAACCTCCTGAACTCGTCAACTGTCAAAAGGTGGTTTTGACGTTTAGCGTGTTCTCTCACTTCCAGTAACATTCTCTTTATCCAGTGTGAGAGCGCTTCAAAATTAGCATTTTTTTATAACATTTTCCATTATGGCCAGATTGGACAAAATAATAATTTTTGGACATTTAAATTGAAACACTCAACATTTAGTATGAATAAAAATGACTATAAAGTGGTTATTTATTATATGGAGAAACTATTTAAATCTTTTTAAAGTATATTAGAACAACTGACTTTTGACCTTTCAATACCCAATAAAAGGATTTAAGCTTGTTAGCTCTCAATCATTAAATGTTTTTAATAATTTCCATTGAAAATAATACAGTGATGCTTCAAATTACAAAAAGTTTCATCAAAATTAAATTTATTTAATTTTTATTGTTTTACATATTTTATAAGTGGTGTTGAACGATGCAACAAATCTCTCCGTTTACATATTTTTTTGGTAAGATTTCAATCTGGCCATTTCTAATTGCTAAACGTGTTGACCGATCAACTGTCAAAGTCTTGGGTGGTCCATTCGGAGAAGTCTCTTTAATCTTTGGTCAACATTGCCGAAAATTTTCGTGTATTTATTTCGGCCGGAATCCCAGCAGATTTCGAGATCTCTGAAAGGAGGAATGAAGGATGTTGTCTTCTCTTTTAGGAGCAGTAAGGGAATAGTTGCTGGCTTATGGTACGACGAGGAGTCGTGTCGCAGCGGAGAGAAAACAGGCTGCCTACCTCGCAACTTGACGTATCCCACTACAAATAGATACCTAAGAAGCGTTAAATTTGTAGACAGAAGAAGAAAAGAGGCTGAAATCTTGAGTACGGCCAACTGCCCATGCATCTACGAAAAAAATGCACTGTTTGGTGTGGTTTGTACCCTGGTGATCTAGTCACTGATGGACCGTATTTTCAAACACTTCTGCTGCTGAATGGACGCACAACACCAGGAGAAGGAGAACCCGTTACGATGAATGGCGATACCCGACCTGAAGAAGTTCGTTCGATGCCCGCCTAACAAACTTTTTGTTGCGAAGAAATGGAAGAACTTTGAAATTGGTTGACATGGTGGTTTCAACAAGATGGCGCTACATGCCAACATCGCATCGCAGATTCTATGGCCATTTTGAGGGAAAACTTCGGAGAACAATTCATCTCACCATGCGCCAAATCTTGGACCCGTAAAAAGAGTTGGCCACACAGATCATCGTCGATTTAACGCCTTTCGACAGACTACTTTTTGTGGGGCTACGTCAAGTCTAAAGTCTACAGAAATAAGCTCCGTCAGGATCGGGAAGGACCTCTCCGAGCCGTTCGAAGACAACATTTCGACTTTTTCAACCTGCTTTTATTTCGGCCGAAATGCTCTAAAAGTGTGCCTGTTGGCGTAAATTGGACTTTCCGAATGGACCACCTAGGAAGCACAGCCGGTTGTGAACGATTTAAACGAAGTATCTCTTCAAACAAAAGTCGTAAATGTCATGAAGTCCAAGTCTAACGTTTCAAATAAAGAACCGATCCAACGCAGGATAACTTTGCCAACAGGTGCTACTTTTAGGCAATTGCGTTCTCTCGAAAAAAAAAGTTATAAAGTCCTCTGTATGGTGCAAAAATCACAACGGATGAGTCGACGTTATGTCGAGAGAAAAGTTCTTCATATTCTCTGCTTGGGCATACTACATGCAACGTCATCATATGCCGAAAATACATATACATACGTGTATTTATTTCTGTGGTAGTGAGGTGAATTCCTTCCCAGCAGATTTAAAAGCGAGATCTCCCGAAAGGAGGAATGAAGGAGTCCTCCTATTGACCTCTTTTAGGAGCAGTAAGGGATATTTTTTAATTTTGTTCTTATATTGTGTTTTTTTATGTTTTATTTTAGTGTTGACCTCCTTTTGTCATCTTTTAGAAGCAAAAAAGGAGATTTTATACTTCTATTGTGATTTTTTTTACTTCATTTTAGTATTGATCTCCTTTTGTCCTCCTTTGGGAGCAATAAAGGAGATTTTTTAATTTTTCGTAGCTTAAAAATCGTACTTTTGATTCAAAAATTACAATTTAACGGGATATAATAACTGTTAATTTTTGTCTTCAAGCAATTGTTCATTTCAACTGTGTTTTTTAAAGCGTGCAGACGTAAGTGTTTTATATCTATTGAGTATTAAATATTTTAAATTGATAATTAAATGTACTCTAAAAGGCATTTAAAACGCCTAGTGAATAAAAAATTAAATAATTTATATAAAAATCAAAATAATAATACACAAAATGAATACGATGTGGAAAGTGTTAATGAAATTGAAAGTGATACATGCTCTAAAGAAGTTTTTGAAGAAGTTGAAAGTGGTACAGGCTCAAAAGAAGTGATAGAAGATTTTTGTTTGCTAGCTGAACCACTTTCAAAGCAGTTAGCCATCTGGGCAATTGAAAATCGAATAACCAAGGCCGCATGTAATAGTCTTCTTGCAATTTTAAACTCACAAAATTTAAATGTGCCTATATCAAAAAATAAGCTCTTACAATCTTTAAGTATCGGTAAGTTTATCTCTTGCAAATATTTTTTCATAACTCTTTAGCACATTTTTTTCCTAGAATGCGGAAGTTCTTCAATTTTAAGTGGAGAAAATATCAATGTGTCCACCAATACTTCCCGAAACACCTCCTCCTGGCAGAAAAACATGGAACAAAGAATACGGAAGCTAGAGGAAATATCGGCGCAGAACACTATACTCCTGGAGCGGATTATTGACATATTGCAACCGAAAAAGATTGAATTAATGATATTTCCTAATAAAAACATGAATGATTTAGCATCTACAGAGTCCTTGCTTTTGAATAAGCCTGAGGCAGAAATACATTTGATAAGATGTTACTAAACAGTTTAAGTTTATTATAAGTGATTGCGGAGTCCCTGCTCTTAAAAGTGAATTGGGATGGAGCCAAAAAAAAAGTTGCATTGAAGAATTATGCACTTTTCAATAAATTTCTTTACGGTAATACATAATTTAAATCATGTCATCTATTTTTTTAACAAGTTTAATTTTTAGAGGCCTTAAAAGATGATTACTTATAACCTGATTTTGAGGCAAAGATCAAATAGGCGTTTCTCAAATGTAAGGCTCAGTTCTACAGGAACAATGACTTGGAATAATCCTGGCGAAGGTCACAATCCATTGAATTACTATGCATGTGCGAATAAAGGAGCCGCAAAAAGGATAAGAAAAAAAATTTAAAAGGTCATAAAAAAAACTGACACATACGAACGCCAAACCCTTTGAGGGTTTTACTATACTGACCTAGTACCATCACCCTGACTTGGAATTTCTCACCCCCCAGACAATAAGCCCAAAAATGTTCCACAGTGTAATAAAAAAAAAATAATAGATTTGTTTTTGTTAAAATAATTGCAGGTTGAAAATAATATAGGATTAATCATAGAGATCTCCTATAGTAGTAATCACAGAGATCTCCTTTAGGAGTAATCATAGAGATCTCCTATAGCAGTAATCATAGAGATCTCCAATAGGAGGTTAAAAGGAGTACTCGCGTTCCAATGACATGCAATGTTAAAAGCGAGTATACAATTTTACTTGTATTTACACACGAGTATTAGGAGTAATAAGGAGTAAGGATATCTCCTAAAGGATTAATCCAGGAGGTCTCAAACGACCATCCTAAATACTACAAATCTAACAAATGTTCGCTGTCTCTGCCTTACTCTCATTATCTCTCTCTCTCTCTCTCCCGCACTTTATCTTTCTCTGTTGCTCTTCTCCTTCCGAGTTGCGTTAATCGTTCAACGCTATTCCCCCTCCACTGAAGCGTTAAACGTTTAACGCAACCTTTTCCGAAGTCGCCTAAGAAGTTTCACTTCAATAATTTTAATTTTATTCCTCTTTAATTTTATTTTTTAATTTTTAAATAAATTAATATTTCAAATATAATTTATATTTATTTCGATTATTACAAAGTGAAGATGTGCCAAATGAACTTCATTTCTTCAAAGAAAATTGATGACCTTCGTGAAATATGCATATTAGTTATCATTTCCATATATACACACATGGTCAAAATAATAAGTACATACGCCCGTGTAGCATTCAATGACTAATAAATTTTCTTTTATTCATGTTTAAAGAGAAATAATATCATATTTTATTTCATATATGACTTAAATAATAAAAATAAAGATATTTGTAATAATAGTTGAAATAGAAACTTAAATTTCTAGCAAATAATAAAAAGACTAAAATAATAAGTACATCAGGTATCTGTGAATGAAAAAATGTAATAGTTTGAGTTTTCTGTCTTCTATTTGACTTTTATTTACTTCTTTCATCAGTATCTAGTATATCTGCCATTATTTTCAATTCCTTTTGAGATTCGTTTTGGCATACTGGAGATAAGTTTGCGGTACGTATCAATTGTGATCTCATACTAGGTTTTTTCAACAAAATTCTCTCTGATCCTTATTTTGGAACGATTGCTTCCCAATCTGTTGCTTTAGCTCCCCCCAAAGGTTTTCAATTGGATTCAAGTCAGGAGATTGAGATAGTCATATAAGAGAACTCACACCATTGTCCTGGAACCAATCTTTTACCAACGTCGAAGTATGATTAGGATCATTATCCTGCTGAAATTTGCATATTAGTGGCATACTTTCCTCAGTATATGGCAGCATCGTGTTTTCCAAGACATCTTTATATTGAAACCTATTCATGGTGCCTGAAATACGATGTATTGGTCCTACACCATACCACGAAAAGCAGCCCCAGACCATTATGTTGCCACCACCGTGTTTAACGATCTTTTTTGTAGATTGTGAATGCAATTCTTTGCCTTTGGGACGACGAACATTCCGTTAGGCATCATTTCCGAACAAATTAATTTTTGTTTCGTCGTTCCACAAGATATTGCGCCCACTTTTTCTGACCACTTGGGCCTGACCAATTTGCATGCTTTTTTGCGAATTGTAATCTTATCTGTAATTTTCTTTTTGCAATAATCGTATTCTTCTGGCTATCCGGGCAGATAAATTAGCTCGATATAGTATTCGTCGAACCATTCGGGAAGATATTATGCTACCAATATCGGCTGATATTATCCTTGAAGATACCAATGGGTCCTTTTTACCAAGAGTGACGATACGGTTGTCCTATGTCTTTTTTGGTCAACCGCGAGTTTCAACATTCTTTTTCATCCTTAGGGCATTCTGCACGAAATACAATGAACGGCTTTGGCCCTCTTTTATAAGGATTAAGACGACGTCCTTTTCCTCCGCCCTGTAATGCTTTTTTCTACCCATATATAAATTTTTTTTAGTTTTTAAGGAGTCTTAAACATGGAGCTATAGAACCTAAGGAGCAAACCATTAAAATAAATCACTCGATTTGATGAAAATCTGATGTAAATTTTGAACTTACGAACATCAACAATCAATTGCCACGCTCACTACAAAGAGTTGATTTAGCATTTTCTTTTCACTATAAAAAGTACTACCATATCGAATTTAATAAAAATCAACCCATAGTTGTATTCGAGTACTTCACTAAATATTCAAAATTCAATCATGACTGCAGCCTAAAGGTATGTACTTATTATTTTGACCATATGTGTACCAATAGAATTTGTATGGCATATACATATATGTAGATTTGCTTTTGGATGTCTTTATATTTACTTTACTACACACTTTTACACTTCTCACTTCACAGTTTTACACTTTACACTTTATACTTCACTTTTTATTTTACGAGCACAGGGAGTTCTGTTCCAATCAAGATCACTTCTTGAACTGACCCTGCGAGGACATTGCGCTTAATTATATACGCACCCCTTTATTGCTTTACAAGTACCTAACGGTTCCTGAGTTTCTTCACTCTGTTCGCAGAATGCGATCAGACCTCACTCAGTAACAGTTTCTATAGTCCTGTTACTATGCTTATTTGCGCATTTACATTCTATAGTACCGTAATACATGCCGCCAATGCGTCGCCTACTTCAAACGACGCTGTGCCACATACAGTTACCTACAGAATATTAGCACTCCAACATACGCATTTACAGTGACATACAAAATACAAGCATAAGCGATCCGACATATATTATTTCTTTGGCACATTTGTCTGTATGTTTACGAAAACAAATGCAAGCCCCATACATATGTACATATATTCATAATAACAAGTGTCGCACGCATCTTTCGCATGGCCGAAACTCACGCTTTGTAAAAGAGTCAATGTGTCGAAACACTGACACAACGACAAAGCGTCACAACATTGTGTTGCTGGTAGAAAATCCGAGCTGTGCCAAAAGAAACTAACAAACAAACGCCGATTGTCACCGCTCCTTGCTGCTCGAACATCTTCGCCGACAAGCTAGCGTAAATATGTAAGCGTTAAACATTTAACGCAATCTTTTCCGAACTCGCATAAGAAGTATAACTTCAAAAAATCCCCCCAAAATTTATTAATTTTAAAACAAATAAACTTGTCGTAATTTAATTGAACTAGGTGTATGTAAACTTTATTGGTCCACTGTATATACTTAGTTGCCGCTGACTTATTCAAAAACCATAATTTGCATTTCAAGTTCAAAAATTCAACTATTTAAAATATGTGTTCCTCTGATTTATAATGAATTTTACACATACATATATTTTTAACTTTATATCCACTAACACATATGTAACTAATTCAGTTGTCAAGGTCCACAGACCTTTAAAACTAATTCACGCCCGGAACACATAGAGCGCGGCAGACTGCAAGCCAGGGATAATGGGATGCCCAACTTATTCCAGTGTGAGAGCGCCTCAAAATAAGCGTTTTTTATAACATTTTCCATTATGGCCAGATCGAACAAAATAAGAATTTTTGGGCATTTTAAATTAAAACACCCAACATTTATTACGATTGCAAATTATTATATATTGGACTTTTAATATATGAAAATTAATTCTATTATGCATCAAATTACAAAACGTTTCATGAAATATATTTAAATTTCGCATTTTCTTTGATTTTCATTGTTTTAAATTTTTATTAGCGATCTTGAACAGCGGCAACAAATTCCTCCGTTCACATATATTTTTGGTATAATTTCAATTTGGCCGTCCCAGTCATTCCAATTGCAAAACGTCAAAACCTACCCAATCCAGTCAACTGTCAAAGTTCGGTAGGTGAGCGGTTCTCACATTTCCAGTGACAGGAGAGTTGGGGATCTCTTTATCTCTGCTGCAAGCGATATCTATCAAATCTTAAAATTAATATCGACCGAGTTAGCCAAAAATATTTTTACGTTCTCCGCGTCATGAACCTTCTCTATGATAAATGTTCTCTGACGTACGCTTATGTTCTAACGTTCATCGTTGTCGAGACTGTGCGCTGAACACATAGAGCGCGACAGACTGCAAACTACATGTGTCAAATATTAAAATACACACGTTCTTATGGACACTGTTATTTTGACAGCTGTACGACTACACGACTGCAGGCCGACAGTTGTCGTTCTCGCTAAGTTCAATATCCTCCTATATTTGCCAACGACAGTAGAGTTGACAGTAGAATGGAAGATAGAAAGAGGAGGTAGAGGGTGATGCCACTAATATGTAAAATGTAAAATTATTCACAGCTCTAACAAACTTGACGTTATTTTACAAATAAAAGCATAAAATAGCTCTATTATATCATTTGTAATAACAATTGATAATTTAAAACAGAAATATTTACCTATTTACTTATTTTTTGCATAAAAAATTTCATTTGAACAAAATATTAAAATTTCATTGAAGTGAAAGGTATTCGTATGGCCACAACGAAATTGTGTACATGCAAAATGGATAGCTTTGTTGTCTTGTGTACATGCCGGCCATTGTTATGTTGCTGCCTTCTTACGAATGTTCATGTAGTAAGATGCACAACGCCATTTTCAGTTCACTGTCGTGCGTGCTCGCTGCATTGTGTTGAGATTATGCTAATTTTTTTACATTTGAATGATTTAGATTATTTTTTAGTTTTTTACTTAAAGACAATAAAATTAAGTTTTTTAAAGTCGATTTTTTTATAAAAGTACAAATATTTAAAAAAAAGTCTGGAAGCAAGAAAGTATTGGTTTGAACAGAGAATGTATAATATTTGCAAATTTTCTTTAGGCCCGTGCTCACTTACATCATACCGACGACTGATCTAAAATTAAGCCAAATACAAATGGAACTTGAATAGGAATGGGTTTTATGGACCGGCAACTTAGCAGAACACAAAATTATCTGGGGACTGTTTGCGGCAACAAGATGCTATGAAGTCGTCATACTATCTCTTGAATAAGTTTTTTTACGAGTTTATTTAAGAGTTATGAATTCTATAACACACCAAAAATTAAGCTTAATTAATAACACACATTATACCTTGAAGGTGTCCATAAAACATATTCCAGCACACCAGTTATTATTTCCTAATTTTACGGTACTCTCATCGATTCCACCTAACCTAACATTTGTTAGCTGTCATTGGATAAGATTCTCCAACAATCGGCAGTCGTGCAAATTTTGATTTTAAGTTTGTAACGTGGCTTTCACCACCTTACAATAATTTACTTCAACACGGTACATCATTTACCCTCACCATACATCAACATAGAGCTTTCCACCATACTAGAACTATCCTGCACGTAGTAAACTTCACCTCACCGCATTGACCAAAGCTACGCACACAACTTACCTCACTACACTGACGAAAGCTGCGCTATGCTGCTATCAGGAATAATGGGATGCCCAACTTATTCCAGCGTGAGAGCGCCTCAAAATAAGCGTTTTTTATAACATTTTCCATTGTGGCCACATCGAACAAAATAAGAATTTTTGGGCATTTAAATTAAAACGCGCAACGTTTATTACGATTGCAAATTATTATATATTGGACTTTTAATATATGGCGAAACCACTTAAATCCTTTTTTATGATTTTATGATATATTAAAACAACTGACTTTTGATCTTTCAATACTTAATAAGGTGAATTAAGCCTGTTAGTTGTCAATTAATGAATGTTTTTAATCATTTGTAATAGAAAATGATTTCTATTATGCATCAAATTACAAAACGTTTCTTGAAATATATTTAAATTTCGCATTTTCTTTGATTTTCATTGTTTTAAATTTTTAATAGCGATCTTGAACAGCGGCAACAAATTCCTCCGTTTACATATTTTTTTGGTAAGATTTCAATCTGGCCATCGCTCGTTTCCAATTGCTAAACGTCAAAACCTCCCAAATCCAGTCAACTGTCAAAGTTTAGGTGGTTTTGACGTTTAGCAATTGTTCTCTCACTTCCAGTGAGAGAGGAGTTGGGCATCCCATTATTCCTGGCTGCTATATAAGCAAGCACTTCACACCGAACGCGTGCCTTTTTCTCCAGCTCGCCAGCGAGGACGGTCGCCCAGCAATCGGCAGCAATAGGCAGCGCGAAGCCAGAAGACCATCACCGCCGTATAAATCACCGTGCCGACTTCATCAAGCGTCAACGCCTGGCGCGCCAATCTCGCTCGCTTCCATCATCACCGCCGCATAAATCACCGTGCCGACTTCATCAAGCGTCAACGCCTGGCGCGCCAATTTCGCTCGCTTCCATCATCACCGCCGTATAAACCACCGTGCCAACTTCACCAAGCGTCAACGCCTGGCGCGCCAATTTCGCTCGCTCCCATCTGACTCGCGGTATAACTACACGCTGGTCTGACATAAGGGGGTGTGGATACATCGTTACGAGAGTAAACACTTTTCTTTGCTAAGGGTTCATGGGTCCCAAGGCTGACCCTGGAGCGGCTGAGCATACCTCAGCTATGGACGAAACCCCATTACAAGTTACTTGTTAAAATGTAGTCAGAAACCTCAATTAATAAAACGGGTGATACAGCGGTTTCATTTGGAACATCATCAATCATATTTTGGAAATAAAAGTTATCTTTTCATTTTAGAAATCTACTTTTTATAAAAAAGAATGGCAATGCAACGAATGAGAGCAGAATCAATCATGAAACATGCGTCACATGTCTACAATTGCGTTCCACTATTTGATTTTCATTCATATTCACCCTTATTCGTACTTGAGAAAAATATTTTAAAACTTCTCTAGCAATTAGTAGAGATTATAAAGTATAGAAAAAAATAGATTATTGATGAACTTTTAACCGCTATTTATTTTTCGGTATTTTTTTTTCGTTTTTTTAAGTATGAAGTTCTTATAAAAATATTTCTTTTATACAATTAAATGTTTTTACGATCGAAGAATGTCCCTTTATCTATCTATTATTAACGTCTTTTGATGAGCTTGGTAAAAACTCCTCTAACTCGGAATCTTCAATTTCACATAAGTGAACCGAGAGGTCGCTATTTGATCCATTTTTCGAGTGAAGATTTCTAAACAGATACATTTCTTCCGATTTGTCTAAAAAAATACAAAGAAGATTCATAAAAAATTTGTCATATTTTTAATATTATAAATCAAATAAAAATAATTTCCTTTTACAATAAAAAGCAAATCCGTAAAAATTTTATAAAATGCTGTTTTTTTTACTTACCACTTAACTTTCTTCTGGGTAGCATTTCGCTGGTGGCTTTCGAAAATACCTCAGTGCTTGAGCTTTCACCTTCAGTTTCACTGGGTACATTAAATGAAGGTAAATATGAATCTGGATGCCGTAAGTATGCATTACCTATTCAGAAAATATATAGGTATAAAGAAAGGATTACACATTTACGTACGTTAATATGTACATATTTTTATAAAAAGTGTCCGAAATAATAAAAAAATATTAATTTTCACTTACATGAGTTCATAGGATCATATGTTGAAGGCACTGTAAAATATGAATAGATCAATATTTAGAATAACATATATGTACATAAATAATTAATTACGGCCTTTAAAAAAATGCCTTTATTATGAAGGCACATACTTAATTGAAGTTGGTTGCTAAGATCTAATTGATTATTTTACCACTTTGAGAAGACAGTAAAAACAAACGAAACCGTTGTTAAAAATAAAAATATCGTAATAATATATTTTTAGATAGATGCTTTTATGAAAATTGAAATTCGCAGCGTAACTGATAAAAGGAATTTTTAAGGTAAATATGGTGCAAAGTTTTATAACGATATACAAGTATTCCTTGGTATTTTTTTGTATACTGGAAGGGAAAGAATCAGATGGAATTTAAAGTTCTCGTATTTTGGAAGTTGGCGTGGTTGTTAGCCGATTTGATTATTTTTGCAGTGCATGATAGGAATGGTTGCGTAACTTCACATACTACATTATGTTAAACTTGGTAGGGTAGATCCTGAGATATAGGATTTCAACTAAAAGTGTGCGGTGCCATGCCTATTAGCCAATTTTTACACTTCTATAACTCTCTTCCTCACCATCTTAGAAAATTCAGTGAGTTATCGCACTTTTAGTAGTTTTCAACACAACCGTTATACTACTGTGATCAAATTCAAAGGTGAATTTTGAATTTATACTTCGCGTGTTTTCCGAATCGGTAAATGTTTTTTCTGTAAGTTGGTAGTTAGTCTATGCTAAATTTCATGTCAAAATATTCATTGTGATAATAAAAGTGAATCTTCGATTTTTACTATGTCTGAATTTATTGAACAAAGAAGTGCGATAATGAACCATATCATACTGCATTGATTATTCGTGATCATTTCGCCACATTTTCAACTAATATCGTGCCGCAACCACGCATTCGCCTGATTTACCTTCGTGTAACTTCTCGCTATTCAGCAAATTCACTTGACCACTCCGAGAACAAGGTTTGGACTAAATTGAAGATATAAAAGCTGAATCAAAGAAGGTTCTGACGGCCATCACGACGAGGATTTTTCCAGGGGCTATGATGACTGGAAAATTTGTTGGCATAAGTGTATTGCAGCGGGTGGGGATTACTTTGAAGGAGATGTAATGGATAAAATTCACCTTTCTTTCACTTTCTGGTACAGAAATCAATAAGCAAATAATATAACGGAATAATATTGTATTTTACACGAATTATGCAGGCCAATACTTCCCTCAGTCCCCATATACCTAATATTAAGATTTTCGAACTTCCGGATGACGTTGTAACACAATATCGGCCAATATGTAAGTTACCTCAATGAAAATGAAAGAGCTTGTTTTACTCATAACAGGGTATCTCTGCGCGAAAAATAGATAAATTTGAGCGAAAACTTCCTAGCCCCTATACAACTAATATTATTAACCAGATCAGATTGAATTATGGATGTGACGCACCGTGTCCGCAGCCAGTATGCGTTTTTTACCGACTACATATCCCATAACTCGTACACCTGCTTATTTGTGAAATTTAACCACACCATCATTCTTCTTACGAACTTCTGTACATTTCTCGTTTCTGCATGTGATAGTAGTATAGTAGTAATGCAATGCGATAAATCGACTTTTTGGAGATGTTCAATTCCATTTCAATAAATTTCAATTTTTGATAAGGCTGGAATTTCCGGTGATCACGGATTTTGATTGGACCACATGTTGATCGTCATTTATGTCTTCATGACCACTTTGAAAACGTTGAAATCACTCGTGCATTCTGCTACGGGATAGACAATCATCGCCATAAACTTGTTTCATCAACTGAAACGTTTCGGTAAAAGTTTTACCAAATTTAAAACAAAATTTAATGTTGGCTCTTTGTTCGCAACTCATTTTCGCACCGATAACACAAACATACTGACACTTAAAACGCAATAACTTCACTTCCAATCAATGAAGTGACATGAAATTCTCACTACACAATGGATAAAGATAGCAGATTCTAACGCACCAGTCGACAAATATATGGCGCCACCAGGGGGCGCTAGATTCAAAAAGTCCTGTTTACTTTGGAACGAACCTTGTAAGTTAGGGGCACTACCATATTTAATCGATATTTCCCAATACCACTTACTATTAAAATGCCGCACACTAAACAAGAAATCATATAGAATAAAGTCAGCCGGATGTTTGCAAATATTTTTTAAATAGGGGATAGGACAAGTTTTCGTCCAACAAAAAGTTACAAAGTCGAAGTTCGAAAATCTTTATATTAGGTATATGGGGGCTAAGAGAAGTATTGGCCCGATTCAACCCATTTTTGACATTCGGACATACCGTTGTCAGAGAAGGATTATCCCTGAATTTCAATTATATATCTCACACATTGGCCGATATTTTCTATTAACATGTTGAGGACGGCGTGACCCACCGGTGGGTCACGCTGTTTTTGATTCAGAACTATTTTTTTTTTAATAAAATAGAACAAGTTCAAACAGCTATTCGAGAATGCTGTTTGCAACGTGCTCTACCGCTTCAATCATTTTGTTTTCTTACATTCTGTGCTTCAATTGCCGTTTGTTTTAAAAGCACGCGTCTTTGAAAGCTCGGATGGTAATTTTGTTGCTATACATATTCCGAAAATCATGTATTTCACAAGAACTAAAAGAAAGCTCGCTTCTCTCAACGCTCTAACTCTGCCATGATCTCGCGTTGCGCTTTGCGTCTTGCTTCGCATTCTTACATCTGTCTTAGCTATTTACCGTTCTAGGAGTCGCCAGATGGAGCTGACTACTTAAAACTGCGCCGTCCTCAACGTGTTAAAAGTCAACTATAAGTATTTCGGTTTCTCTTTATTGGATTTGAAAAATTTTGGTCATAAGGTTACTTCATAGGAATTATTAGTGAAAAGTTGTATCCCGTTAATTAATTGCTTCATGATTTGTGTACTGGAAAGTGAAAGAATCAATAGAATTTAAAATTGTGCTATATGAAAAGTAGGTGTGGTTGTTGTTTGATTTCGTCCATTTTCGTACTATGACATAGATATATGAGAAGAGTTAAAAACATAACTAATTTTGTCGAAATCGGTCGGTCGCGTCCCGAGATATAGGATTTTACCATAAAGTGGGCGATACTACGTCCATCGTCCAATTTTCACACCGGTTCCCATAAAGCCCTCTAATACTATTTCGGAGGAAAAATTGTATGTCTCTGGGGTATTTAGTTATTGATTTATTACACTTTTCAATAGTAACGGTACTATGCTATACTATGGGAAGTGAGCGGGATTATCTTCCGATTTCATCAATTTTCTTATAACATTCGTACTGCGCGATTTAGGAGATATGTACATTAAACTTATTAGAGGGCCATGACCACTTTTTCAAACATTTTTGCCCATTGTGATGATATTTAGTGCTTAGTTATGGCATTTTACACGTTTTCGGTTAATGGCAATTTGTAGGCATGGCAGTGGTAGGATTACACCCATCTAAGAACTCGTAGTTTTTTGCCAAGGAATGCGTATACCAATTTACATCGATAAATCTAATTTTTTAGTAAAGTTACAGCTCGCACAGACGGACAGACAGATAGTCACGCGGATTTCAACTTTTCTCGTCATCCTGATCGTTTATATATACAGATACATAACACTATATCTCTCTCTCTCTCTCTTAGTATTAGGTGATACGTACAACCGTTAGGTGAACAAAACTATGTATTATACTCTGTAGCAAGGTTGAAAGAGTATAAATTACGTGTCACGTTTTGTATCGGGTTAACCTAAACTACTGAGCCGAATTAAATAAAATTTAGTACATTGTGCCCAGTTTGATCCAACTTAAAAGGTAGGATAGCTGGTATTTTCGATTAAAAAAAAGTTTGCAATTGGAACTTTGATCCACGTATCTGGGGCTTGAATAGTTTTGGTCCGAGGTGCACTATTCAGGCAAAGTCTTAACCCGATACATTCATTTGCATGCCGGCACGGGAAAGAATTGGATGGAACTTAAAATTAGGTTATATGGGAAGTAGACATGGTGTTACTCCGATTACATGGTTATATGGGAAGGTTAACACCCACTTGTATCCAATTTTACAGTGACAGTTGAAGTGCTTATGTGATTTGTCCTGAGTGAATTTGGATATTGTACTTTAAGTGGCTTGGGAGATATGTCCATTAAAACTCTTAGAAGTTGTGGCCACGCCCATTTAAAATAAAATTTAGGGGCAGCTGTGTCCTTTGCTAATGAGATCCGCTATGCCCAATTACAGTTTTATATCTTAATTTAGTGCTTAGTTATGGCACTTTATATTATATATTTTAGTTTAATGACGTTTGGTGAGCGTGGCAGTGCTTCGATTACACCCATCTACGAACTCGCCTTTTTTTTACCAAGGAACACTTGTACCATGTTTCATTAAGATATCTTAACTTTTAGTTATCGCTTGCATTTATGGACGGACAGACAGACAGTCACTTGTATTTCAACCCGTCTTATGTTGTTGTTTTAACGGAAATCTAATCCCCGTTGGGATAGTAAATGTCATTTGTGTTGTCGTCGATGTCATCTAACGGTAGGCCCAAGAAACGTGCTGTTTCGACGGGGTCGGACCAAAGGGAGAAGGGTGTTAGATGGGTGGGGTTTGTGGGGCATGCAAAGAGGTGGTCAGTATCATGCGGAGACTCGTTGCATGCAGAACATACGTCGGGTATGTCAGGGTCTATTCTGGATAAGTAGGAGTTTAACCTGCTACAGTATCCAGAACGAAGTTGCGCAAGGGTCACACGCGTTTCTCGCGGCAGCTGGAGCTCTTCGTCTGCGATGGGTGGTGGTTTAACTCCAAGAACGCCATTCACGGGAAGGGAGTCGGTGAAGGTGTTAATGGCTCCGCTGTGAATGGCGGTCAGTACCTGTCTGAAGTTAGTTGCGTCCGAAGTCCGGTCGGCGTACTGTACGACGTCGTCGACGTAATCCAGGAATGATTTGATGCTCCTAGGAGGCGGTTCCGCTCCAAGCAGATGACTGCAGGGGTGATTTCTGCGAAAGCATCCCAGCAGGAACTGGCTGGAGAGGAGTTCATTATGCTCCTTAACTGGGAGCATAAGCGTCTCACTGTGTAGGTGTTCAATGGGAGACATCAAAAGGCATCCTGTAGTGGTCCGGAGTGCAGTGTTCTGACAGGTCTGTAGTTTCCTCATCTGCGTACCACTGCATCCAGGCGACCATATGGGGGCTTCGTAGTTGAGGACCGGCCGGCCGATTGCCTTGTATGTTGCCAACAACGTTTCTTTGTCTTTTCCCCATGTGCTGCCGGCTAGCGACTTGAGGATTTTGTTGCGGCTCTGTACTTTGGCGATAATCGCGGTCGTATGAGGAGAGAAGGAGCATAGACTGTCGAATGTTACACCTAAAATCTTAGGATTGTTGACAGTCGGAATTTTGACGCCGTCGACTGCAATGTTAAGCTCAAGTCTATACTCCTTCGTCCAGTTTGTGAATATGGTCGCTGTGGATTTGGTGGGGGAAAGTGTGAGATTTCGTGCAGTGAGGAAACGAGAAAGGTCGGAGAGGTAGCTGTTTACCTTCGAACACATGCCATCGATTCCATTGCCCGACGCCAATATCGTGCAGTCATCAGCGTACGAGGTTATGGAAACTCCTTCTGGTGGTTGTGGGAGTTTCGAGATGTAGAAGTTAAACAGTAGTGGGGAGAGGACACCACCCTGCGGAACCCCCTGTTTAATTCTTCTCAGTTTAGATGTTTTACCTCGAAATAGTACGGATGACTGGCGACCGCTCAGATAGTTCATGGTCCACCTCTTTAGCCCTGGAGGGAGCGTAGTTGTTTCGATGTTTCGGCGATCTAACCCCGTTTGGATCGGTAAGTGTTAATTTGTGTTAACCCGTCTTATCATCCTGATCGTTCATATGCACATATACATATAACCCTATATCTAACTCGATTATTTTTAGATGATACAAACAACCGTTAGGTGATCAAAATTATTGTACTTATTACTATATTTCTAAACATAAGCATGTTTTCAAACTTTAAGAACCAAGAAAACAAAATAAAATTTGCAGTAAAATGCCAATGAAAAATTCATTATTTTTGCAATTAAATTAATCATTTTCAAAATTAAACTTCAAGTACAAATCTTTGGATTCTTATGTCGGAAATAACGTTTTCGTCTTCATTTATAAATATAAATATAATATTTTCATATATTAAAGTCCACGTGTATAATAATATTTAATATATTCGAAGGGTCGTAGAGAAAAAACCGGGACAGGAGGCTCTGATCTTTCAATTTATTATCTTATATCACTTATTTGAGAAAAATTAGTTTAATTTTACCATATGAATAGTATTAGCCAGTTTTGACCCTTGTTGTTACAAGAGTATAAAATATTAGGTTACACCTCGACTTAGGCATCCGTACTTGTTTACAGATAATTTTATAATCTACAATTCTCATCGAAAGGAATTTTTGGATATAGCTTCCCTTAGACAAACAATAATATATAATACTTATAATTGTCCTACATACCATACTACTAGTATTTGACGATTCTAAAATTGTGATAATTGACAGAGGAGAATGAGGTTAAGAATAAAGTTTCTGAAACCCACTTTTTCCTTTACTTTTTATTATTCTCATGTAATTTTAGGTTACATAAATTTGTAATTACCTGGATTTGTAATGAAGTCTTCATTCTCAAAGTTAATTGGGGGGCTCAGTCTTGAAACATCATCATGATTTATAAGCGGCAGTTCGAAAGGTCGCATACAACTCTCTAACTCGGAGTCGATGCATTCGGATGTTAAGTCTTCATTTAAAGTCACAATATCTCGTGTAGGATCAACACCAATGCACGTATCTAATAATGTTAAAATTATTATAATAATTTGTTTATTAGTATCGATTTTTGTTTTCATAATTGTAAGTAGGTTTTCAAGACTTCAACTGGAACTTACTTTGCCCTGCATAGGTACGTCGTGGTTTAGACTCATTGCTATCATTACTATGGAAGCTCGACGAATCAGCAATTTCAGCACCAGGTACCTCAGTTATATCCGGCAATGGATTATGGCTCTTCCGCACCCAATCTGAACAATCCCAATGGTATTGCCCATGATTGGTCGTTGGATAATCCGAGTATGGTGAGTGGCAAACATTTGGCACTGTTACCTGCATAATTTTGCTACAACCGGTTTTTAAAGCTGTATAATCTAATTTTTCTAAAGAAACCAAAATGTTAAACATCATTTCAACAAATAGAAGTTTATATAATTTCAAAAGTTTGATCTATTTTGATGAGATCGAATTTGAAAAAAAAAATCTTTGATCTGGAATACTCTCGGACTGGTTTTTAATTCAAGAACGATAGGAAATTGATTTTAACAACTGTTTCGAGGATTGGAAAAAAAGTTGGCACAAACGTATTGTGACCAAGGGAGATTACTTTAAGGGGGGCGACATAGATTTTAAAGAATAAATTAGGATTTTAAACATTATAAACAAAGTTTTACTATTTACTATTTTTTGCTCATACAAGGTACATTCCAAAGTAAACAGGACTTAACAAAAAAACAGAACAAATGGTATTTTCGGCAAAATCAATTTATTTTATTCAAAATAGTCTCCTTCTTCAGTCCAGCTTTTTGCATGGTCCAAAAGCATGTCGAACGAGTGTTTTAGCTCGTTGGCCGGTATGGCCACCAGTATGCCGGTGACAGCCTTTTGAATAGCCTCTAGGTCTGCATAACGCTTTCCTTTCATAGGCAAACGCATTTTTCCGAAAAGGAAGAAGTCGCACGGTGCCATATCAGGTGAAAACGGGTCATAAGCGTCGATCGATGAGACGGCGCATTATCGTGCAACAAACGCCAACTTTCATCTTCGTGATATTCGGGCCGAACACGTCGAATACGGCGCACTAAACGCTTCAAAACTCCAAGGTAGAATACCGCATTAACGTTTTGCCCGGGTGGAACAAATTCCTTGTGGACAATATCCTTGGATTCATAAAAACAAATCAGCATTGTCTTCACTTTTGAAATCGTGAAATTCTCACTGGATCGATGAAGATAGCAGATTCTAACGCACCAGTCGACATATAGATGGCGCCACCAGGGGGCGCTAGATTCAAAAAGTCCTGTTTACTTTAGAACGCACCGTATGTTTTCGGAAAAAGCAATCTAAATGATCAAGAGATATTACGAAATAAAAAATGAAAATTTAAGAATGAAAAACAATCATAAATTCTTTAGAAATCTGCAATGTATGTTTGTATGTTTTTTTTTGTTAGATAGCATTATTACGAAAAATGCGAGAAGAACGCAATTCCAGTTCCTTCGTAATAATATTTTATTGCATACATACAATATTTACTTACCATTGTTAAGCTTATTTTCACTAAACGTCTTCAAATGCATTTGCTCGACCCAGTCTCGTTTCTGTATGGGATCAGAATCATTTAGATTCACATGTTCATTGTTTCGATTGATCTTCTGATATTCGAATGGTATATTTTCTAGTTCATCACCCGCTGATCCGTAACTGCGCAATATGTCCAAGTTATTTACGAAGGTTGTATGACCCGAGTACAAATTATCATTTGTCGGCGCCGTATAACTCATCGGTCGTTGATTTATTTCCAAATTACTCATTTTAGCGATATTCTTGGCGTATTTCTCCTTACAAACTAGAGAATTCAAATTTTCACCTTTGTATGGATCTTTATTACTTGAATTTTGTACACTGGTATTGTTGCTCTTACGAAAAACTATACAACAAAAAGCAACAAGTACTACTAAAATAATGAACACAATGCCACCAACAATGCCAGCTAACTGTTCCATCGAGAGATTTCTCAACTTTGTTGATATCGAATTGGAATATAGCGGATCACCGCAGCTGGCGCCCGTCAGATAAGATGGACAAATACAACGGAAACTACCCGCTTCATTGATGCATGTTGCGCCATTGCCGCACGGATGATTATCACATTCGTTTACGTCGATCTCGCATGTGGGTCCCGTGTAGCCGCGACACATGCAATGTGGTGTGCCATCACCCTCCTCGCAGACACCGCCATTTTTGCACGGATTCGGTGAACAATATTTACCATACTCACAGCGACGACCCGATAAGTGCAATGGGCACGTGCAACTATAATTGCTGAACTCATGCACTTCACAGCGTCCGCCAAAGAGACAAGGAGCAGAAGCGCAAGGATCCATATCAATTTCACACGTTTGACCGGTGAAACGCGCATGGCAAGTACACTTGAATTTATTCTCACCCAAGTCAATGCAAATACCACCGTTAAGACATGGTTGTGCACCACAAATACCTAGTTGTACGAGCACACTTGTCGGATCACAAGTGAACTCGACGTTTGTGAAACGCTTGAGCGCCACCACTGAACTGCCACCCGATATGTATAGCGGCAAAGGCTCCATTGCGATTTTAATGTCTGACATGCAGCCAATGAAACCCTTCTGTATATCCTCGAAGCCGATTATGGTGGGATGTGCTTTAACTTCGGCCCCGACGAATAAATCATTCGACTGTATGTTGAGTATGCCGTTAATACCCGGCGCGCTACCCTGCGAAACATGTTTGTTGTCCACTGTCAATTTGGCGCTATTCAATATGCGCTCAAGAGTGATTGTATGCCACTCGCCATCGGCGATGTAAATGCTTGAGACACATATTTTACCCTCACCCGAACCCAGCTCGTAACGGTATTGCACAGCGCCATTAAATATTTCTAGTATGTGATAATCAATTCGGCCGCTGGAAAATAGTAGAGTGCCCGTTTGCTGAACGGTGCGAATCTTCAGCGAGTAAACAAAGTCTTGCTCCAGTATAGTTTTTGCAACGGCCTTATTAATTTTATAATGCGCATAGCTCTTACCGCTGAACGAAACCGAAGTGAAACGTGAGCTGCAGTTACCGTGTTGACATTTCGTCAATGTCGATTTGCTCTCACAGGCATGTCCCGTAAAACCTTGTGGACATATACACTGGTAGCCAGTAGTTGTGTTAGCGGGCCAGCAGGTTTTCTCCAGCGGACATGGATCGGAAGAGCAAGCATTAATTGGCTCATTACAAATGCGACCTCCATAACCTTGCTTGCATTGGCACTCGTTGGCATGCTTGTATGTGGGCGAAGCGAAGCTGGCGACATCTGTCGAATAAGTATTCAATTGACGTTTATTTAGGCGTATGCGATTAAAACAGTCTCCTTGTACGCAAGTGTTGTGCGCGCAGGTGGGCGACATAATCTCCTCTACCACCAGATTGGTAGCATCCTCAATGTCATCGATGAAGTTCACCAGCACTGCACGCACTTCGGCTGTGGTGAAATACTCCTCGGAGCTGGGCGTAATTTGTTGCTTACGTACAGCAAATAAAATATTCAGATTATCAACAGGTGTGGGTTGTTGGCGCTTACTACGCTCCAGCATGACACTCTCCGATTCTTGTGGCTCCTTGTACGCCGTGTGGCTATTCGATGTTTGTATAGAGATTATTGTGATGTCCTTTTGACGGCAGCGTAGTATAGCGCGTAAACCCCGAATGAAACCTTTACGGTGACTTAATATAAATGCTTCGGGTGTAATTTTACGAAAACTTATGACAATCGCATTACGCGTCATGTCACCTGTTATGAGTTCCACATTCAGCTTGACCAACGCATGTGCTGTAAATTTGCCATCGTTAACGGTTACGTTAATTCGATACAAGCCAATATCCAGATTGCTGATTGCATAGAGTGAACCATTATTTTGTGATATGTTAAAGAGCTGTTTTGTCACGAACAATTCACCATGGGTTGGCGCCAGTGCATACAACAAATTGTCATATTTATCCTGATCGCTCGCATGCACACGACCGAGAAAACCACCTATGTAATCGTCATCGTATGACTTCACTGTAACCTCCAAAGGAGTTATGACCGGCGGATACTGACTCTCTTCAATAATGTGTATATGCACCCAGGCGTCAGAGTAGAGCGGCGGCGTGCCGTTATCGAAGACGCGCACTTGCAGCGTGAAGATATCGCAAATTTTGTGATTGAAACGTGCCGCCGTCCGCAACCAGCCATCTTGTCCGATGCGAAAGAAACCACCTTCATTACCTCTGCGCAAATCGAAAGTGTAGGGTGCAGTATTGGGCACCTCATCGGCGTCGCTGATTTCGAAGAGCAGAACATTGTAGCCCAACGGTTTGTTCTCTTGCAACACCACACTATAGTTCTGCATGCGGAAAAGCGGTGGATTGTCGTTCACATCTAAAATGTCTACATAAATGCGCACATAGCTACACTGTTCCGGTAAACCGTTGTCGCAGGCTTTGATCTCCAACAAATAATTAGCGTTCAGTTCACGATCCAATGCATTTATCACAGTTAACTGGCCGGAGAAATCTTCAATGGCGAATTGATTCAAATGATCGCCGCGCTCTATGTTATAACGTATAATGCCATTTTGTCCCGCATCCTCGTCAGTGGCCAGTACTTGCAGTATATTTTGCATTTTCGAGACATCTTCACGCACCTTCGCGCGGTACATGTTCTGTGTGAATTTCGGTGCATTATCATTGACATCCAATACCGAGATATTTACCGAAGCCACATTACTGAGGGGCGGCGTACCACCATCGATTGCTTGTACCGTTAAGAAATATGTCTTTGTGCGTTCATAGTCCAAATCGTCATTTACAAATATGCTGCCCGTTTTTGGTTCGATGCTGAATTTGTTAAGCTCATTTCCACCCATAATGAAATACAACACTTCCGCGTTGACGCCGATATCCTTGGAAGTGGCGAAAATGCGCACGACTTCTGTATTGACTGTGGCATTCTCGTATACGTACGTTTTGTACTCCCTTGTATTGAACTCGGGTGGATTGTCGTTAATGTCGAGAACATTGAGTATAAGTCGTGTAATAGATAACTGTTTTGGATTACCACTATCCACTGCCTTAATGGACACATTGAATATCGAAATGCTTTCTCGATCTAAGTTCTTCGTTAATTTTATAATACCACTGCTTCGCGATATACTGAAATTCGGCTGTTCTTCGACAAAAGAGTAAACAATCTTACGATTTAAACCAAAATCCTTATCTGTTGCATGCACCTTTGTCACAATAGTGCCTATAGGGGCATCCTCTGGTATGCTTACAATATACTGTGCTATCGAGAACTCCGGTCGGTTGTCGTTGAGATCGTTAACATTGATGATTAGTTCGGAAGTGCATTCTTGTGACAGCTCTTGACCATCCTGCACATGCGCCGTTAGAATATATTTAGCATGTGTTTCACGGTCAATAGTTTTGGCCACGCGCAATGTGCCGCTATCTTTTTCGATGAAGAAATCATCAGATCGATTTCCAGTTAGATAGTAACGCAACTGACTGTTGCCATTTTCATCGATATCTAGTGCGTCAATTTGTATTAGTGGCGTACCGGTCATCACCGTCTCGTTTATTCTCAAATTGTAACGCGGCGTCATGCAAACTGGCACATTATCATTTACATCCTGCACCGTTATGGTAACCTCGGTGGTGGCTACAAATTTGCCATCGGTAACGAGCACATTTAAGTTATATATTGGAATGGCTTCTCTATCCAAAGATTTCGCCACAAACAGTTCGCCAGTTTTGCCAATTTGGAATTGTGAATATATATCGCCAGACATTATATAATAACTAGTTATGCTCTTCTCCGAATCTAGATCGGTAATGAGGAAATATTTCAAAATTTTGCCGGGCAGCGCGTTCTCATGCACCGATATCTCGCATTTCTCCTGATTGAAAGAGGTGGGATTATCGTTATAATCGATTATCTTTATAGACACCGGCACTTTCGAAACATGTTTCGGTTGCCCGTTGTCGGTGGCAAGTACATTAAAGTGATATTCCGATTGCGTTTCGCGATCCAGCATACTGAGCAGTGTTATCCATCCGGTGTAGATATCGATATCAAATACGTTCGATGCCGTATTCGTTTCATCCTCTAGATAGTAACGTATATCACCGTTTGAACCTATATCCATATCGGTGGCGGTCACTTTAATGATTGATGCGACTTTATCGATATTTTCAGCTATATTCACATTGTATTCGCGACTATCAAATTTGGGTGAATTATCGTTTTCATCCAGCACGTGTATATAAATTTCGCAAAATGTAAATAATGGCGGTATTGTTTCCGTTTCCGCCAAAGCAATCATATAGTGCATATCGTTAACCTCGCGATCGAGCGTCTGCATCAGTATCACTTCACCATTCTCCGAAATGGAAAACTTTCGACTTTCAATAGGTATCGTAAATTTCACCGAATAATTGCCAGAAATGCGTAGCTTTGTTAATACCGAACCAGGTGGTGTTGATTCCGAAACATAAAATTCAAAAGCATCATTTTCGAACTCTGGCACTGCTACATCGGCACTGATAAATTGTATTGTAACAGGCACATCATTATGAAATTGTGGACTACCATAGTCCATGGCGCGTACGAAGAACTGTGCAACATTGTTGGCGAATTCAGTGATATTTTTGATTAGGCTCAAACTTCCGTCGACTTCGTTGATCATGAAAGTATCTTTGTATGTTTCGGACACCGTTGATTCATCAATTGTGTATTTTATTTGCGAATTTTCATTTTCATCCATATCAATTGTTTTCACCTGTGTATATTGGGGAAAAGGAGATGTTTATAATAGTTTGAAAAGGAGTTCAAACAGCGACTGCCACTAATGAGAGTACTTATTTTCAATGATCGAAATTAGTTCTATTTTAAGATTAAAGAGTTAGGCTAGCTTTTTGGCTTTTAAGGTTCTAAACACATTCAATTGGTAGATTACGGGGAATATTTCAAATCGGGCGATAATGCTACTCGGAGGCCATCGCACACATAACCTTGAAATATTAACTAAAGGTTTACAGTACATTATCTAGTAACCTACATACGCTCTTTTAATTATAATTGCAACATTTTTAGGATAAATTCACAATTCATATATTCGGTCAAAAATTTGTGTTTTTTTAATAAGTCCGTAGAGTCCCCACTATATTGAAAAATGTGATTTCGAAAATACACCCTGAAGATGCCATTTTATAAATATTGCCGAGAATATATAGTTTTTAGTGCTGCTTAGGAACCTATATAAAAGTTTAATCTGCGATGTCTGTTCAGTAAATAAAAATTGCACATCACTGTTCTTATTAAAGAAGAGTAGTTATACAGTGCTCGTTTTGGACCATATTTAATAATCGAAAAAATAAAATTTTTTGAATAAATCTCAATAACAACTATTTATAAATATTTAGTGTAATAACTTACTCACCTTCAACAATGTTGAATTGATTGTCGTATTGACTTTAACCACGAGTTTATATTCTTTGACCAAAAAGCGCGGACTATTGTCATTGACATCTTCGACTTTAATCTTCAATAGAGTGAAATCGGCTTTGCCACCCTCATCAGATACCCTCACCAAAACATCGTAGAAAGCACGTTGTTCTCGATCAAATGCGACTTTTGTTGTTATAGAACCGTTAGTGTTATCGATTTCAAAATACTCTTTGAATTCTTCTGAAACAAGATCATAGGTGAGTTTTGAAAATCTGCCGAAGTCAGCGTCGTGTGCTTGAAGCTTGAAAGACAAAATTATATATTTATATTATTATAAGATAATAGTTTATAATTTCGGTTTATTTACAAAAATAAAAATATCGATCTTGAATATATCGACAAAATTTACATACAACGTACCAAAGCAATATTCTTTCCAGCTCCTTCGTTCTCCTTCACGCTTGCTTCATAAACCGATTTCAAAAATTTAGGTGCATGATTATTCTCTGGCATTAATATTATCTTAACTCTGGCAAATGTCGTGTGAACGCCATCACTAACGGATACATTTAACAAAGTCTGATGGTGATCAGTGAAATTTTGCATATTTTGTAGTGTGATAACTCCATTATTTTCATTAATTGTATACGTTTGCAACTCATTGCCGTCGATAATTCGATATTTAAGCCTTTCGTTGTCCTCATGATCGGGATCGTATGCCTTTGCATTGATAACGAATTGGCCACGTTGCGCATTCACTGACAAACGGCATGAAAATGAAGCTTCCGTAAATTTGGGGAAATTATCATTAAGATCCTTCACAGTGATCCAAACATTTGCTTTTGAACTCAAAGACGGCGTGCCATGGTCTCTTACAATTAAAATTATGTGATGAGAGGTGCTTTCTTCGGCGTCTAAATTACTTTTTAGATATAAATAACCTTCTGCTATATCTATATAAAATAGTGCCGAGTTATTTTTACCATCAACACTGTCAATGATATACGACAATTCACTATTTGCATTCGCATCACAATCAGATGAATTCACTTTCATTATTTGCGAACCGATCAACAAATTCTCCGATATGGTAATGTTGTAATTGTCCTGCTCAATTGTTGGATAGCAATCATTAGTATCTTCGACTATTATCGATACTGTAACTTCGGCAAAGATACCAGATAATGAATCCGTTGCACGTACCAGAAATTCGTGACTTTGTTTCGTCTCATAGTCCAATTCGTTAACAATGTAAATAACGCCTAAATAGAAATAAGATTACTTTAATAACCCATAGAACAATTAGAAGTTTCATGCCAATATCTACGCACATATATACAACTGAATTTGACTTACCAGTTCTGTAATCTATTTCGAATACTTCATCCTCATTTCCAATTGATATTGTGTAAATTAGTTTTCGCTTGAGTGGACTTTCCGCCTGTATTGCAATGGAGAGCGCTGAAAACAATTCTGCATTTTCTTTCACAACGTCTGAGTAAAATTGCTTATCGAATGTTGGCATCGAGCGATCAACCACCTAGAAAATTAGATACATCCAAAGTTAATCGAATTTATTGGGTTTGATCTTCATATTCATTTACTCACCTTTATGTTAACGGCTGCATCAGTGGAACAAGGTGATATCGCACCATCATAAGCAGCGATAATTAAATCGTAAACTCTAGTACTACCATCAATAATTTGCTTCAACACTAATTCGCCCGATTTACGATCAACCTTGAAGAGTTCACCATTTCCCTTCTTCATTTCGTATCGCACCTCACCATTTTCATAGCTATCAAGATCAACAGCCTTAACCTTAGTTATGATGGTGTCTTTGGCATCGTCCACCGATAGTGTAGCATAATAAGGCAAATTCACGAAGATAGGACAATTGTCATTTACATCTAATATGGAAATATCTACACGCACAATAGCACGACGCATTTGCTTGAATTTTTCGTAGAGCAGTAAGGAACGTGCCTCAATTACTATTGTGTAACTGTCTTGACTCTCACGATCAAAAGGTAACCCTGTTGTTTTGATTGCACCCGATGTCTTGCCGATTATGAACATCTTCGTTGGACTTAAAATACTAAATTCGACATTCTCGTGCAATAGATTACCCACAACATTAACTAGTCCAACGGTTACGATTTTGGAAGAATTTTCGATTGTTGAAAATATGTACGAAGGTTTTTGGAATACAAAGCCCGGTGTGGACAAGGTTTCAATGTTAATGTCAATTTGTGCTATGGCTGAGTACAGGCCATCGGAAGCTCTAATGTGAAGCGTATAAAAGGTATCCAAATGCGTTATGTCCCTAAAAAAATATTATTTCAATTTCCAAAAAACATTTATATAACTCTTTATTAGTATGTATTTGTACATATAGCCGTAGGATATGTCTTACTTGGTGGTCATGATTCCCGTTACCGCATCAATCTCAAAGCAACCATCTGCATTCCCATCTATAATATCATAACGGATTTTTGTATTTTCATCCAAATCGGCATCGGTAGCATTCATTTCGGTTATTATGATATTCTCATATGTGGGGTGATACAGGGTGACATTTGTGTAGTTCTTGGCGAAAACCGGCGGGCAATCATTGATATTTTCAACACTGATATGTATAGTTGAATGACATTTGGCATATAATTTTGGTGCGCCCAAGTCATTGATCTAAAAGAATTATTATTAAAAATATTAATTAAATCGGTAAAAGCCCTTCTATAATGATTTGCAAGACAACTTGACCAAACAAAATAAGGTCTTTACTTTACTAAACAAAAAAAATGCAGGAACAATCAGATGTAATCAGATACCATTTGGAGTTAGTAGAGTTAGTGTTACAGCTGAAATTTAATTCAGAAATTTGTGTATTATTACGTTCAGCTCTAGCCCATAGTAGAGGCCACACCCCTTCGTCGTCAGGAACAAATTGGTTAAACCAGATTCGAACTTTAACCCCGTCCAACGTATTTTACAGATTTAAGCCGTACTAATTCATTTTGTTTTCAAACTACCACTGCGGCCTATTTTACACACCTCTTATTGTGATAGATAAAAAAATGTGAAGCAAAGCTGCGTGAAGTAAATCGAGCTAAAAGAGAACTAAATCGCAATTTTGTCAAAATTTTCATTAATCTTTTGTAGGTTTAATATTGATCGCTCTCATTTTCTCTCTCTTGCAGGATGTTCCAGATAGAGGGTTTTCCAATAGGGATGATACGATTACTAAGTGTCATTTCGTCCATTTTGAATATGTTTTGATATATTTTTTTGCTCATTGCAATCAGTAACAGAATCGTTTACAAATTATTCGTCCACTTGTGCTCGCTATTCGTCGAATTGTTGAAAATTCCGAGCGTACATTTCTTTACATAATGTTCAAATGCCAATAAGATAAAGAACCGCCCCAAGTTCAGCAAGTGTTGCTGAAGACCGCAATTTGTCGATTCCAAGACGTTCTCAAGAATTGGGACTGTCTCAAACCACAACCTGGCGGACTTTGAGAAAGGATTTGAGCAGTAAACAAAACAATTACATTCACCTAAATTGGCAATTTAGTGTGGTTTTTGGTCTGGTGGAGTCATTGATTAGTTCTTCCTTCGAAATGAGGCGGTGTCACTAATCGAGGCTATGTGCCACACAACACGTGCAACAATCAAATTATTTAGGAAAATGTTTGGAAATTCGACTATTTCTAGAAATTGTGTTCTTAGATGGCCTCCAAGAAGTTGTGATTTAACTAATGGTTAGACTACTTCTTGAGGGGTTATTTGAAGTCATTGGTCTTTAGCAATAAACCAGACTCTCCTTAAGCTTTAGAAACCAATATAAAAGTGCTATTCATGACATACGTCTTGATTTAATGAAAAAAGTAATCAAAAATTGGATTCATCGAATTCGTTCCTGCAAATCGTGGAGGCCATTTGAATGATGTTACATATATTCAGAACTTATGTAATTGTATAGATTATATTACATTGACTAAAAATTATTTACACTTTCTTAACAGTTATTGTTTTTTAAGATATCATATCACTGTTGTTTGAAACCCCATTATCCCAGCATGATAAAACATATGTAAGCGATGGCAACTCTGTTGCCCAACAAGTGTCAAATGAAATGATGCAAGTGGCAGCAACCAAAAGGGCACAGTCAAAAAGCAACCGTCAGCGAGTGAACAACGTAAAATAGCGAGTACGCAGTATTTGAGAACGTTTTTAAAAAAAATGCATAAACTGTCATATTTTCATATATTTTAATAAAGTTCTATATTTTAATTGTTTGACTGTCAACTATAACGAGTGTACGCGAGTACTGTGTTCTTACAGTTCAGAAGTGGGATGATAAACCCCTACACGTCTACATAATATAAGTATATATCGTCACCTGAAATGCAAAATAACGTATCATCAAAAAATTCGAAATTGAGTGTCTTATTGATTACGCTTCACTACTTCAAATTGCATACATAATATTACATATTTTCAACATTTTCAAGATCTGCACTGAGATATAAACCAGTTTTAACCAATATTAACATTTTTTTCACTCATGTTCCATTTTATTTCGTGTTTTATTCACACCATTGTAAATTTCCGAAAATGTTGTTTCGTTATTTTGCATTTCAGGTGACGATATGTAAGTACATGTGCGTTGGTGAAGGGCTACAGGCACCTGCAGATATATAATGCTATATAAGGCTACAGGCACCTGCAGATATATTATATTTATAATATAAACGATACATAAAAACGATACGATGGAGGTTGCTACGGGAAAGGCAATTAGCGCCGACTGGCACGCGAGATCAGTTGTTGCAACGTCTTAGCGCATATGAGGAGTCCGACGAGGTGGACATCCAAGAAATCAACGTTACGGAGGAGTCATCCGAGATATCAACGGTGGCACAACTGCAGCAGGAGATGAAGCAGTTACGCGAAATGATGGTACAGCTACTACAAGCACAAAATAACGGTACTGGTACAGCCAGCACGCAAGAGGTACAAACGGTACAAAACGCAGATAGCAACGATAGCGCAGGCGTTAAGCCACGCCACTGACGCTATTTCGACGACAGCACGGTGGCAACTAACAACAACGGTACAACACGCATTCTAAGCAACGGAATTATTTCTGCGAACGGGAATATTTCAACGAACGGGAATATGCGACACGCATCAGTAAAAGAAATTGCAAATACCCTGCCGGAATTTGATCCAACGAATAACGCAAGCATTACGGTAGAGCAATTTATTGACAGAGTCGATCGAGTAGTTGAAGCATATACTTACATACATAGATGGGACGAGAAATTTTTATTGTTGGCTATTTATACACGACTAAGAGGAGTTGCACGTATGTGGTTGGATGCATCACTCACATTACACACAACTTGAGAACATTTTGCTAATGCGTTACGACACGAATTTGGTTCGTGACGGAAATTTATTTCGTGATGGCCAATGCAACGAGGAAGCCAAAAGAAATCGTAAAAGAATATTGTTTTCGAGGGGCGGCACTAGGTATACGTTACAAACTGAGTGAGGCAGCCATTATACGCTATGCAAGAGCTGGATTAAAACATAGAGAACTCCAACAAAGCATTTCTGCAATGAAGTTTACAACAACGAAACAGATGAGAGACGTCATCGAGGATTATTTCACTAATCGCGGAGGGCTAAGTGAGCCACAAGTATCTCAACCAAGCAAGCGAGACAACAATAACGAAAAATATGCTGAGTCAACGAAACAAAAAGATGAATGAACATTTGAACAATGAACAATTGAAATGCTACAATTGCAACGCACCCGGACATTTCTCCAACAAATGTTCATTGCCGCAGAAACGACATCGCTGTACAACGTGTAACAAAGTGCAAAAAATTAGTCTACATAAAAGCGCAGCCAATGCAGCATCATTCGTATGTCAGTAGCCAAACGCATCGACGATAAAGCCGTAAAATGCTGCTTACAAGTAAAAAGCATTTGCGGAGGGGTGCGTACGTTCACGGAGGCTATTACCATAGACATCACCATCGACGGAATCAACATCGAGATGCAAGCCTACATCGCTGATGACGAGTTACTAGAACAAGACGTTTTAATAGGTCAAGATGTTATCATCAATGCAAACATTACGCTGAAAGTTGAAAATGGTCGCACAATATTCGGAAGCAGACGAGCAGTACAGACGACGTTAATAACTGAGAGCAATTTTTCCAAACTAATGTCCAATTTCAGCAATGAAGCAGAACGAAATAAGATGCAAGGTCTTCTGGCAAGCTATGCCGATGTTTTCTCCAGTGGGCTGAAAGATATTGGCAAAACTGACATAGTTCAAGCTAGCATCGAACTTGAGAGCAATCGCACCATATTTTAAGCGCCTTATCGTATCCCAGAACCGAGGCGTGATATTGTCAACAAGATGATTGAAGAATTACTTGAGCGTGATATTATCACGAAATCGACATCCGAATACGCAAGTTCCGTGGTCTTAGTCAATAAGCAGAAGGGAGTGATCGGTTATGTATCGATTACCGACGAATTAATAAGATGACAAAGAAAGAAAATTTTCTAGTCACGAATATTGAAGAACGGCTACATGAAGCAAAACGTTTCCGATACTTTTCGTCACTCGGTTTGAATAGTGGCTACTATCATATCGAAATGGCACCCGATAGTCGAAAATACACTACTCTTATCACAACGGACGGCCTATGTGAGTTCAAACGCATGCCGTTTGGTCTAAAGTATGCAGCACCTGTGTTTAATAGACTCATGGCAGAAATCCAAAGACGTGTGGAGATGGGCGACATGCTGCATTATATGGATGACATCCTTATTGGCAGCAATTCTTTCGACGAAATGTATACAAAGCTTTATCGTATACTCCAAGTACTACGCACCTGTGGACTCACATTGAACGTTAACAAATGTGAGTTGTTCACGCAAACAATAACATTTTTGGGACATCAGCTAACTCCTGAAGGCATCAGTCCAGGCAACGTCAAAACCAACGCTATCGTAAATTTTCCACAGACGAGAAATGTCACTGAAGTACGCAAATTCTTAGGTCTCAGTGGCTACTGGTTATTCCATTATTTCTGAGCCGTTACGCAAATTGCTACACAACGACACCGCATTCGCATGGGGACAACAGCAAGAGTCAGCATTCAACGAACTCAAATCCGCATTATCATCGAAACCAACCAGCTACCGCATCGAAGCCCAACACGAACTATATACGGACGCAAGCTCTATCGGCCTTGCAAGCGTTTTGTTGTAAGTCGAGAATGGACAACTGCACCCGATCTCATACTTTAGTCGCTCTACTACAGACAACGAAAAACGTTTCCATAGCTATGAACTCGAAGCATTAGCGTTTGTGGAATCATTGGAAAGATTCAAATACTACGTATACGGAAAGAAGATCAAAGTTATCACCGATTGCAACGCTTTACGAACAACGATGGAGAAACGGGAGCTAATACCATGCATTGGCCGATGGTGGTTGAGAATCCAAGAATTCGACATTGAAATTCAACATCGACGAGGAGCTCGTATGGCCCATGTCGATGCGTTGAGCCGTATACCTTACGAAGAGGCATACGAAGTAGATACCGCTGATCTCAAAATCTCCAAGATAATTATCGACAAGGCAGATTGGTTGTTTAGTGTTCAGCTACAAGACGAGAAAATAAGAAACATCGTTAACGAAATACAGAATGAGGTGAAACCAGAATATCCCGACTACGTTGTTGAACTGGGTCGCTTATATCGAAAATACGACAACAGACTACTATGGGTTGTTCCGAAGCAGTTAAGGTTCCAAATACTTCACGAATGCCACGATAAGGCAGGTCATATGGGCGTTGACAAAACAATAAAACGAATTCTTAATCTCTTCTGGTTTCCTCGAATGCGTAATTACGTAAAGAGCTACATCAACTCATGTGTGGGTTGTGCTTTAAATAAAATCCCTGGTGGACGACATGAGGGTCGATATCACTACGACAACGTTAAACCAACACCGTTTACGACAATACACATTGATCATTTGGGTCCGTTCCAAAAAAGTTCAAAACACAACGAGCATGTGTTGGTAATTGTAGATTCATTTACCAAATTCACAATCCTACGGGCAGTCAAGAGTACCGCAACAAACCATGTAATCCCGGTACAGCTAGAGATCACGAGCTATCTGGGAATGCCTGAACATATCAAATCCGACCGAGGAACGGCCTTCATTTCAAAAGCATTCCAAAAGTTTTGCAATGAAAACAACGTCAAACATATTCTCAACGCAGTGCGGACGCCACGCGCTAACGGACACGCTGAACGAGCTAACCGCGTCATCCTATCCATGCTATTACCTTCTACTCATGACGAAAGACGATGGGACGACAAATTACGTCAAATACAATGGAGCATTAATACCAACCCGAATAAAACCACAGGTTGTACACCATTCCGACTACTTTATGGATACGTGCCACGAGACATCCTGCAGAATCAACTTATCCAGGCACTTCAAGACGATGATGGTGACCTGATAAACGACACCGACCTACAAAAACTACGAGTCAACACCGCTCAACGAATAAACGACATAAGAGCACAAGCCAAGAAGCTATACGACGCAAAGCATAATCAACCGAAGACGTACAACGAAGGTGATCTCGTATTGACTACAAACGAACCAATAAGCTCCGGTGCATCACGTAAATTAGAACCACGATTCAGAGGACTGTTCATCATCACCAAAGTCCTGCCAAATGATCGTTATGTAATTGAAGACTTACCTCATGCCGAATGAACACAACGTCAATACGAAGCCGTATTTGCATCAGATCAACTTAAAACTTGGTGCATGTTACCACCAGATGATCCAGACGACATAAACAACAAAGATGAGGCGAGGGCGCCACATTGGGTCAGGAAAGCCGACTGTAAGCGATGGCAACTCTGTTGCCCAACAAGTGTCAAATGAAATGAAGCAAGTGGCAGCAACCAAAAGGGCACAGTCAAAAAGCAACTGTCAGCGAGTGAACAACGTAAAATAGCGAGTACGCAGTATTTAAGAACGTTTTTAAAAAAAATGCATAAACTGTCATATTTTCATATATTTTAATAAAGTTCTATATTTTAATTGTTTGACTGTCAACTATAACGAGCGTATGCGAGTACGGTATTCTTACACATACAAGAAATGTAAGTTTGTATGAAATCGGACATTAGTGATAGATAGTTTAAAAAGACACCGTTATACGGAATTATTTGACAGTTTTAAACAGATATGTATGTACATATTATCTTATACATACATAACAAGAAAAAACGTTAACTTCGGCTGCACTGAAGCTAATATACCCTTCACAAGTGCATTTCTTTAAGTAACTATGTGTTTAAGTAAATCTAAAGACGTAGCCGGCCGGTGGTTTTCATCCAAAGGAAAACATTTTACTAGTTATTTTTATTTTATACAGAAAATGGATCTTATAGACGTTTATAGTTATTTAAAATTTTAAAAGATTTATTATTAACATAAACTTAATGAAAAAATTTGTAATATTTATGTATTATTGCATATATATCATTATATGTATATATTATATATTTACAGTTTGTTTTATAAAAACACAGAGCAAATGTAATATATATTTTTATTTCTATAATACATTTCCCATCCAAGCATTTTCGATCATTCAGTTTGTATGGAACCTATATGCTATCGTAATCCTATCTGAACAATTTTTTCGGTGATTATATTATTATCTTAAGCAGTAATCCAAATTTCATGAAGATACCACGTCAAATGCGACAGTTTTCCATACAATCCCTTGATTCCGATTGTTCGGTTTGTATGGTAGCGATATGCTATAGTGAGCCGATTTGAACAATTTCTTCCGATATTACATTGTTGCCTTAGAAAATAAGCTATACCAAATTTTGTGAATATATTTTGTCAAATGCAAAAGTTTTTCATATCAGCACTAGATTCTGATTCTGAGACAGACGGACATGGCTAAATTGACTTAGCTCAACATACTGATCATTTAAATTTTATTTACATACTTCGTGGCAAACTTAAAATACCCTGTTCAGGGTATAAAAATTAAACGATATTTCGTTATGTACTGTAGAACGTTCGAATCACAGCACGAAAAGAAGTGAAAATTGGCACAGTTATCCGTTTATTACTGCAGATGGTCTTAACGGATGCCTTTTTGGCAAAATCACCCGTTTTTTCATTTACATTCTAATTGAATTTCCACATCTTGAATTCCAATTTGTTTGTCGAAAAGTTTCAAAATCTAACAAAACGAAACTACATTAAAAGCATTAAGGGGCTATACTAGTGTGACACTTTAAAAAAAATGGTTTTTTGTTGCATTTTCGATAGTTTCCAAAATCTTTTTTTCCTTTGAAATCGGCAAGGTCGTATCTTGTATAGTTTTTGGATGGCAGCGTTCTAAAGAGCGATCGCTCGCAGGTACAAACATGTACTATAAGTGAAACTTTAAACGCGTTTTTCTCGAAACGATAATTTTCAAAATTGCTGACATCATAACTCCACGAGAAATTAACCGCTCGATTTAAAATAAAAATGAGTATTGTTTAATACAATTTACTATACAATGGCCTCTTTTTGATTGGTTGAAAATTGTCAATTTGGCATTAAAAAGACGACCATTTTTTACCAAAAAAAAATATTTTTTTCTAAATTACGCCATTTTATTAATTTTTGATAGTTTTCAAAGATCGTAGGTCATTGTATAGGAAATATCTTTAAGTTTAATAAACTTTTTGATTTTTTGTGTTTCAGATACTCATTCGGTCGGAATCATGTCAGCAGTTGAGGCACTTTGTTTTTGGCACCTCCGAAGACAGCACATAACTTTGTTATTTTTCAATATTTAAAAAAAAATCACAAAAATCGCCTAAATTTCATGCGTTACTCTGGTATAGCCCTTTAAGTAGACTAAATTTGGTTTAACGCCGCCACCACGAAGATAATTATTTCGATATATGTAAGTAGCATTCGCTTATTTGCTATGTAGTCAATAGCACACTTGGTCGTCAAATAAGAAAACATTTATTTATTCCTTAAGTTTATCACTTACGGATTTAAAGAGGCAAGCTTTTTATTTTAAAAATTATTCACTTTAATATTACTAAAACACTAAAACAATAAATATGCTATTATCGACAAAACAACGAAAATATCAACATCCTATATCACAGCTAGGACACATAAATAGCATAATTTGAAAAGGGTTTAAAAAAAGGTAAGCAAATTTATAAAAATGATTAAAAAATTGCAAAGATTGTTCATTTCGTTAGAATTTTGTACTATATCCATAATTTTTAATCACCCTCTCACATCTTCGCTGCATGCTGTTCACCAGTTTTCCCATCGTTCCTTTGGGATTGAATACCAAGCCTCCTCAATTCCAGCCCATAAATCATGAACATTTTTAAAGTTTTTGCTTGCTATTTTGAACTTGATATCATAAAGAAATTTTCTATTGGTTTCAGATCTGGGTTTGCGCCGGCCACTCATATATTCTAAATTTTTTATTGCCGAGCCTATGCTTTACTACCTTTGCGGTGTGCTTCGGAACAGAGTATTGCATAAATGTCGAGTTTATGGGCATAGATTCAAATACAAATGGCTCCATTTTATTTTTCAGTATATCCAAATACTAAAACTGGTCCATTTTACAATTTATTCAGTCAATTGGCACGATGCAATGTCTTGAAAACACGCCCCAGACCATAATACTTTCACCGCCTTGCTTAATGGTTTGATGGGTTTGACCTTGTGATCGACATATCTACAAATGTTTTTCCATATGGAGCCTTCCTATTTATCTTGGTTTCGTCGCTCAAAAACAAGTTCTTCCAAAATTGTGCTGGCTTGTCTCTGTGGGCCTTTGCAAATGCCAGTAGAATTTTGATGTGGCGTTTTGACAGGAGTGATTTTTTATTGCTAATTTTTTCAAAAAGGTGAGATTTGTTGAGTCGTCTTCCTACGCTTACACGTCCACACCATACTCGTGAATAACTTCGATCATAATCTCTCTGGCTGACTTAAAAGGATCGGCTTTTCTCTTCCGTACTAGGTTTTTGTCAACACTAACATCGGTTCTACGTAGTCCTGGTTTTCTTGGTATCTTTTTGTTGATAAAGGGCATGATTTCAGCAGTTCCGGCCTTTTTTCCTTTTTTGCCAACATTGCACATAAGCACTCTCTTTTCCGGCGTGGAATGTTTTCTCCTCCTCATTTTAATATACATACATACATATATCGACGAAATACTTACATATTTGTTATCCAAATTAAATTAAAAACATGCCAGAACTTCACACAAAATTCGAAATAAACTACGAACTTAAAAATGTGCCAGGGCCCGTCATTTTAAGCTCCCAAAACCTCTATTAGCGAGAAACAGAATCCTCTATAAGAGAGAGTCGTGAGAATAATACTTATCTATACCTCTATAAGCGACAGTCAAGCTTTATTTATTTATGTATATTATTTAGGAGGAACTATAGTTACAATAAGAACACATACATACATAAAAGATACACACATACAGTAACATATGACAAAACAAACTACAAAATTTAACATCTGCTATTTTATGGCTCATTCTTAACTTTCGTGACAATTCCTACAATTGTTTTTGTATTGTTTTCTTGTCAATATTGTGCCTATTCTATTGCGTGGAAATAAATAACTTTGTTATTTTATCGCACTCAGGTTAGCGAGAAACCTCTATAAGCGAGAATGAGATTGAGCTCCCTTGAACTCTCGCTTATCCAGGTTTGACTGTACATATATTATATATTATTTAATTGAAAGTAATTAAGATAAGTAAGGAAGAGCTAAGTTCGGAAAAAACCGAACATTTTATAACATTGCAGCTTGCAAGGATTCAAGGAAGTACCTTCAGGTACTTAAGGCCTATTAGTTATATGGGGTCTAGGGTGAGTTTTCACCCGAATTTATTCATTCTAAGCAGAAATGTGCACCGTCATAAAAAACACGCTCTCTCAATTTTATTAAGATAATTCACATATTGGCCGATATACATATGTATGTAGTATAAAGTCACCCGGGATTCCGAAAATCTTTATATTAGATATATGGCCGTTAAGAGAAGTACCCTTTGGTGGCACACATACTACTATCAGGAAAAGATTTTCTCTGAATTTCAATAATATTAGGTATTTTAGGTAGAAAGTCAACTGTAAGCACTAGTACACATATTCAGTACCTAGAGGCTTGAACTGTTTTGGTTCGATTTACGCAATTTTTATTCCGTGCAAAGTTTTATCCTTATATCGGGTGATTTTTTAAGAGCTTGATAACTTTTTTTAAAAAAAAAACGCATAAAATTTGCAAAATCTCATCGGTTCTTTATTTGAAACGTTAGATTGGTTCATGACATTTACTTTTTGAAGATAATTTCATTTAAATGTTGACCGCGGCTGCGTCTTAGGTGGTCCATTCGGAAAGTCCAATTTTGGGCAACTTTTTCGAGCATTTCGGCCGGAATAGCCCGAATTTCTTCGGAAATGTTGTCTTCCAAAGCTGGAATAGTTGCTGGCTTATTTCTGTAGACTTTAGACTTGACGTAGCTACGTAAATAAGCAAAATTGCCGCATTTGGGGTGAAGAGCAACCAGAAGCCGTTCAAGAACTGCCCATGCATCCCGAAAAATGCACTGTTTGGTGTGGTTTGTACGCTGGTGGAATCATTGGACCGTATTTTTTCAAAGATGCTGTTGGAATGCGGCAATTTTGCTTATTTACGTAGCTACGTCAAGTCTAAAGTCTACAGAAATAAGCCAGCAACTATTCCAGCTTTGGAAGACAACATTTCCGAAGAAATTCGGGCTATTCCGGCCGAAATGCTCGAAAAAGTTGCCCAAAATTGGACTTTCCGAATGGACCACCTAAGACGCAGCCGCGGTCAACATTTAAATGAAATTATCTTCAAAAAGTAAATGTCATGAACCAATCTAACGTTTCAAATAATGAACCGATGAGATTTTGCAAATTTTATGCGTTTTTTTTTAAAAAAAAGTTATCAAGCTCTTAAAAAATCACCCGATATATTAATTCATTCTTGGTTTGTATACTAGAAAGTGAAAGTTTCAAATTTTGTGTTATATGGGAAGTAGGCGTTGGCTGTAGTCCGATTTCCCGCCGATTCTTTCTGAGAAATAGGAATTTCCGTAGAATGTCATATACCGAATTTAGTTGAAATCGGTCGGGCGGATTTGGAGATATGTATGTGTTTTTACCTAAAAGTGGGCGGTGCTAAGCCCATCGTCCAATTTTACCCCGACTCCGTTAAAGTGCTGTCATACCATCTTGGGGGTTTAATTTGTTTGGCGTATTTAGATATCGCGTTTTCAGTAATTTTTAACAGTACCGTTATATATGGGTGTGAGCGGGGTTATCATCCATTTCATACATTTTCACAGTATCGGTAGGAATTCCTGCAATTGCTGGACATGATAATCAATGGAATATATTTGATTGTTGTAGCTTTAGTGGGTTAGGAGATATGTATATTAAATCTATTATTATTCAAACTTGTCTGCCCGCAGATGCAATTTGCTACTGCGATACCCTCGGCCAAATTCGAATTTTATATCTTAATTTAGTGCTTAGTTATGGCATTTTATAAGTTTTAGGTTAAAGGTGTTTTGTAGGCGTGGCAGTGGTCAGATAACGCCCATCTATGAACTCGTAGTTTTTTTTGCCAATGAACGAGCGTACCAAGTTTCATCGAAATATCTAATTTTTGACTCAAGTTAAAACTTTTACGGTCGGACTGACGGACGGACGGACAGACCTGGATTTCAACTCATCTTGTCATCCCGATCATTTATGTATATTTAACCCCATATCTACTTAGATTAGTTTTAGGTGATACGTATAACGGTTAGGTGATCGGATTCATTTAGGAGACAGACGTAGGTCGGTATACACATTGGAACATAAACTTTTTAACCTCAAAAAATTACGTTATATGCGGTGTTCTGTAAAAATTGGGGTGTAAAACATCATTATTATACTCAGATAAAACGGGCTGGCTTGAATCTCCTGAAGAATAATTTAATGTTTTCCTATGCTTCTTTAAAGAAAATAAACTTACCATTACGTCAAGTCGAAAATATTTATTCATTTCGTAGTCAACTTGCTTTATAAGCTTAATAGCGCCCGTAGATGAATCGATTTCAAAATATTCTTTTGCTTGATTGTTTAAAATTTTGAATTCAATCATACTGTTTACACCCTCATCCAAGTCCTTGACTGTGACAAGCAGTGGCCTAAGAAAAAAATACAGAATTTAGTAAATTAAATAAACTTCGTATATTAGTAGTTTTCATATATATACATTAGGGTGCACCTTAGCTATATGGGAGAAAAAAAATATAGCGTACAGGGCATCACACCCCCCCAAAAGTTGCATTAGAGTATAATATTATGTTCTGCAAAAAATTTTGGCGATTGGATAATGGGAAGACGTGCCGCAACGAGGGTAAAGTGACCATGTTATTCAAATTTTGATGCCCTGTACGCTATATTTTTTTTTCTCCCGTATAGCTAAGGTGCACCCTAATATACATATATATTTAATGTACTTAATCTATGTACACATGTATATAAAAGAGAAATTTTGTATGCATATATCTAAAAAAAACATATGTATAACAATTTCTTGCTTACATATTGACGCTAAATTGAGCGCAACGTCGCGATGTTGACCAAATTTCTATGAATCGACATCTCGCGACAATGTCGGCTATGTTGACACTTTTGTTCATTTTCTGTTCTTTATATGTATAAAATGAGCTAAATCCAAAATGCTTCAATTTTTGATCAACATGCAAATACCGGGAAATGGAAGGATTTCCAGTTTCCAGGCTGTTTATGTTCTTCAATTTTATTGTAACTTTTTTATTCAATTCATTTTGTCACCCCCAAGTACATATATGAGAGGGAATTCTAAATGAAAGCGAATTGTGGTTGAGCAGGCGCTCAGAAAAAAGTAAAACGCACTTGACTTCGCAGTACGCGCTCGATCTTTATGAATAAATTTGATGTCGTTATAATCTCTCAAAATCTTTACGAATTATTGAGGTTTCCCTTACAAAAAAATTCGTAAAAATTCCATACATTTTAGTTCTCTCCGTAATTCGTACTTTTTTCGCAACGCAAAGAATGTTGAACCTCTTATAAATCGAAACTTTGTTTCGTAACATCTTATAATTCGTAATTATAATAAATTCGTTAGGTTTTGCAGACTGTCATGGCGCCATTACGACGCTATGTATGTTGAAGTTTATGTTTCTAACACTGCTTTCGCGTAATTTGCGGCGTTTTTTATAACTGTAAAACTAAAGTTTAAAACTTGATGATTAATTTCCGGTACAAAATATAGCATTTAAAAAAATCATATTACGAATCAAACAATATATTCAATGCAGACGAAACTGGGTTATTTTAAAAGTGAGGAAATTATTTGCGGTATACATGGATGGCTCCGACAGATGCCCAGAGCATGGTAAAATTATGAAGGGAACACTTTTCTAACCTGCTGAATGGCAGTGAAAGTATAACGCCAGGAAAAGGGGAACCCGATTCCCCAATCGATGACGATGGAGCTGACGTTCCATTGCCCGACCATGAAGAAGTGCTAATAGCAATTACCCGTCTGGAGAACAATGAAGCGGCGGGGCCGATGGATTGTCTTTACGCCGCGATGTCTGAATTTGGTATTCCCGCAAAACTAATACGGCTGTGTAAAGTGACGTTGAGCAATATCAAAAATCAGGATCGGGAAGGACCTCTCCAAGCCGTTCGATACCAAACGAGGTTTCAGACAAAGCGGCTGCCTATCGTGCGACTTCAATCCACTGCTGGAGAGTATACATATGTATGTAATTCGATTTGATTTCAGAATGCTTTTATAATCTTTTGCAAATGCGATCCACTTATGTCCATTGACGATAGGCTTTTTTCTAATACTACGTCCATGATAAAATTTTCGTCGAATAGTTTGGGCAATACTCCAATCTCATTTTCCATTTCTGATTTTAATTTAGGGATTTGTTCTTACTTTGCGACAATTAAGCTATTTTCGCTATGACAGAAGACCCGTGGACAATCGGAGCGAGACTTTTTTGCTGTGTTTCCCACAGTTTTATACTTAGTAACGATCTTTTGAAATGTAGCAAAACTTTTATACCATACTAAACGACCGATTTCACGTAAGGATTTATTTTCTTTGTGATATTGGGTAGTCGAAAAAAGTTTTCGTATTTTGTCAACAGATGTTGTTGCAGTCACATATTTCCAGTGCTGCCAATCAAATTGTGTCATATCATATAATGTTGGAAAGGTGAGATTTCAAGCTTCAATCGGTGAAGTTGAAAAACATCATATTTTAAAATTTTTGTATAAAAAAGCGGAAGAATGCCACGCAAGTCACCAATTAAATTTGTGAAGTTTTCGGAGACGATGTTGTATTAATTCGTTTCCGTTCTGGAAACTTCGAAATTTCGATTTACACTGATGAAAGTTTGACACTGGTGGAATAATGTCTTTAGCGGAAAAATTGCAAAAACTGGTCGACCAAAATGGTACACATTTGTTTATTTATTTATTAGTATAAATAAAAAAAATAAGTTTAAGTACGAAAAGAATTTTGACTACCCTATATTTATTATCAAAGTTTTCAAATAAGATATCTGTTTTCCTTTCAGTGCCATTGCTGAAAACTACTTGTATGTCATTTATTAAAAAATATATATGTATGTATGTATGCATATTCCCTCAATTGCTTAAACTCACTTTTTATTGTTTATTTAAATTGTTTACACTTTTCTAAATCAAAATGAAAAATAACATACATACATACATATTTATGTAGCACTCACTCTGTATACTAACTTTTGTGATATCAATGTTGAGTATTGCAATTTGGTGAAATCGATCAAATAAGTTTGCAAGTACGTCACCAAAGGACGTAGCGGCCAATAACCGTTATGGCCTTGAACGAGATGAGATCTGCAAGTATCAAATTGGTCGATGCGTAAACTGCAATGAAGCATTTTATTTGGAGAAGGCCAAAGGGTGTATTTCAATTCTTAGAATACAGTACAGCCGGCGAAAATACTTCCAACAACAAAATTGACATTGACGAGTTTTTTCTCAACTTGCCTTCCGTTTGCGAGAACATTGCTCTATTCGGAAATGCCTTGATATTATACATGGAATGCATCGTCGAAGAAACAGTTACGCAGAAAGCAAGGCCAAACAATAGATTCTCAACTAATGCCTTAGGACGAATTTACACAATCCACCCGAAAAACGACGATTGCTATTGATAAATGTGCGTGGTTCAATTTCATTGCGTACTGTGAATGGTACGGTGTGGGCAACTTTTGGAGAAGCATGCCAGCAATTACAATTGCTGGAACATGATAATCAATGGAATCAAACGATGGACGATTCGATAGCTACTTTGCATGCCACTGAAGTTCGCACACTTATTATTATGGAATACGAACAAAAATTACATTCCCAAGGACATTTTACATCGTATTCGATAAGAATTGGAAATAGGCGAATTCCGGTTGATACTTCCAGTGGTTTGATATCAATTCCTCCTGCCTTTTGTCAATTCACTTCAACGAAGGATGAACTCATCACGAATGCTTATCCGAAAATTGGCCAAATTATCGTAACTACGATGTTTGCGCTCATACAAATCGATGAACCGATCAAGACGATCGGACAATGAATACGAAGCCGTGAATTATCCAGTGGAATTTCTAAATTCTTTGGAGAAGCTTGGTATACCGCCGCATCATTTGCGTCTGAAAGTTGGATCTGTATTGTAATGAAACCCGATTGATTGTGACGCAGCTATCGAATACAAGGAGGCGGAATGGTTGATTCTACGAATTCTTTTGAGTTCAAACAATTTGCCATTTCAGTTCAAACATATTCAGTTTCCAGGGAAAATTGCATTTAAGATGACAATCAACAGAACACAAGGATAGTCGCTAGAAGTGTGTGGCATATATACGTGGCGTGATCCCAAGTTGGAAAACCATTCTCTCTGTACATTTACGCACCAAATTAAGAAAAATGTAGAAAAATCGCAAATAAATGATTTTTAACACAATATATATTCAACTTTCTTTTCATTTTAAAACGCATAATTTCACGCAGGACAACGCCTGCGGGGAAATATAAAATAAATAGGCAGAAACGAATTAGTGAAGTGTTATTGGGTGCAAAAGTTAAAAATATACATACATAAGTGTAAAATTCATTAGAAATCGGAGAAACACGAACTTTAAATAGTTGAACTTTTCGAACTTTATATGCAAATATCAAAAACCATAAGTCACCGACAACTACATATAAATATATATTTTCTTGATCTGTTGCACCTCTTCTATCCGTACATAATAAAATACAAAATTCACCCGCGGGCTGGGTATACTAATAATAACTATAATAACTAAGTTTGTGCTCCCTTTTCCACTTTTGTAATTTCTAACATGTACATATGTATATACATATATAAGTACAATATATATCAATTCATTTTTAAGATATGTATGAATGTACATAAATCCATTTCAAATGTATCTGGAATTTTTATGTATGGTTTGTGGCGCAAAAATATATGAAATTGGTTTGCAAAGCGTTGTACAGGAAGTCTTTGGCACGTGTCCTGCAATGAACAAATTTTTATACTTTTGATTTTTGCGAATCAGAGCATTCTTATTGTAGGTATCGAAACTCGTATCGGGATCTTCGCACATGCTCTCAAATGTCATATCGATATCAAGTTCGTTCACTTGTGTTGCCATTGAACGTGACACGTTACGTTTGCGGAAAATCCGTCGTGGTCTTCTCAGTCTTTTGAGTGGAACAAACGGCATATTCTGATTTTGTTTCTTTTATTTACATATAATTTTTTCTTTGACTATTCTGAAGTTAATACAAATCAAAAATTTGAAAATTTGAGAAATTAAAGAAAAGAAATTAGAAAGTTTTGTAATGCCAGAAATTGTCGGTGATCGATATATGTATATTCAGACGCGCATCCAGACCCCCAGCTGAGATGGGGGAAAACGGGTAGTTTCCTCCCCAAAAGTTAAAAGTTACACATTATTTCCATCAAAAGTGACACTCCGCGAAGAAAAAGACTTTGAGTTACAAGTACAAAATTATATACCCAGAATATATGCATGTATATACATATATATACAGAAATTTTCAATAATAATCCACTATCAAATTATTTTTGTAAGGAGAGAGTAAAAGATGAACAGATATTCACCATGTGTCAAATTTTGGAAAAGACCCATGAAAGGAGAATCGACACACACCACCTCTTCGGTGATTTCAAAGCTGCTTTATGCCGCGATGTCTGAATTTGGTATCCCCGCAAAACTAATACGGCTGTGTAAACTGACGTTGAGCAACACCAAAAGCTCCGTCAGGATCGGGAAGGACCTCTCCGAACCGTTCGATACTTTTCTCCAGACTGGATAAGGTAGCAAAGTAAATGGGTTTGGCAGTGAACAAGGGCAAGACGAAATATCTCCCATTTGTTAAAGTGACTCCCAATTTTTGAATAACGTAATCACAGATAACGAGTCATGGAAGGCCGATGAAAGGCAAGCATTTTGAGACGACAGAGAGGATCCAAGCAGAATGCACCTCGTCTCTCAAGGCTATTCCGAAGAATGCCTTCCGTGACGCCTTCAATGCTTGGAAATCGCATTGGCAGCACTGCATCGACACAAAAGGAGCCTATTTTGAAAGTTTATAAAGAATTGTAACGATGGGCTCATACTCAGGCTTATTACTTTCCGGAAAAACCCTGTATGTCAGATATATCTTATTTGAGGATGATTTTAATATAATTTTTGCTGATATAGCTGCAAAACTAATTGGGTCTACATATGACTTAAAAAGTAAGTTTATAAGATACACGTTTTATGGATCTTGCCAACACCTGAAGATATTTCATCGGCTTTGATACTTGCAAGTTGCGCGAGTATGAAATATTTGGTTGCACTAAAACTTAGCCCTTCCTTACTTTTTTCTACTAAGTTTCTTGCTTTTAGGTCTGAAGAACAAAAAATTCAAATATTTTACAATTCATTGTAATTTCAACTAAATACTTAAACTATAATTAACCATATGCTTAGAAAAAAAATTACCTGTTTTGTGGATCGTTTCTTTGAAAAACGAAAGAACCAATTTTGGCAATCTCTGAAATAGTTCCATTATATGCATTTTTCTCGAAGTATGGTTCATTGTCGTTTATATCTAAAATATGTATGATAATACTGTGCGTGGAAGTAGCTGATGCCATGTTTGTTGCAATAATAGTGAGATTGAAAGATCTGAAAAAGATGAAAATTCAAAAATTCATTTTAACACAAATATCTATAAATGGTCCCGCCAGTTATAAAAATCTATATCAATCAAATCTAAATAAAATTCTACTTAATAACTTGAGCCTTTTAGTAATAAAAGTCTATTTAACTTACTTATTCTTCTCATAATCGATGATGTCATTCGCTGTTATCACACCAGTTGAGGGATTGATACGAAAACGTTGGCCTTCATCACCATCCGCCACCTCGTAGAACACAGACGAGGAAGAGCGTGCCTCCACTTGACAAACAAATGCACCCACTGGAATATTTTCATAGATCTCAATCACGTTAAGTGGTGCCATAAAGATAGGTGGATCATTTTCGGACATAGTTACGATGATATGAAGTGGCATTTGTGAGGAGAGTGGCGGCTCGCCGTGATCTGTGGCCTTAATTTGCAACATATACTCTTGCATTTTATTGATATTCAAATTTTTCGAAATCGTAACCACACCCATTGTGGGTTCTATTTCAAAAGTATTGCCAACATTACCAGTTATTATGGAGTACGTTATTTCAGCATTTGCTCCACTGTCCAAATCTAATGCTGTCAATTCGGTCACTTTTGAACCGATCGCCGCACTCTCTGGTACTTTACTTTGTACGATTTTGCTCATAAATTCTGGATGATGATCATTATGATCGTGTACAGTTATTACGATTTTTGCATAATTCCGTTTGGCTGGAGTACCTTGATCCTTAGCTATCACTATCAGTGTGTGATACCTGTTTTTTTCATAATCCAAACGTTTTATCACCAAGACATTGCCACTGATGGAGTCAACGCGAAATAATGACAGTGATGTTGGATCTTGTGCGGCATGTAACGTATAGAAAATCTTATTATCTTCATCCTTATCGGTGGCATGCAATTGCATTATGATGGCTTCCTCTTCGATATTCTCGGATATATTTACATAGTATATATCTTGTGTGAACTGTGGACGATTATCATTGATATCGACAACGTGTATGTAAAGATTTGTATTAACTATATGTGTGCCATCGGTGACGGTAACTGTCAAATTATACGATGACTGAGTTTCACGATCCAAACTTTTCGAGAGTAATATGTGACCATTTTCCTTGCCGATGTAAAATTCATTGCGTTCGTTGCCATCTGCGAAAGAAACAGTTTTATTTTATTTAGTATAATATTACATTGATCTGTATTTACTATTTTTATACCCTGAACAAGGTATATTAAATTTGCCACGATGTTTGTAACACCAAAACCATCAGCTTGACGAGCTAAGTCAATTTAATTGCTGAAGTTATTATGATTCAAACGCCAGGAAAATCAGGACATGACGTATCTTCTTACAGGTCCATATCACTTCTACCGATAATATCGAAGCTTTTTTAGAAAATTCTCATAAAACGTCTTAATAAAATCGTAGAACGAAAAACCATGATTCCAGCGCATCAGTTTGGCATTCGACCTAACCATTCTACGATTGATCAAACCCACAGATTACGCACATTATTGAAAAAGCCTTTGAGGGAAAAAATTATGTTCTACCGTATTTTTGAATTTTGCAAAAGCGTTCGTTAAAGTTTGTCACAAAGGACTGATTTCGAAACTAAAACTGACTTGAGCGAAACAGCATTATGACATCATAAAATTATATGTATATATCAAGTCGCTACTTCTGCGTTAAACAAGGAGACAAGTATCCCATCCTTAGGGAAATAAAAGCAAGAGTTCCACAAGGTTCACCCATGACCTGCCAGTAGACTGCAATTATACAACAGACACATTTGCAGATGATACCGCGTTGCTTGCTGTACTTAAGGGGTCAGTAGGGTAATTTGGGCCGGTTTTTGACATTTTTTTGACATTTTCATTCTACAATAGAACTTTTTTCACATATCATGAGGTACATATGTATACGTGGAGTGTATAAACAAATTTTTTCGGAATTTTTGGATGACGTCTGTCGGAGAAATACGAGGGCTGCTATATATATTCTGGCCTAGGGCAACACTAAGTGTTGCCAGGTGCAATCTGACATTTCCATTGGAAAGTTTGACATTTTTTAGCATAACATCACTCAGAACGTTTTGTCATTTAATTGTGAATTGTTTTATTTACAGGGAATTAAAAAATTCATCTCGGCCAAAAAATGGAATTAACTCGTGAACATTTACATGCGACCATTTTTCACAACTTCCGACGTGGATTATCACGACAAGAGTGCATCGATGAACTAAAATCTTTGTATAGCTATGAAGCACCATCCTATAGTACTGTGAAAAACTGGTACAACGAATTCAATCGTGGCCGACGCTCGCTCAAAGACGAATTCCGTCTAAGGTCGTCCAAAAACAGCCGTTGTGCCAGAAAACATCGATGCCGTACGTGAACTGATAATGCAAGACCGTCATGTAACATACCTTCAGATAGAGGCATGCCTATGCATTTCTCCCACCAGCATACATTCGATATTGCATGAACACCTGGCCGTAAAAAAGGTTTGTTCTCGTTGGATCCCGCACAATTTGACAATCGCTCAAAAAAAGGCTCGTGTGGATTGATGTAAAGAAATGCTGAAAAAATACGATCGCGGTGCTTCAAAAGACGTTTATAAGATCGTCACAGGTGACGAATCATGGATCTAACCATTTTCTTTGATAAATATGTCTATTTACATTATTAGGCCAGAAATATATATAGCAACCTACGTAGCTGGGTGAATGAGTTGCGTTTTTTCACTGGCGGACACGATTTCTCATGTTTGGATCATCTGAAACACAAAAACCCTACTTATTCTTAAAATATACGGGAATGGTTATCGTCCCTACCAGAATCATGAAAAAATGTTGATAAATAAAAAAGGAATTAACGTTTTTTTTAATTTTTTTCCATGTTTTTTTTTCATAAATTTTGTCTTAATATTGTCAATAAATTATAAAAAAAATTTTGAATCTGGTAGGGAAGATAGCTAGACGTCTTGTGAACATTAAAAAAAATAATAATTAAGCAAATCGGTTGAATAGTTCGACCGGAATCGTGTCCGCCAGTTTAAAAAAGTGTGTTTTGAGGAAAACGCGTTTAAAATTTGAGGTGAGCACTCCGAGCGCTCCGAACGTCGTGCGGTATTATTATTTTTGGGCCTTTTTCGAAACCTTCCAATGGTAAAGTGGGTTTCTACATTAATTTTAAGGGTATACGACAACAGAAAATGCAAAACAGAAAAAAAATTAAGATTACCCTACTGACCCCTTAAGAAAGTCTTTTGACTCTAAGCTACGGAAGTTCATATAAAAAACAAATGGAAGGAGCTCGACATACGACTCAAAAATATTAATATGTTAATTGGTAACAAATAAGTGTTATCCATCGAAAATAAGTTACTTATCTACAAACAAATACTCCGACCGATATGGAGCTATGGTGCACAACTCTGGGGATGTAGTAACGCAAATAATAAGAAAGTCATCTAACAATTTTAAAACAAAGTATGTATTAAGACTAATTGTCAAAGCGCCTTGGTATTGTAGATGTGCTGATATAGAGCGTGATCTAGACGTAAACTCGGTTAAGGCAGAAATATTTTAAATTGCAGCATCATATAGTGCAAGTTTGCAACAGCATTGTAACGAAGAAGTAGCCATGTTATTTGCTAGAGATGGACAACCAAGACAACTCAAACATCTCAAGCCCAGCGATTTTTCAAATTAGCCAATACCCAAAGTTGTTTTGTAATTTTGTAATAACTATAGGTTTAAATATGGCTCAAGCAGTTCGCGACTTCCGGTTTTTGACCAAGTATCCTCTGGGTAGCCTAAGAACATCCGTTTGAAGGCGAGCTAAAGTGAGAAGGCGAAACATCCTCTTCACAGGGTTGTGCGCTGGGTTTGGGACCCACCACGTAAAAAACAGTACCAATGAAAAAGCACAACAAGCCTCGGATGAGAGACCCCCCTTTTGATGACGACCATAGCAAACGAATTAAGGACTACGATTTTACGGCATGCACCTGGAATGTCCAGTCCCTTAATTGGGAAAATGCCGCTGCCCAGCTGGTTGATGTCCTCGGTAGAGGACCGCCGTCCAAGAAATGCGATGGACAGGACAAGGACTGAGACGAGTAGGTTCTTGTGGCATTTACTGCAATGGCCATATAAAGGAGCGCAAATTTGGTGTGGGATATTGATATCATCGGCCTCAACACCCGCACCGTTAGTTCTGCTTTCTCCAGACTGGACAAGGAAGCAAAGCAAATGGGTCTACCAGTGAACAAGGGCAAGACGAAATATCTCCTGTCATCAAACAAACAGTCGTCGCACTCGCGACTTGGCTCTCACGTCACTGCTGAAAGTCATTACTTTGAAGTCGTAGATAATTTCGTCTATCTTGGATAAAGTATAAACACCAACAACAATGTCAGCCTGGAAATCCAACACAGGATAACTCTTGCCAACAGGTGCTACTTCGGACTGAGTAGGCAATTGAGAAGTAAAGTCCTCTCTCGATGAACAAAAACCAAACTCTAAAAGTCACTCACAATTCCCGTCCTGTTAAATGGTGCAGAGGCTTGGACGATGACAACAACTGATGAGTCGACGTTGCGAGTTTTCGAGAGAAAAGTGCTGCGAAAGATTTTTTGAGTTATACGACGCCATTGACATAGTTAAGCGAATTAAGAGACAGCGGCTACGCTGGCTAGGTCATGTTGTCCGAATGGACGAAAACACTCCAGCTCTGAAAGTATTCGACGCAGTAGCACATTGCGAAAAGAAGAAACGACTAGCGCGCTGTTGTTAACTCAGCTATAATCGCGTAAACGGTGTCTACGCCAGTAAAGAAGAAAATAGGTTTAAATATATGAAGTCAAGTTGCTTATAAGTCCTTTCTTTTATCTGAACTAGTTGCAATATATTAATAAAAAATACTGTTCTTGTTTGTGAATGGTAAAAAGAGCGGTCGAAGTGAAGGTTTTTTCTTGTGATAATTCAATAATAATTCTTAAAAAGTGTGAATCGATAAAAATGATTAGGCAAGTGAAGATCTAGTAGTAGATCGCCCATTGATCAGTTTCAAACTCATACACTTCAATTGTTCATCTTACCACTTAAGTTATACCACAAATGATCGTTGTCTTCATCGGTCGCCTGTATTAGTGCTACTAAAAATCCTGGCCGATCACTTTCAGTTACATCAATACGACTATCTTCCTCTTTTATAATAGGCGCATGCGGAGAATTTGTCGATACTGGTATGACAACTATATTTAATTTAGCATTTTGGTTACGTTTCGGATTTCCATTATCTTCAGCACGTATATTCAAATCATATTCGGCGTCCACTTCCAATGGTTTCGTTAAGTAAATAAAACCAGTGTCTAGGTCCATGCGAAAACGGTTTTTACCCTTGCCAGATTTTATGAAATAAGTAATGCGCCCATTCTCACCGATGTCATTATCAATGGCACGTGCCTAGCAAGAAAATGAAATAAGGAAAATAAAAAAAGATAACTTTGAAAGCTTGTCGATGAAAGTATTTGAATACCTGGAAAACTGTTTCGTTTATGTCTACTGTAGAAGGTACTTGAATTTTGTAGAATCGTTGCTCAAATTCAGGACTGTGATCGTTGATATCTACGACTGAAACAACGACACGCGTTGTTGAAGTTAGTGCTGGAGTGCCGTTATCGGTAATGGAGATCTACAGTAGAGATTGAGGGAATTGATTGGTTATTGAAAATTTTATTTATGTGTGTATTTCAAAAGTATCTGAAAGTAAGTAAGTGATAAATTACCTCTAGTATATGCTCTGATTGATTTTCTCTATCTAGTTTTCTCTCCGTAGTTATCAAATTCCCTGTAATAGATATCAATAAATATTTAGTGATCTTTTTTTATAATCTTGCAACATATTGCTAAAGAAAATAAAAGTTTTTTTCCACTTGACGGTTCTTTGTAACACCTAATAATTTACACTTCGCGTGTTTTTGAATCGATAATTTTTTTTCTGTAAGTTGATAGTACTATTAGTGACATCTATGTTAAATTTCACGTCAAAATATTCATTACTATTTAAGATACGCGTCGTTTTGTGAGGCTCTAAAATTGAATTCTTCGATTTTTACTATGTCTGAATTTATTGAACAAAGAAGTGTGATAATGAACCATCTCATACTGCATTGGTTATTCGTGATCATTTCGCCACATTTTCAAATATCGTGCCGCAACCACGCATTCGCCTGATTTACCTTCGTGTAACTTCTCCCTATTCAGTAAATTCACTTGACCACTCCGAGGATACCGTTTTGACTCAATTGAAGATATAAAAGCTGAATCGAAGAAGGTTCTGATGGCCATCACGACGGAGGATTTTCCAAGTGCTATGATGACTGGTAAATTCGTTGGCATAAGTGTAATGCAGCGGGTGGGGATTACTTTGAAGGATATGAAATGGGCAAAATTCACCATTCTGTTTGATAAATCAGGATGACGAGACGTTTTGAAATCCGAGTGTTTGTCTATCAGGTAAATAAGATTATCCTACTTCCCATATTTTCATTTTCCAGTATGCAAATCAAGCACCAATGAATGTATCGGGATGAAACTCTGCACGAATAACTAGTACTAAATAAGCCACCTTTAGACCAAAAATTGTCAAAATTATTAAATTAAAAGTAATTATAACTGTTTTCGGGCAATCTACGAGACATATTATTGAAATTCGGAGAAAATCATTTCTTCATAACAGTATGGAATATGGCTTAAAAGAGATGAATACTTACCTTAACCCCCATATACCTAACAAAACTTCTTGAAAAGAAGTCGTTTGAGTATTTCTGCAAACTCTGTGAAAATGAGTAAAATCATTGCCCCACAAAATGGGTGAAATTGGGACTACACCTCCCTTAGTTCCTATATACCTAACATTAATATTTTCAAACTTCCGGTTCATTTTATAACGCATCTATCGGTCAATATAAAGAAATTCAGAAAGAAAATTTCTCTAATAACAGTATATCATCTTGTCTTAAATGGATAAAGGCCTTCCTTGCATGTTATTATATGATTTCAATATTTTACTATACCTGTTGTTGAATTTAAATCAAAAAATCCTTCCGGATTTCCCGAAGTTATCCGGTAAGTAAAAAACTGTGCTGGATTCTTATCGCTGTCGAAAGCGTTTAATTGTATGACGGGTGTGTTCTCTGGACTACCTTCCAAGACAGATACGTAGTAGACTGGTTTATCAGTTAATGGCACATTGTCGTTTTCATCTTCCACCTGAATGTTGACCTGTGGGAGAAAAGAACCAAATTCTTTGTTTAAATTATATAAGCGCTTATTGCTGAACATATTCTTTTCTAACCTTAAGTTTTTTAATTACCTTAAGTTAAATTATGAAATTTAAATCTAAATTTTATTTCTACCTGCACACAACTGCTCAAAGGTATTATTGCATTATCTTGAGCGCAAAGCGTAAGCCAATAACTGGATTTTGTTTCAGCATCCAAATGGGATAATGTGCGTATGACACCTTTAAAAGAAAGCGAATATTGTTATACAAATCCGTTCCACAGCTAAAAATACAAACCAGTGCTTACCTTCATCATTTACTGTGAACACACCGATACCATCGCCACCGCGTATACTATAGGAGATCTTCGAATCTGGTCCATTTATATCGGCATCTTTCGCGGTTATGTTCATTACAAAACTGCGTGACGGCAGATTTTCTTTCACATGGCCTGTATAGACAAAATCGTCGAATTCAGGTGCGAAACGATTTTCATTCACATCGATAATCTCAATCACCACAGGCATATCGGTTGTTAAAGATGGTGAACCGCGATCTATCGCACTCACTATTAAATTATGCACTTGTCGTTTCTCGTAATCCAAATAGCCTAAAGTATGTATGACACCGGTGTGTTTGTCAATTTTGAACAGCTCTTCAACCGCCAGCTCTTCCTTTATTGAGAAGAATATTTCACCATTCGGACCGATATCGATGTCTGTTGCTTCGATTGCCGCCACCTCTGTACCGCGAGGTATATCCTCACGCACTTTAAAAATGAATTCCTGTACACCAAAAATGGGCGCATTATCGTTGATATCCTCGACCAATATGTTTATCACAGCTTCGGCTGTGAGTGCTAATTCACCATTATCTTTGGCTAGTATGTGCAGTTCATAATTGTCCAGCTTTTCCCGATCCAACGCGTTGGCTAAATATATACAACCGGTGCTGATGTTCACGAAGAAATCTTTCGTTTCCGTCTGCATGAAGTAGGCAATTTTTGCGTTTTCTTCTATATCCGCATCCGAAGCGTTTAAGCAAAATATCAAAGTGCCATTAAAAGCATTCTCTGGAAGATGAAATGTTGCTAGCGACTTTTGGAAAACCGGTCGATTATCGTTGCTATCGAGTATGAAAACGGGTAACAATTTTGATTGAGACTTTTGCGGCTGGCCAAGATCGTAAACAGTTACATTCAACACGTATTCATCTTGTCGTTCACGATCGAGATACCCAATTATTTGCAGTTCACCGCTATCAGGATCGATGCGAAATACCGAATCATTATCACCGTCCGAAATAGCCACAACTAATTTTCCATTATAACCTAAATCACGATCTCTAGCCTTTATCCACATCACAGTTTCGCCCAACTCAATGCTTTCGTTCAGTCGTAGTTCACGAGGGAAGTCTATGAATTCTGGCGCATGCATATTCTCGCCATAACGACTAGGCGTCAACCCCAGGTCATTTATGTAGGTCTTCTCATGTACGTTTGCATTATTGCGTTCCGCCGCCGCCAAGTTCTCAGCTAGTCGTCTGGAAACACCGGTTTCACGGCATTCAAAGCTACCATAACCACTGAACATATCGATATGCTCCATGAAGACATTCTTCTCATCACCAACAATATCAATGACCATATTCATTTCGTCCGAGAAATGTGTGCCATCAGTGGAAGATACATTTATGTAACGCGTTGTTGCTGAAACATCAGTCAAGTCACAACCAATCGATAGTACTCCTGTAGTTGGATCAAGATTAAAACAGCCATCTTCGCTACCCGATATGAGACGATAGGTAATGAAATCACCAGCATCAAAATCTATGGCCGAAAGCGTGAATATTTCCGTACCAACGGGTATATTACGCAAAACTTTTCCAACACAGTTGACACGCTCGAACTGTGGACGGTTATCGTTAATATCTCTAATTTTGATTAAGAGCTCCAATTCAGTTTGTCGTCGATATGGCAGGCCCCAATCTGATGCGCGTACGCTGAGCACATACGTTCTTCGCATGGTTTCGTAATCGATTAATGTTGTTGTTTTAAGCTCCCCCGAAAAATGATCTATTTCAAAGGGAACCTCATTCAGATTAGCTATACTATATGATATGTATGCATTCTCTCCACTATCCTTATCACGCGCTGTTAATTTTACAACAAAAGTGCCGGCCAATTCATTCTCATCTAATTCGATGGTCGTGTTCATCGGCTCAAATAACGGATCATTATCATTCATATCCTGTATATTAACTTTCACCTTCGCCGACGACTGCTTACGAAAGCCGAGATTAGCTTGATCAATTGCAGATACGGTGAGCGTGTAGAAGGATTTGCTTTCGGCATCGAGTGGCTTTTGTGTGTACAGCATGCCTGAATCAGGATTTATTCGAAACTCACCACCCTCATTTCCGCCAACTATCTCCAAATAGACCATGGCATTCTTACCTAAATCGGGGTCAGTCACTTTCAGCCTGATCACTGGCATATTTGGTGGCGAAGTTTCGGATATTGAGATTTCATATAAATGCTTAGTAAATACTGGTGCGTTATTTCTTTCCTTAATAAAGTGTACTGGAATGGTTTTGTAACAATGCCGCATGGGCACTCCCTTATCTTCGGCACGTAAGGTTAAATTATATGTTATGGAATCGTTTAGTTTTGCAAATTTATTTATTTCAATGAAATATTCACCGATATTATGTGTTGGTGTTATAACGAAATTTCCATCGGGATCACCATCAACAATTTGCAATTTATTTATTTCCCCATGTTTACCAGTGTCATTGTCGCTAACCTTAACTATACCATAAATATTCGAACTAAAATTCGAGGTTATACTAGAAAAAGTCTTAAAATATATTTCTGGAGTGTGTAAATTAACCTGAAAGTGAAATACAAAAACATTATTTGTTAATTAATGTGAAAAAGTTAATATTAAATGTTAAGCTGGAATCTAGGATATCATGGTATTCGGATTAACAAAGGGTATAAAATAAAGTGAAGTTCGTAGAAGCCTTTAGGGCTTCATTCAAGTTAGTACCAAAAACTAGCGCATGATTCATGTTTGTTCGGAGCAGCATGATTGGTTTAAAATTACAAAAATTTTATAAATGGAGTTGGTTCCAAGACGGCTTAAGAAGCGCATTTAGCTTTTTTAGACAAACTACCTATTCGAACAGAAATCTAGGTTATTTTCAGTACGAACTGCACTATTTACAGTGAAATAAGAAATTTATTAGGAAATCTCTTAAGAAATCGGGGATGTTTATAATCAAGAGAATTGAGAAATGTGTCCATGTAATATTAGAAATAAGTATTTCTCACAAAATCAACCAAACAATGGTCATTGAATAAAAACAATTATTGTGCCTGAGTTCTGTGCCATTAGAAGCAATATAATGTACATATGTAACTTAGGAGGATGGAGTCATGTGTAGAAGTTCACGGAAATGAGGAGAATTCTCTGAATTCCATTCACTTGGGAGTGGCTAGAAACGATTATTTTACATTGGCCCAAGCAGCTCACGAGATCCAGGTTTAGAACAAGTATTCTCTGGGTAGCCAGAAAACATACGTTTGAAGGCGAGCTAAAGTCAGGAGGCGAAATATCTTCTCCACATAGTTGTGCGCTGTGTGTGAAAAGGAGAAACCGGCCTCGGTTAAGTGACCCCCTTTTGATGACGACCCCTGCAAATGTGTTAAGGATTACGATTTATGGGCATGCACCTGGAATGTTTGGTCCCTTAATTGGGAAGGTGCCGCTGCCCAGCTTGTTGATGACCTTGTTAGAGTAAAGGCTGACATCACCGCCGTCCAAGAAATGCGTCCCATTCATCGCATTTGGACTGAGGCGAGTAGGTTCTTGTGGCATTTACTACAGTGGTTATATAAAGAAACGCAAATTTGGTGTGGGAATGATTTTCTACTCGACTTACACTCCTGCTCTCTGGGAGCACTAATCAGCAACTCGGTATAAGAGAACTGTGGGACGGCATTTCAAGCTGTACGTAAGGACAGAAGAACTGATAAAGAGCATCGATCAGCTTCATTGTAGAATATGGTACGGAAGCATGCCCAATGATTGGAATTTAAGTGTGCTGTACCCAATTCACAAAAAGGGAGACCCCACAATCTGCGCATCTACCGTGGGATAAATCTCCTAAATATGGCATACAAGGTTCTATCTTTACACAATACGCTCGTGTGTGAAAGATTAAATCACACCACCGTCAACAAACTGATTGAACCTTATCAGTGTGGCTTCGGGCCTGGCAAATCAACAACTGAACAGATATTCACCATGCGCCAAATCTTGGAAAAGACCAGTGAAGAGAGGATCGACACACACCACTTCTTCGTTGATTTCAAAGCTGCTTTCGACAGCACGAAAAGGAGCTGCCTTTATGCCGCGATGTCTGAATTTTCACACAAGGCGACTCCCTATCGTGCGACTTCTTTAATCTACTGCTGAAGAAAATAATGCGATCTGTAGAAATTGGCCTCAACATCCGCGCCGTGGGTTCTGCTATCTCCAGACTGGATAAGGAAGCAAAGCAAATGGGTCTGCGCACACGCGACTTGCCTCCCATAACTTCGAAGTCGTTTCGTCTCTCTTGGAACCAGTATTAACACCAATAACAATGTCCGCCTCAAAATCCAACGCAAAATAACTCTTGCCAACAGGTGCTACTTCGGACTGAGTAGGCAATTGAGAAGTACAGTCCTCTCACGACGAGCAAAGACCAAACTCTATAAGTCACTCATTATTCCCGTCCTGCTATATGGTGCAGAGGCATGGACGATGACAACATCTGATGAGTCGACGCCACGAGTCGAGTTTACGAGAGAGAGGTTCTGCGAAAGATTTATGGCCCTTTGCGCATTGGCAACGGCGTATATCGCGTTCGATGGAACGATGTACGAGTTATACGACGACATTGACATAGTGCAGCGAATTAAGAGACATCCGCTTCGATTGGAATCTTCAATTGGCGCCACCTTGGGAAAGGAAGAAACGACTGGCGCGTTGTTGTTAAGTCGGCTATAACCGAGTAAGCGGCTTCTAAGGCAGTAGAAAAGAAGAAGAATTCCTTAATGATATGCCACCATATGACCAAAACTTTTCCAAATCCAACCAGAACTGTTCAAGTCTCTAGATACAGAATATGTGGACCCCAGTATCTATAGTTGACTTTTCAACGAAAATATCGTAATTCTGTGTATCAAAAATGGGTTGAATCGGATCATCGGTCATACTTCCCTGAACCCCCATATACCTAATATAAAGATTTTTAAACTTCCAGGTTATTTTATGCTGGATATATCAGCCAATATTTGAGTTATTTCAATGAAAACTACAGAACATATCTTACTCATAACAGTATATGTTTGTGTCTAGGATAGATACAATTGGGCGAAAACTTGACTTAGCCCCCATATATGTAAGTATTACCAGAATTTTCGAACATCCGGCTGACTTTCCTTGACTGTTGAATGTATGTGAGATACCTTAATGAAATCCAGGGAACAATTGTTTAGTATGTGCCATAATAATAGTATATAGATAAAATCCCCAACTCCCATATACTGCGTATAATGATTTTCGATTTCCCAACAAATCTTATGCCGAATTTGTCGGTCAGTGTATGAGTTATATAGAGTACTAGCGCTCCGGTACGTGCTTCGGGAAATAATAAAAAAAATCTTTTTAACATCACATTCAATTATTCAAACAAAAAATATTTTATTAATTGCTATCTATTTTAAAACTTAATTGTAATCGTTTGAATTGAAATGGCATATCAGTTGAAATCATAGGGATACGCGGTATCAAAAAACTTTCTCCTTTTGATTTAGCAGTTAAAATTCAAATTTTCCAACAAAAAATGTGATAAATAAAGAACCGCTCGACCGATTTTGTGCACACTTCACATAAACCAGCTACTAAATAGTCCGAGCAAAACCTAAAGATTTGGTTTGGATAGGTGTAGATATGTATATTGAATTTATTTGTTACAAAAAATTTCCGATTTTGTGCAAACTTCACATATCACATGATATATTGCAGCTAATTTGGTAGAACAACGGAAAACGGTCTTTTTTAATTGACCACCACTGCAGAACATCAAAATCTTCACTGTAAGCTTTATTAACATTTTTATACGTTTGAATTTCATCTTGAATATGGGATATAATGTTAGTGCTCTGAATAGGTTGGGAATAATCTGCAAAAATATTATCTATTTCCTGTGTGGGTTTAATTAATTGTACAATATCCTCATTTTGGCTATTTATATTAATATCTATCATCATTTCTTCAATGTCTTTGACAACATGTTCCTTTTCTAAATCTGTGAGTTTTGTCAATTTATTTGTGGGTGGAAATAAAAATAGGGCAAGGCAATGTTATGAAATTTTTTTAAATTATTTTATTTTAAAAGTGAAAACTTACATTTTTGTACAATTTTGATGTCATTGTCTTTCGGAGTGGCTATTTTTTTAAGTTTATTAATGTGTGGAATAGTCAAATGCAATGTTGGATAATCGCTACCCTTCAGCTTTTTCGAACAAGCTTCAAAAGGAGCAAGAAGTTTCATCAGTCCGCTTATATTATTTACATTAATATCTTGAATTCTACATATTTCTTTTTTTTCATCAAAATCTGAGAATTTTATTGCAACAAAAACTTGCATTCTCTTGTGCGTTCATTGCACGAGTGTCGTTTTCCATACAATCCATGTTTATACACGTGTTGAATAATACTGAGCTCATCTGCACAGTTGTATAATAGCACACACAAGCTGTCCTTATAATTTCGCTTGATTTACAGCGTATTAAAAAAAGACAAATGTAGTCCTCATTCACGAAGAGTTCAACCATTCTAAGTGAGAACAATAAAAATGCTGTGCTACTTAGTACTTCTGCCCTAAGAAGTATACTGTACAGCAAAGAATGAGTACAGTATTTTTAAGAACACTACACTACTGTACAGGTCTGTTAAGCTACATAGATATGGGTACATTCATGCAGAAGTTTAGTATCTATATTGAATTAATTTGTTGCAAAAAATGCGGATTCAGAGGGGGAAATTGAGGACATTTCCCCACTCCAAGGGCTAAATAGCTTATTAATAATTTTACTACTCTGAATAAAGATCTGTACCTGAAAGTGCTAAATTTGAAACAACGCTGGTTGATAGAGAACTTCAAATAGATGCTGCATTCAGCTCCATCTGTGATTTGTTCGATTAATACTGACATTTTAAGGCGTGTTTTTTACTGTGGCAATTTATCTTGAAGAAACAACAATAAGTAACTAGAAAAGTTAGGAAACAGCGGGAAAAACAACGAGACTCATCGCAGCCGTGTGTAAATTTGAACTTATGATTGGGATGTTTTGCCTATGTAAATATCTCTAACTCATTCACTCAGCGTGATTCTTCAGAAAGAATGAATCGATCTGACAAAGGCACTCGTAACGTTTCCAAATCACAGACAAAAAAGCTAAGGACATGTTCGATCCATTTATTCAAGCACGATAAAAATGGCGGCATAACTGAAAGTTGACGTAGAATAACCAAGAAACTGCGGCCGACAAACAAAAAAACGAAAATTTCTGCGTGAGAACTTGCGAAGAATACTACAGGGTCTCAGAGTACATTCCTCTGTTGGATACAATCGGCCAAGATTTGAAGACGCGCTTTTTTAGAGAAGTATTAGATGGACTTAAACTGAGTTTGCTACTTCCAGAAAAAGGATGAGCTTTGAAAACCAAAGAAATTGACAACTTTTTGATTGCTTGATAGATAGATTCAAAGGCCTTTAGGATAATGACAACGTCGTGTGAAATTTGAAGCTGAAATATGAACTTGATCACTGGCAGTGCCATTGGGGGCAGAAGCAAAAATCAAAAGACAACAAGTTTCCGACTACTGCATTGGAAACGTTGAAAACTGCGATGTAGACCTATACCCCGTAATTCATAGTTTTTTTCGCATATTCTGCACACTTCCTGTGACGAATGCGAGCTCTGAAAGCTCTTTTTCGGCACTTCGCTATGCGAAAACGTGGCTGAGAACAAAAATGCTTCAAAATAGATTGAACGGCCTGGAGTTGCTGCACACGCATCATGATATTGAAGTCACTGCAGAGGAAGTTTTCGGAAGATTCCCGCTCGTCTACTATTTATAATATATTTTAAAGCTACTACTATTTTAATACATTAATAATATTCATGTTTCCAGTATATGTTTATAAAGTGCTACACCTAAGCACTAAATTACGATATACATAAAGCAGTAATTTGGTACAAAGGATCGTAGTAATGAGGCCACCTGTGGGCAAATTTTTTTGAAAAAGTGGCCCCGCCCTCTAACAAGTTTAATGTACATATCTCCTAAGCCACTTAAGCTACAACAACCAAAATATGGTAATGGTCTTATAAGAACTTCTACCGACAGTGTGAAAATGGATGAAATAATCGAAGGACAACTCCCTATATAACGGTACTGTTAAAAACTACTAAAAGCGCGATAAATCAATAACTAAATACGCCAGAGACAACCGACCAACCGATTTCGACAAAACATTTTTCTTACATTCTTATGTCACTTTGTGAAAATGGACGAAATCGGAAAACAACTACGCCTACTTCCCATATAGCGCAATTTTAAATTCCACTTGATTCGTTCAGTTTCCAGTACACGAATCAAGAAGCAATTAATATAAAGTGATACAACTTTGCCCGAATCATGTCTTTAGTGTGCGCTACCTTACGACCCAAAATTGTTAAAATGCACTGAAAACTGTTCAAGCTCCTAGGTACCGAATATTTAGACTATACCTATAGTTGACTTTTGATCGAAAATGTTGGTCAGTGTGTGATATATATTACTGAAATTAAGGGATTCAATTATATGTCTGCATTTATGAAGTAAAATGGTGACAACCCTAAATAAAATAAATCGACAGCCAACAATTTAGGCTTAATAATGGGGCGAACAACAAGTCTTTATTACAGGGTCCGGCACTCGAAGTTTCAATTAAAAAAGCCATAAATTCGGTTTGGAAAATTATGTGTGATAAATTCAGAACCAATTCACTTTTACTCGATATGACCACCTCTTGCCTTAACTATGGCCTTGAGACGGTCAAAAAACGAATCGCAAGCTGCCCGAATATGACTTGCCGATATTTTGGCCCACTCACGGACAATGACTTTCTTCAGCATCTCGAGACTGGTGTATTTTTTACATCGGACCTTGCTCTCCAAAATGGCCAGAGAGAATAATTCACTGGATTCGCATCTGGTGAATTTGAGAGGCATTGTGTCGGAACGCTGTTTTTCAGCCATTCTTGGTTCACTTGCGCTTTGTGAGACGGTGCTGAGTCTTGTTGAAACGTCCATGGTTTGCGACCGAAATTTTTGTTTGCCCACGTTTTCACCTCCAGAACACTTTCCCGATAATATGTCCCATTTACTTTGACGCCAGGCTCAATGAAAACAACTGGAGAGCGCCCATCTGCGGTGACAGCGGCCCAAACCATTATTTGTGGCGGGTACTGCCTCCTGGTTTCGAGAGTTTACGAATTGCTCAATTGGAAAATTTTTTTCGTCAGAAAACACAATGTTCGGAATTTGACCGCTTTCGGCCAAGCGAAGCAACTGCTTCGCTCTCTCTAGTCTTACTTGTTGCTGCTTCGGTGTGAGATCATGGCCCTTTTGAACTTGTAAGGCTTGACCTTGAGCTCATTTTTCAATATGCGTCGGATGCTGCGGTCGGACATTTTCAGTTCTTTAGCCATTTGATTGGCACTTCGTCATGGATTTCGCTCAAGTCGCTTCTTCACTTTCCGAACCATCTCACCATTACCAGTATCATTGTAACGAGTGATGGTGCGATAAACAAAAACTTGATTCACATTAAGGTGTTTGAGCTGACGAACAATTGCTGGCTGTGTTTTTCGAGCTAAATATAAAGCAATCACACTATTACGTTTGAAGTCCATCGCTGATCACTTTTTTTTGCGTTCACTTTTGGCAAAACGCTTTTGTACACTTGTGAACAATACTCCGAACTGTCAGTGTTTATAAACAGCTGATTCCAGTGCGACAGCTGCGCAATCGGTCTGAAGCAGGTTACACTTCGAGTGCCGGACCCTGTATTAAGCTTGGTGGCCGCAGATCAAAACCCATCTACAACGTGTCTGTTTTTTTGAGCTGTAGACATAATTGGACCATCCTTGAGCTGTTATAACCTTATTAGATTTATTTTTATTGGGCTATTTAAAATCACAGGTCTATTGCAACCATTCCACTACTATGTGAGGTTTTCAGATGCATTTATGAAGAATAGTCATGGAAAATTGGGACAAACGAGAGCGTATGTATATGGAAAAGCGTGGAGGCTATTTTCCCAATGTGTTATTCCATAAATAGCCCTATCTTTGGTACTATATAACTCAATAAAAAATTACAATCGGAAAAACTAACAACTGTTTTTTCCATTTAATTCAAATCTTGCATTAATTTTAGGACACTCTATACCTACATATATATGGGTAATACAGGGATATACTAATACAAAATCAAACATCTATTTACCCATATTGATACGTCATATGAGTTCATTCCACTTTTGGTTTGGAAAAGTTGGGCGAAATTTATATTTTATTCATAACATTTTGTCCATATTTTTGCTAATAATAACCCAATAATCCTTGAAAGGATGGAGTCATGTGTAGAAGTTCACGCAAGTGAGGAAAGTTCTCTGATCGCCATTCACTTGGGAGTGGCCAGAAACGATTCTTTTACACATGGCTCAAGCAGCTCACAACTTCCGGTCTTTGACCAAGTATCCTCTGGGTAGCCTAAGAACATCCGTTCGAAGGCGAGCTAATGTGAGAAGGCGAAACATCCCCTGCTTAGGGTTGTGCGCTGGGTTTGGGACCCGCCACGTAAAAAACACCCCCAATGAAAAGAAAGCGACAGCCTCGGAAGAGAAACCCCCTTTTGATGACGACCATGGCAAACGAAATAAGGACTACGAAATAAGGGCATGCACCTGGAATGTCCGGACCCTTAATTGGGAAGGTGCCGCTGCCCAGCTGGTTGATGTCCTCGCGAAAATAAAGGCTGACATCACCGCCGTCCAAGAAATGCGATGGACGGGACAAGGACAGAGAAGAGTAGGTCCTTGTGACATTTACTACAGTGGCCATATAAAGGAGCGCAAGTTTGGTGTTGGATTCGTGGTGGGAGAGAGACTCCGTCGCCGAGTACTATCATTCACTCCGGTGAATGAACGTCTAGCCACAATCCGCATCAAAGCGAGATTCTTCAACATATCGCTGATTTGCGCCCACGCCCCGACGGAAGAGAAGGACGATGTGACCAAAGATGCCTTCTATGAGCGCTTGGAGCGCGCTTATGAGAGCTGCCCCCGCCACGATGTCAAAATCGTGCTTGGCGACTTTAACGCCAGGGTGGGCAAAGAAGGTATATTTGGCACTACGGTCGGTAAATTCAGCCTCCACGACGAAACATCCCCAAATGGGCTGAGGCTGATCGACTTCGCCGGGGCCCGAAATATGGTTATCTGTGGTACTAGATTCCAGCACAAGAAGATACATCAAGCTACCTGGCAGTCTCCGGATCGAAAAACTACCAACCAGATCGATCATGTTGTGATAGATGGAAGACACGTCTCCAGTGTTTTAGATGTGCGTGCGCTCCGAGGTCCTAACATCGACTCGGATCACTATCTTGTTGCAGCCAAGATACGCACCCGCCTCTGTGCAGCAAAAAACGCACGTCAACAAACACAAGGAAGGTTCGACGTCGAGAAGCTGCAATCACAACAGACAGCCGAACGATTTTCTACTCGGCTTGCACTCCTGCTCTCTGAGAGCACTCGTCAACAACTCGGTATAAGGGAACTGTGGGACGGCATTTCAAATTCCTTACGTACAGCTGCAACCGAAACCATTGGTTTTCGGAAAGAGCAAAAGAACAGCTGGTACGACGAGGAGTGCCGTGTCGCAGCGGAGAGAAAACAGGCTGCCTACCTCGCAACGTTACGATCGACCACTACACGTGCGGGATGGGATAGATACCGAGAGTTGAAGAGGGAAGCGAGACGCATTTGCAGACAGAAGAAGAAAGAGGCCGAAATGCGTGAGTACGAAGAGCTTGATAAGCTGGCCGACAGGGGTAATGCTCGAAAATTCTACGAAAAAATGCGGCGGCTTACAGAAGGTTTCAAGACCGGAGCATACTCTTGTAGAACCCCCAAAGGTGATCTAGTCACTGATGCCCAGAGCATACTTAAATTATGGAGGGAACACTTCTCCAGCCTGCTGAATGGCAGTGAACGCACAACACCAGGAGAAGAAGAACCCGATTCCCCAATCGATGACGATGGAGCAGACGTTCCATTACCCGACCATGAAGAAGTTCGAATAGCAATTGCCCGCCTCAAAAACAACAAAGCGGCAGGGGCCGACGGACTACCGGCCGAGCTATTCAAACACGGCGGCGAAGAACTAATAGGGTGCATGCATCAGCTTCTTTGTAAAATATGGTCGGACGAAAGCATGCCCAACGATTGGAATTTAAGTGTGCTATGCCCAATCCATAAAAAAGGAGACCCCACAATCTGCGCCAACTACCGTGGGATTAGCCTCCTGAACATCGCATATAAGGTTCTATCGAGCGTATTGTGTGAAAGATTAAAGCCCACCGTCAACAAACTGATTGGACCTTATCAGTGTGGCTTCAGACCTGGAAAATCAACAACCGACCAGATATTCACCATGCGCCAAATCTTGGAAAAGACCCGTGAAAGGAGAATCGACACACACCACCTCTTTGTCGATTTCAAAGCTGCTTTCGACAGCACGAAAAGGAGCTGCCTTTATGCCGCGATGTCTGAATTTGGTATCCCCGCAAAACTAATACGGCTGTGTAAGTTGACGCTGAGCAACACGAAAAGCTCCGTCAGGATCGGGAAGGACCTCTCCGAGCCGTTCGATACCAAACGAGGTTTCAGACAAGGCGACTCCCTATCGTGTGACTTCTTCAACCTGCTTTTGGAGAAAATAGTTCGAGCTGCAGAACTAAACAGAGAAGGTACCATCTTCTATAAGAGTGTACAGCTGCTGGCGTATGCCGACGATATTGATATCATCGGCCTCAACACCCGCGCCGTTAGTTCTGCTTTCTCCAGGCTGGACAAGGAAGCACAGAAAATGGGTCTGGCAGTGAACGAGGGCAAAACGAAATATCTCCTGTCATCAAACAAACAGTCGTCGCACTCGCGACTTGGCTCTCACGTCACTGTTGACAGTCATAACTTTGAAGTTGTAGATAATTTCGTCTACTTAGGAACCAGTATTAACACCACGAACAATGTCAGCCTGGAAATCCAACGCAGGATTGCTCTTGCCAACAGGTGCTACTTCGGACTGAGTAGGCAATTGAAAAGTAAAGTCCTCTCTCGACGAACAAAAACTAAACTCTATAAGTCGCTCATAATTCCCGTCCTGCTATATGGTGCAGAGGCTTGGGCGATGACAGCAACCGATGAGTCGACGTTACGAGTTTTCGAGAGAAAAATTCTGCGAAAGATTTATGGTCCTTTGCGCATTGGCCACGGCGAATATCGCATTCGATGGAACGATGAGCTGTACGAGATATACGACGACATTGACATAGTTCAGCGAATTAAAAGACAGCGGCTACGCTGGCTAGGTCATGTTGTCCGGATGGATGAAAACACTCCAGCTCTGAAAGTATTCGACGCAGTACTCGCCGGGGGAAGCAGAGGAAGAGGAAGACCTCCACTCCGTTGGAAGGACCAAGTGGAGAAGGACCTGGCTTCGCTTGGAATATCCAATTGGCGCCACGTAGCGAAAAGAAGAAACGACTGGCGCGCTGTTGTTAACTCGGCTATAATCGCGTAAGCGGTCTACGCCAATTAAGAAGAAGAAGAATCCTTGAAAAGTTAAAATATTAAATATATATACATAATATAAAGTGATAATGCATTTGCAAAAATATTTCACTTTGAAATAAATTTGTTTTATTTTCCACAAAAAATGATGCATACTTAGCAAGCATAATTGTCTGATGACGAATGTCAGATTTAAATAAGTCAAACCCGTTATAAAATTGGAAAATTCGTAATCGATTTATACACATTTTTCATGAAATCAAGTGCGTTTATGACGTGGTAAAGCCTTAAACTTTTTAAAATCGCTTTAATAGCAAAAAATATGCACGAAATTTGTGTGAGAAATATGAATATATCGTCACCTGAAATGCAAAATAACGCAACAACATTTTCGGAAATTTACAGTGGCAAGAATGAAACACGGAATAAAATGGAACATGAGTGAAAAAAAATTTAAAATTGATTAAAACTGGTTTGTATCTGAGCACAGAACCTGAAAATGTTGGACATATGTAATGTTATGTATATAATTTGAAGTAGTGAATCGTAATCAATAAGACACTCAATTTTGAATTTTTTGATGATACGTTATTTTGCATTTCAGGTGACGATATGTACCTGTATATACATATATGTATATACTTACATTTATTGCCAAAGTGAATGCGAAGGGAACTAATATAGTGGAACAGTAACAAGCTAAATAAGATGGATAATAAGACATTCTTGACAATGTGGTTGAATTCAGGTATGTATGTATATCACAGAAATACATAAATATACAGATAAAATTGATCTATTAAATTGTTACTAGCAAGTATGTATACCTTACTTATTTTAAATTTGATTTCATAATAGAGATTTATCAGATAATGGGTTCAACAAAATACGGTATATTTAAAAAAAAATAATATAGTTAATTTTTTTTTTCAAAATCGTCTCACTGTAAGTATGACGATGTTGGTTCTATGACCCAAACGGTTGTCTTAATCATGTATTCTATGAAAGTTGATTTATAACAGGTTATATATATGTACATATGTATATACTTGAGTATGATGTTACTTACTTGTTCTACGGTTATGGAAACTTTCGCTTTACTCGATTGATGATTGTAATGATTAATGGCTGAGCCGCGATCATTCGCAAGCACTGTTAAGTTATAATGAGAACTTTCTGTATATCTTAGCTGCCTATTTAATGTAATTACTCCAGTCGTGGGATGTATCGAAAAGTATTCATTGTCGATAAGAAAACTATAGTATATTTCGCCATTAACACCCAAATCGGCATCTTCGGCTGTAACACGCAATATACTTCTATGTATTGGCATATCCTCCGGAACGATTTGTGCATATTCAATGGGATAGAAGAGCGGACTCAAATCGTTGCGATCCAATACACGTATATGTACAGTTGTTTCCGTCTCATCACTGATATAATCATCACCTAGATTATATTTGATCATCGCTCTCACTTTCAACAAATACTCCTCATTCTTTTCTCGATTTAGCACAACATTACTAGTTCTTGTGCGTATCGCTAGAAATGCAATATCATCAACTAAACGCTCTTCAGCTTTAAATAGCTTGTCACGGTCTCCTGCTACGATGCGATACTTAACCTCGGCACCCGGTATAATGGCAATACCCATAATGTCTTCACGCGCCAATGGTATCGCATATGTTTTGCCTACACTGTTCTCGGGTATGGTGGCATTGTACAATTTGTGTCGGAATTTGTACTTATTTAACGTGATATAATTTGCTGTGACATGCAGTGATGTCGCCTCACTTCTTTGATGATGGTGTATGCGCTGATGTTTTTGCTCTGTTGGTTCGGGTACATCCGTTTTCAGATAAGTTGGTTGCAATAGGCAAAACCAAATTATTAGAATTGTCCATAAGGACGTGGGCTGTTTTGGAGTCACGAACACTGCATAGCGTTTGATCTTCATATTACAAATACTATAAGAACAAGTTACATGGCATAATCCTGTAAGAAAAAATACGAACATACATATATAAATAAAGGTAAGCAATAAATTCAATTACTAGTAGTATTTCCTTATGACCTAGTACCGATTTTATTGAGCTTTCGATTTGAATCCGCCCTATATAAAATTAATATATTCCAAAATATCGGTTTAGAATAAAAATAGACCTTTTCAATCTTCTTCTTCTCTTATTATCTCAACCCCTTATTTTATAAAGAGAATAATTCGAAAATATCATACATTCCATATGTTCACTAGCGAACGGGCTGGTAATGGTATACCTCAGTCGAATAAATATTTGAAATTGTTTTCCTTTATAATTTATGATTTGCTTACGACACAACAAACATTGTTATACATACATACATACATACATATCAGAGAACTGCAACGAGCAATAAATTTTTGTTCATAATCGGGTATTGTTACTCTGTCTGATTGTGTCAGTTCGATTCCTGTACACGAATCGAACCGTCTGTCTTTAAATCAGAGAACAACTTTGAATCACTAGCGATCAGCTTATACATGATTTGTTTATGAATCGAACCGAAATGATCCATACTCATCTTCAATGATTGAAATGATCGACAGCGTTCGGTTTGTATATCATCCCCTAAACACTGATTTACTCGTGCACTTCTGTTCTATTACAAAAACATATGTGTCTATATGCATATGTTTTATGTATAATGGGAATTGCATCGAGTACATACATACAACAAATGTATGTATATATGTATGCACGTACTCGATGGAATTGCCATTGCTTACGCATCGAAAATTTGTAATATGCGCAGATGTTCAAAGCTGATACATTTTTTGCCACACATGATTCAAATCAATCCAGCAGAAAATTGTTGTTGTTTGCTGTACTCGTAGATTTACTGGTTGTTTACCCGCAGTTTCACATCGATTCAAACAATCGTCGCAACGCTATGAACTGACACGATACGATTTGAACCGAAGCTAGCCATACCGTTTACTCGATCGTGATTGCCGAAGAACAGATTGTTCGTGTTGCATCAAATCAGTTGACACTGGCGGATACTCGAATTAATTAACAATATTGTCTATGATGAAACGGAATGGGTTCGATTGTGTGTTTGGCACGAGTGTTTGTTCTGATTTAATCATACTCGTTGCAGCTGTCTGATACATATGTACAGTGAATCAAAAAAGTTTTGGCTCACTTTGATTTTCTAAAGAAAGATAGTTAAAAAGCAACAAAAAATAATCTCATTCAATTATTTTTATACATAGTGTAACTGGTAGAAACAAAACAAAATGCAAGCGAAAATATACCGTTACATTCACCCCCCACTCCCCCCAAATCTAGAAAAGAAGTCAGAAACAGCGAAAAACACATCAAAAAAGTATTGTCACACATCATGTTTTTTGCATATTCCTCTTTAAGTCCTTTCCCCCCCGTTCCTTTGATCCCGTTTTTGGTGACTTCTGTTAGATATTGCATATTAATGAATAATTAGAGCAATTGACTTTTAGTAATGTGTTTAGCCTTGACATAGATTGAGCAAAATGGTTCGCGGAAAAGAGATAACCGTTGAAGTGGGAAAACTCATTTTGAATCTGTACCTGGAAAAAAATCATTGCGCGAAATAGGACAAATTGTCAATAGATCATTTTCCAAAGTAAGGAATGTAATAAACCATTACATAAGCAGCGGAAAAATAGAAAGCAATTCCAGATCTGGAGGCCAAAAACTTTTTCTGATCGGGAGGAAAGGTCCATTATTGGCGCAGTGGCAAAAGACCCAAAAATTTCGGCTGTAGGATTGAGTGAAAAAATGCAGGAACAACTGGGGAAAACATTTAGCTCACAGATAGTTCGAAATACCCTGCATAAGGCCGGTAATCATGGTCGTGTACCTCGACGAAAGCCTCACATTTCAAAAGCTAACAAAAAAAAAGAGGATGGATTTCGCTAAAGCTCACCTACACCAACCTGAAACTTTTTGGAAAAACGTAATTTTTAATGATGAATCCAAATTCAATTTATTTGGATCGGATGGGTCTCAAAAAATATGGCGAAAGCCCAACATGGAGCTCCAAGAAAATAACATCTTAAAAACAATCAAGCATGGCGGCGGAAACGTAATGGTGTGGGGGTGTATAGCGGCAAGTGGAGTTGGGAATCTTGTTTTTATAGACGAAAAAATGGATAATCTTGTTTATTTAAGCCTTTTGAAGAACAATTTGCTTTCGAGCGTAACTAAATTGGGCTTAAATGGAGAGAAATGGCAGTTCCAACAAGACAATGATCCCAAACACACTTCGCGTTTGGTTCAAGAGTGGTTAATTTATAACTGCAAGCAGCTGAAAACACCTCCGCAATCCCCTGATCTCAATCCCATTGAGCATATTTGGCATTTGCTTAAAAAAAAATTCGCACGTACCAAATAACTTCGAAAGAATCCCTTAAAAATGCTCTGAAGGAAGAATGGGCCAATATTACCAGTCGGGAGACTTCCCATTTGGTCGCAAGTATGCAAAGGCGTTTGCAAGCGATTATTAAAGCCAAGGGAGGTGCAACAAAATATTAAACATTTTCAATTTCTTTTTCTTCATCTTTTGTATTACCATTTTTATATTTTGTGCCAATACTTTTTTGATATGAATATGACTCTTTTTCATTATTTTCTTAATAATTTCCTACGTGTATGAATTTTTTATTTTTAATTTTTGTATATATGTATTAAAAAACATTATTTAAACGAATATGTTTGTTTTTTGCTTGGTATGTTCAGTTAATTAAAAGTTATATTGAAGCAAAGGGGAAAAACTGAGGTGTACCAAAACTTTTTTGATTCACTGTATATTATTGTAATTATCTTATGGTTTAGCGTCATTTAAAAAATTCATTAATACAGTACTCATAGTACGGTTATTTCTCATGAAGTAAGTCGGAACATGTGTAAAACCATATTTAGATGTATATGCAAAATTAATAATTTTTGTTCTCACCGGTGCCACTGATGATATGTTTATATCAATAGAAAAAAACTGAGATAAAAATTTTAAATCACAGTACATGAATAAAGATTTAGGACGAAAAAATGAATTAAATTTGGTCAATATTATCAGATGAGGAGCGTGACTTGATTAAAGGAATGAGTCACTCGGGCATCAAAGCTAGCCAGGCTTCTTTTTCTGTAAAGAAGCATTTGCACACAATAACAAATTTTCTGATAGGTACTATTGATGACAGGAGTAAACGGCACATTCAGAAGCTAGCAACCAATAGCCATATGAGTTGCAGACAAATAAAAGGAGAACTTGGTCTACATAAATGTAAATAAACAACGTGTGCATCAAATAAGAAAATATTTATGCATTAAATATAAAAAGCAGTGTAACGTAAAAAAATGCATGAATTGGATTTTATGAAAGATATACATTTTGGTTCAAAGAATTCGAATTTGACCAAAAATTCTCCATGAGAAGCTGTCAAATCGCGTTCATGGTAGGGGATCGCTTGTGGTATTGGCAGCATTTTCATCAAGAGGCAAGTCCAAAATATACTTTGCAGAAATCTACATTGATTTGTTGGAAGCTCCTTGATTTTCTTGGTGATTTACATGGTGATGAATGGATTTTTCAGCAAGACAAAGCACCGATCCAATTGGCTAAAACGGCAAAGACGTTCTTTAACTCTCGGAGAATTGTTTTGATGGAGTGGTCTGCCTTAAGCCCAGATTTGAATCCGAACGAGGATCTATGAGGAAGTCTTTTGGACGAAATTTATACATCTTCCAAGGAATATGACATCCTTAAACAACTAAAACATGCAATTTTGATCGAAATGGTCAATTGATATGTCTAAAAAAAAAACTGGTGGAGTCAATGCATCATCGTGTCCAAATGATGAATATATGTAAGAGCAACACCTTCCCTTATTAAAAAATACAATATTATTTGATTTATAACTAAGAAGATATGTAATTGTATTGAAATAATTTTTTGCACACATGTATAAATATTTTATATAGAAATATCGGAAACTATGTATCTAAACAAACAAAATACATATGTATGTTATCTATATAGACGACATAATAATGTTGGGCAAAGACTAGCAAAGCCAATTGGAATTCAATTGGAAGGTTTTCCGTAAGGATGTTGAATTTTTAGATTTCATTATATAACCTACAGACATAAAAACTAATCCCGCTAAGGAAAAACCAAAAGTTGTAATACATATATTGCATATTGTACACAGAAGGACTTGAGGGATTTTCTTCGCCTATTATATTACTATCAACGCTTCATCACAGATTACTCAAACTAGCCAAACGCCTTCCACCGCTTTTAAGAAGAGAAGTTGGACGAATGTACAACATCGCCTCAAATAAACAGCTTATTGTATTCCATCAAAGTGCAATAGAAGGTTTCAATTAAAAGCAAAATTCTCATTAATATCAAACGAAGTTGTGCTATCTTTCCCAAATTTCAAACAAGAGTTTCATCTTACTATCGACGCATCAAATTACGTTTTAAGTCCCTTCCTCGAGCAAGCAGGAGACCAAACCTATCGAGAAAGAAATGGTGGATATAATCTGGGCTTTCACAACACTTAGAAACTATTTACATATATGGATAAGCGTAGGTCGTATTTTTCACAGATCACCAACCGCGCACTTTTGCATTGACTAATAAAAGCCGCAATGGGAAAAAGAAAAGGTACAACCCCGAAGAGTCAAACTACGTAATGAAGTGCAAACCTGGAAATACAAACATCGTAGCAGACGCACTCCACAGATTATTCTAACCACAATTGACCATAGCAATGAAAGTACCGCAAATCAGTTTATCCCAGCTATAGAAACGAAAATACATACCTACAGAAAATAACTATTCATCTTATTAGAAGATAACGATATGTTCAAAATATCATTTTCTTATTTTCACAAATTACAAAACAAAACTATTCGACCCATGGCATTATAGGCATCTTTACCTAGCAATACTCTACGGATTATACACTTCAGATTCAATAATTTAATCAAATCATTTAACATATATTTATAGTTTTAATTAACGAATAATCAAAATAGGGTTACTTTGGGAAAGATTTGTTTCCACAACTTACGAATCTCATAGCAAGCTATCTTAAGATATAAGCCAGCCTACGATCAGAAATCCTGTTGAATAACATTTATTCAGTTATTTAGTATTATCATAATTATTTTGTTTATCTGGCTATTTGTCTTTTTCAAGTCAGTAAGGACAAATATTTATCCTCATCATATTATGTAATATACATATAGACAGCTTTATCAGGCCTCCACAGTCCCCAGACCTTAATCCCATAGAAAATTTATGGGAAATTATAAAAAAAAGAATTGATCGCAGTAATGTGGCAAATATTGATCACTTTTTTCAAAGGGTCCTGGAGGCACTGAGATATATACACCAAATCATAGTGGATAACTTTATATCTTCAATGCCGCAGCGATACAAAGCAGTTAATGGGTTTGCTACAAAATACTAAATTTGTCTTTTATTTTATAAAAAATAATGAACCGTTTTCTTTGAGTTGTTCTGTCTTATTGAATATAGATGTTATATCGTTTTTTTTATATACATTAAACAAATAAATTGAAAAAATTTAATAAATTCGTTTTGTTTACCTTAATCAACATCCAATATTTAAAATCAAATTAAAATAGTAGGTCTCCGGCAATTATTTTTCATGCAATCGACACTATTTTCATTAACATATTTCAGTTGCAAATATTTATCCGATACTGTAAATAAACTAAAATCTTTATGAAGATCAAATAGATCACACTTTAAAGGTTTTATTACCGGTAGTTGAAAGATTAGATTGGATGATATTAAGTGAAGACTCAGATGTACAAGTATACTCACAGAAGTTTCTTTTTTGAGGTTATCTTAAACGTAAAATTGTCAAAAGCGATGTAATATATTTTGAGGTATTACGGATCATACAAGTCAAAAAATCTGGACGATATTATTTGCAAAACAAGGCTTGGTTTACACTCTAGTTTCCGGAATTTTCTAGTTTTTGCTTTATGCTAATTAAAACAAACAAAACAAATATACATGTAAATACTCATGAGGAGGGGGGATGAGAATACTATCCATACGTACTATATATGTATATATACATATATATATGTATGTATATTTCGTATAAAAATAGTCTGCATTGATTCAACTAATAGTTCACAAATGCATTTTGGATGAAACATTTTATTTTTGTACTTATGTATATACATACATATATATGTATATTCACAACAACTTTCAAAAGCTACAAAATTTTCATAGAAAAAATTCCTTAAGTAATCCTACCGGCACTGTAAAAATGGATGAAATCGGAAAATAGCCCCGTTCCCCATATAACGATACTGATAAAAAGTACGATAACTCAATAAGTAAATACGATTCAGACTTAACATTTTACAAGAGAGATGTTAAAAGAGGCCTTTATAGGAGCCGGGTAAAAATTTGATAATGGGCTTGGCATCGCCCACTTTTATGTGAAATTACATATCACAAGCCCCTATGTACCGAATATTTAGATAACTTAAATTAAGGTAATCATTCTCTTATAATATGTCTGTATGTCAAAAATGGGTTGAATCGGGCCAATACTTCCCTTGGCCCCCATATACTTAATATACAGATTTTCAAAATTCGGGATGACTTTGTTCCGCATATATCGTCCAATACGTGAGTTATCCCAATGAAAATGAGAGCGTGTTTTGCTCATATCAGTGTATCTTTGTGCTTAAAATAAATAATTTTGAGGTAAAATTTGGCCTATATAACTAACATCAGAATTTTCGAACATCCGACTGACTTTACTCTATATGATCCGTTTTACACCTTAAAGGTTTCTTGCAAGTTGCAAGAGTATAAAATGTTCGAAGTTAGCCATTCTTTATTTGTTCCACTTGAATTTAAACTGTTCAAGTTGGTCAAAATGTGATATTTTAATGAAACTAAATGGACAAGTTTTCTTAAAAATTATGTGGTTTAGCGCTGACTTAAAATGGAATTGGTCAAAGCCTCATATCCCTAATATAAAGAATTTCGATCTTATAGTTGACATTTTCCACATTAACTCAAAATATTTAATTTAGTCTCTTCAGTCGAGATAATATCACATACATACATACATATCACTAATTTAAAGATGTTTTAATACAATTTTAGCTGACGCGAACTGATATATAGAAATAATACTAAATTTAATTCTTTCGCAACATATTTTAATATAAAGTTTTGCCACCACCTGAATGAATTTAATAACGTTGCAAGAGTATAAAATGATCAAGAGCACCCGAACTTAGCCCTTGCTTAATTTTAATACTCTTGCAACCAGTTGCTACAGAGTATTACAGTTTTGATAACCTAATGGTTGTAGGTATCACCTAAAACTAAGCGAGATAGATATAGGGTTATGTATATATACATGATCAGATGAGAAAAGTTGAAATCCGGTTGTCTGTCTGTCCCTTCGTCCGACTGTCCGTGCAAGCGGACGGAAACTTGAATAAAAATTGAGATATCTCGATGAAACTTAGTATGTATGTGGGTTGCTTAGTACAAAATATATTTCGAGTTCGTAGGTGAGTATCGGACCACTGATACGCCCACAAATCGCCATTAACCGAAAACATGTAAAGTGCCATAACTAATCACTAAATTCGATATAAAGCTGTAATTTGAAGCAAAGGATCGCAGTAGCAAGTTACCTGTGGGCGACTTTTTTGGAAAAATGGGCGCGGCCCCGCCCTCTAACAAGTTTAATGTACACGTCCCCTAAACCACTTAAGTTACTACAACCAAATTTGCTGAGTACAAATCTATAAGAACTTCTACCGGCAGTGTGCAAAAGGATGCAAAGCTAAAAGCGCGATAAATCAATAACTAAATTCGCCAGAGACATTAAATTTTACCACCGAGATGGTATAAGAAAGCCTTATGGGAACTGGTGTGAAAATTGGACGATGGGCGCGGCATCGCCGCCTTTTTTGGTGAAATCCCATATCTCGGGACCCGACCAACCGATTTCGACAAAATTTAGTACGTGGCATTCTTCTTACATTCTAATGTCACTTTGTGAAAATGGACGAAATCGGAAAACAAGTACTCCTACTTCCTATATAGCGCAATTTTTAATTCCATTCGATTCGTTCAGATTCCAGTAAACGAATCAAGAAGTAATTAATATTACGGGATAAAACTTTACACGAATAATGTCTTTAGTGTGTCCAACCTTAAGATCAAAAATTGTTGAAATCTAATGAATTCTGTTCAAGCCCATAGGTATCGAATATTTAGACCCCGGTACCTATAATTGACTTTTGATCGAAAATGTTGGTCAATGTGTGATGTAAGTATATAAATGAAATTAAGAGATAATCATTATATAAATTTGAGCGAAAACTTTCTAGACCCTATACAACTTATATCGAGATTTTCCCACATCCGACTGACTTTACTCTATATGATTGGTTTTACACCTTAAAGTATTTCCTTGGTTTTGATTCTTGCAAGTTGCAAGAGTTAAAATATTCGGTTGCATCCGAACTTAGCCTTTCCTTACTTGTGTAATTTAAAGTTTTGACAACTGCTGAAGGTGGCTTTCATCCTTGCAAGATGCAAGAGTATATAATGTTCGGTTATACCCTAACTGCGTTAGAGGAATTTCGCTGAAATGCCGGGCTTTCCAATAGAGATGAAATGATTTCGCCCATTTTTTTATACGTCGTGATCTGTAATTTTTATACTCTTGCAACATGCTGCTACAGAGCAATAATAGCTTTGTTCACCTAACGCTTGTAGATATCACCTAAAACTAAGCGAGATAGATGTAGTTGAAATCCGGGTGATTGTCTGTCTGTCTGTCCGTTCGTTTGTGCAAGTTATAACCTCAGTTAAAAATTGGGATATTTTGATAAAACTTGGTATGCGCGTTTCTTGGCAAAAACAAGTACGAGTTCGTATATAGGCGCAATTGGACCACTGCCACACCCAAAACACGCCATTACCCGAAAACCTATAAAGCGCCGTAACTAAGCACATGGGATTGCAGTAGAAAGGGACACCTGTAGTCCTCTAATAAGTTTAATGTACATACATATGTCTTAAACCACTTAAGCTATAATAATAAAATTCCTCCAGCGCAAATATTATAAGAGCTCCTACCGACAGTGGGAAAATGTATAACATCGGATGGTAACCCCACTCACTTCCCATATCTCGTACTGTTAAAACCTACTAAAAGGGCGACAACACAATAATTAAATTCGCCTCAGACATTACTAGAACTGGGGTCAAAATTAGACGATGGGTGTAGCACCGCCCACTTTTAGGCGAAAACACATATCTCGAGATCCTCTCGGCTGATTTGAACCAAATTTGGTATGGTATTTCTCTGACATTTGTGTGTTAAAATTTATTCATTCTTCCCTCATTTAAATCAATAATGAATTATATTATATTATTATGTATATATAAATTTTGCACGAATAGTGCATTTGCGGTGACCAACTTTATGACTAAAAATTGCATAAATCGAACCAAAACTGTTCAATACTTCAATACTCTAGGTACTGAATATGTGGACCCAGTGCTTATTGTTGACTTTTTTCAAAGAATATTGGTCAACATGTGATATACATACATATATACATAATTGAAATTAAGATATAATCCTTTCCCGATGAGCAGTATATCTGTGTTCTACAAATGGGTTGAATCGGGTTATTACTTCATTTATCCCTCACCGTATATATCGGGCAATATGTGAGTTATCTTAATAAAATTGAGAAAGCGCGTTTTTCTTATATCGGTGCATTTGTGTGCTTAGAATAAATAAAATCATCAGCTGAAAACTCGCCCTAGCCCTCATATAACCAACAAGCCTTAAGAACGTATTTCCCGATCTTTGATCATTGCAAGTTGCACCGAGAAATACATCACCTTTAAAACGCATATCAATTTTTTTGTTTCAGATGATCTGGCAACGAGTTATAATGTTCCACTTTTTTCAAGGCGGTTCTGGAGATTCACCGTTACAGGCTTATTTATTAATATTTTTAATTGAAAATTTTTTCTAGTATATGTATGTACATACTTCAAAAGTTGTACAATAATATGTTATTAAATTTATTAAAATTATATTAATCATGTCGCCGCAAAAAAAACACAAATATACCCTTTTTTTGCCTTTAAACCCTTAACCCCCCTTAAGAAATGAAGCCATTAAACAATAGCAAACGTCTTGAAAATGATAACCTTTTTTTTAGAAAATCATCTTAAATAAACAATTCTGTCGATTTTGGTGCAAAAAATCACAAATTGTTCAAGAACAACCATTACATTCACCTAACTTGAGAGTTTGATGTGGTTTTTGGTATTTTTTTAAAGAAATCATGCCACTCTTTTTGGAAAACCTTGTATTTACAATGAAGATGCTTGTCATTCACAATGACGAGATAATATAAAAAATATATAAAATTACACGCATTTTCATAGCATTAAAAAAATAGTGTTTCTAAAAACACATTTCTTCTTCTTCTTAATTGGCGTAGACACCGCTTACGCGATTATAGCCGAGTTAACAACAGCGCGCCAGTCGTTTCTCCTTTTCGCTACGTGGCGCCAATTGGATATTCCAAGCGTAGCCAGGTCCTTCTCCACTTGGTCCTTCCAACGGAGTGGAGGTCTTCCTCTTCCTCTGCTTCCCCGGCGAGTACAGCGTCGAATACTTTCAGAGCTGGAGTGTTTTCGTCCATTCGGACAACATGACTTAGCCAGCGTAGCCGCTGTCTTTTAATTCGCTGAACTAAGTATGTCAATGTCGTCGTATATCTCGTACAGCTCATCGTTCCATCGAATGCGATATTCGCCGTGGCCAACGCGCAAAGGACCATAAATCTTTCGCAGAACTTTTCTCTAGAAAACTCGCAACGTCGACTCATCAGTTGTTGACATCGTCCAAGCCTCTGCACCATATAGCAGGACGGGAATTATGAGCGACTTATAGAGTTTGGCTTTTGTTCGTCGAGAGAGGACTTTACTTTTCAATTGCCTACTCAGTCCGAAGTAGCACCTGTTGGCAAGTGTTATCCTGCGTTGGATTTCCAGGCTGACATTGTTGGTGATGTTAATACTGGTTCCTAAATAGACGAAATTATCTACAACTTCAAAGTTATGACTGTCAACAGTGACGTGAGTGCCAAGTCGCGAGTGCGACGACTATTTGTTTGATGACAGGAGATATTTCGTCTTACCCTCGTTCACTGCCAGACCCATTTGTTTTGCTTCCTTGTCTAGTCTGGAGAAAGCAGAACTAACGGCGCGGGTGTTAAGGCCGATGATATCAATATCATCAGCATACGCCAGCAGCTGTACACTCTTATAAAAGATGGTACCTGCTCTATTAAGTTCTGCAGCTCGAACTATTTTCTCCAGAAGCAGGTTGAAAAAGTCACACGATAGGGAATCGCCTTGTCTGAAACCTCGTTTGGTATCGAACGGCTCGGAGAGGTCCTTCCCGATTCTGACGGAGCTTTTCGTGTTGCTCAGCGTCAGTTTACACAGCCGTATTAGTTTTGCGGGGATACCAAATTCAGACATCGCGGCATAGAGGCAGTTCCTTTTCGTGCTGTCGAAAGCAGCTTTGAAATCGACGAAGAGGTGGTGTGTGTCGATTCTCCTTTCACGGGTCTTTTCCAAGATTTGGCGCATGGTGAATATCTTGTCGGTTGTTGATTTTCCAGGTCTAAAGCCACACTGATAAGGTCCAATCAGTTTGTTGACGCTGGGCTTTAATCTTTCACACAATACGCTCGATAGAACCTTATATGCGATGTTGAGGAGGCTAATCCCACGGTAGTTGGCGCAGATTGTGGGATCTCCTTTTTATGGATTGGGCATAGCACACTTAAATTCCAATCGTTGGGCATGCTTTCGTCCGACCATATTTTACAAAGAAGCTGATGCATGCTCCTTATCAGTTCTTCGCCGCCGTGTTTGAATAGCTCGGCCGGCAATCCATCGGCCCCCGTGGAGGATGGAGTCATGTGTAGAAGTTCACGCAAGTGAGGAAAGTTCTCTGATCGCCATTCACTTGGGAGTGGCCAGAAACGATTCTTTTACACATGACTCAAGCAGCTCACTACTTCCGGTCTTTGACCAAGTATCCTCTGGGTAGCCTAAGAACATCCGTTCGAAGGCGAGCTAAAGTGAGAAGGCGAAACATCCCCTGCATAGGGTTGTGCGCTGGGTTTGGGACCCGCCACGTAAAAAGCCTACCCCAATGAAAAATGACAAAAAAAAAAAAAACACATTTAGGCATTATAAATTTGTGTTCGTGAAAAACACATTATAAATCGTGGATGTACGGGTGACATTCTTTATTGTAAGTATAATAATGTAGTCAGTTCGTGTATTGAATTGAAAAAATTTCACAAAAGAAAGCGATGTTGGCCAAGTTTTGAGAATCTTTCGAGAACTTCTTCTGCAGTGACTTCAATGTAATGTCAATCTATCTTGAAGAATGTTCGTTTTCAGCCACGTTTTCATGTAGCGAAGTTTCAAAAAAGAGCGTTCAGATGTCCCTGCCAGATCGATCGATTCTTTCTGAAGAATCACGCTGAGTGAATGAGTTCGATATAGAATATAACATAGACAAATGCGATGAGTATATTTGCTTTTCCCGCTGTTTCCTTATTTTTCCAGTTACTAATTTTCTATGTTGGAAAACTTGGAGGATAAACCCCGAAGAATGTATCAATCGAACATATCACAAATGGAGCTGAATGCAGCATCTATTTCAAGTACTCTATCAAGCAGAGTCGCTTCAAATTTATCACTTTATTAACAATTTAATCTGCACACGTTGCTATACTTTGTAACTTCAGAGGTATCTTAGCATTATTTTTTATATTCAAAAATGGATTGATTCTTGATTATATTTCTGTTACTTTATATTTTTTCCGAGTAGTAATAAGCCATTTAACTCTTGAGGCGGAATTGAGGGAAATTTCCGCCACTGATATAGACTAGGGTAGATAATTTTTGAAAACAAAAAAAAACATAGTAGGATGAAACCCATCGGAAACGAAATATAAAATAAACATTAAGTGAAAAATAATTTACCGGGACGAAAAAAGGAAGGTAAAAGCGTGGTTGAACTTTTTAGGGTTATAAACGATGTATCCGATTTCCGCCAAAACTACGTTGTCCTTTAAAAAAATGTTATGTGGGAATGTTGTAGGCAAAAAAAATATCTCTAATTTTTATATACAGACTGTTTTCACATAATCTCAAAATGTATATCGTCACCTGAAATGCAAAATAACGTAACATCACTTTTCGTAGGTTTACAGGAGAAGCAAAAAACCATATAAAAAGAAAGCCACTTGAGATATTGAAACAAAATTTTCAAATCTGAATTAACATGAAACTATAAGTAAAATAAAGAAAAAATTAAGCAAATTTTATAGTAGGTGTCTTACGTTATTTTGAATTTTCGTTTCTGAAACAAAAAACGTATGATCAATCTAAATTTGTATAAAAATTAAAAATTTGGATATTAATACTTTTTTTAATTTTAAATAAAAACAGTTGCAAGTTTTTCATATTTCATGTTATTTTTATTATTAAAATTTACATATAATAAGTACCAGAAAAAATTTAAATATTTCAAGCTAAAAAATGAGGATAATGTTTAATTATTATTTATTAAATAACTAATTATTCAAAAGGTATATTATCATTAAAGTAATAACAGTCTGCTGGAATTAAAGCTTCATGGTCCTGCAGATGTTGCAATTTCTTCTTAGTTATTGTTAAACTTTGCTAAAGAATAGGCTGCTGATTTCCTAAAAAAGCACGGGTCTGATCACTTGGATCAAGGAGTCGCTAAACCGAACTCTGGCGACTCCTTCTGTACCCATATACCGAGGGAGTTGTGGGTGGGAAGAAGCCGTTGGAGAAAAGAGACAGTGAGCTTCTTCACGGATGGGTCAAAGGTGGAGGGGTCTACTGTCAGGAGCTCTCTATCAACTCCAGTTTCTCCAACTTTCTAAGTATTGCAGTGTCTTCCAGGCCGAGATTGGAGCCATTAAGGTAGCAGTAGATTTACTACTCCGAAGTTCACCCTCCTTCAGAGGAGTGACCATCGACTCAGATAGCAGAGCGGCGATTCCAGCCTTGAACTCATTAACAATAAGAGAATTCAGAGCTGATCGAGCAGCCTTTCCCTACTTTAGGGGCTTGTAACACGCCATTGTCCTATTGGTTTCCACGCAGTAAGGCTGGGAATCCTACCAGACGCCGTCTGCAAAAGCTGTATGGAAGAAGATTAGGTGGAAACAACTCAACACTTCCTTCTTGGCTGTCTTGCGTTAGGGAGGTCAAGACTTAATCACTTGGGGGCGCATACCTTCAGGCATCCCACCGAACTGGCGGGAAGCGTTTTGTTAATTAATAAGTTCGAACACAGGGGTTCTTCTTTTCTATGGCCTCACAAAAGACTACATATATGTAATAGCTTAGGTATTTTTGATCGCAGAAGCTTAAATTTGTGGCATATTCATATGTAATATGATGTGGTGAATCGTAATTAGTAAAAAAAAACTCACTTTTGAATTTTTTGATGATACGTTATTTTGCATTTCAGGTGACGATATGTAAAACAAGTAAAGAAGGGCTAAATTCGGGTACAACCGAACATTTTATACTCTTGCAACTTGCAAAGATCAAAGACCGGGAAGTACCTTTCGGTACTTAAGACTTGCTGGTTACATGGGGTCTAAGACGAATTTTTAACAGATTTTATTCATTCTAAGTTAACAGATGCACCGATATAAGAAAAACGCGCTCTCTCAATTTTATTAAGATAACTCACATATTGGCTGATATAATATTTTTACGAGGCGAATTTGGCTGTTTTAATTTTTTGGGGTAGGGAATATGTGCGTTAAACTTATGACAGATATACAGGGGATGTTCGAGCAAGCAAATAACTGCAGCAATATCGCAACATTTTTGCGTCGAATATGATGCCTTGCTATACTGCCGCAGTGATTAAGACTCGAACATCCCCACAGTCACCCGGATATCTACTTTTCTCATCATCCCGATCCTTTATTTTCATATAACTCTATATATATATCGCTTAGTTTTAAGTGGTGGGTACAACCGTTAGGCGAACAAAACTCTATAGCAACAACTTGCAAGAATATAAAAATTTTCATTTTTTTGGTTTCATGTTTGAAGGAAGTCCTTTCGATTGCCTGTAATTATCCCACATGCAAACACTTTTGGAGCTGGCGGATTTCTAGAAGTCTAACGGCGCTCTTAGTTTTGTTAAACGTTGGTCTAAAGAATTTAGAGATCCGCTTACCACAAAAATTCTTTTTACATCTCTGGTGAGGCCTATATTGGAGTATGCTTCTGTGGTTTGGAACCCTAGTTACCAAGTCCATTCGGATAAGTTAGAGTCCGTTCAAAAACAATTTTTACTTTTTGCCTTAAATCATTTGCATTGGGATTCCAGTTTAAATCTTCCCCCTTACATAAACCGTTTAAAACTTATAAATCTGCCAACACTCGCTAGTCGTAGGGAGATGCTTGGTATAATATTTCTTGTAAAACTCATGAATGGGTCAGTCTGTAGCCCATCTCTCTTATCTGATATTAATTTTAACGTTCCGGCACACCCTACCAGGCAGTTTAGACCCTTACTTTTAAAATTTTCTAGAACAAATTTTGAGTTAAACGAACCATTCCTCCGTATATGTCATGATTTCAATTTTCATTCCAGCACATTTGATCTAACAGACTCACTCTTTACCATTAAAAAAATTATTTTATCTACTCTTAACAAGTAACATTTAAAACTAATAAAATTACTTTAATCTAATTCTTAATTTCGGCTGTTGAAATTTTTGTTTCTGTAGCTGAGCAGCTTAAGATCGCAACGCTTAAAACTCTCTTGCCTTTTATGACTCGGCTAATTCCGCTCGTTCGCGGATTGCGCCCCTCGCGTCGGTTGGGCGGAAGGAGGGTAATCGTTGGGTATTATTAATAACGGAGTTAACATAATTATCAAACTACACATACTTGTCCTTGCCCCACTCATCTTACGTGAGGAACAAAACCACTCTCTCCCTGAGACCAAATCCTTCGTACTTTACTTCCACATTTTTATCTTTTCCTTGGTATATTTGGAACACCACAATTTATAACAATAATTGGTTTCAGGGGGCAATATTGTTTGATGGAGTTTCTGCCTTTGAAAATAATCATAGATTCGTCAACTTATAATTCCTTGGTTCCGTGATACACATGCTGAAAGCCTTTGTTCTGAAAGTCAATCATAGGGCGTATTTTGAATAGCCGATCTTTGTTTTCCGAGAATTTTGAATTATCATTAGCATGTAAAAACAGATTTTTACCGTCAGACAAACAAAAGATATACATATATTTCTAACTTTATTGCACTGCTTTAATTCGAAGAAAAATTTTGAAAACTTTGCTGGAAACAATTTCAAGAAAACGACCCTCTTAATTCGCGACTGCACTATAGCAAACGCCATCTTACAACGAGCACGTGGAGCGAAAATATAAAGTATGTGCCAAAAAGTGAAGTGATATACACTTTCCGCAAACTATATAAAAATCCTCCCTTCCGTTTAACAGAGCAAAATGTTTGATGATACTTTAAAGTACCGTTGGACGACAAGGCAAGCAACATATACATACATATGTATACTCTATATAACTTATACATTGACCCACAAATTCGGCATAAGATTGGTTAGGAAAACGAAAATCACTATATGTGGTATATGGGAGTTGGGGTTGTATCGACTTGATTTTGTCTATTAACTATTATCATGCCACATACTAAAAAAAAGGTATCTCATCTCACATACATTCCCCAATCAGATGGAGTAAAGTCGGATGTTCGAAAATCCCGCTATTAGTTATGTATATTGGGGGTAGGGCAAGTTTTCTTCCAATTTTATTTATTTTGAGCACAAAGACACATTGTTATGAGTAAAACACGCTTTGTAATTTTCATTGAGATAACTCAAATATTGGCCGATATATACAGTATAAAGTCACCTAGAAATTCGAAAATCTTTATATTAGGTATATGCGGGCTGAATTCCACTTGTATGTATATCTCACACATTGACTGATATTTTCCGTTAAAAGTCAACTTTAGATACTGGGGTCCACATATTCAGTACCTGGGGGCTTTAATTATATATGAATTACTTCTTGATTTGTATAATTGGAAGTGAAAGAAAGTGAAAAAATAAAGTAAACATTTTGATAATTTTTTACAACTAGGCGAAAAAACATCAAGATAAGGAAAAAATTTAAAAGGTCATAAAAAAAACTGACACATACGAACGCCAAACCCTTAGAGGGTTTTACTATACTGACCTAGTACCATCACCCTGACTTGAAATTTCTCACCCCCAGACAATAATCCCAAAAATGTTCCACAATGTTATTATTAAAAGCTAGGGCCACGCCCACTATTTGAAAAGTTTTTGCCCACAGGTGCCTCTTACTACTGGGAACCCCTGTGTCAAAATATAGTTTTATATCTTAATTTAATGCGTAGTTATGGCATTTTAAAAGTTTTAGGTTAATGACGGTTTATGGGCATGGTAGTGGTCAGATTACGCCCTTCTACGAACTCATAATCTTTTTTTGTACTAAGGAGCCCGCATACCAAGTTTCATCAATATATCTCAATGTTTACTCAAGTTACAGCTTACCGGACGGACGGATGGACAGACAGTTACATATATAGTTATTAAGAGAATAAAAATAATAGCTATTTTCATTTATGGCGCAAATAACTTATATGCAAACATTCATCGGGAAAGATACATTATTTTTTTTTAAATATGCTAATTATTATTATTAATCTTTACCGCTAGGTACTCTGCTTTTTTATTGTATACAATAAATTAGGAAGGAATATTTATAATTATATCATCGTCAAATGATTAATTGATAACTTCTTATCTACTGAAGCATTTTTTGTGATTGGAGTCTAAGTTTATGTTCTATAAAACAAAATAAAGGAATTAATGTAGTACAGGCATTTGGGACTCTTCCCCATTCACAAGAAATATGATGGATGCATATACATATGTACATTATAGTTATTAAGCTAATATAATAAAATTTTAAGAGTATGGGGTTCAAGTATAGACAGATTTAATTCATATGTAGAACTATACCCCTTATATTTACCAATTTTGCTTAAATATCTTACTTATGGATCGTAGGATTACACAACTCCACTTTATGCTAGGTTTATCGCAGGGAATGTATGTGCCCAGTTTAGCACATTATTGTCACAAGAGCACATTATTATTAGGAAAAGAGGCTATCAGAAATAGGTGACCGATATATTGAGTAAAAAGCCAGCAATATGCACTGAGGTTCACATATTGGGCATCTGGGGGTTTGAAAAGGTTTGTCATTTAAACATGAGATAGCATACATACGTCGAAGGCACTATTTTTGCAATGTTTGTGCCTTACTCTTCCCCACAATGAAGAAAGGAGCTCTCCGGTTTATAACTAGAAACTTCTTCGTGAATACATATCTACTGCGGGATCGATCACAAAACGCCACTCATTTGTCTACACTTTCTTCAAATTTTATATATGTACATATATACAATTGAACACTTCCATAACTCGAACTTCTTTGACTCTTCTCCATAACACGAACTCTTGAGTTGGCAACAGAAATCAAATTTCAGACAAATTTCCCTCCATAGCTCGCAGTCTCTCTAATTCAAAGTTTTTTTGTGGATTATGGTGCGAGTTAGGTTGACGGTTTGCACCTTAAGATACTTCTCAGGCTTTGATTATTGCAAGTTGCCCTTCGTTACTTGTTATATTTTGTTTGTACAATATAATATCCGAAATTCACATAAATTAATTAATCTGATAGTATATTCTTCATGATTAAAATGCCCCTTTTTACTTCGTACAAAACTTTTGATTTTCTACTTTTAAACTAATTTAATACATTTTAGCACTAAGGAGTAATAATTTATGGCTATATACATATGTATGTAAATTTTAGGTCGACATTTAAATTTCTCGCCTTCTCAAGCGAAGGCAGAACCTTCTCCACCTGGTCGTTCCAACGCAGTGGAATTCTTCTGTAACTCGATTCGAAAAACGAAAAAAAATCGGATTTTTTATATTCTTTTACTCGATTTTCGGATTTTCAAGCCAATTTTCGTATAAAATATTCGTTAACTTTTGAGTTGTAGAAAGCAAAAACGAAAATTGTACGTATTTTTTCTGGCACAGGGTGGTACAACTTTCGCATAATGATAAAGTAGATCCGAATTTCGAATAGAATACATTTTCGAATCGAGTTACAGAATAGGCCCCCTGGAGTGTTTTCGTCCATTCGGACGACATGACCTAGCCAGCGTAGCCGCTGTCTTTTAATTCGCTGAACTATGTCAATGTCATCGTATATCTCGTACAGCTCATCGTTCCATCGAATGCGATATTCGCCGTGGCCAACGCGCAAAAAAACATAATTCTTTCGCAGAACTTTTCTGTCGAAAACTCGCAACGTCGACTCATCAGATGTTGTCATCGTCCATGCCTCTGCGCTATGTAGCAGGACGAGAATAATGAATGACTCATAGAGTTTTGTTTTTGTTCGTCGAAAGAGAACTTTACTTCTCAATTGTCTACTTAGTCCGAAGTAGCACCTGTTGGCAAGAGATATTCTGCGTTGGATTTCCAGGCTGACGATGGTGTTGATGCTGGTTCCAAGATAGACGAAATTATCTAGGACTTCGAAGTAATGACTGTCAACAGTGACGTGGGTGCCTAGCCGTAAGTACGACGACTGTCTGTTTGATGACAAGAGATATTTCGTCTTGCCCTCGTTCACCACCAGACCCATTTGCTTCACTGCATTCTGGAGAAAGCAGAACTAACAGTGCGGTTGTTAAGGCCAATGATTTCAATATCATCAGCATACGCCAGCAGTTATGCACTCTGGCAGAAGATGATACCTTCTCTGTTTAGTTCTGCAGCTCGAATTATTTTCTCCAGAAGTAGGTTGAAGAAGTCACACGAAAGGGAGTCGCCTTGTCTGAAACCTCGTTCGGTATCGAACGGCTCGGAGAGACCCTTCCCGATACTGACGGAACTTTTGGTGTTGCTCAACGTCACTTTACACAACCGTATTAGTATTGTGGGGATACCAAATTCAGACATCGCGGAATAAATGCAGCTCCTTTTCGTGCAGTCAAAAGCAGCTTTGAAATCGACGAAGGGGTGAATATCTGGTCGGTTGCTGATTTTCCAGGTCTATAGCCACACTGATAAGACCAATCAGTTTGTTGACGGTGTGCTTTAATCCTTCACACAATACGCTCGATAGAACCTTGTATGCGATATTTAGGAGACTTATCCCACGGTAATTGGCGCAGATTGAGGGGTCTCCCTTTTTGTGAATTGGGCAAAGCACACTTAAATTCCAATCGTTGGGCATGCTTTCGTCCGGCCATATTTTACAAAGAGGCTGATGCATGCTCCTTATCAGTTCTTCGCCGCCGTGTTTGAATGACTCGGCCGGCAATCCATCGGCCCCGCACCTTTGTTATTCTTCAGACGGCTAATTGCTATTCTCCTTCTCCCACAGTTTTTAAGTTAGAGGTTTCGAAAAACTTATTTTTGAGGTAGTGGTATAAAATAATTTTGAAGAGGCCGCTCATTTTGAAAAATATAAAGCAAACCAAATATGGTAATTTCACTTCGTCTTTAAAAACGAAAGTGATATGCTGATTTAGCAGTTTATGAAAACGGACAAAAAAGTTAAGTCATTGACGAATATCTTTACAGGAACAGATCTTCACAGTTATAAATGTATATTTTTAGGTATATTATCTATAATATTCCAAATTAGTTTAGAGCAGAAAGTTTTCTCTTTCCATGTACTTTTGAGCTTGTTAAACGTTATTTTGCACACTGGCAATGACTAGTTTTTCAAAAAAAAAGCTACGATTTCACTATAAAGAAATGACGGTTTAAAGGCATAAACAGAGTAATGAAAATATTGAATGAGAATTTTTTCTATCAAATATCAGTACACAATATTCGCAATAATAAAAAAAAATCAAATAGAAAGCTATGTAGTATTGTTTTATTGGGTGAATGTAAAATTTCTATAATTGAACTAATCCATTTGCTATATGGAGTATGGTGGAAACTGCAGACCCCACTTTCTGTTATTATAAAATCCAAACACAACACAACGCGAGCAAGCCCTTTGATGTATGTATACACTGAATTATTATAAATTTAATTAAATTTTAATAACAATATTATGTCATTTCGTGAGTTATTAAGCAACTGTTTTCAACAGTTCATGTTTTTTACTAGCAAAAACTATTAAATGTTACATGGATATTGAAATATATATGTACATATGTATTTACAAACGCTGGTTAGTTAATTCCTTATTTAAAGGTATTTTTACATTATATTAGTATCTATGGGTAACGATGGAGTAAAATTTTTATGAACACATTTTTTAGATTGTAGATCGTATTCGATGTACAGTGAAGTTACTTCCGTCTGACTGTCGCAGTGTTTTTTTCCGGGTAAGGGAACTGCACTTATATGGGAGCATGCCTACAACAAGTGTTTAAAATGTATGTATATGTACGTAGAGTCAGAAGATGCAACTTAGAACTATGTTTCTATTGAACCAATAAATGCGAGCCAATTTTATCCTGGAGAAAATTAATGACAATTATAATTATTTTCAGTTGTGCCATTGTGAACGACGGCACGATTCCGATTACTTTGGCGGAGGGGTAAAAAAACCGAATTTCCGTATAAATGGGGTATGTGCGGATAGGGGAGCTTCTCCAGAGAAGAAATATCCAAAAATAATATAAAAATAGCTCTTATTTTTTAAAATATTCACGATTAAAAGTTCAAAAATTTGCACTAATAACACATGGTATTTCTCTATGTTTCACTAAATTTTTTCACGTTTTTCACTCTGTATATTTAAATATACACTCTAAACATTGAAATAAGTTCACATTTCACTTTTTTATTTTGGTATATTTTACCTAAATTTATTAATTTAAAAATCACTTAGCACACTCATCGTTGAAAAGGTTAGATTGTTTACAATTATGAGGAAAACAAGCCTTGCCACATCTTAAACAGCAAATATGTATGTACGATTTTTAACAATTTTTCTTTGTTTGCTTTGATTCTTTTTTCTATATTAACTATAAAAAAATTCTTTCTACATATGTATATGTGTAATATGTGATTTATGTAACATCGCGAAGTACTCCTTTCTGCGTTGGCGGCCTTCGGCCGCACTTTAAAAAAATAACCCTGGTGGAGCGAATACCCGGGGTGACTGAAGTACTTTCGCATAGTACTCCTTTCTGCGTTAAAATAAACAAAACATATTGAGTTTCGTTATAAAGTGGTTATATTTTTTGGTTATCTTGCACTGATATTGAAACAAAATTTGAGGTTTCGTTATAAAATGGTTGAATTTTGGTTATTACCGCGCTTTAAAAAAATAACCCTGGTCGAGCGAATACCCGGGGTGACTGTAGTACTTTCGCGTAGTACTCCTTTCTGCGTTGGCGGCCTTCGGCCGCACTTTAAAAACATAACCCTGGTCGAGCGAATACCCGGGGTGACTGAAGTACTTTCGCATAGTACTCCTTTCTGCGTTAAAATAAACAAAACATATTGAGTTTCGTTATAAAGTGGTTATATTTTTTGGTTATCTTGCACTGATATTGAAACAAAATTTGAGGTTTCGTTATAAAATGGTTAAATTTTGGTTATTATATCTGTCAGCGCTTTCCATTTATTTTTGATAATACGTTGTTTTGTATATTATGTGATAATATACATACATAATATTATTATGTAATATTATTTTATAATATTATTATATAATATTACTATATAATATTACTTATTTCTTTATTAAATTAAATAAAGAACATATCCACATGAATGGATAGAGGAATTTTTGGGAAAAAAGGCATTTCAGCGAATTTCCTTATTATCACACGGCAGCGCTCCATTTCGTCGTAATTTTTAGCACACACATGATGTTCACTACGAGTGTAAAATGTAATTTTTAAAATAAAGATTTCTTCGGTAAAAAGACTTAAAAGTGTAAAATGTGGATTTACACAACAACAACAACAAAGACTAAAGTTTGCTGAAGAACATGTGCTTTGGTCTAAGGAGAAATGGCGTAATATTCTTTGGTCTGACGAAACAAAAATAAATTTGTTTAATTCTGATCGAGGTATTCATCATGTTAGAAGACCACCAAACGCAGCTTTCAATCCTAAATATACCATAAAAACCGTTAAACATGGTGGCGGAAACATTATGGTCTGGGGATCGTTTTCAAACAACGGTGTGGGGCCGCTCCATCGCATACAGGGTATTATGAAGGCAACCGATTATGTAGAAATTATTCAAGAATGTATGCTACAGTACGCTGAAGATAATATGCCCCTTAGGTGGATATTTCAGCAAGATAATGACCCCAAACACACAGCTAAATGTACAAAAGAGTGGTTTAGGGTCAATAACATTGATGTAATGGAGTGGCCTCCGCAGTCCCCGGATCTAAATCCAATAGAAAATTTGTGGAATACAATGAAAGCGTCAATAAGAGGAAAGTGCCCAAGTAACAGCGACGAGCTTTGGCAACTTATTCAGGATTACTGGAACGCAATCCCGGTTTCCGTCTGCCGCAATCTAGTTGATTCCATGCCGAAGCGGTGTCGATCAGTTTTAAACAACAAAGGATTTTCAACAAAATATTAAACAATTTAGAAATGTGTTTAAACGTAATTGAATGAAAACTATTTCCTTTTTCTTATTTAATATTGTTGTTTTTTCAGTTAAACTAGAAGTGTCCTTATTTTTTTCACATCTCAAATTATAAGAAAAACGAAAATAAAATAAAAGAATTTGCCATATCTGGGTAAAACTATACAAAAAACCTTTTTCCAATTTGTTTACAATAATTTAGCTTGGTTCACTGCTTTTAATTCCCTCCCGTTTTTGGATCCACATAAACTTCATTCACCGCAGGCCACTGTCCTTATAATTTTTCACATAACTGTATCTATATATTTTTTAATAAGGAGGACTTGCTCTTTCCAAAGGTACCTTCAAATCGCGGCGCCAAAGAAATCGGAATTGTGCCTGAACGACCAAGGCAGGACAATTTTTTTGCTGTGATCGTAAATAATCGTATTTAAAAAAAACTGTTTGTCCAGTTATGAGAGATATCCGGCTATGAGAATGGGGAATTCACTGTATTTGTATATTGGCATTGGAAAAAATATTTTTAAAATTTATTCCGCTAGATGGTGCTCCAGTCGAATTATTACTAAAAATCTTATTTATGGACCAAAGGAGTAACTACAATGTAAAGGAGTTTGTACTAAGAGTCAACACAATCCAGTTATTTATATTACTAATACTTGTATGTATGTACGCTCCGATATTGGTCATAAATTAATCAACTCATATATATGTACATATATTTAGAAAGAATAAATATATCTTTAAGTATAACATAAAAGGTTTGTGGCCAAAAATACACATAACCACGACAGCCGAGTCTACGTATGCGGAACGGATGTAGTTTTGAATTTGTAATCAATGACTACTTGGAGAATGCTTTGCACTTTGCACACCTAACTGTGAATTTCTAGTTAAGAATAATCCTCTTTAGCAATTTTATTTTCAGACACGAAAAACAACATTTTTATTATTTTCAAAAAAGGGACTTAGGACGCGAGAGGGGGCTTTTCATTATTAAAAAATATGGCGCAGAATGTAATAATATTAATAATTTTGTACATATAAAATATTTTTATTAATTTTATGTAATAATTGATATCTTCACGATTACTAATATTGACGCTTTGGGATGAAAAAGGCAGTTTTTGAAAAGGTAAAATGTGAAGTACGATAGATTACACTGAAATCTTATCTAAATATGAGCGAAAGAAGCAAGCTCGAATCGAAGTTTTAAGTCACACACATTTAACTGTGCTACATACATATGAATGTACTATTTACGAGTATCTAGGGCCATGCAGTAATTTACAAAATGATTTCCAAATTAAATTACAAATCAATAAATTTTTTAAGAATTTTTGGATTTAAAAAATTTTCTCTTCAAATATGTAGATTCACACATGTCTAGAAGTTGCAGCGCAGAGGGTGGGCAATTTTGTGCTCTTAAATTAGAAAAACATAACAAGCGATATTATAATTAATGCATCTGCAGAGTTTGACATAAGTTTTGCGTAGCACTCATTCGTTAAGCTTAGTACGCAGCTCTCAAGAAACGTAAAAACTTCATATAAAAAAACGCTTAAGAAACGGTCAAGAAACTTTCCTGCGATAAATTTACTTGTGCTAGTACGCAGCTCTCAAGAAATCTAGTACTAATTTTTAATGCTTTTTTTGGGTCGGCTTTAGTACACCATCCCAGGATTTCGGGAATAAAATGGAAATGGTCGGATAGAGGACATTCTCCAGATCACGAATATATATGGTTATAGCCGCAGGAAGCTTATAGTTTTCGAGGTATTCGCGTTTTAAGTTGAAAATTTGCAATATTGTAATTACATATTTTCGATATATGTATAAAATTAATTTTGCACTTATATTTTTCACTTTTATATACACTAACACATCACTTATTCATTTTCACACATTTATTTTATATAATATAGTGCAAAAATAGCTTTTAATAAACATTTAAATTATTGTTGAATTTGATTATTTAAGAATAACAAATGAATTACAAACTGTCATATAATCAGTGTTACCTTATCGACATCATTTGTAAAAATAAATGTGTCAAATAATCAGTGTTACTATAGAAAAATATTTTACAAACTAAAATAAAAAAAAATATAAAGAAATATTATACCCTAAATACAGGAAACATAATCGTTGATAAACATTAAAAAAAAATATACAAAATTTAAGTGGCTGCCAATGTAAAAATGAGTTCTACGGGAGAAAAAAAATGTATATATCCGGTGTTGGACCGACCAGGGTTATTTTTTTGAAGCGCGGCCGAAGGCCGCCCACGCAAAAAGGTGTTCTACGCGAAAAAAATTTGATACACCCAGGTGTTGGACCGACTAGGGTAATTTTTTTGAAGAGCGGCCGAAGGCCTCCCACGCGAAAAGGAGTTCAACGCGAAAAAATTCTGATACACCCTGGTGTTGGACCGACCAGGGATATTGTTTTTTATAGGTTGTTGATTTTCGTATTTGGGGTATAATCTGTTCCCTTTATTTCATTTAGTTATTTTACAAATGATGTTGATAAGGTAACACTGATTATATGACAGTTTGTAATTCATTTGTTATTCTTAATTAATCAAATTCAACAATAATTTAAATGTGTATTAAAAGCTATTTTTGCACTATATTATATAAAATAAATGTGTGCAAATGAATAAGTGATGTGTTAGTGTATATAAAAGTGAAAAATATAAGTGCAAAATTAATTTTATATATCGAAAATATGTAATTAAAATATTGCAAATTTTCAACTTAAAAGGCGAATAACTCGAAAACTATAAGCTTCCTGCGGCTATAACCATATATATTCGTGATCTGGAGAATGTCCTCTATCCGACCATACCCATTTTATTCCCGAAATCCTGGGATGGTGTACTAAAGCCGACCCAAATATATTCGTGATCTGGAGAATCTCCTCTATCCGACCATACCCATTTTATTCCCGAAATTCTGGGATGGTATACTAAATTCTTCCCCTTTTTTCAGTAAAATGTGAATATGGCAAACCTGGTTTTGCGAAGAAACATCAAATCAACAATTGTTTCTTGAAGGAAATTCGAAGTAATCGACAAATTCATCCTAAATTAGTTGAAATCATTATTATGAAGTATATTCCATTTTGAAATGTTGTATAAAACCTACCAATCATCAACAACATTTCTTAAATCTCAATGAAAATATTTATGTTACCATACACATACACACATACATATTACGCACAAAGTTTGTTTTCTTTGTTTATTCTCTCTTGCTCTTCTAATGTAGATCATTCACAATGCGTAACCAGCTGTCAAAATTACTTGAGAAATAATGTATTTTTTTTCTTGAGCAATTACTTGAGAGCTGCATACCAACCTTTAATTAAGACAATTCTTAGTGCCTAATGAGAGACCTTTATATGTACATATATAGTTTCAACTTGTCAATACACTTATTATCACTGGTATAACACTTATCACTTAACACAAACACACATATTATATTTACACTTTAGTACTTTTATTTATTAAATTGGTGTTACATTTTGGGAGCTTTCGCTTCTCACAATTGTTAACAAGACAAAATGTTTTTTAGCTTAACAAGCCTTCAACACATGGATTATAGGTGCTGCTGCATGAATTTACATATTTATATATGTATGTATATACATATGTATGTATGTACATCGGTGAATGCGGGTATGGTGTATTTAGTGTTTTCTTTTTGCTTGCTTGTTTATGGTTTTGTAGCATTTAGATCGTCAAATGAAATGTGCAGACACTGATGAGAGCAACGACGGTCATTCATTAAACCGAAATTCCTAAATGATTCCGGTAAGTATACATATGTACATAAGTATTTTTTATAGTTAAATTGTTGATACTAGTAGTACTTCTCCAACATGTCCCATGTTCTGCCCGCAGTTGGGAAATCGTTACAATAAACTGCACAATTGATCACACCCTTTGAGGTTAAACGCTCGGTACTTATCTATTTAAACCCTTACGTGTGCATATTACATGGTTAGCTTTGTGTGACACCACTCTTCATATATGCATATGTATATTTTTATCACGTTTTTTACTTTTATTTTTTTATATTTTCTTTCTTTGCCTTTTTTCATTTTTAATCTTTATTTTTTTTTTTACATAAAATCATTTACCATTTACTTTTCCAGCAACTAGCTATTTACCTATAATTTGCGTGCGCAGGTAGACGTCTTGTAAACCCAAGCACTTATGTACATACATACATACGTATACAAATATGTATTAGCATTTATACATAAATACATATGTATGTGCATATGTATGTACAGTTTACTTACATATGTATATATCAAATACGTATGTACATACATACATATGTATCTACCCAACCTCAAATATTAATGACAACATTTAGACATCGCCATTAAAATATACTGAACGCACTAATAACATTAACCATGCAGCGCTCTTGTCTTATCACATACGTTGTATAAACAATCGATCGTTGGCGATGACTTTTCGTGAACTCAATATTCTCCACTTGATTTTTTAGTTGTAATAAAAATATTAATTGAATTACCTTTTCCTTTTTTGTAATTCATTAAGAATTTTTTGTAATGTCTGTGCATAAATACACGCGCGCACACAAAGATGGACACATATATGTATATATATTATATATATACATTTACACTGCAATCTTTTTTCAGCCAGAACATCATTAAAGAGGTTTGAACGCAAGTAAGTACTCTCTCTCGCGCAATGCTGGCAGACGAAGCTCACAAACACACACACATACTAGAAAAACCAGTAGTTCGAGTACTGGCTGACATCAGTCAGTGGCGAAACTTCTTTCTTCTGTGAGGTATTAAACTTATAACTTGCAGCAGGATTGAATCACATACAAACATATGTATGTATGTAAGCTGACAATATTTTTTCCAACAATACATTTGATTGCTTACATTTCTTATTTTTTTACTTTTTGTAAACTTAAGCAATTGCTCGTGCCTATACACAGATATAATATACACATATGTATATTTATTTCAAATTTATAAATGCCTACTTTGTCAACCTACGCCCAACACGAGATGATATTACTGCGTGTGTAACTGCAACAAACTTAACGTATTTAAAGCCTACGGTGAACTGAACTAAAAATGCGAATCGTATCTTGTTCATGCATTGCCATTTGCCATTCGCCGTTGTGCGAGCACCTACATATGTATTGGGCTCTGTTTTCTATCTCTGTGCTCTCACCGTGGCTGTTTAATTCAGCTATCCGCTGTTATTTGTAAAAGTGAATTAACAGCATAGAAACAGAGAATGGGACACTTGGAGAAGTAGCATCACAGGATGTTTGAAAAAACAGCGGCGAATGTTAAAATATGCAAGTAAAATTCGAAATTACAGAAATTAAGTATATACAGTCACGGGCAGAGAAATAACACACATTGGGTCATTTGTAGAAAATTTTATTATTAATTATCAGTCGTGGAACTGCAGCTATTAAATAAAATTAAAATACTAAAAATGGGTAGATATTTTCATTTTACTCTGAAAAAAAGGTTTTTTGATCTCCACAAAAAGTGGAAGAATCCAACTCATATTGCCAAAATTGTGAATTGATCAAAGAAAATGGTATATAGGATAAGATAAAATAAATAAATGAAGATTACACCACAGCCTAAGATCTATTGTGCCCTCTCCTAAATCACAGCGACTGACTCAGCCTCAGCATATTGAAAATTCCATTATACTACAAGGTATAGAGGCGACGTTATTCCTATTTGGAAATACGGACCCAAAGCTTTTATCCTGCGTCTTCCTAGCATGTAACCTGGAGTTTCAGACTTCATGTCGCAGAACCGGCAATTTGCACAAGAAGCTAGGCCAGGTTCAGGTCCTACCATATTAGTGGATGCTGCGGAGCGGGCGAGCACATCAGCTAGTTCATTCAGAGAACATAAAACATAGAGAAGGTGCAGGTTCGACAGCGAACATTTGATAAATTTGCGACACGGAATCTCACCACACAAATACAGAATTCACGCTGTGAAATGTTAACATTTTTAACAGTTCTCCACATATTCAACAAAGAATATGAAGAGAAATAAATATATGTATTTACGGCATATGATGAGAGGGCATATATGCTAAAGCAGAGAATATTGAAGAAAAATAAGTTCTTTGATATTCCACTTTTAACAGCGAAAAATGTGTACAAAACACACGTCTCACACAGAGAACATAAAGACATAAGAATAATGAAGACATAAATATATGTATGTATGCAGGCTCCTTATGATACTCCCAACCACAGCATTGTGATATTTTCATGCTTCAATTTTAGCTTTGAACCAGGCAATCGCAATGTATGCAAATATGTATGCTTTTGCGTTTTGCCGTCGGCAATTTCCATATTGTCATGTAAAAATAATTATTTTGAGTATAAACGCATGCATAGTAATATTTATCGTCAATTTGGACTTGCATATTTAATAATTTTATTTGATTTTTATATAGTATACTCTAATATACTAATAAATATTTTTGTATTATGTTTCTTACTAATAGAAATTTAATTTACCACAAAAATATATACTTACATACATAAATATATCGTCTATCATATTAATCTTATTATCTGCCCATATGATTGCATGTACATATACGCATGTGCGCATTCAGAAATTCAAATCATGATTTTATCACTTATCAATACACATATTACAAGTGCGCGCATTGAGCTGCATGTTCATACATTCATATATACTTATATGTACATACATATATTTGCATACATTGCCGAACAAATAATGCACAAACATACATATGCGTACACATGTGAATATGTCACCAACCAAAAATCTAAGCATTGTTCTACAAAAACAACAATTGTCTAAATAGCATAAGCATGGCGAGCCAATATGGCAGCCGAATTGGCGAAGCTCAAATGTAGTAAATTTTACAACAAAAACAATTTCATTCATAAACGCAGGCGCAAATTCCACAAGCGACCTCGCTTCATTCATAAAAACAGACGCCGTAACATCTCCCCGAGCATGCCTTTACCAACAAGCGTCTTTTCAAAAAAGCTGGCAAAAGCTAAAAATCATAAATTGAACTTTCTGATGATTCTTCACAGAAAGAAGTGACAAAAGTGGCAACATAGCCGTTGTCGATTTACAATATTTGTCTAAAATATTTTTCCGTGACTCGCAAAATTCTGCGTCGATATGTATGCAAGCTCACACACAAACATACATATCTACGTTGGTTTGCCGGCGAAGTTGGTACAGCGGCAAGGGAAGCAGTAACAATTGGCGATCGTTCTACCAACAACACAAGGTTGTGAAGCTTTGTCGTCGCGTCATTCTTTCGACACATTGATTCTTTGACATGAAAGCAAAAAATATAAGCTTCGCCATTGGTTGTCCGCGTCAACGTAGATTTCGCATGAAGCATTGAGTGTACATATTTACATACATATGTTGCATGTAGACAAATTTACAAACATTATGCGTATGATTTGTCATATTTGTTTACATGCACACATAATTATATATGGACAAATGTGCAACCGCTTGGTCTTTTAACATGATATCGAAAAGTTTAATGACCAAAGCAAATATTTATTTAAGTATATAAATATACATATGTATGTATGTCGTACCAAACATATATAAAATGCATATGTAGGCAGTAATACAAATCTTATTGAAATATATGTTGGCAAAGATTTTATGCAATTCATCATAAAATAGCTCAATCTTAAAATATATACATACATACATATGTATGTACACACTTATGTGCTTTCATAACAAATATATTTACATATGTATACCGATCTATAAATTATATGCAGCATCGTTTGCGCATAGTAGAAAAGGGAATCTGCAAGCGTACATTTCTAAACATTGAAATTAACATATTTTTTCCCATTGGCTCTAATAACTACTCAGTTCTGTTATTGTCGTGCCCCTGATGTTAAATGGTGAAATGCGCTAATAATTTTCTGTGGTGAAATGCACCCATCCAAAACAGGTAATATCCCAAAATTGAAATATCCCTAAATTTTCGTCATCGTGAACCTTCTCTATAAATATACGTTCTCTGTTTTATGTTTTAAGTTCTCTGCCTTCTCTATGTTTTAAGTTCTCTGACTTTACATTCTCTGTCTATACTTTACATTCTCTGACTTTACATTCTCTGGTTTTAAGTTCTCTGATTTCAAATTAATAGCACGGAATTGTGTTTGATAGTGCGCCATCTACATTTGAGTAATAAATACATGGCCTCTTCTATTCTATAATTTTGTAATATAAAATATTTCTAATGTAATATTATATGTGTGGTAAATACCACATATTATTCTTTTTCAATATACTAATGTTTTTATATTGAAGTCTATATGTACGTACCTATACATATGTATTTGCAAGAGAAAGTTGGGAAATTATCAACAATTTTATTTTTATAGATAAAATGGCATAAATGGATAATATCAAAAATGTATTCTCACCCAAAAACTGTTCCCATACGAGAAGTTAATTATAGCGGAAATGTAGGTATCAATCGGTCTAATTAGGTGTATAGCAAATGAAAGGATATTATGGCAATATAATCTATAAGATATGAAATGAAGATACTTCTGAATTAAAATTTATGAAAGAACTTATAAGAACTTTTAGTTTTACTAGATTATTACTATAAACATTATATAAAATTCAAACAGTTCATTTCACTCTTGCCTTACCTTTATAATATAAAAGTAAAATTAATTTAAAAAATTCAACACTTATTCACTTATTTATTCATTCTAAACATTTGCCACTGCGGCACCCTGTTACCTGAATATTGCCAGAGAACATAGATACAGAGAACGTATATTTATAAAAATACGTTCTCTGATATACGTTTTCTGGTAGCTCATTTATTTAACAATATTTATACATGCTGTGTTTCATTTATTATGTCTCATCCTATTCACTCTGCAGTTCTCTGGTCTGAGTAAGTTGGGTGAAGGCAGTTTATTTCATTCGTATCTGAAGAAAATATTTTCGCTTATATTTAAGTTTTAAAGTAATTAAATATGAATGCGATTAATAAAACGGCGATAGGTATAGCTGCCGGTGTCGCCGGCACAATTTTCATTGGATATTGCATTTATTTCGACAGTAAACGACGCACTGATCCCGATTACAAGAAGAAAGTCCGTGAGCGTAAGTATTTTGTAGTTAAGACAACGTGAAGTTTGTGTAAATGTGCACAATTACAACAAAATATATTTTAGGCAGACGTCGTACCCGAAAAAATGGAAATGCTGGCCGCAGTGGAATACCAAACCTCAATGATCATGAAGCAATTGAAAGGTAATTGTCAAGCCTTATTTATAACTTATGTAATGAAGCAACGTGCTTCTTCAAACTATTTGCGATAGTTCTAAACAAGAGTTCGTAATCCATTAGAACTGTGTACAGGGTGTGAAACGCTTGCAGCAATGCGTCATACATACGATAATTTGTATTGACCTTCCCATACATTGTATTAAAATTATATACTTATATTACAGGTATTTCCTTCAGGAAATTCAGTTGGGTGAAACTTTAATTGCTCGTGGTGAATTTGAAAATGGTGTAGAGCACCTTGCTAATGCTATAGTGGTATGTGGACAACCAGCTCGCCTCCTCCAAGTTTTGCAGACATCGCTGCCAGCACAAGTATTTGCTATGCTGATTCTTAAAATGCAAGAGTTTGGTAACCGTGCAAGTTCAGAAAACGAAACACCCAAAATCGTCACAGCTAATTCTATTGGAGGAGCTGATTTGCCTCTTGGTTTAGATGGCACCCATTCTTCAGTTATGATTGACGACCTAGAATAATTGTTGAGCATATGTTATAATATGAAGCAAATCTGCTTAATATTTAGGTTTTCATATAAATGCATATATTGTTTGCCTAAATATCCATCTACAATGTTAAATTACATATGCTTTTATGTACAAATACTTCTAAAACAATTAAAATAAAATTAAAATACATCTTAATAGAATGCAAGTTTTCACAATTTCACGAGGATGAAATATGTATGTATGTAATTGTTCCTTCGAATAAATTAATGTTCCAAATTAGCAATTTATGTTAAACTAAAATTTGAAGTTAATAAACCTTAAGTTGTCTATAGAAATTAAACTTTCAAATTAAGATATTACTGACTTTAGACGTTTTATTGATTTGTTTTCAAACTATTAAGCAGACTTGTAATCTCTTTTTCTCTGTATACAGCATTTTTAACCGATTGTTGTATTTCTTTTACTGAGATCGGAACTCCGCCACTTTTATGAAAAAGTCCAACTGTGTCTTCATGTACACCGAGATGAAAAACCGTACTCGATATACTTTCTTCGCGATACGTGGGATCCACCAGTACAACACTGAAAAAGATTTGTTTAGTTATTGCATATATATAAATATTTAATCAAAAATTACTTGTCGAATATACTGTAAGTGCTCACAACAGGGAAAATATTTAAATGTAGCTTTTTCATATCATCACCTATCTCTATTTTACCACTTTTCTCATCGTATGTAACTATTGGTAAATTCAGAGTGCTAAGCGCTGAGGCACAAGCTAAAACTGAAGCATCAAAAACACCACCATCCACTTCTAAACCAATTATATCTATATAGAGACACCACACTAATTTTCCAGGATGTATGCATAAATCTTCCAATTTCAAACAATGTGATTCATATAATATTCTATATATAAAACACTCCAATATTTCGGACACATTTTGATTATTAATCGATGAGGAAGCTTTTGAAAATGCTGTAAATGACATGTCAACATTGGGTACAATATAACCAGCAAGTGGTTTGGATGCTCGTGGTTTGGATAACTCTGCCCGTATGCCACATAAAATGTTCGAATTTCCGATTTTCGTTGCACTGGACCCCAAAGAATGTTGACAAGATGCAATGTTTACACCGATCGGTCGATATTTATCAAATGTTCGGCCATCCAAACGTATTTCATTCTCGAGAAAGTCACGAAAATGTTTAATGGGATATATCAACCTGTAATAATATAAATATATATATATATATATGTATATAAATTAAATGAAAACTGTTGATCTAACACCATCCGATCACACAAAAGTATACAACATATCTCTATACTTTATCATAACGATTTATTTTCACCGAGCAGAATATTGGTCGCCAAAATAATCAATAGCATTCAGTTATATCTTCTTCTGGCTTGAATCTAATTCACTTGTTGTAATAGCTTGGAAAACCACAGATAAACTATAAAAATAGTCCCATGTGCAAATTACTGTATCCGTCATTGGTGTAAGGAAGAGGAAAACACTGACTTGATTTATGGTTGTAAGCATGATTTGTTGTGAATTATTCATTTAACAATAGTAAGTCTAGTAAACAAAGTAGGTCGTATGGGCGATATGCATGTGAAACTTTATTATTAAAAAAATACTTACTTATGTTGTTCAGCCATAACCAATATCAATGAAAACAGTAAATAAACAGATAATCATTAAACTGTCAAATGAGAATGACGCCCGACACATAGAGCGCGACAGACTCCAGGTGACATCTGTCAAATATTAAAATACACACGTTCTTAAGGACACAGTTATGTAGTTGTGCAGCTGCCCCTATACAGAGGCGTGGAAAAATAAATCTACGTTCTCTGTTATTTTTATTCTACAATAGAACTTTTTTCACATATCATGAGGTATATCGCGAAGTGTATAAACAATTTTTTCGGAATTTTTTGATGACATCTGTCGGAGAAATGGCTCGCGTTTTTTCACTGACGGACACGATTTCCCATTTTTTGATCATCTGAAACACAAAAACCCAATTTATTCTTAAAAAGTACGTGAATGGTTATCGTCCCTACTATAATCATGAAAAAATGTTGATAAATAAAAAAGTAAATAACGTTTTTTTTTTAATTTTTCCCCATGTTTTTTTACATAAATTTTGTCATAACATTGTCAATAAATTATAAAAAATTATGAATCTAGTAGGGACGATAGCCATGTGTTTTGTGAACAATTAAAAAAAAATTATACTGCATTGCACTTATTATATTAATTATACAATGTTGTTTTTGAAAATTTGTTTGGAAGTGTCACTACTTGACAGAATATACATGAATCAATCCCTCCTGAATTTACATTGAACTTTTTTTATGCAAAACATTTTTTTTTGTGTTTTTGGAGACAAAATATTGGACACGTATTTTTTTTATTTCGATATGACCTGAAAAATTGTGAAGTGAAGAATTTTCACATTTTCAAGAATCGAAAAGAGTACTTTTAAACATTTGAGATATACGTTAAATTTATTCAATTTTTTATAAACAAAAGGTCATCTTTATTAACCAATTTTTTTTTTTTTTAATTTGGAACTATTTTTAATCAGTTTTTCTTTTATTGAAAAATGTACAAATGTATAAATGAGAATGGGCTGTTAAAAACTCCGTCTACAATAAATTTTTAATATTCTACATCTTCGTTCCGAACGTGCGATTGTTTGCACTTATAGCACTGCACGCGTTGAAAAAAGCCCACAGCGCTAGCAAACGCAGGAGACAAAGTTCGAAAATTTGCCAATAATTGTTTAAGTTTAATGAACATTTTTTGCAAGAAACAATTTATTGAATGTTAATTTTGGTTGGAATGACCTATGTATATTCTGCCAAGTAATGACACTTCAAAAACAACAACAAAAAAAATAATACAATAAGTGTAGCACGACAATTTTAAAATATTTAATGGAACATTAAAATTGTGAGTGTAAAATTTGGATTGAATGATTCACATACTTATGAACATACGTATAGAAATCTAGGTGCATAACCCATAAAGTACAGGAATATTTCTAAAAATTTTGTTTATTTTAACTTCACTTTAATAAAAAGAAATATTTTTAAAATTATAATAAAAATAAACTGATCTGTGCCTATAATTAAAGTTGTTGTGAAAAAACCTTTCTTATAAATTAAATATTAGTAAATAAACCTGAATATATAATTTATGTTACCATTACCATAATTTCATCTTTCGAGCTCAATTCAAACAAATGTTTTTAAACAAATATTAAATGTATTTTTAAATGTCTAAATATGTTAATCGTTTTAATTATAAAATAGTTATATTTTGACTTTTACACAATCATAATCCAGTCATCAGCTTGATCCAAATACGTACAGCGGAATAAGACAAACGTGTATAAATGCCTGGATAGTGGGGATCTGCGCAACCAACTCCCCAACTTACTACACCGATTAAAATGTTACTACTTTGTATTGGACCACCGCTATCTCCTTGACAGGCATCCGTGTTTCTAGCTGCTGCACAGAACATTCTAAAAAGAAACACATATTAATCATATTAGTCTTAAAACTATACTCTAGCTAGTATTTCTTCAATGTTAAAATAAAACTTTGTGTAGACAAAATTAAAAAAAAAAAAACACAAATCCAAAATCATACATACTTACGTGACATAACATTGGAAAAATTGTATATGCTGTGCTCTTTGAGAATTGAGAAAGACATTTCTTTATGCTTAAGGAGATTTTTGCTATCACATTTTTCATTATTTTGAAACGTAAAAAACGATAGTCATATGCTTTTATAGTATGTTATTAACAGATAAAGCTACGTTTATAATTTGTTTAAAGATCGGAGTTTTTAAAATATAAAAGTTATACTTAGTTAATATATGTATGTACTTTAAATACGCTACTTACGCTTCGGTGACAATCCCTTGTGATTTCATTAATTCGGAACATTTCTGTTGATTTACTATTTTAACGGTTGTATACTTTAAGAGCTCCGACAAAACATGTTCCGACGAACTCATATGTCCCCATCCACTAACCACCGCTTCGTTGTTATCCATAATCAGTGTATTTTGCGAAGGTAATTTGATGGGATGTACGAATTCGCCACGCAGACGATTTTTTTGTGTTCGTAGTAGCGCCACATCAAAATTCATTGTGCCACTATTGTACAAAGGATGTTTATATATCTTCGATATGGACACAACTTCCCCGCCTTTACCCCGATTTGAGCTACCGATGCGTAAAGAATATACTCTCGGTTGCTTTTCAAAAGCTTCTATGCAATGAGCGGCCGTTACTACCCATTCTGCATCTATGACCGAACCGCCACAAACATGAATTGAATAACGGCGCAATGAAACCTAAATATGTATATACATACATTTGCTGAATTTTGTACAAAAGTGCAAAATATTTGAAGTAATAGTTACTTGATATGGAAAATCTTCAATGCGTCCTTCTTTTCCGTTTACAATGCGTATTTGAGCGGAAGTGTGTGTAAGTATAGTGCTAAATAAAAGCAGTATTGATAACATTTTTTGAAATTCTGTGGCTAGCATCCACTTCTGTTCGATAGTTCAACAAAAGTGTTGTTTAAAATAAAAATTATTCGCACATTGAAATCAAATTTATCAATAATTACACATTCTTCGTAATGTATTATGTGTATTGATAGCGAATGTTAAGAAAGAGATATGAATTTGTGATTCCATAATATGCAGACATCTTTCATTCTGATAAGAAGCTGGGTAAATGAAGAAGTAAAATATTTGTCATTGAAATTTCAGTAAAATTTTATAATATTTAATTGAAGGTACTAAAAATGAGACGAGGTGGAGGAGTAGGATATTACTTTGATCTCTTAATTTATTTCACATTACTTTATAATAAGTTTCCTTAATTTATACTTGTAAACCTTTCACACTCCCAAACAATATTTAAACGAATGAATTTGCTCTTGTTTATATCTAATAACACATGTACATATGTAAGTACATTCCTAAATATATAACATAATTTTCTGAATTTACATACAGTAAGGAATATGAATTTTTTACCATTATAACCATACGATCGATGATAACTATGTATAAATATATGTATATTCCAATAATTTTTAGTACAAAAAAATAATATTAATATTTATTAATATAGAATGCTCCAACTTAATTTTTCACATATAAAAATATTTTTATCGTTATGCTACGCGAAAATTATTTGTATATGTAATATGATCAATAGCTGCTACATAAGTACATATATCCCATAGATTTTATAAAGGTTAAGATTAACAGCTGTTTATCAGCATTGATAAGGCTTTCAATTGACAGATTGTCACTCTGTGACGTTTTGTCTCTACATATTTCATATAACTTCAATACATTTCATTCAAAATTTCTATAATGTTTTACAAAAAATTTTTGGCGGAAATTTTTGCAAAATTTTATACCGGTTTTTATTGAAATATGCCACCGAGTAAACTCGACAGCATTTACCGTCGTATGTTGATTACGCGGTTTTTCGAAAAAGGATGGGGAACACCAGAAAATTTACAAAGGTATGCGTATCTTTACATAAGATTAGTAGCATGTGTAAATTTGTACCTATGTATATTCTTATTGGTATTTTGATGTTAATTGTTAAACACAAAAAATATAATTTAAGTAAGTGAAGTACTTTTCATTGAATAAAATAATATTTCAGTGGCCAAAATCGTGCGCCTACTTTACACTTTTTAAAATAGGTTCGTTAATTTCTCAACAATAAAGAGTAGTTTTATCGCAACTAAATTATATGAGTATTCCATTATTTCATTTTATGTTCTGTCGAATTTGTTCAAAAAACATTTTTCCCATCATAATCGGTTTAATGGTTAACTTACTAATGTTCAAGGATTGAGATGACGGGCATAATTTTTTTCAGGAAACAAATATAACTAGGTATATTACTACTAAAATCAACATTGTTTTTTAATGTTTTATTTACATTTTTAGGCTATTCGAGTTTCGTAAAATCATTTCACGGCGAGAGACGTGTTATAAATTAATACCTCAAGATTATCCGGTAGAAATTACTAGAAATAATAAATATTCTGATTGCTCCATATTGGAGGGAAAGTTTATTTCGCCTTTGGAACTACATTTGCCCGGTGTAGTGCCAAAAGCCGCACAAGAAGCTCATTTTCAAGTAATATTGCCCAAAAAATGGAGAGAAGAAAAATTCAAGCCAATGTGCATTCACTTAGCTGGCACTGGAGACCACGTATGTATAGTTTTCGGTTCTTTTCAATTTGTAAACTTACATAAAGTTTTAAGTCAATTAATAAATCCATATTGCTAACCAAAATTACTTTAACGAAACAAAATAACACCATGCTACTTTTTACACTATAATATTAGATAAATATGTTCATATATAATATAACGCATTCTAGAAATTATGTGTCTAAAATACATATATAAATTTCGTTCACAAAAATGCTAACTAAAAAAAATTTCAAAAATATAAATGAATATTAATAAAAAATTTAAAGTATATATGTATGTACATTCTATTGTTGCAGTTTTACTGGCGAAGAAGAAATTTTATTGCCAAACCTTTACTTAAGGATGCCAATATTGGATCTATAATATTAGAAAATCCTTTTTATGGACTAAGGAAACCAGATCATCAAGTGTAATTAACATATTTACATAATTCGTTGTTAATGTATCTACCGAGTCATGTATGAACTTATTCTACGCCCTTTTAATCAAGATAAAATATATAATATATTATTATATTATTTTTAATTTTTTTGTTATTTTAGATATTCTTAATTTTCAGTAGTTTTGTTATATGTTCTTATATGTCAGTTTTGATTCTTCAACAGACGCTCAAATTTACAAAACGTTTCCGATATATTCGTGATGGGAGGTTGCTTAATACTAGAATGTTTAGTACTGTTACATTGGTGCGAAAGGAACGGTCTTGGACCGCTAGGAATAACCGGGTTATCTATGGGAGGACATGTAATTTTTTTACAATTTCAATTTCTACAAAAGCTTTACTTCTCATACTGATATTTTTTCTTTTAGATGGCTTCTCTGGCAGCGACGAATTGGCCTAAGCCTCTTGTGCTTGTACCATGTCTTTCGTGGTCTACTGCTGCACCTGTATTTACGACAGTATGTATTGTAACCTTAAGCTGAAATATTTAACAATTTCAATTTTTAAGGGAGTAATGAGTCAATCTATCAATTGGGACATGCTTGAAACTCAGTACCATTCGGATGGTAAATACAGCGAACGATTATCAAAGATGGTTACAGTGGTAGATGATGCTTTTGCGGCTGGGCAGAAATTTATTAAAAACTTCAATCAATCTCTGCAAGCGCTTAAAAATGATATTAATGACAATAGACATGTTTCAAAGCAACCTTCTGATGCGATTAGCAATAATTACATAGAAGTTCAAAATAATCAAAATCAGTTAGAAATCAACAATTCGATTTTCCTCAAAGAAAACTTGGCGAATCCCGTTAATAGCAATAAAAGTAGTTTGCAATTAATGAATAATGGAAAGTCGAACAAAGCACTGCAACGGGAAGATCAAAAGGAGCAATCAGCGTTAACAAAACTGATGAGATTCATATTACCTATGGCTGCACAAAGTGACAATAAGAAAATAGATATAACAAAAACGAATTGGTGGGAACGCGAGGCTTTACAATTCATGCGTGGCATGATGGACGAATGTACGCATTTGAAAAATTTTTCGGTGCCATTCGACACATCCTTAATAATAGCTGTTTGCGCTAAAGATGATGCCTATGTGCCTCGTGAAGGTTGTGCTAGTCTTGAGGATATATGGCCGGGTGTGGAAGTGCGATACCTCGATGCTGGTCACGTGAGCGCCTACGTTTTGCATCAGAAACTATTCAGGTATATTATTTATATTATGAAAAACATATAAATATTACATTGACAACTAATAAATTACATACTTTTAGAAAATGTATAATAGAAGCGTTCGAGAGGTCAAAACAAATTTACATAATGGACGCCGAAAACATTGGTGAAGATTTGAAGCCAACATTAACCTACAAAGAGCTTGTTAATAAATATACAAATTCTATATAAATATTTAATTATGATAAACCCATATTTTTTAACCAATTTACACAACCACAAATATACTGTTGACTAATTTTTATGACATTGTAATTTGCATTGCGTTTGACTGAAATTTTGCTGCTTAAGCGCTTTAACCGCAATATCTTAAAAGTTGTGAATTTTGTTTTAAATAAATTATACTTTCCTATTTCAAAATACATACATTTCTCTATTCTAAACTATATTTTTCAAGTATATTGCACCATTCGTTAAGATATATTTATAATAACGGTAACGACTAATGAGTACTGCTGTCTAATGTCAGAACATGAATGTGGCTGCTTTCAATGAAACTAGAAGAGATTTTTTTGTTAAATAAAGTGCCGTGAATATTGCCAACCGATAACATAAGAGACGATTATAAATATATCGATATAATTGGGTCATGTTGTCAGCGGCTTGTGTAACCAGCGGAAGATGCCATTTTGTCAATCGAATAAGATCTGGAAAGAACACCATTGCGATACAGCAGAAAAGAATTGGGAGTGATTTTTTACCATCCATCACTCAAAATTAACAACAGAGTAGTTGAAAGAGTCCCTAACATCAACAAAAACACCAATAGATTAAAAAGCTAACAAAATATCGTGAATACAACATACTGAATTTTAAGGAGAGAAAAATAAGTATATACGAAATTTTTGTAAGCTAGAAAATGGCAGACTCAGACAAACAGCTACCGATTGAGCAGCAGCAGCAACAGCAGCAACACCAGCAGGATATCGACCAAGGTGATGCTGTTCAGGCCCAATTGAAGTCGCTGCCACCAAAGGAAGTCATTGGTAATTAGTAAAACATTTGCATCTTTTTGTGATGTGACATACATATGTAGTGTAGAATTACAAGCGGAAAGAAAAGCGTGATATTACAAAACTTTTTTTTTTTTTTTTTAACTTTAAAGTACTATTTTAAAACTTTAAATCGGTCATACTAATTACTTGTGTGCTAAAAGGGAACAAATATTTAATGATATTAATTTGAAAAGCATGTAGCGGCGCTGAAAATAGAAACTTTTTACCTAAATACACACACGACGCCATTTTGTTGGTGCAATGTGCGCGGTCGCCGGCGCGTAAAAGTTCTGTTCGTTTATCAACCGGTCACAGCTGTGTTTGGCTCAAACAACGTGGTTTATTAAAAATATAATACAGCCAATAAACTTTATTTTTTGTTTATTTCATTTATTGTGGCTTTGTTTAGCTTTGTAAATGTATTTGAAATGTATGAACTGAAAAAAATTATATATTTTAGCAACCAAAGTAACTGGTACTGTAAAATGGTTCAATGTAAAGAGCGGTTATGGTTTCATCAATAGAAATGACACCAAAGAAGATGTGTTTGTTCATCAAAGCGCCATTGCAAGAAATAATCCGAAAAAGGCGGTGCGCTCAGTTGGCGATGGTGAAGTTGTCGAATTTGATGTTGTCATAGGAGAAAAAGGTAATGAAGCCGCCAATGTTACTGGTCCATCTGGTGAACCAGTACGTGGTAGTCAATTCGCCGCTGACAAACGCAGAAACTATCGCCCATGGAATAACCGCAATCGCCGCAAGCCTCAAGGTGGACAAGGACCAGACGGAAATGTTCAACAAGGTGTTGAAGGCGAAGTTAGATCTGACGGTCAACAACAGCAACGTCCGCAGCGTAACTACCGTCGTGGAGGTGGTCCAGCCGGTGGCCCTGGTGGTCGTGGCGGTCGCGGTCGTCGTTTCAATAACTATTATCCACGAAACCAAGGCAGACGTTCAGGTGGTAGCGAAAGTGGATTGATCGAGGGCGGCAATGATCAGAACGCTGACTCCACTCAAAGGGGCGGTGATGGTCAAGGGTTGCCCGCGCGACGGCCACAAAGACGTTTCGTCCGTCGCAATTTCAATAATGGCGGAGGTAGACGTGGTCCACGCGATGATGGTAAATTCCCTTTTTCCTAATTTTTTCTTATTGAATTTTATTAATTCGGTACGTTTTTACAGAAGTTTTCGGTAAATAATACAACTGCCTCTTCATTGTATTTATGTCTGTCACAAATTTACATTACCTGGTATATTTTACAGGCAATGGTGGACAAGGACCTCCGCGCAACAATCGTCCAAGACGAAACAGGAAACCCAGCGGTGCTGGAGGTGGCTCTGGTGCCGAAGGTCAACATCAACAGTCTCAGCAGGTAAACTAAATCACTAAATACAGCGAACAAGATGCAGTTGTCGAGTATGGCAGAATAATGAAATCGGTGGTATAACATCATGTCATAACACTACCACTTAATTATATATGTACATATATCGAGAACACATTCATATAATATAAATCTTATAGTTTACGAGTTTTTTTTTTCAATTACCATAAGTCGGTAAACTTTAATTTGCAAGAGTATATGAATTAATACTGCCAAACTGCAGCTGTAAATTTTTATTTTATAAAATCGTGAATCAATATTCTTGTACCAGTTAACATTAATAAGAATATTAATATAACTAAAAATAATTGAAACTTCATCACCGCTACTACTGCTGCTATTGTTCCAATATAATGTTTAATTATTATTATTTTTTTTTTAATTATTCTTAATATATAAGACTTGTTAATCTACAGACTTTTTCTTATCAGAGTATTTAACTAAAATCGCATTATCATTAATAATTTATAAAAAAAATAAATCAATGGTTATGTTATAATTTATTTTAATTTATTTTATTTTCCATTTTGCATTACATTTCATTATATTACCCGTAATACCTCCTACGCCTTCGATATCTACAACTTTATCAATTATCCACATCCGATAACCAATTATCCCATCATCAACCAATAAAATTTTCACCTATGAAATGAAATGCGGGTAGGACGCTGGTCACGAAGTGCAGAATACCACAACTGAAAGTACAGCATAATCCATCGGTTAGGTGACAATAATGCGATTCTACACCGAACAACCAACCAACAAATCAATCAACAGCAATTGCAGCAGGAGTGGAATAGAGATTAAAAAACAGCTCATTCAAAAAAAAAAAAACCAAATTAACTTTTATTTAGAAAGAAAAAATGTACGTGGTAGAACGCATTACACAATACTAATCAAAACAGAAAAACTCTAGAAGCGAAATGTTAATCTGCATGTACTATTAGTAATTATTTTTGCTATACACATCAGTTGTAATACAACATATGAGATGTCTTCACGATTAAGGATATTTTATATATATTCGTGAACTAATTAGGCTGATGATAAAAACTGTTAAATTTGATCCCTCTTTGGTCCTATTTATTATTATTATTTTTTATAGGTATCTGTAAAATGTACATATAAATTGTCATATTTGTCCATTATTATTATATTACATATAAAATATTTATTTAATAAAACGTGTGCCTAATTTTAAATTTGATTTCCATTAAGTAATTTTTATTTTAAATTATTCTTCTTTAAAACGTTTTGACATTCAATACAATTATAATATATATGCAAAAAATTGTTTTAACAAACGTCAGTATGTCAGCTTGTCCTCAAGGTACGTTCTTAAACAAAATCTGCATAAAGTTATTAAGTTTAATTTTTCGTTCCTTTCAACTTATTCACAGATATTTCTGCTATTCTGACGGAATATTAATTTTCAATAAGGCTCGTTTTATTAAATTATATAAATTTTTATTTGTGCTCATTATTTTTTATTTAACAAATACTGTTATACATTTTAATGTGCTTACCACAGATTAAAACAACACCTAACCATTGAGGCAAATACACAAAATTTATTGATTTGATTGGTATAACAATGTTATGATCATCTTCAAATGAGTTAGTAGATCGTAACTTCACAAATTTCGCATTGTTCTTACATACTCGTAAATCATAATTATATACTAAATGTCCAAAAGAAGCATATAAACGCATACATATGTAATTCGTTTGTTTTTGGAAAAAAAATAAAAAAAATTGCAAAACCCTAAATAAATCTTATTAGAAAAATATTTTTAAATGGTATTTTTTATAATGACAATTCCAATAGAAAATTGGATGCAAGAGTACATACTTCAGCTTTTATATACAACCTTTGCTTCTGAAAATTAATACTGTACTATATGCACACATGTATATTAGGGTGTCCGTTATTTCCAAGTTGTGCCCCTTTTTCCTTAAAAATAAGGATTCAACGTAAACGAGGTCTATATTCTCAATTTAAACATTTGTAATACAATATTTCCAGCTTTTAATGGGTTTATTAAACTAATTTAACGTTAAAATTTGATCCGTGACGCGAGTTATTAAGGGCTCAAGTACATTATTTTTCAGTTTTGAACCCCAGAGATTTGTTAAAGTATCTCGAGCAATATTTACTTCATTCCCTAGGAAAATAATATCACATTGAAATATATCTGTAAATATAATATATATATTTTTAATTACCAATTGTCGACGGTATAACCAAAGTTAGGTAGATAACTATATCTTCAGCTACCGGACTATGTGTATCACATATAGTGTGTAAGGCGCAAGCTGATTCTGCGGGAATCTGTCGAAATTTAAAATAACATATTTTTTTATAAATAATTCAAACTACTTATAAACTATCTTACGGCGTTCAAGTTAACGATAAGAGCAACGCGTCCGTTTTGAATTTTTTCTTTAAACTTTAATATAGCATATCCGTAGTCTTCCATTGCTGTCGGGGATGTGAAATCATTTTCGCTCATCTCAATTAATTGACTACCTTTAATTCGACCATCTTTTATTAGCATCTACTCAGTGGTTAGAATATAAAACTTACCAAAACATTGAGATGTCTCTTTAGCAATTTCCCCAACTATGCTTTTCAATTTCCTGTTGTCATTGTGTACAAAAAGATTTACAACGGGATTTTTTGTGCGGTCTCTTAAAATATTTTCTACACCACTAGAGAGAGTATGCCACATTTTGGAATGCTGGTCTCTATATTTTTGTTGCAGTATTTCAAATGAACATCGCTTTTCACTGCTATTACTTACAGTTCTCAAGACGGCAACTAAAAATAAAATAACTACGAATAACAAGGTTATACATAAACATCTGTTAGATGTTTTGTCATCATAATCTTTTTCCTTTATGGCCTTGGAACTTTCCGGATCATAAACCAATTTTGATGATAGCTCATTGCTTGTGTTTGCTGATTCTGAACTATCACCATGTTCTTCTTCAAATGGATACATTTGCCCATCGATGTCTTCCAAATGATTAAACTCAGCAAAATTACTTCGGCCGATTGGCTTTCTCATATTAACTCTTCGATAGTTTGCTTCAAATGACATAATTTATAATTATTTAGTAATTAGTACACAAATATAATAGTAAAATTGTTGGAAACCGGCAAAACCTAATGCCCAATTCTCATCCAACTTTTATTGATTTCATTAACCATTTCAGAGCTGCAAAACAATCGATCATAGTATCAATGGTTTTATTTCCTTCTCAGTATCGATTATTTTTTTGACTACAGGTGGTATACATGGATTTGCATACATCCTGGTTTTCAGTTATAATTTTTCATAATAGGGATATTCTCTTGCTCTTGCAAGATTGCAGATTGCAAAAATACTATACCGAAATATACAAGAGCACGAGAGCACCCATTGCAGAATCTAGTGATATATGAATGGCTAATTCGGTCAATTTGTTGTGAATGACTATTAAGCATGGCTATTGTGAATTGGCGCACCTTCTGCATACATTTTTAAGAAAAAAAACTGTAACAAATCTTTAAAATTTAAATAGAAATAATAAAATCCATTTAAAACTTATCTTCCTCAACAATTTAACGACGTAATATGTCTTTATGTAAAATGGCAACTACAACAGGGTTGCAATTATATTTTTGCGTGACATTGCACGCAAATATACATAGGTTTTGGTCTGACATATTTTACAGCCCTTGCAAATATTTTTCTGCGTGTGTTTGTTGTTGTGCCGTTGTAAATCTGCAATTCTTGCACCGTGCACCGGGTTTTGCAAGAGCAAGAGAATACCCCTTATATGTATTTATATGTAAAATCGTATAAGTATAAAATGTTCGGTGGCACCCGAACTTAGTCCTAACTTACTTGTTTTCTATTTATTATATAACATTAACGAATCAAACACATTAGGGGTATTCTCTTGCTCTTGCAAGACCCGGTGCACGGTGCAAGAATTGCAGATTTACAACGGCACAACAACAAATACACGCAGAAAAATATTTGCAAGGGCTGTAAAATATGTCAGACCAAAACCTATGTATATTTGCGTGCAATGTCACGCAAAAATATAATTGCAACCCTGTTGTAGTTGCCATTTTACATAAAGACATATTACGTCGTTAAATTGTTGAGAAAGGTAAGTTTTAAATAGATTTTAAAATTTCTTTTTAATTTCTAAAGAATTTTTACAGTTTTCCACAAATATGAATAGCGAAGTTGCGCCACCAGCGAAGAGGAAAAGGCAGCAGCCAAACAAAAAGTGGAAGGAGAGTGAGGTGCACTCTATAATAGAGTTTTTAATGGAAGAGGCCGAATTTGAGGTAAGTTGATACGTTTTTTTTTTAAATTTTTTATTTAATTCGGTTTTCTATTATTTCAGGCTCCAACTGCGCAATTGTTTTACAAACGATTTTTACATAACTCGCAGTTGGATGTCTCATGGGATCTGGTGCGGTGAAAGGTCCGGCATTTGAAGGCGCAGTACCGTAAAGCCAATGACTGGCTCGCGTCAACTGGTGCAGGACTACAAGATGGAGCTGACGGCAAAACCATCGAAGGTTAGTATTATACAGATATTTTAAATTTATTGTAAATAAAACATTTTTTTTTACTAATTTCAGCAAAAATTGCTAAAATTTGCCCATACTACGACCAGCTGAGGAATATATTTGAAAAGCGGTTGCCGGCCATGCAACCGTTACTGGTTGAAAGCAACCTTCCTTCGCCTCAATTATGTCCAGATAGTCCTGCACCAGAATTCGAAGCAGCATTCTTGGAAGAATGTGTACCTGCTGCGCCATCAAATGCCGCATCTCCGATCGCACCGATCTCCACACCGGTATCAACATGCCAACGGTCAATTCGTCCTCCGAAATCATCCGTTGGACAATTGGCGGCTATCCAAGCAGAAAAAATTGCTATGGAAGCGAAAAAGCTGGAGTTCGATAAGTATAAATTCGAGGAGGAAAAGAAAATTCAAGAAAAAAAGTTAGACATTGAGTCAAAAAAATTAGATATAGAATTGAAAAAAATAGAAACTGAGGAAAAATTCAAAATGTTAGAATTAGAAATGAAAGAAAGAGTAGCAATGTTTGAAATTGAAAAAAAATATGAAAATAAAAACAATTAAATATACTAAATAACATTTGTATTTATTTATGATTATTCATGGCAATTAGATTATTTCTTTAGGTTTTGTAAGTATGAACTTATATAAATAGTTATATCAAAAATATAGTTGATATACCTAATACCAGTAGTATAACATACATATATTACTAATTAACGTTTTATTGATCACCAAACATTATTGTGTACAAAGATATGCGCTTGGCTTTTGCCTCAGTTATTCGGCGGCCATTTTCAAGTGAAGGAAATTCATCTGATTCTTCGTCGTTATCGACAACTATATTGTCTACGTATTCAATATCGTTAGAAGTAGCTCGGAAGATGTTATGCAATATACAGCAAACAATAATCCAGTTAGAACATAGAATATGACTTTGTTCGTCTTGAATACGTGTTCTTAATTCTTTGAGGCTGCCAAAGCGTTCTTTTAGAATCCCAAAGCAATGTTCAATCCTCACGCGATATCTGCTATGACGCAAGTTGAATGCTTTACGCTTTGAATAGTCCATTTGTTGTGAATTTGTTCGAAATGGCGTGATAAGAGTGGTCAGCAATGGATAAGCAGAATCTCCTGCTAGCCATTGAGAAGAAGAAAAAAGTGAGCCTTCCTGAGTGGAGAGAGCACTAGTACGAAACATGCGAGCATCGTGTACACTACCAAAGTGTCCCGCTACTACATGCCGAATCCTTAATTGATAATCGCATACAACTTGTGCCTTTATGGAATAGATTCGGCTTTTTGAAAAATAAGCCGAATGGTTAACAACTAGTGCTTCTGCAAGTTTCAATCCAGTACCATCAATATACCCTATGCAATGCGGCAGCTCATTGTACGTTGTTTTAACGATATTTTGTCTTTCATTGGTATCATGCCAAGTGATATATCTAGATTTTAACTCCAAAATTGACGAAAATACTCTCTTCGTAATCTTGTAAAGCGTTTCACCATCTCCTACACCAAACAGTGTAGCTACTTTCCGAATCGCCGCACTTTCACCCGATGAACCCAAACGATATAAGGTTATAGCTAACTGCATTTCTACTGAAAATTGCCTAATGGATTGAGCGTTGTTAAACTGTGCACTATCTTTGATCAAGGACAATAGCAACGCAAATTGATCTCTTGAGACTCGGAGCATTTGTTGGTAACGTCCTTCGTCTAAATAGTCAAGAACATTAGTCCTCCATTCCAAACACTTAGGCACATTTTGAAAATTTCCGCGATGGTTCGATAAGATAATTGTAAGACTTTCATCCAATTCATCCATAATTTTCCAATAGCTATTGTCGTCTAAAAAGTTCAAATTTTTTATTTTTTAAAGCTTAAAAAAGTGAAATAAACAATTACCATCCAGATGTAGTAATATATTAGAAGCAGCTTCTTCAATTATAAAATTAACAAGTTTTTGTTTCTCAGATGTTTGTGGCATTTTTAAAAAATAGATTCGTTAATCTTTCGCAATTTGTTTTGTTTTGTTATTTTTTCAATCACAATATTCGTTAAACGAGTCATGCACAATAAACATTCACGAAAGTTTTGCATAATAGTCATTCACAATAAATTCACCGAATCAGCCGTTCATATATCACTAGATTCTGCAATGGGTGTTCTCGTGCTCTTGTATATTTCGGTATAGTATTTTTGCAATCTGCAATCTTGCAAGAGCAAGAGAATACCCCTATTCTTAAACTAACTCAAAATTACAGTCGATTACTATTATTTATAATTAGTTAGACTATTTTTAATAATTAAATTTTAGTTTTGATGTTTTACAATAGGGGTATTCTCTTGCTCTTGCAAAACCCGGTGCACGGTGCAAGAATTGCAGATTTACAACGGCACAACAACAAACACACGCAGAAAAATATTTGCAAGGGCTGTAAAATATGTCAGACCAAAACCTATGTATATTTGCGTGCAATGTCACGCAAAAATATAATTGCAACCCTGTTGTAGTTGCCATTTTACATAAAGACATATTACGTCGTTAAATTGTTGAGGAAGATAAGTTTTAAATGGATTTTATTATTTCTATTTAAATTTTAAAGATTTGTTACAATTTTTTTTCTTAAAAATGTATGCAGAAGGTGCGCCAATTCACAATAGTCATGCTTAATAGTCATTCACAACAAATTGACCGAATTAGCCATTCATATATCACTAGATTCTGCAATGGGTACTCTCGTGCTCTTGTATATTTCGGTATAGTATTTTTGCAATCTGCAATCTTGCAAGAGCAAGAGAATACCCCTATACTGTATATAACATTGCCCGAAATATTCGACATAAAGTTTGTTAGAGAAACAAAAATACTAAAAAAATACCTTACTTACATACATTCGCCAATTAGGTAGAGTAAAGCGAGTGGAATGTTCGAAAATCTTGGGGTAGGCCAAGTTTTTTCCCAATTTTATTTATTTTGTGCACAAAAATACACTGTTATGAGTAAAACACACTTTGTTATTTTTAATGAGATAACTCATATATTGGCCGATATATATATATTAGGTACATATTTGGGGGCTCAAGGAAGTATTAACCCGATTTAACCATGTTTGATACACAGAGATACTAATGCCAGGAAAGGATTCTCTCTGAATTTCAATTTTATATCCTATACATTGACCGACATTTTCTGCCAAAAGGCAACTTAGATACTGGGGTCAACATATTCGGTACCTTGGGGATTGAACAGTTTTGGTTGGATCGCATAAGAAGAATGCCGCATACTAAATTTTGTCGAAATCCGTCACGTTCCGAGATTTGTTTTTTTTTATTTATTTTATTTTATTTTATAAAAGCTTACATAATAATACAATTATTATACAAACTTAAGAAAATACGCAGCACTAGCATCATGGGCTATCGGCCGACTGGTTATGTTATATGCGTCGAAGAAGGTCGCTGTCTTTCAAAAAGTTGTAGATTTTCGAAATGTTGTTGCTTGAGGGATCCATCAATAAAATTATTGGATCAGTATTATTGAAGTTTGACAGTCTATGAGTTTGAAGTGCTGGACAATGTTGCAGAAGATGCAATAGATTTAAATCTGAATCACAAAATGGGCATTGGTTGATCTGAGTGCCATTTAGTATGTGAGCGTGTGTGATAATGGAGTGGCCAATGCGAAGTCTGATATATGGAATGATATAATTAGATGAAAGCGATGACGGAAAGGATGGTTTGATACGATTTGAATTTATTCTAGAGTAGTGGTGTCTGTAATTCATCCAATCAAGCGCCAATTTAGTGGATCTTTGTTGAATAATAAGCCGTTTTATATCACTCTTAACAAACAAGGCAGATGTAGTTGTTGGAGTGATGCACACCTCCTTAGCCACCGAGTCCGCAAAAGTATTTCCAATGATTCCAGAGTGACCGGGTATCCACATTATTTTTAGTCTATGTGCTAACGAAAACAACAGCGATCTAATGCCAATAATGACGTCATTGTAGTTACTGCGGTTTTTTAAAGCTTGAAAACACGATAGACTATCTGTACAGATGATGAATTTACCAAGGTTTTGTTGGGCATACTGGACAGCTTTGAGAATACCCGTAGCTTCAGCGGTAAAAATTGAACAAAATGGAAATAATAAACCATACGATATTCTTTGTTGGTTATCATCAACTACAGCAAAAGATGTATGCGACGATTTGGAGCCATCAGTATATATAAACTGCCAACCAAAAGATTTGAAGTGCGCAGATAATTCCAAAAATCGAGATTTATACACAGTGCTTGGAGTGATGGATTTGCGAAGAAAAGTAAGATCACTAATGAAAGAAGATTCATTTACTTTCCACGGTGGAATATATTTACTGCAAGGCAGCAATATTTTAAGCGGCAACTCATTGGTTTTAGCAAACAAAGCACTTTTAAAAATAGAAGACGGTATTTTAGGAGACCTCTTTCTGCAAAGTGATGATTGAAAGTCCTTTTTTATAGTAAAATTCTTGCTGAGTATGAGTTTTGAATAAAGCTTATTTAAGCTATCTTCCACTGCATCTTTTAGAGAAGGTAGGCCAGCTTCCGTCAGTATGTTTTTAATTGGCGATGTTGGAAACACTCGAAGAGAACAACGAACTGAAGAATGATAGGGCGCAGCAAGCATCTTTAGATGATTCTTAGAATGATGTCCATAAATTTCCAAGCCATAATTAATTACAGATGAGATGAGGGCTTTAGTGACGTTGACCAGTAAAGCCGAGCCGATGAGTGAGCGCTTACATGAGAGGTATTTAATAATATTTAAATTAACAAAAAGTCTTTTCCTTATATACTGACAATGTTTCTTAAATGTATACTTAGAGTCTAATACAATACCAAGGAACTTAATACTATCTGTACACAAAATGTTTGTATTATCAAATGTGAGCGTTGGGATAGTACATTGATGTTTTTTACAAATATGAAAAAGTTTCGATTTAGGAAAAGATATTGATGTGCCTGAAGTAGAGGACCAACGAGAAAGACGCAATAAAATTTCAGAGAAAGTAATTGTTACTGAAGTCAAATTTGAAGTTTTTGAGAATAAAATTAAATCATCAGCATAAATCTGATGCCGGATAGTAACAAAATCTGATAGAATGGTACTGATTTCATCAAATGCAATAGTAAATAGGATCACCGAGAGCGGTGACCCTTGTGGGGTACCATTATCTAATGGTAGAACAGAGGATGAAACATTGGATATGATAACACTTAATTTACGGTTGGATAGGAAAGATTTGACAAAGTTAAAAATACGAGAACCCACTCTCCACCTACTAAGCTGTCTTAACACTACATGAATCCCAATCCTGTCAAATGCTTTTAGGAAATCTAAAGAAAGAATAGAAACATGATTTTTGTGGGACAGAGTATCAGAGATAAAGTGATCAAGGTGCAGGAGAGCATCCAACGTACCCTGCCCCCTCTTGAACGCAACTTGGTTGTGCGAAATGAGATTATTAGATTGAGCATACCAGGCGAGTCTAGTAGCAATAATCTTTTCAATCAATTTACCAAGGCAAGGAAGAAGGGAAATGGGACGATAACTGCTGACCACACCAGGAGGTTTACCAGGTTTTAAAATAGGAATAATCGCGCTAGTCTTCCAGAGGACAGGGTAGTTGCCACTGAGAAAAATACTATTGTAAAGTTTGACTAGACGGGATATAAGGAATGGAGGAAGGTGCTTGATGATAAGGTAAGAGATTTTATCAATGCCAGGAGTTTTGCCCTTGACTGACGAGAGGGCTAAATTAAAATCAAGTTCAGATATATCGGCATCTAAATATTCAGCTGATTGAGATAAGGTGGAAGGAGGAAGGTAAGGAGAGCAAAGAGAAGAAAGTTTACTAGAGGAAAAATCAGAAGAGAAATTGGAGTCCAAAGAAATATTGGAAAAGTGGGTGGCAAACTCTAAGGCTATATCTTTGGGATATAGTAGAGTGCCCCGAGGAGTATTTAAATAAGTGATAGGAGAAGAAGGTGATAAACCAGCCAGTCTTTTCATATCAGTCCAGATTTTTCTAGAATCCGAAGAAGAAGTGATATTATTCGTAAATTCTTGGAAACAATGAACCTTAGCAGCCTTAGCTTTATGGCGAAAAAGTGCATTGGATTTTTTGTAAGCTATTAAGTTTGCACTAGAACGTAAACGTTTAAATTGATGCCATGCGATCTGTTTCAGATTTCTTAGTGCAGAAAGCTCATTATTCCACCAAAGAGGAGCAAGCTTGACTGGTTTAGAAGAAGAAAGGGGAAAAGAATAGTTAGAAGCAGAACGTATAATTTTTTGGATTCTAGAAGCCTCTTGATTTATATTGGAAGAAAAGGGGAAATAACGTGAATGCGAAAAACAGGCTTCTTCAAACCTATCCCAATCAGCCGAATCAGTTTTAAACCGAATCCTGGGCTTAAAAAATGAATGAGGGCGAGAAGTAGATATTTTGGAAAGGATGGGAAAATGATCACTGCCATGGAGATCATCAATACAACACCAGGATATTTTTGAGGAGAGGGAGGCAGAACATATGGAAAGATCAATATTAGTGAAGGTAGAGTGAGTGGAAAAATGGGTGGGGGAACCATCATTTAAAACAATGCAGTTGGATCTTAGTAAGGCATCCTCAATGCTACGTCCCTTGGAGTTAGCCGAAGCAGAGCCCCAAAGGGGACTCCAAGCATTGAAGTCACCACACAAGATAAAAGGATTTGAACCGGAAGGAATAAGATTTAAAAATTCAGTAGTAGAAAATGATTGATCAGGAGGGGAATAAGCACAGATGATTGAAATTTTATAGGGGGCGAGGATCTCAATAGCTACAGAAGAAAAAATTGAAAGGGGTATGGGAAGTAATACGTGAGGTAGATTTCTTTTAACTAGGATGGCAACTCCCTGCTTGTTGGTGGTGTTATGTGGGAGATTAATAAAATATCCCACATAAGCCCTAGGGGTAAAAGCTGAGGCATTATAAGATAGGTGAGTTTCATTCAACAGGATAATAGATGGATTGTACGATCCCATAAGTAACTCTAAGTTAATATAATTATTAACATAACCGTTAATGTTCCATTGAAGAAGTGTAATCATATCATATGTAAACTAATAAAAGAAAAAAGTTAAGCTACGAATATTTTATTTAAACTAAATGTCTTCATTGTAAGAAGGAAAATTGGGTAATGCAAGAGGATCTTGCGAGCAGGAGAGGGTGGGGGAGGGTGTGATAGGACAGGAGGAAAGGATATTGAGAGGAGAGTCAGAGATGGATAAAGGGGAAAAGAGAGGGGAAGGAGAAGTGACAGAAGAGGAGGTAGGATGGGTTGGAAGGGATTGTTTAGATGAATTGATGTCTGTAGTTGTTGTTAGATTAGTTTTGGTAGGATTGTTGGATTTGTTATTAGGTGTTGTTTCATTATTGATTTGATTAGTATTGTTAGAAATTTTAGCTATAGAGGCAAAAGAGTTTGCATTAGAAGTTGTATGAGAAAATTGAATTTTATACTTGGTAACAGCTTCACGCATACTACATTTATAAATAGTTTTAATTTTTAATATTTCTTTGGATTGTTGATATTTAGGGCAAGTATTAGATGATGCCGGGTGGTCGCCCGAGCAATTTGCACACATTATTCTCTTACATTCAGTAGGTGGGGTATGATCGGAAGGGAGGTTGCATGAGACACAAGAAGGTGAATTACGGCAGTATTTTGCTGTGTGGCCAATTAATTGACATTGCTTACAACGCATAGGATTAGGGTAATACGGACGGACAGTGAGGTTCCTCCAGGCAACATCAATTCTTTCAGGAAGTTTGTATTTATCAAAAGTTAATAAAACTACACCCGTAGGATTACGGGAGCCGTCAGCAATTCGTGAAAACTTATGTACAGCAGAAACACCCTGCTCCTTAAGACCATCAACAATATCTTCTTCTGATAAGTTATTCAGGAATGGGGCGTATATGGTGCCTTTAACCGTATTCAAAGTATTATGAAGCTTGACATTGATATGACCTCCGCCAGGTAAAATTTTTGCAGAAAGAAATTTGCTAGCTGTTTTGTTGTTATTTACAAAGAGCAGTAGGCTACCATCACGTAGCTCAGTAACTTTACTTACTTCCTTACTGATTGCTTGAATACCTTTATACGTAGCGAAGCATGATAACGAATTAATTGGCTTGTTGTCGTCCAGCGATGACATGACCAAAAATTTTGGATCATCCGTGTTTGAGACTGGTAATTCTGGAAATTGGTCTAACGGGATCGGATTTGGTTTTTTTCTTTTCTTTTTCATTATTGGAGATAATAGGGAAAACCTATTATCCCCTAATTTGGTGGCCCCAGGGGCCATAGTAAACGCGAATTTTAGTTTAACAAATTAAGAAATTAAGTGATTGAAAAGATATAAAACGATAAAAAATTAATTCACAAACAAGCACGAGCGTAATATAAACGCAGAACAAACCGTTATACCGTTTTAACAAACTCAATAAGCACAGAGCGAAAAGCAACCGGTTACGATGACAGTTCGACGGTGAATGGCGAGATTTGTTATTTCACCAAAAGCCTACATTTACAAAAACAACAGCATCCTTCCCTACATGAAAAAAGAATTTAGAGTATTTAGTAAGGTCTGGCAACTTATATGAATTTTAAGAGCAAAACAGTTTTGAAGGCGTGTGTTGGCGTATTTTACTATTGATAATAATATTACTTTTGTGTGAAAAATGGCACCTAAATTTGATCAACAAAAAACAAAACATCAGCTTTTCCACTTGTCCATTAGTTTGGCTACGGTTCTTATTTGTATGACGTATTTGCAGTTCCAACGAAACTGGACAAACGTGGGTAGCATTTGGAAGTCCTTAGTAGTGCCTATTGTTTTCACCAGTGAATTACTCAAGGTACTACTTGCAAGATACTATAGCCAGTCTGATGATAATTCGTTAACGCAAAAGCAACGTCATAAGAGGGCTTCCTACTTTTCAATACGTGAAATATGTGGAGGATTGCTTTTACAGTTTTTATGTACGGTTCTTTATGCGTTTATATGTATTATACTAGGAGCACCTGTACTGCAGAACTATGAACAGACCTTTGTACTTGCGCTCTTACTTACATTAGAAACAACAACACCTACAGTATTGCTATTAGGAGGTGGTGGTGCATTACAAGTATGTTTCTGTGAAAAACCAGATTTCATAACAAAAAGTGAAAACACTGCGCTGGAGTTATTCAAATACAATGCTATAGGCGCTATATTGGGCGCTTGGGCCGGGTCGGTAGTTGCTCCATTAGACTGGGATCGTGATTGGCAAGCATATCCCATACCAAATGTGGTTGGAGCTTTACTGGGATGTGCTCTAGGGAACATTTATGCATGCTCTCGAATTTTGTACGCTACTGCCAATGTTTTTTTAAACAGAAAACGCTATTAAGGGAAGCTAATCTGTCGTTCCTTTCCGAATAATAACGAAATCGCTGCCAATAGAGTAACCAAATATTATATTAAATGTAATGACATAATTTTTCAATCTAGTCAAAAACGTAGTAATTTGTTTTACCATAAGTGAATTAAATACCAATATATAATTATACTTTCTATAAATGTATGTATTTCCTAATTTTTTTTTATAGTTATATTAAATATAAATTTATTTTTTTTTTAAGTTACAGATGTGTGTTTATTTATTATTGAATAGAAACAGTAAGTCTTGTTGAGAAATCGTGATGCATTTTTACATTTTTAAGCGAAACAAATAGTGACGTTGACATCTGCGTATTAGTTATTACTGGTTTTACTAGTTGAGAAAAAATAGAATAATGTAAGCAAAGAAACACTAATGTCAAAATTCAGTAAAACTAAAGAAAGTATTATTGTTATTAAAAGTAAAATTTAAAAACATCAGGGAAAAAATAAATATATTTAGCTATATATGTATATTGTATATATTATTTTTTATTGAAATTACTTATTTTGTGGAGCTAAAACCGAATTTTAAATATGGTATTTCGTCACCAACCTTTCCAATACCCACGAAATTGCAGCTTAAAAGATCAAGTATGTATAAATACACATATCAACTTTTGCATGTCACTTAACTTAAATAAATGTTTAAGGTTGATAGCGTTGAACACGATTTGCTACATTTAGGAAATAAAATTCGTGGACTTGAAGATGCATTGGACAATCCCAATATTGACCCAACAATAGTCGCTATGTTAGAAGATGAAATATTAGTGCTGAAAGCTGAAGTTGAGAAACATAAACAAAACGTTAAAACCTTGCACAAAGACAGATCTAAACAGATAGGCATAGTTACCATTCTAATATTTATTATATTGATAGTATTCACTATGTACAGACTGTTTTATGCTTGGTATTAAAATAATATTCAACATCAATGTATACAAATGTACTGCAGTGTATATATACTGCGAATAAAAAATTTCAATTTCCATGTTTTATCCTTCAAGTTTTATTTAATTTCAGTATTTTAAAATCTTAACGTCTACCAACTGCCCGTCCACGACCACGACCTCGAGGTCCACCACGGCCGCGTGCTCCACGTCCTCTGCCGCGATTACCTCCACGACTGCTGTCTTTTTTCTTTGTTTTTGATTTAGGTGTATCATCAATGAGCAGTGTTTCTAACGGTAAGCTGTCTGGCAGTATGAAGTATCGTATATTGTTACCGCGAATACTTAAGGATTCCAATTGAACTGGGTCCCTGTTTTTAATAGTCATTTTAACAGACTTTAAATGAGTGTTCATCGCTACATCTACTCCTGTGATTGTACCATGAATTTGAGTTCCATTTTTTAATTCGATTGTCACCGTTTCGTGACTTAGTTTCATAAGAAATCTGAAAAAATAAATAAATTATTAAACATGGTTTTTTATGAGAAAACATGGTTGGGATAAGATCCAAAAATTAAAATTAATATTGTATTTTCTTTCACTATAATACTCGTAAATTAATAAGGGACCAGTTAAAACATAAAATTATTCATTGTCATTAATTTTCAAATACTTATGTGGTGTGGAAACTTAAGTTTTCAAAATTAGTTCATGTATACCATCCATTTATAATATTTTCATATGAATATAAAAGAATTTTATTAACCATTTCGTATTTACTAATAAACATTTGAAACGTGCTAATAATTATATACGCAAAATGCATCGTGTTCGAACTCTCATAGTAATTCCCGACGTAGTCTAAGCACCCTAATCATTTAAACACTCCAATGAGAATTTACTTCAAGTATGTTCCATTGTTTTTTTTTTTAAATAATATAAAAACTTATAATGGTTTGAATTACTAAAAGTACATAATGTTATTTACCTAACCAACTTCATCTTTAGAAGCGCTTCTCTCAAACCGGCAATACTAAATAATTACTTTGCTTTTGTTGTCATGTTGCAAAGACAGGTCTTGGAAATACGAAACATAACAGGAAGACGAGAGTCTTCACTTTGCCAATAAAGTCAGAATAAAATTATTGTAATCTTGCTTTTTACTATATTTAATCAAAACTTCCTAGATTAACGAATAAAAAAATAAACATGATTAGAGGATCTTATCTTCTTATAAGAAAAATGATTTTAGTCTTATTTGAACAATGCTTGTTACAATTTATTGAAATCGACGTTAGTATTTGCTATTTATAAAAATTTTTAATATATGGCAGCCTGTATTCAGATAAAGTATTCTTATTACTCGTTACTGTGATATTCGAATTATTTTAGGTGCAGTCAAGTATTTTGTTCGTTCCATAAATTTCGGTCGAAACTCTTTTGGACCGTCTAAGTTTTTTTTCAGCGCAAATAAATAATTCTGCATCAAACGATTCAAAAAGTTGAGTTTTCAACAGTTGATCGACTCTCAGATATCATTCGACTCTTGCTGCAGGTAAAAATTTATGAAACCTCCTATAAATATTTAGTGTCAGTTTGTTTCTGCTTTACCTATGATAGCAGCAATTAGCTCATTTGGAATAGAGAAAATGAATTAACAAATTTAAGTGAGTCATTAGTGAAGTAATGTACGTATTTTTAACAAAGTGTCGTTGGCAAATACCAACAGTTTAAGTGTATATACATATATGTATATGATAGAAAAGTGTGTTGCAAGTTAGATATGTACACATATGTTTATAGCATATTAATCCATCCGTACATACATATGTATGTATGTTTTACTCGTATGTACATAAGTACTTGATTACACTAGCAAAACTAATATCGTCTTAGTTATAGATCTATATATCTAGTTATAGATTTAATAGCTGTGAAAGTGTACCAGCAAGCTCTTTCAGTGTATTACATTCCTTCCTCTTTATCATATATACCATAAACCGTCTCCCTTAAATGTAATATAAATAATAGACCATATGTTTTCCCATACCTTCGTATGTCCTACACTTTTATGGGTCAGAAGTAAAAAAAGTGGCAAAAGTTCAAAATTTCAAACTTTAGAGAAAACTTTAGAATATTGTCTAAGGATTTCGAGGATAAAATGGGTATGGGCGGAAGGAATTCGTTGAAACTTCTTTTTTTTTTGTTAATTCCTCTTTCTTTATTTAGCAATCTTAGTTCTAATAAAACAAGCGTCTATAAATTATATATATTTCAAATTAATTGCGCCGCGATCTGAAGGTACCGTTGGAAAGAGGAAGTCCTCCTGATTAAACAAGAAAAAACGTTTACTTCGGCTGCACCGAAGCTGATATACCCGTCACAGGTGCATTTCTTTTAGTTACTATGTGTTCAGTTTATATGGAAGCTGTATGCTATAGTAATCCGATCTGAACATTTTTTTCGGAGATTTTATTATTACCTTAAGCAGTAATCCATGTAAAATTTCGTGAATATACCACGTCAAATGCGAAAGTTTTCCATACAAGCCCTTGATTCCGATCGTTCGATTTATATGGCAGCTATATGCTATAGTTAACCGATCTGAACAATTTCTTCGGAGATTACATTGTTGCTTTAGAAAATAACCTGTGCCAACTTTTGTGAAGATACATTGTCAAATGTGAAAGTTTTCCATACAAGAACTTGATTCCGATCGTTCATTTTGTATGGCAGCTATATGCTATAGTGGTCCGATATCGGCAGTTCCGACAAATGAGCAGCTTCTTGAAGAGAAAATGACGTCTGCAAAATTTTAAAACGATATCTTAAAAACTGAGGGACTAGTTCGTATATATACAGACATAGGATCTCCGACGCTTCCTTCTGGGTGTTACAAACTTCGTGACAAACAGGCAATTAATATTTTTACCATCCATTTTTTATTAGTTATTTGTTAATTTTAGAAGAGTACAGAAAAAAATTAAAAACTAAAAAAAGTAAATAATTTCAAAAATTATGAGCTGACGAAGTGGGGGGTCTCTAAAAATTTCCACGTGACCATACCTATGATTTCAACCCTCCTAGTTATCTGAAACCAAAAAAAAAAAAGATTATTAATCTAGAATAATGTCGCAATGGCCGAAACTACGGAAAAGTGGGAAAATTTTTTTTTCACAAAATGGCGGCTGCCAGAAAAAAAAGGTTTTTTGGATCACTTTTTCTGACAAATTCGAATTTTTAAAAATAATAAAAATAAAAGTTTGGGGGGGGCTAGTTCCAACCATAGACAAGCCTGTAAAGAAGAGTATAAAAATTTCAAGTAAATCAGTTTTGAGAAAAACGCTTTTAAAGTTTCGCGTAAAGTCTTTTGTTCGATTAGTTCCGGCCGAACCAGTTTGGATGCCGGGTCAGAAAAATGCCTATATCTCCGAAAATAATTTGAATTTGAAAAATCCTCTTGTACAACATATTTTTGAATAGTTAAACTTGAAAATATAAAAAAAAATCGATTTTTTTAAATTTCTATACCAGAATACCCCCTTAATATACCCTGTTCAGGGTATAAAATTATGCAGGGTTATAGGTACCGCAAACGCTTTTTTACGAGATATTTGACTTTAAAGTTCAAAAATTCCCGAAATTCGAACATTTCAACAAGCTATTTCACTACGTTTACACACTCTACGTACATTTTTCAAATTAATTAAATTATTCAAACTAATTAAATTAAACTATAAACATTTAAATAAATCCATACTACGCATATCCATACGCTTCACTGTGGCTGATGCATAGGTAATACTCGTACAACTACTACCATCTATGAATATGATTTTTATTAGATGGATTATAACTATTAGTTAATAAGATATAGGATTTTTGAGAAGCAACTTGTGTTAGTTTACAAAAAAATTGATCATAAAGCATTTCGTGTGTTAATAAAGCATTGCTTTTTTGGGGAAAATACAATAAATAAGTTCATAATCCAATAAAAACAACGAATAACTGATTCTGAGAAGTATTTGAGCGCTCTTTAATCGTAATAAAACCGAATTTTTGCGTCGGTGTGTGACAATAGAAACATAGCTCCATCATTTGCCACTGGAGTCCAATCGACTGTCATTCTAGTGAACGGCACATGATGAACCGGTTCCCAGGCGTGGAAAGACGAAAAAGTCGGATGGAAAGGTTATGACAGTCTTTTTTTATGCATGTTGTATAATACATACTCAACGACTGATTACTGAGCCAGTTATAATCTATTTCACTGCGTATATGGTTGCAGTTCTTTTCTACTATTACAAATACTTAGCAATTGTATTATTTTTGAAGAAGAATCTGTTTAAAATTGTAGGCATACATATATTCAAATGATTCCTACAAACATGAATTTTGAACAAATACTTATTATTTGAAACATAAATTTTGTACATATTTATGAGTTGTATTAAATTTTGATATCTTCTTCTTCTTAATTGGCGTAGACACCGTTTACGCGATTATAGCCGAGTTAACAACCGCGGGCCAGTCGTTTCTTCTTTTTGCTTCGTGGCGCCAATTGGATATTCCAAGCAAAACTTGGTCCTTCCAACGGAGTGGAGGTCTTCCTCTTCCTCTGCTTCCCCCGGCGGGTACTGCGTCGAATACTTTCAGAGCTGGAGTGTTTTCGTCCATCCAGACAACATGAACTAGCCAGCATAGCCGCTGTCTTTTAATTCGCTGAACTATGTCGATGTCGTCGTATATCTCGTACAGCGCATCGTTCCATCGAATGCGATATTCGCCGTGGACAACGCGCAAAGGACCATAAATCTTTCGCAGAACTTTTCTCTTGAAAACTCGCATCGTCGACTCATCCGTTGTTGACATCGTCCAAGCCTCTGCACCATATAGCAGGACGAGAATTATGAGTGACTTAAAGAGTTTGGTTTTTGTTTGTCGAGAGAGGACTTTGCTTCTCAATTGCCTACTCAGTCCGAAGTAGCACCTGTTGGCAAGAGCAATCCTGCGTTGGATTTCCAGGCTGACATTATTAGTGGTGTTAATGCTGGTTCCTAAATAGACGAAATTATCTACAACTTCAAAGTTATGACTGTCAACAGTGACGTGAGTGCCAAGTTGCGAGTGCGACGACTGTTTGTTTGATGACAGGAGATATTTCGTCTTGCCCTCGTTCACTGCCAGACCCATTTCTTTTGCTTCCTTGTCCAGTCTGAAGAAAGCAGAACTAACGGCGCGGGTGTTGAGGCCGAGGATACGAGGTACACTCTTATAGAAGATGGTACCTTCTCTATTTAGTTCTGAAGCTCGAACTATTTTCTTCAGAAGCAGATTGAAGAAGTCGCACGATAGGGAGTCGCCTTGTCTGAAACCTCGTTTGGTATCGAACGGCTCGGAGAGGTCCTTCCCGATCCTGACGGAGCTTTTCGTGTTGTTCAACGTCAGTTTACACAGCCGTATTAGTTTTGCGGGGATACCAAATTCAGACATCGCGGCATAAAGGCAGCTCCTTTTCGTGCTGTCGAAAGCAGCTTTGAAATCGACGAAGAGGTGGTGTGTGTCGATTCTCCTTTCACGGGTCTTTTCCAAAATTTGGCGCATGGTGAATATCTGGTCGGTTGTTGATTTGCCAGGTCTAAAGCCACACTGATAAGGTCCAATCAGTTTGTTGACGGTGGGCTTTAATCTTTTACACAATACGCTCGATAGAACCTTAAATGCGATGTTGAGGAGGCTAATCCCACGGTAGTTGGCGCAGATTGTGGAGTCTCCTTTTTTATGGATTGGGCATAGCACACTTAAATTTCAATCGTTGGGCATGCTTTCGTCCGACCATATTTTACAAAGAAGCTGATGCATGCTCCTTATCAGTTCTTCGCCGCCGTGTTTGAATAGCTCGGCCGGCAATCCGTCGGCCCCTGCCGGTTGGTGTTCTTCAGGCGGGCAATTGCTATTCGAACTTCTTCATGGTCGGGTAATGGAACGTCTGCTCCATCGTCATCGATTGGGAAATCGGGTTCGCCTTCTCCTGGTGTTGTGCCTTCACTGCCATTCAGCAGGCTGGAGAAGTGTTCCCTCCATAATCTAAGTATGCTCTGGGCATCGGTGACTAGATCACCTTTGGGGGTTCTACAAGAGTATGCTCCGGTTTTGAAACCTTCTGTAAGCCGCCGCAGTTTTTCGTAGAATTTTCGAGCTTTACCCCTGTCGGCCAGCTTATCAAGCTCTTCGTACTCGGCATTTCAGCCTCTTTCTTCTTCTGTCTGCAAATGCGTCTCGCTTCTCTCTTCAACTCTCGGTATCTATCCCATCCCGCACGTGTAGTGGTCGATCGTAACGTTGCGAGGTAGGCAGCCTGTTTTCTCTCCGCTGCGACCCGGCACTCCTCGTCGTACCAGCTGTTCTTTTGCACTTTCCGAAAACCAATGGTTTCGGTTGCAGCTGTACGTAAGGAGTTTGAAATGCCGTCCCACAGTTCCCTTATACCGAGTTGTTGACGAGTGCTCTCAGAGGGCAATGAGTGCAAGCCGAGTAGAAAATCGTTCGACTGTCTGTTGTGATTGCAGCTTCTCGACGTCGAACTTTCCTTGTGTTTGTTGGCGTGCGTTTTTTGCTGCACAGAGGCGGGTGCGAATCTTAGCTGCAACAAGATAGTGGCCCGAGTCGATGTTAGGACCTCGGAGCGCATGCACATCTAAAATACTGGAGACGTGTCTTCCGTCTATCACAACATGATCGATCTGGTTGGTAGTTTTTCGATCCGGAGACAGCCAGGTAGCTTGATGAATCTTCTTATGCTGGAATCTAATACTACAGATAAACATATTTCGGGCCCCGGCGAAGTCGATCAGCCTCAACGCATTTGGGGATGTTTCCTCGTGGAGGCTGAATTTACCGACCATAGTGCCAAAGATACCTTCTTTGCCCACCCTGGCGTTAAAGTTGCCAAGCACGATTTTGACATCGTGGCGGGGGCAGCCCTCATAAGTGCGCTCCAAGCACTCATAAAAGGCATCTTTGGTCACATCGTCCTTCTCTTCCGTCGGGGCATGGGCGCAAATCAGCGATATGTTGAAGAACCTCGCTTTGAGGCGGATTGTGGTTAGACGTTCATTCACCGCAGTGAATGATAGTACTCGGCGACGGAGTCTCTCTCTCACCACGAATCCCACACCAAACTTGCGCTCCTTTATATGGCAACTGTAGTAAATGCCACAAGGACGTCCATCGCATTTCTTGGACGGCGGTGTTGTCAGTCTTTATTTTTACGAGGACATCAACCAGCTGAGCAGCGGCACCTTCCCAATTAAGGGAGCGGACATTCCAGGTGCATGCCCTCAATTCGTAGTCCTTATTTCGTTTGCCATGGTCGTCATCAAAAGGGGGGTCTCTCATCCGAGGCTGTTGTTGCTTTTCCATTGGAGTGTTTTTTTTACGTGGCGGGTCCCAAACCCAGCGCGCAACCCTATGCAGGGGATGTTTCGCCTTCTCACTTTAGATCGCCTTCAAACGGATGTTCTTAGGCTACCCAGAGGATACTTGGTCAAATACGGGAAGTCGTGAGCTGCTTGAGTCATATGTAAAAGACTTGTTTCTGGCCACTCCCAAGTGAATGGCGATCAGAGAACTTTCCTCACTTGCGTGAACTTCTACACATGACTCCATCATCCTTTGATATAAAAAGATAAAATATATCCTATGTCCTTACCCTGGTTCTAAGCTACTTCCCCACTAATTTTCAGTCAAATCGGTTCAGCCGTTCTTGAGCTATAAATGGTGAACCTACAACAACTTTCTTTTATATATATAGATTAAATGGATATTTTCTTTTTTAAATTTATTAAACAAATAAGTAATATTATATAATAATATTATATATGTATATTGTCACCTAAAATACAAAACAACGTATTTTCAAAAAAATAGAAATCGCAGACATACATATACATATGTATAATAACCAAAATTTAACCATTTTATAACGAAAACTCAAATTTTGTTTCAATATGAGTGCATGATAACCAAAAAATATAACCACTTTATAACGAAAACTCAATATATTTCTTATTTTTAACGCAGAAAGGAGTACTATGCGAAAGTACTTCAGTCACCCCGGGTATTCGCTCGACCAGGGTTATCGGAGAAACACGCGTTTTAAATAGTGAATTTTTGATCTTTAAATACTAATGCCTCAAAAACCATAGCTCAGCGGCAACTATATTTATATATTTTTTTAATCTGGAGGACCTTCTCTATCCGAACATACCCATTTTAACCCCGAAATTGGGGGATGCTATTCTAAAATTTACCGATCTATTTTGAAGTGTGATAATGTAATACAATTAGTTTAGTGGTTTATTTAATAAGTTACATATAAGTGATGTTAAATAGTGCAAAAACAACTTCAATTCAATATTTAGCTTTTGTTCAATTCCTTTTATTCATACAATAACAAAAAGGTCGCATTTGGCTGAGATTTAGAATAGTATCCCCGATTTTGGGGTTAAAATGGTTATGTATAGAGGGAGGAGATTCTCAAGATTATATATATACAGTGGACCAATAAAGTTTACATACACCTAGTTCTATTAAATTCCGACACGTTTATTTGTTATAAAATGAATAAATTTTGTGGTTTTTTCTATCCATTTCAAAAGATGTATAAGCAAAAAGCAGGCTCATGGACTTAGTGGGTCAAAATATCAGGAAATAATACTAGAAGCATTATTGAGTGGGCATTGAGCATCGATATCTAGGGACAATAATAGCAACAAATTGTAGGCCAAAAACCACTAAAACTATTGTAATAACTTTTGATTTATATAAATAATCATTGGTGTACGTAAACTTTTTTGATATAAATTATGCCCATTTTAAGCTTTAGCATTATTTTTTTTTATTTATGTAAAAAAAATATATTTTGATATTCTAAATTTAATGTTAAATATACATCTTTTAAAATGGATAGAAAAAAATTACAAAATTAATTATTTTATATCAAATAAACATGTCGTAATTTAATAGAACTAGGTGTTTGTAAACTTTATTGGTCCACTGTATATATATAGTAAGTATATGATGTATAAATATTTTTTTTTTAAAGCTGCCTTACAAACTGACCTACAACAAGAAAAAACGTTAACTTAAGCTAAATACCCTTCACAGGTGCATTTCTGTTAGTAACTATGTGTTCAGTTTGTATGGAAGCTATATGCTATAGTCAACCGATCTGATCGGTTTCTTCGGAGATTACATTGTTGCTTTAGGAAATAATACATACCAAATTTCGTGAATATATCTTGTCAAATGTGAAAGTTTTCCATACAAGAACTTGATTCCGATCGTTCAGTTTGTATGGCAGCTATATGCTATAGTCAACCGATCTGAACATTTTCTTCGGAGATTACATTGTTGCTTTAGAAAATAATATATACCAAATTTCGTGAATATATCTTGTCAAATGTAAAAGTTTTCCATACAAGCATTTGATTCCGATCGTTCAGTTTGTATGGCAGCTATATGTTATAGTGGTCCGATATCGGCCGTTCCGACAAATGAGCAGCTTCTTGAAGAGAAAATGACGTTTGCAAAATTTCAAAACGATATCTTAAAAACTGAGGGACTAGTTCGTATATATGCAGACAGACAGACGGACAGACAGACGGATATGGCTAAATCGACTCAGCTCGACATACTGATCATTTATATATATACTTTATAGGGTCTCCGACGATTTCTTCTGGGTGTTACAAACTTCGTGACAAACTTAATATACCCTGTTCAGGGTATAAAAATCCAATATGTACGAAATATTTTATATTTGTGAAGGGTATTATAGCTAATTTGACATTATTGCAATCCACTGACATACTTTTACCGGCGGTATTTCATTTATACACTATTTATTTAAATTTTATAGTAATTTAAACGATTTCGTAATTTATTCATTATTATAGTGATATTTGCTAACAAGTTTCGTATAGTTTTTGATTTCATGTCCTTTAGTTAATATTTGTTTTGTGTATGGTAACGTTTGGAGTCTATATTGTGTTTTGGGGTTGAAAATGACGTAATTTTTCGTGCGCTTGCGCAGACCATTCATAAATATGCTAGGAATATTATTGATTTTTGGACATCTGTACACACAGAGAGAGTGGAAATGTACGCGCTTACGGACGTAGAAGGATTTTGGCTACTGAAAAAAATATTTTTTTTACAAAATGATAGCATCTAAGGCAATAAGAACCTATAGAATGTAAGTACTATTAATTTACTGTTATCAAACATAACATAATATAATCATGTATTTATGTTTAGTTTACTTTAAAGTTTGAGGTCTTGACGATATATATTTGTATATGTATATGTTGAAAACTCGAGTCGTAGTATTTTCAAATATGCACATACATACATACGCTCACACAATTGCCATGATTGATTATATTTTAATATGTATGTTTTAATTTTACTCATTTTCAGACGAAAAATCGAAAGCATTGGCAAGATGACTCAAATGACACAAGACGAAATTATTAGCAATACAAAAACAGTGCTGCAAGGTCTCGAGGCCTTGCGTGTAGAACACGTCTCCTTGATGACTGGTATGGGCGAAGCTCATCGAGAAAATGAAAAATCCGATATAGTTAGAAAAAATATTGAACATATTGAATTGGGTTTGTCTGAGGCTCAAGTGATGATGGCACTAGCCTCACATTTGCAAAATATCGAGGCCGAAAAACAAAAATTAAAAACACAAGTACGCCGATTACATCAAGAAAATGCGTGGCTACGCGATGAGCTAGCCAATACACAGCAAAAATTCCAAGCCTCCGAACAATTGGTAGCACAATTGGAAGAAGAGAAAAAGCACCTCGAATTTATGGCATCTGTTAAAAAATACGATGATAATCAGGAGCAAGAGGATTCATGTGAAAAATCCCGCACCGATCCAGTCGTCGAACTATTTCCTGATGAAGAAAATGATGAGCGAAACAATATGTCGCCAACGCCGCCAAGTCAATTCGCTAATTCGACTGCTGGTTATGAGATACCAGCACGTCTACGTACTTTGCATAATTTGGTGATTCAATATGCTTCGCAAGGCAGGTGTGTATGCGCTTCAATACAAATATGGTATGTACGTGCATATTTTTGTATGTGGCTGCGGGTTCATTGAGTTCAAAATAAAATTAAGAGTGTGAGAACAATAAATGAGTAAAATGAGTGTAGGTAAGAGAGCATATAGGCATGCTGAACAAAAGGATAATTGCAGAAATTTTTATATTACAAGTATTTGCCGGCTTTTTTGTATCAAAACACAATTTCATATGCCCCATATAGGGTTGTCAGTTTCAAATATAAAAACTTTTTGTGCTAGTTTTGAATTTTGTATTAATGTATGTACATATGTACATATATATATTATTTTCATATTTAAATTTTATGGATTCTAATCGGCTAAAATAAGGTAAATTGGCGAAATTTTTTTTTATTCCACAAACTTCCCGATCTGAAATAAGTGGAAATTAATTGGTACTTTTCATAATTGGTTTCTGTACGAATTGTTAAAGGGACTTTTATTATCTTTTAAGTATGTGTGTATATGGGATTTGTGTATATGTATATACATGTACAGCGGTGAGCAACGTCTATAAGTAAAAACAATTGAGTTGACTCTTGCAGAATGCGTTTTAGCATATAAAACGTTATTTTACATGTGAATAATTGAGAGAAATACATATATTGTAGTGCATAAAAAGAGTCATTTTAAATTACCTGATTATACATATGTAGTTTTCCATGCACCCATAAAACAAACAGAGCTAAATTATGTTGATACTTTATTAAAAGCATGCTTTTATTTTCAAAGTAATGGTTTAAGAATAATACTAGAGCACAAGTACGCAAAGCGAAAAAATGTAAATTCTAAACCAATTTATTATTTTAATGTTTAATTATAAGTTGAGGAATAAATTTTTTTCAATCCAGTACGTAGGATTAAAAATAAATTTTTAAGTGTTAATTTCACGATTTTTAGGCTTAAAATTGTGTACTTTTATTCCGACGTTCGTGAGTAATTTTTTATTTTTTTAATTCTCTACACAGTATTTGGAATAAAAAAATTTATAAAAATGTTTGTTCAATTTTTTGGAGATAAAAAAGAAAAAATAATTCATATAAAAAAGTATTTGTTTTAATGCATCACTTGTAACTCTGTTTTTGCACTCGTTTTTAGCCATATTTATTTATTTAATAGAAAAATTGTCTTGGAAAATAAAAGTAGTGTTATATAATATAATGGGTTGTCAAAAAAGTCTTGCGGTATTTTTATTGAATTTTTTTATTTTTATTGAAATTGAAATGAATTTTTGATGACTTATACCTAGCTCTTGACCGATGCTACGGCGCTACTATGCAATTTTCGACGACAGGGCTTCCGGAGCGTGGCGCATCTTCGACCACCTCTACACCAGAACGAAAACGTTGAAACCATCGTTGTGCGGTGGAAATGGAAACTGTATCGGGTCCATAAACTGCATAAATTTTATTGGCGGCTTGAGATGCATTTTTGCCTTTATCGTAGTAGTACTGTAAAATATGCCGTATTTTCTCTTTATTTTGCTCCATGTTTGCGACGCTATAACTCACTAACGACTTCAAAGAAACGACAATCAATCAAACACGTGTTAGCGCGTGAAATGAGCTTTCCAAAAAGTTATAGCATGACCCGATGCGACGAATAAAACTGGAGCTCGCGCTTTCAGCGCCAACTAGCGAAAATACCGCAAGACTTTTTTGACAACATATTATATCGGGTGATTTTTTAAGAGCTTGATAACTTTTTTTAAAAAAAATACGCATAAAATTTGCAAAATCTCATCGGTTCTTTATTTGAAACGTTAGATTGGTTCATGACAATGAAGAAACATTTAAATGTTGACTCATGTGGTTTCAACAAGATGGCGCTACATGCCACACAGCTCGCGATTCTATGGCCATTTTGAGGGAAAACTTCGGAGAACAATTCATCTCAAGAAATGGATCCGTAAGTTGGCCACCAAGATCATGCGATTTAACGCCTTTAGACTATTTTTTGTTACGTGACAACATATTATATATTATTAATATAAAGAGAAAATAAATTTAGCATACCATAAATTGAGAACCAATCTAACGTTTCAAATAAAGAGATTTTTCAAGCGGGTCGCAGATATATTATTAATTAAAGGCATACCATAAATTGAGGAATAAAGAGATTTTTCAAGGGGTCGCAGGTTAAAGGCCCTTGGATCCATGTTTTCGAATAGGGATCACATCACCTCACTAGCACCCTGTAGGATATTGGACTTTATCAATATACTGGGGCTTAGTGAGTCCCTGTGAGTTAGGAGAGGGCACAATAGACCTAAAGTCGCGATGCATTCCTCAATTATTTATCTATCTATCTATCTAAGGGGTCCTTTTTAAAAAAGTTGAGTTTCCAATTGCGTATTTTGTTCTGGACAGTAGACCGCTTCTGCGGAAATTAAGAAAAGTTATTAGAAGTTTTTTAAGTGTGCCAACAATTTTTCAAAATTGCTTGGCATCGTCGAGTCCAACTCTAACTAACTTCTGGCACCTATTTTATGGAATTGCGTATTACGCATTTTTGATGCCAATCCAAAGCTTTTCAGGATTTTTGAATAATTTCTTAGCAATATGTATCTCAACATCGGTCCATAAAATTAAAAAAGGTGTTTGCATCGGGACTTTGAGTTGGCCAGCTCAGGACGTCAATACTAATTCTTCACATTTTTAGCTGCGTGCTTTCGATCATTGTCATGCATAAAAATCCAATTCACATGCATCGATTCGAACGCGAAATGGTTCCATAGAATTTTTGAGAAAAACGCTTCCCAGATCATTACGCTATCACCGCCGTGCTTAATGGTATTGTGGTGTACTTAGGGCGCTCTAAAATATTCTTCCGAAATTTGACGTCCATTTCTAAATGTTCTTTGGCAAAGTTCAGCCGGGATCTTATGTTTCTTTTGGAGAGCAATGGTTTAATTGAGACGCCTTCGTACTAGTTTACTGGATGAGTTAATTCAAAATTTATGCCATAAAGAAGATTTAAAAGGATTAGGCTGTGTTTTTCTGATAGTTGTTTCATGTTATCTGTCATAGCATGTTCTGTTGTTTTACGTGCAGGATTGCGGATTATTTTTTTCAGAAAATTATGATAACTTTTAACAAAATTTAGTATTAATTTTTCCCTTTTTATGTAGATCAAAAATAATTCTCCTTTTTCTCAGAGTACAATGCAATATTGTGCCAATTTTTTAAATTTTTTAAATTAATTTAACAGCTACAGTTAAAGTCTTTTTTACACGACTGTCAATCAATAACGAATATTTTTACAAATAACCAAATGTGTGCTATTTCTTTATCCAAGCAAAATTCGTTATATTGCGACATTAGAGTAACAATAAAAAATTAAGCGAGATAACGGCTTATTTGATAAAACTAAAAACTGATTTGAATAATTAATTTTAAAATTAATGGAGTAATGTTTATTAACAAAATTAAAACTTTTTAACTGTTAGCTAAATTTATTTTCTATTTTGTTAAAACTAACTTTTTATAATTAGATACGAAGTGGCAGTTCCACTTTGCAAACAAGCACTCGAAGATTTGGAGAAAACTAGTGGCCACGATCATCCCGATGTTGCTACGATGTTAAATATTCTAGCCTTAGTCTATCGCGATCAGGTGAGAAATTCATACATATATAGTATACGATTTTATTGAACTAATTTCCTTGACTTTAATTAACATTTAGAACAAATATAAAGAGGCAGCCAATCTGCTGAACGATGCGTTGTCTATTCGGGGCAAAACACTAGGTGAAAATCATCCAGCCGTAGCGGCCACCTTAAACAATTTAGCTGTTTTGTATGGTAAACGTGGCAAATATAAAGATGCTGAACCACTTTGTAAGCGTGCACTGGAAATACGCGAAAAGGTGCTCGGTAAAGATCATCCCGATGTGGCGAAGCAATTGAACAATTTGGCATTGCTGTGTCAAAATCAGGGAAAATATGATGAAGTTGAAAAGTATTACCAACGTGCATTAGAAATATACGAATCGAAACTCGGTCCAGACGATTCAAATGTCGCCAAAACCAAAAACAACCTGGCCAGCTGTTATCTGAAACAGGGCAAATATACAGAAGCCGAAGTCCTCTATAAGCAAGTCTTAAATCGTGCACACGAACGTGAGTTTGGTGCCATTCACAGCAAAAATAAGCCAATTTGGCAGGTAAGTGTCAATTGTGGTTATTTAGCTAATATGTAATAGGCAGCAAAAAAGCTTTAGCGGCGCTTTGCAAACGAAACGAACAAAGAAATAAACCAAAAACAAGGAAAAAGTCGTGTTTCCGCTTAACAGCGTATATTTGAATAGCATTTATATACTTATCTACCAATATATATAATACATATGTATATATGAGACAACTGCTTATTTTCAGTAGTCATGCATATGTATATATTTTTTTGATTGACTTTACAATTGTGAGTTATGAATAATAAGTTATGCATATTGTGTGGTTGTATTGCAATACCTTTGAAATCATTTCTGGATAGGTTGCTGAGGAGCGAGAAGAACATAAATATGATGATTGTTATAATACACCATACGGCGAATACGGTGGCTGGCATAAGGCGGCGAAAGTCGATACACCAACTGTTACGACAACACTAAAGAATCTCGGCGCCCTGTACCGGCGACAGGGTATGTTCGAGGCAGCCGAAACATTGGAGGACTGTGCGTTGCGTAGCAAAAAAGAAGCATTAGATTTAGCTAAACAAACCAAAGTTGCACAACTGCTCACCAGCGGCGAAAAACGGCGCTCAAGACATTTTAAAGAAGATGCTGATAATGATGAGGTAATTTTTTTTAATGGGATGCAGTTTTTTTCTTTTTATTTCATCATCTTATATGAGCCTTTAATTTTTTGTTTTTTTTTTCCACACGGCTTTTTCCTTCATTCGGAATAACATCATCAAGTTGTATATGTTGATCATACTTTTTAGTTGCCATTCATATTTACTTTTTTGTTTTTTTTATTTTGCATGCTTGTTTTGTATTTAAACCAAACCTTTGAACTTTAAGCAGAGCTATCTGCAATCTCCACACGTACGTTTTAAGGTTATTGCTATAATTAGTTATTTTTAATTTTTCAATAGCATATTAACCTTATAACAAATATTAATTCACTTTTCGTTTACTATATATCATTTCTTAATATTTTTTGTTCTTTTTCGCTCTCTAATGCTCTGAACGCGAAAACAAATTAACATTTTTTTAAACTTATTTATTCTTTTAACTTTTATTTATTTTTTGTATTATTATTTGATTTTATTCAGCAAAAATTATGTCTTCCACTAATTTGTCTAAATATTCTATATTTATTTATGCAATTTTATCTCTTCATCAAAATTATATATTGATTATATTTATCTATACTATCAGTTCTAAACAGCAGCGAACAAAGAAATCTAGACAGTCAGAAAATTTTATGTTTTGCTATCTTTCTTAGAAAGTGTTTTTTATTTTACGAAAAGTTGTATAAAACAGTTTTGATGCATTTTAAGAGTCGAAAGTTGTTTTTTCGGTTAATTAGACGCACTCACTCTTTAGATGTTATTCTACACCTTGCAGTTGAAAACTTATTTGACGCTTCATCTATTGGGCCAATTCAAAGTTTACATACGAAATCCAAACGTTGGTGTCTGGTTTTTTTAGTTTGTATGGAAGAAGACTTTCTACTAAAAAAATATTTATTTTCACTTTTTTGTCGAGTCCATATATTAAATGTATCGAAAGTAAAGGTCCACATAAATCATTCAAGATATGCAAAATTATAGAGCGATACCTCAAAAACTGACAAAGCAATTCGTTTATATCCAAAAAGACGGACGAGTCTGTCGTCACGCTGATCACTTATATACAGTGTGCGACAAAACTAAAGCACGGAATCTACTTTGTCGGTATTTACATTTACAAAATAATAAATTAGTCATTAAATGATTTGTTCTTTATTTTTTATTACTAGGCCATTAATAATTAATAAAATTAAACAAATTAACTTAGTAAAAAAAGATAAAAAATCAAATATGAAAAACACCAAAAATTCTGGTGAGATAAATCTAAAGCACATGTCTATGATTTCTAACTTTTGCCTAACGATTTCTAATTATCAGCAAATGTTGGATATGTGTAATTATTATTATTTTTTTTAATTTGTACATACTTAGTTGCAGTTCGTCAATGAAAAGATCGGTTAATGACTATTGCAAAAATGTTTTGAATAAATCATGATATTGTTTCCCGAACTTTGAGCCGATTTCGCACATCAGGCTCTTTAGTTTGCGATAAGAGGATAATTCGGGCAATAAAAAATAAGCATTTTATATCTGCAACATGTATTGCAAGACAATTACGGTTAAATATATCACAAAGATCCATACAACATCGAACTGTTCAAGGTGGATTTTCATGCTGCAATTTGTTTAAATAACAGAGACCGGCTCGAATGGAATATGCGAGGATACACATAAATTTGGCAATATCAAAATGGCGAACTGTGCTTTTTTCCGACGAATCAAAGATCAATATGAAAGTTTCAGACGGGTTGAAGTTGATGGAGGCAAAGAACGTTTCCTTTGGGCGTTATCGACATTTATCGAAAATAAATTGGTATTTCCCAATTTTAAAAAGAGTATAGTAACGATATAGAAACAGTCGTTGTTTGGTGTTGTAATGATTGAGGGCGATATAGAAACGAGCGCGTTTATTTGAACCGAATATTGAAATTTGGTTATTTTAGTGTCAGAATTGGAAAAAAATTATACGTATGCCAAAGGTTTAAGAAAGGGGAAAAAAATCATTGATCACGTCGCGACGGCGACGGTTGACATAAAGTAAAAAATTGTGGAATCTGATAGTTGTCGGAATCAGAATTGAAACCCATCAAAAAAAGTAGTACCTGTCATGAATTCAGATATTATTGGTTTGATATTCGAAACAGAATTTGTATCGGTTTTGGGTGTCACGGAAACCAATTTTATCGGTTTTGCTATCAGAAACAAAGCAAGAAGATAGTCGCTCACAGATTTGAAATGTAAGTTAAGAAATCTAGTTATTTTTTTATTACGAATTAATTTATTTTAATTTCTATAAGGGAAAGCATAAGTATAAAACACGAAATGTGTTAATTATTGGATTTACAAAACGTAATAAACGTAATTTAACACCCAAATGCGTTTTTATTTATTCAATAAATGTTATCTCTTAAAATCTTCATTTAATTCTGAACTGATTAAACACTTTAATAGGATTGCTTTCAAATGTATTCATTTGCAAGTTTTGTCACATTAGTAAGCAGCTGATTCGAATATTGGTTTTGCGAATGTTCGAAAAGACTAAAATCCAAACAGATTCTGTGACACCATTGAAAATCAGAATTGGTTTGCAATTCTGACAGCTTAGCAATTCTGTCTTGGATTTCACAACACCTGATTATTGTTATTTTACTTAAATTCACAAAAAACAAAACAACAAATAACTACGTAAGATACAAAGGCGCTACTAGGTGTTACCAAACTTCCTTAATTCTAAATTAAAGTTTTGATGGTGATTTCAAGAATTCAAATTGAGGAACGAAACAGCGATAACAACCCTTAAAACTTAAAAAACTAAACGGGAATAGGGTCGATTATTGTCTTAGTATACTTAAATTCAAAAAATGGGTGAAATATTTTCTGCAAAACAACAAATAGCAACGTAAAATACAATGGCGATTTGTGGGTTACAATACTTTTTAATTTTTATTTAACACTAGCAGACCCCGCAGCCGTTGTCCTGCGTGAAATTATGAGTTTTGAAATGAAAAGAAAGTTGAATTTATATTGTGTTGAAAATCATTTATTTGCGATTTTTCTAAATTTTTTCAATGTAGCACAGTTTGATAAACAACATTTTTGGTTTCTGTTCTGGTGCGGAAATGTACTGAGAAGATGGTTTTCCAACTCGTGAACACGCCACGTATGTATATCTGGCCGTGTGAAAAACATAGTATTTCCAGATTCACCGAAACTGAATATGTTTGAACTGAAATGGTTGTCCCCTTGTATTCGATAACTGCGTCACAATCAGTCAGGTTCCATTACACAGCTAAAATTGCTCGTGCACTCAAGTAATCGCAGTTACGATAATATGGCCAATGTTCGAATACACATTCGTGATGAGTTCATCTTTCGTTGAAGTGAATTGACAAAAGGCAGGTGAATTGATATCAAACCTCTGGAAGTATCAATCGCAATTTGCCCATTTCCAATTCTTAGTATATGCGACCTTCAGTGGCATGTGAAGTAGCTATCGAATTGCCCATCGTTTGTTTCCAGTGATTATCATGTTCCAGCAATTGCAATTGCTGGCATGCTTCTCAAAAAGTTGCACACACTTTACCATACACAAAACGCAATGACTTAAATGAATTTGAACCGCGAGACGCACAACAGTCGGGGAAAACTTTCATGTATTCCAAAAGTAAATATCCCAAAAATCGCTTTATTGCAGTTCAGTTTAGTGTTCGCAAGGTCCGTAAACCATATTGGTTTTCATCACTTCGTATAATACTGGATCTTTCTCTGGATCGGGAATTTCCGTAGAAATGATTTCATCAATTTGATCTGGTGTAACCACCATCCACCATCCAAAGAAGAATGTGTGCGTGCGGCAAACCTCTTTTTGCAGCTCAACAGAGTACATCCAGCAAACAGCACCATACACATACATATACCATAGGTTGCTTCAAGATAACGTCCACCAAACATCGTAAGTGTTGTTTGAAAAGTCGTGCTGTGACATCGTGACGATCGTTTTGCTGTTTGATCGCGATCCATAATTCCATACGTATGTCATTGCATCCTGGGAGTACTGTTCATGCGTCTTGGGCTGCCATACATTGATGGCAAAAAGAACGCCGACCGATATTAGCGCAACCTCTTCTTGGCTTCGTAACAAATTTCAATCTGTAATTGATCACTTTGTGTGAAACACACATATAGTTTTCACTGAATAATCTTTAATAATTTAGCTTTTGAATAACCGGAGTTAAAAAGCAAGCGACCGAAATTGAACGATTCAAATAATTTACAAATCAAAATATTGAAAAACAAAACAAACAAAAAAAAAAAAAAAAAATTGTATGGAAAAAAGTTACTTTTTGGAATAGTCCAATTTTCCGACTTTTCCTCATGAAAAGTATAAGGTATTTTTATTTCCAAACCTTCCCCGATCCACAACGAACAACCTCTGAAAATTTCATCAAGATTGGTGCAGCCGTTCTCTTAGCGTTATCACCAAACAAACATTCATTCGTTTGTATGAGAAAAACAAATGGGCTATTTTTAGAGGGTTTCCGGAAATTATTCGAATTTTACTCGCCTCAAAAACCATCTTTGAACTTTAACGAACATTTAAAAAAAAAGAATTGGCAAAATTGGTCCAGGCGTTGTTGAGTTATGCGCTTAGCAACACATTTTGCGAATCATTTTTATATATAAGATATGTATGTAAAATTTTCTTTGGAATTTTTCATACAAGAACAATGAATGTCCCGATATTAAAAATAAAAAAACAAATAATTTAATGCCTATTTCATGATTTTATTCATTTAAATACCGTTAAGGTAGATTACGTACTTAAGATTTTTCGCTCATTCTATATGTTTTAAAGGGCCTTCTATGTTTCCTTCTGAGAAGCATGTTCACCCAGTATAATAAGCTATAAAAGCAATCATGCTTGGTACGAAATACCATAAAATTATCTACGCTCATCGGTTCAGTACTTTCCGTAACTCAAAACTTCCTGTTGTGAGTGAAATCGTTCCACATTTTGGTCTATCTATCATTTACTATCTAATTCAAAAACTATCGCCCTTCTTTTTTCTTTATATGATTTTAGACATAATGTGTTTTGGGGCTAAAAATTTAAGAACTCGGTACATATGCATCCGTTGCTCTAATCCCCATTTATGAGTTCCATCCTTCTAGTTGTTTCTACAATTATTCGAATGAGTTCATGTGCAAATTATATTATACTAGTTGACCCGCAGATTTCGTACTGCCTCAATTGATGGATAAAAACCTAAACTTTTGTATAAAATAATTTCAAAACAAACAAAAGGAATCTGTACTTAATAAAAAAAAAAACATATTGTGAATGAAGCATGAAGTTTTATTATTATTTTCGACACTTCACGTTTCTTACTTACAAAACAGAGTTTTCCTGAAATACTGGCTATTTATAAGGTTTAAATTTTATATTGAAAGACACACACTGTTATGATACAGTCGGTTAATCAATTTAAATCTTTGTTATAAAGTATATTTTTTGTTTTGTTACGTGATTTGTAAATAAGACGAGACAGGGAGATTCCCCGTTGATTCTACAAACTTCTAAAGATTGTCCTTATCATTTATTTATGGTCACCGCAAAGACCAGGCGTACTCAAAATTGTAAGCGTTTAAAATCGAATGGTAAATCCATTGGTATCATTGATATCCACAGGATCAAGATATACTCTCCTTTGCCTTTTATTATAGTAGCCTCAATGACGTTATTAATCAGTTTTTTCACAGCCAGTCTTGTACAATTGCACAGTTGGGGTTGATTAATGTTTCGCAGCATGATGACAACAGATCCTACTTTTAACGGCAAATTGTGAGGTGGTAATCCAGGCAATTCCAGTGAATTTAGAAACTCCGTGGAATAGTTGAGTACGTCATCCTGGCTCATAACGGTGTCGACTGATTTGAAAGAAAACAACTGTCCTGGAAGAAAACTCTGAATAGTCCCATTGAGATCCTCAACGTCTTTATTTTGCAACCCACTCACTCGTTCCCCCAGCTAATTATGATTATTGAACTGTTGCGCTATATCTAAAAAACACGCTGAATAAGCTCCTCTTTTGATTATGTGATGTGACAGAAATCTGTGGATAATGTGATGAATCCGGTCGAGATGACTGCGACTTTACTATTTCCAATGTCTAACAACTGCTTCGCAAACACATTTGCAGTTTCATCTTGTGGCAAAAACACTCGTAACTTAGTTGTTAATTGGAGTGTATTTATGTATGTACTGCCACAAATTCGATTACTTTTGGCATGCGTTTAGTTCATCAGCAACAGTTGATCGGGGAATAACTGGAAGAGTCTGACGAAAATCACTTGACAACAGAATCATGGCTCCACCAAAAATATTTTGGTCGCCACGAAGATCTTTCAACATTCTGTGCAGTGCCCCCAGTGACCTTTTATGGGCAATTGCGCATTCATCCCAGACAATCAATTTGCCTACTTAAATGATCTTGGCTATTGCTCTATTTTTGGCCATGCTGCAAATTGGTGATTCAGTGGTTTGCATGTTTAATAGTAATTTTAAGACAGAATGTGCAGTTCACTTGCTTTCATGCAGACTCGCAGCTATTTCAGATGAGCTACATCATTTCGCGATCTAATCCTCGAAAAAAGCAATAAAATTTAGAACGTTTTTTCGGTTCCTCCGGAAGCATGAAGGAGTAAATTTCACCAGATCCACTGTTCACAGCTTCTATCAAAGGGTCGTAGCGTCGGATCATAGTGAAATGCAGCTGGTTCCAGGATTACAGGAGCGCTGCGTCTGCGGAATGGCTCAATTTCATTATGTCGAGCTCGCTGTTGTTGTGTTTATCTATGTAGTCTAAGCCTATCTACTTCACTGTCAACGCAATTCTGACAGCAATACGACTATTTTTATGATCTGTCCCTCTCTGGTCATCAGTTTGCGAACTGCTCTCTCGTTTTGCTTTCGCTTCGCCATTGCATATGAAAAAACATGCAGTCAATCATCGCTCGTTCTCGCCCAATATTATCGCGTTGCTTCTCGCGCCATCTCTGACATCCGCCTTCGACAACAGTGAGTGATTGTAATGTAATGATTGTAAAAAGGTCTGGACTGGACTGGAAACTAACGGACAGAAATTAATTTTTATATATATAGATAGAAGAAGATTATATATTATATTTTGGCCTACTAATACCTGAAAGCTTTGCTTGACTGCACGCGAAATTTCCTTTGAAATACTGAGCAGGTTCTGATATACAAGGTGCGTAACGCCTTCCTTTTATCGGCAAATGCATTTTTCCGAAAAGCAAGAAGTCGCACGGTGCCATATCAGGTGAATACGGGGAGTGGTTAATGGTTAAAATGTGATTTTTGGTCAAATAATCGGTCACAAGCGTCGAATCGAATGTTGGATTCTGAGCAATTTTTGGTCGTCAGTCAATTTGTGCGGAGCAAACCGTGCACACACCTTTCGTAAGCCCAAATGTTCCGTCAAAATGCGGTAAATCGATGTTTTGGAGATGTTCAATTCCATTTCCATGTATTTCAATGATGATTTCGGTTGATTTTTGATGAATTCACGCACAGTTTTGATGGAATTTCCGGTGATCACGGATTTTGATTGGCCCACAAGTTGATCGTCATTTATGTCCTCATGACCACTTTGAAAACGTTGAAACCACTCGTACACTCTGCTACGGGATAGGCAATCATCGCCATAAACTTGTTTCATCAATTGAAACGTTTCGGTAAAAGTTTTACCAATTTTAAAACAAAATTTAATGTTGGCTCTTTGATCGAAGCTCATTTTCGCACCGATAACACAAACATACTGACACTTAAAATGCAATAACTTCACTTCCAATCGATGAAATGTCATGAAATTCTCATTGGACAATCGATAAAGATAGCAGATTCTAACGCACCAGTCGACATATAGATGGCATCACCAGGGGGCGCTAGATTCAAAAAGTCCTGTGTACTTTGGAACGCATATTGTATTGAGTGGTTTCATTTGTACTTTCTAATAATTTTCAAAAAATAATTAGTTATACTAAATTAATTTATGTCTTTTTGTGTTAATGAAAATGTAAATCAAGCAAAAAGTGAAGCATACAATGTCATGTTATTAAAATATCCTTGATATTCCCTTGAAATTTTAATTAAAAATCTTTTGGTTATTATTCTAAAAATTAATAATCATGTCTCATATACAGAGAGACAATTTAAGTGCTTGAGTTGGCCCGTGATAACTATACTTTTGAACGCTTATGTAATTATTTAATCTTATTTTCAACTTAGTAAGGAGTTACATGAGTTAGGGAATATGGTAATAAAACTTGTCTAAAACTGAAAACCATCTATAATCTAAAAGCAGTTGTAAGAAATATCACCAACATAAAATACATGAATATTAATTTAATTTAATTCCCTTATTTATATGAACAAGTACTCTACATGTATAAGAGTAAATCTAATATATAGTATAGTGATTATGTACTCTATTTAATTTCTAAATAAATACTAAATTTTCTTTAATTTCAGAAGGGTCACAAGCCTTAGAGGGTTTAGCGGTGATGGCCGGTCAGCAACGTGTGCTACACAAGCTCACCAAAAAAATATAATAAAAAGATATTTTAAGTTTTTCTACACAAGTAACCATACAAAATATTTATTTACTCATTCCTTAATAAAGTTTGTTCACGCAAATTAAGTTTTTTCTGCTTGAATAAATAAACTGATATATACATGTATATGAAATAACATGAAAGTAATTATGATAATAAAAACGTGTTCTATTTTATAATAAATATGTGGTTATAACGTATTCTAATGATTGCCTACTGCATTATACACTTTTAGTATGAATGAAAACAGCGATTCTGTATATGATTGTAAGTAAGTATGTTGTATAAATAAATTAAACGGCAAAACACTTTCATATGCGACACAATATTGTCAATATATAATTTGGTTCGATTCCTTTCACTTAGCTCCCTCACACAAAAGTATGTTAGTTTCTCTTTCTTCTTGATTTAATATTTTTTTGTTTTTAAAACATATACAATAGTAGTATAATAAACAATTCTGTACAACTTAATCTAATTGTCAAAAGTAGATAAAAACGAAACACACATATACACATAAATCATTTAAATTTAATCGTCGGAATTTTGGTAATGTTTGCGTCGAAAAGACGCCAATTTCAAACGTTGCATTTGCAGTGCTTGCTCCAGTTCCAAAACTTTGACATGTATCTCCATTTCCATGGTTTTTGCTTGCGACGATGTTAATTTCGTGAAGTCCACCTCTTGCAGCTGTTCCAGTGACTGATTACAATCCTTGACGGTGGCAACGACTTGTCCTGTTGCTTGTGATACATCCCGCGAAGCTTTTGTTAAATCGCCGAGCTTTTGACTCTCCTTGGGCGCCTTCACTTTGCTTGCGATGACCAATTGAGCAGTGCAGGCGGCGATTTCTTGCGCAGCAACGATTAATTCAAAGTTTTGTGTTGACTCCGAAACAATGGCTTTGTTAGCGGCTTCGACGAGCAGATTAGCACCTTTTGCAACACTCTTTGAGGCCGATATCAGACCCTCCGTCCACTGGCTATTACGTTTGTAGAATTCCTTAACCGAGGTGGTGCCTATGGGAAGATGTATATTTATAATAACGAAATTTTTTTATTATTGCTGAATACGTTAAATGTTTGTTCCAAAAATACGGTTTCAGTCGTAAATTTTGAATTTGAAAAATACATGGCTTAAATTAAGTATGAAAAATAAAAGGATAATTTTACTAAAAATTTTCATAATAAAACCAATAAAAAATATAATAACAAAAAAACGTTGCTCTGAAAGTAGATTTTACCGTTGCTTGGGACAATAACCCATATCAAATTATGGGAAAATAAGTATGTATATATTAATATTATTTATAATTTCATTATGACCAAAAATTGTTTTATTGCTGACACCTTAATTTATGTATATTTGTGTCCCAAAAATACGGTTTCAGTTAAAAAATCTTGAACTTGGAAAATATTTGGCTTAGAGAAAATATGAAAAATAAATTGATAATTTTAGTAAAAAATTTTATAATAAAACCAATAAATACAAAAATTATTAATAATAAAAAAATAATAAATATACAAAAATAAAAATGATATAATTTAAAAATAAATAAATAAAAACTTAATTCCAATTGTCATAATATCATACAAATTTCTTTGCTTGAAATATTTGATTTAATTTCAATACATCCGTTCTAATCCCATGTAGTAGGTTATTTAACTTTTTTATGGCAAATAGTGATTTTTCAATTTAATAATTTAGTCAAATAATGTTTGGTTTTGTTTTAATTTGATCAGGTTTGGAAATAATTGTTAATGAACAATTGTTCTCTTTAAAAACGAAGGCTTTGAACTTTTCGTAAAAATCTGACTGAAAAATAGTTGTCACTCAGGTATAAAATTAATTTTAGCAATAAAGTCTTTCCTTAAGTAGTACATCCACAGAAAACAATAAAACAAGTGTGCCAGGACAATTTTTTCTTTTGAAAAACAAACTATCATTATTTATGCTCCCTGCAATTTTTAATTACAAGTCTTTTTAGCTGAGCAAATTAGCTATACTCACTTATAGGAAACACTTCCATAAATGAAATATAGATTTTGAGTTTATAGTAAAAGTTATTAAAAGATTTCATAAGGAAAGAGCTACTCAACATTACTTCGATTAGAAATTGGGCAAATTTTTCTATAATACGCACTCACCTCGTCCGGCCGACACGATTTCCTCTTGCAAAGCCTTAGCCTTTCTTATTAATAACTTAATGCATTTCATAAGGAAAGTGCAAGCGTCAATAATTTTCTCGTTCACTTCTAATTTGATACCCTCATCTTTGGATCGTGCACTTGAGAGTAGCTCTACGAATTTCTCAGCAGCTTCCTCGACGGCCTTGTCCATTTCGGCTAATTCATTTTCTACTAAATCACCCAACTCCACATGATTACTGCTCGATTTATTGAGTTCGGCCACTGATTTGTTTAACGCACTTAGTTTTTGCTTAGTTTCCACAATGGAATGTTTTGTTTTTGTTACATCTTCGACAGTTTTAATTTGTTGGAAGAGCGTGAGCAACGGGTCTTTAACGCTATTGATCTGATTGTAAATATCTGAAATATAAAATAATTTATATTTATTGTTAAATATGTTGTGCATTTAGTCTTTATTTTTTCTTGCCTTCGCCTTTGCCTATATCGGTGGTTGTGTTGTATATCAATAGGCACTGTTCATGTAGCATTATAAATACACAACCCAAAAATATTGTCAGCTGAGTGACATCGTCAATAAGTTGTTTATTCTCAACAAACTTTCCATAAATGCTGCTCGTTTGCTCCAGTATTTTTTCCATATCACCTACCAATTTTATTGTCTTATCGAAATTTGGCTGATTCACTTCGTTGACTTTTGCCTCTGTTGCGAGTTCGATGGTATTTAATACTTTTTGATATAGCGAATTAAGTTTAATTTCATACTTCATTTCGCTTTCTTGTCTTGCTTGAACTTCTGTTTCTATCGCCGTACTGGCTGCGATTAATTTGGCTTCCAAATTGTTTTTATGCTCTTGGTATTCTTGTAGTTTTTCGATGTTTGCTCGTTGCTTTATTTCAAGGTTTGCTACAAATATTTCATTTTCCTGAAAATTAATAATGACAGAATTGAAGGCATTATTAATATAAAATGGTTGTTGTTTTAATAGTAGTAAAAATTCCCAAATTAGCTTTGAGAAGCTATATGTATAAATCCGCGTTCGTTATGTTTCTGTAATCTCAAGGTATGATTCGAATATATTGTATATCGAGTGATCCAAGTAAAGGTGCTTTTTTCAATAGCCGTGAGTAATGTCAAGCTGTCATATTATTTTTGTTCAGTATTGCTTGGCATTTCATCATGGAAAGACTAACGTCTGTACAAAGTTTACAAAGCATTCAACTTTATTACCAAAATTCACGCTCTGCAAAGAATCTGTTTCGCACGATTTGCTCAACTTATGGTCAAAATAATCGACCTACTAAGCGTACTCATCACCCATCTTGGAACCCAGCATTCATTATTGGATAATATTTGACCGAATAGACCACGTCCAGCAGCCAGTGAAGAAAATACAACAGCCGTAGCTGAGAGTGCACAGGAATGCCGTGGAAGACGGAGTCGATGTGGGTTGTTGGAATCATCGGTAGCATATTTCTTTAAAAATGATGGCGACCGTTATCGCGCCATGATAACCGACTATTTAATGGCTGAAATTGAAGCTCGCGATTTCGGTGATATAAGTTCACGTCTTCAAGATCGTGTGATACCACACCGTAAGACGTTGTAAAGTCTAAAGTCTATGCGGGCAATCCCGCTTCGATTCAGAACTTGGAGAGAAACTTCACACGTGTCATTCGCTAGTTGCCAGTCGAAATGTTCGAACGACCCATTGAAGACAACAACAACGAGTCATCGAAAATTGGACTCCACCGATGAACCATCTCAGACCATGGTTAACATTTGAAAGAGATAATCTTCTAAAAATAAATGCAAAAGAATGTACTTTCGAATGATAATAAACATTCTCCACTAAATTTGAAGTTTCTGTGATTTTTTTAAGTAGGAAACCTCGAAATGGATCACCCTTAATTATTTACTACTATACTGTACTTTTATGTTCATAGCAAACATATTCCTAATGCATATTCAATAAATACACACCCTCAAATTTTGTTCTACGTTATTTAAATCCATCTCAAGTTCCTTGATTTTTTTAACTTTTTCCATTATCTCCCTTTCGTGTCTTGTTTGTAGCTCACTTATATTGTCCTTTTTATTTTCTAATTCCCTCTTTAATTCTTCTACCATAACACAGTGGTCCATTTGTGTTTTAGTGAAAGCATCATTCATTGTATTGAGTTTCCCTTCAAGTTCAGCCATCTTCAATTGACTTTCAAGCAATGCCACCGATTCGGTTTGCAATTGCACGGCTTTAACTGTCAATTCCGCAATTTCGCTATTTTTACTGTCGGAAAATCTTTGATATTCCTTTCTTAATTTCTCGTGTTCCCGTTGAAGCTTTTGAAAATCCTGCGACACCGTTTCGATTTCTGTTGCTAACGCAAGCTTTTCTGTGCTGATCTTTTCACTTTTTTCAAGTTCTTCTTTTATTTTGCTTATTTGAGATTTGAGGCTGCTCACTTCATCTTGCAATTCCGTGTTTATGTGTTTCTCTCGGTTTAAATTTTTAGTAGATTCGCCATGCTGTAAAATATAAGTTTAGAATTTTATAAATCTACAAAATATATTTGAAAAAAAAAATAAAAATTAAAAATCTCCGTCATTAGAAACGCACTTGTTGTTATTGGACCATTTTCCAACCAAACAAGAAAAAAAATTAATCTCGGTTTGCACCCTTCACAAATTCAAAAGCTTCGATATAATAACTTGATTTTAATCGGTAAGTTTGTATGGCAGTTATATGTAATAGTGGTCCGATCTAAATAATTTCTTCGTAGTAGCAGTGTAATTATTCACAAAATAATAAGAGTGCCAATAAGGAACATTTTTAAAGTGATAATAGTTATTTTCGTTCAGCATTGCTAGTTCCCGGATACCAAATTGCTTTCCCCAAAAAAGTAGTGTTACACATTTTATTTCTTAAATAATTTTGAATATTAAAAAATAAATCGGAAATTATAAAAAATATAATGAGTTGCATAATTTAGCAGAAATTTGAATTAGTTCATTTTACCATTGGATTTGTCTTCAGTAGATAAAGGAAAGCATTGCAGAGGTATAGGGGGAAATGATAGAAGAAATTAAGGAAATGCTTTAAATTACAGAAATAACAATAAAACACCTGAAGGAAACCGCTAAACTCCCATTGCAGACAATATCAATATAGATCACGAGTGCAAAATTAATCCTTTTACATTAGCCAGGGCCACAATGAACTAACATTTAATACTGAAATTCCTCTTAGGCGTTTGTTTCAGAACTAAAAGTCCACGAAAATTACCGCTACTAAAAAGGAAAACATGAAAGCCTGTATACAATTTGAAAAAAAAGATGCCTCTTGGCCCGTGGCTAAAAGGTGAAATTTATTGTGGTCAGATGAATTAAAAATTTAATTATTTGGTAGTAAAAATTCCAGAAACTTTGTCCGGTGCCTGGAATATAATCCTTGATTTACAATAAAAACCGTCAAACAGGGGGTAGTTTTTCACATAGTTGAGGTGATCCAAAACTCTTGATTTAAAGCGTTATGAATCTAGTCGCATATATGTATGTATAAAAATATTAGATGAGGTAATGTTAATGTTGGAGGATGGAGTCATATGTAGAAGTTCACGCAAGTGAGGAAAGTTCTCTGTGTGCCATTCAAGTGGGAATGGCCAGAGACGATTCTTTTACATATGGCCCAAGCAACTCACGACCTCCGTTGTCAGACTAAGTATCCTCTGGATAGGGCAAAAAAAACATTCGTTTGAAGGCGAGCTAAAGTGAGAAGGCGAATAATCCCTCCACGGGTTCACTGGGTTTGGGACCAACCACGTAAAAGCGCCCCCCATGAAAAGGAAACAACAGCCTCGGATCAGAGACCCCCCTTTTGATGACGACCGCATTGAGGATTAATATTTAATGTCATACACTTGGATTGTCCGGTCCCTTAATTGAGAAGGTGCCGCTGCCCAGCTAGTTGATGTCTTCGTAAAAGTAAAAGGTGCCAAAGAACTGTGATGGACGGGTCAAGGACTAAGACTAGTAGGTCCTTGTGGCTGTAGTAAATCAGTGGCCATAAAAAGGAACTCAAATTCGGTGGGGGATTCATGGTGGGAGAGAAATTCCGTCGGCGAGTACTGGCATTTACCCTTGTGAATGAACGTCTACCCACAAACCGCAACAGAAGTACTATACGATGTGACCAAAGATGTCTTCTATTAGCCCTTGGAGCGCTGCCCCCGCCACGATGTCAAAATTATGCTTGACGACTTTAAGGTCAGGGTTGGAAAAGAAGGTATCTTTGGCAGAGCGGTCGGTAAATTCAGCCTCCATGATGAAACTTCTCCAACTGGGTTGAGGCTGATCAACTTCACCGGAGTTAAGGAACGTATTCCTTAAAATATTACCTTATCAAAATATCCTAAACAAACAAACATCAAAACAAAATTATCTTAGAACAAAGGAAATGTATCAAAGGAAACAATATATAATATGTAAACAAACCTTAACTAAAAATATATTATATTTAAACAAACTATCAACTAGTAATAAGTAAATATACTAGTTACTATAAAAAACAGTAAGATCCACGTAATAAGTTAGTCTTAAGAGTATTATTAAATCGATGCAGCGCGAAATATATATTTTGACTCATTTCTACTTTATGTAAAAATTTTACTCCGGGGCTCGAAATATGGTTATTTATATTACTAGATTCCAGCATAAGAAAATTCATCAAGAAGGAGAGGGACAGACTGCCCACCTCGCAACGTTACAATCGACCGCAACACGTCTGGGATGGGATAGATGCCGATAGTTGAAGAGGGAAGAGAAACGCATAAAATTTTCGGGCGAAGAACTGATAAGGAACATGTGTCAGCTTCTTTGTAGAATATGGTCGGACGATAGCATGCCCGACGATTGGAATTTAAGTGCGCTCTACCCAATCCACAAAAAGGGAGACCCCACAATCTGCGCCAACTACAATGGGATAACACTTCTCAAGATCGCATATAAGGTTTTGTCGAGCGTATTAGTTGAAAAATTAAAGCTCACCGTCAACAAACTGATTGGACTTTATCTGTATGGCTATAGGCCTAGAAAATCAACAACTGACCAGATATTCACCATGCGCTTAATCTTGAAAAAGACCCGTGAAAAGAGGATCGACACACATCACTTCTTCGTCGATTTCAAAGCTGCTCGGGTATCCCCTCAAAACTAATACGGCTGTGTAAACTGACGTAGAGCAATAGCAAAAGCTCCATCATGATGGGGAAGGACCTCTCTGGGCCGTTCGATACCGAACAAGCTTTCAGACAAGCGACTCTCTATCATGCGACTTCTTCAATAATTTCGTCTATTATTAACACCACCACCAACAGGTACTACTTCCGACTGTGTAGATAATTTAGAAGTAAATTCCTCTTTCGACGAAAACACCAAACTCTAAGACCGTATTATTCCCGTTGTTGTTGTTTTAACGGTTATCTTATTATTCCCGTCCTGCTATATGCTATACTATTTAGAACTAAATTGCTCTTTCGACAAAAACACCAACCTCTAAGACCGTATTATTCCCGTTGTTGTTGTTTTAACGGTTATCTTATTACTCCCGTCCTGCTATATGGTGCAGAGGCATGGACAATGACAACATCTGATGAGATGACGTTACGAGTTTCGAGAGAAAGGTTTTGCGAAAGATTTATGGCCCTCTACGCATTGCCAATGGCGACTATCGCATTCGATGGAATGATGAGCCGTACGAGATATACGACCACAGACATAGTCCAGCGAATTAAGAGACAGCGGCTACGCTGGCTAGGTCATGTTGTCCGAATGGACAAAAACACTGCAGCTCAGAAAATATTCGTCGCAGTACCCGTGGGGACTCGTTGCACTCTGGACACATATTTGATATGGATAAATATGAGTTTAACCTGCTACAGTATCCAGAACGAAGCTGCGCAAGGATCACTCTCGATTCTCGCGGCAACTCGAGCTCGTGACACCAAGTACGACATTCACTGAGAGAGAGTCGGTGAAGGCGCTTATGGCTCCACTGGGATGCTGGGCGGTCAGTGCATGTATCAAGTTTGTTGTGTCCGAAGTCTGGTCATGTGTATTTTTTTATGTCGTCGACGTAGTTTGGAAGGGCCTCTTGATGCTCCTAGGAGGCGGTTCCGCTACAAGCAGGTGAATGCAGGGATGATTTCTATGAAAGCACCCCAGCAGAAACTTCTTGAAGAGAAGTTCATTATGCTTCTTAATTGGGAGCATGAGGGCCTCACTCTGTAGATGTTCGATGGGAGACACAAGAGACGGCCCGTTGTAGTCCGGAGTGCAGTGTTCTGACAAGTCTGTAGCTTCCTCATCTGTGTTTCAATGCATCCAGGCGATCATGTTGATGCGAAGTAGTTAAGAACAGGCCAACTGATTGCCTTGTATCTTGCCAACGTTTCTTTGTATTTTCCCCATTTGCTGTTGGCTAGCGACTTGAGGATTTTGTTGCGGCTCTGTGGGTTGGCAATAATCGCGGTCATATGAGGAGTGGAGGAGCGCAAGTTGTCGAATGTTACACCTAAAACCTTAGGATTATTGACCGTCGGAATTTTAACGCCATGAACTGCAATATTACGGTCAAGTCTGTACTCCTTCGTCCAATTAGTGGTCGATGGGGATTTAGTTAGGGAAAGCGTTACTTTTGACCACATGCCATTGATTCCATTGCCCAACATAATTATCGTGCAATCGTCAGCTTACGAAGTGATGGAAATTCTCTCTGGTGGTTGAGGGAGTTTCGAGATGTAGAAATTAAACAGCAACGGGGAGAGAACATCCACCATTGTTTAATTCGGTCCAGTAGTTCATAGCCTATATCTTCAGCTCTGGAGGGAGCGTAGATTTATCGATGTTCTCAAACTGTGTGGTTGACTGTGTCAAAGCCTTTTTTCGGTCAGTTTGTATGGCAGCTAAATAAGTGGTTTGAAATCGATCTTTTCGATATTGTGAAGAACTGGACATGTTCAAAATTTCAGATATCTCAAAAACTACTGGACTTATGGCTAGGTCGCATATATACAGGCAGACGGACACGGTTAAATCAACTCAGCTTATTATGCTCTGTCATTTATAACAATTTTTTATAGGGTCTCCGACTTAATATATCTTGTTCACTGTTTAAAAAATTAAATAATACCCAGGAATCAATGTCATCAGAAAAGGGTATGATATTAAGCGAATATTAATCAGAATGATAAAGTTTTTTTGTTAGACTTAGTTACTCTCGGCTCATGTAGTAGTTGAAAATAAATTAGGTGACAATATTTCAAAAATTGTGATCGGCAAGTGAGTATACTACCTACCAAAAATTATAGAATGTAATCAAGATACTCGTATCTATTGGTTTTGGAAATTTATGAATGAAATATGTATCAAGAAATTATTGTAGTATCAGGAAAATATAGTTTACAAGATATTAATGTAAAATAGCTACAGTCGTTTGTTAAAAATAAGAGTTCCAGATTATTTCAGTAAATAACATGTTTGGAATTATATACATAATATTAAAATCTTCGGTATTTGTGTCATTATGAAAAATTCAGTTGAAAGGTTGTTATCCTAAAAAAAGATATCCATCGGCTTGGAAAATCTAGATGTATAAAGAATTTATTGTAGTATCAGAAAAAAGAGTTTGTCAATATTTTTTGTATTTATTTGTGCCACTATGAGAATACTTTGATGAAAGTCGTTATCTAAAAAGTCTTTACACGAAGAAGAAGATTTTATATACGGATCTTTTTTGTCTTACCTGCCTCAATAAATTAATGTGTTCATCTCTAATTTGTGTATACATTGCTTTTAACTTGCAAAACTTTTCCTCTGAAATTTTCGCCTTTTGCTCCTCCTCTGTTGCCTTCTCTGTAATACAAACAAAAATAAAAAACGTAAAAAATTAACCAGTAAGGAAGGGCTAAGTTCGGGTCAACCGAACATTTTGTACGCTTGAAACTTGAATGAAACTAAATATCTCCTGCCATCAAGCAAACAGTCATCGCATTCGCGACTTGGCTAGCACGTCGCTGTTGACAATCATAACTTTTAAGTCGTAGATAATTTCGTCTATTTTGGAGTCAGCATCAACACGAAAAACAATATCTTGCCAACAGGTACGTTGGACTGAGTAGACAATTGGAAAATAAAGTTCTCTCTCGGACGAACAAAGACCAAACTCTAAAAGTTTCTCATCATTCCCTTCCTGCTATATGATGCGTGGGCATGGACAGTGACATCATCTAATTAGATTTGTTCGATAGAAAGGTTTTGCGGCAGATTTATGGTCCTTTGTAGCGAGTACCGTAGTTGATGGAACGATGAGCAACATTGACATATAGTGACAAAAAAGTACCCGGAAATTGGAAATAAAACGCCAAATATTTAATTATTCAGCAGTAGTCACTTTTCGTTTTCAAAGTAATCCTCACCAGATGTAATACACTCATGCTTGTGTTTTTGATAAAACTGAATCAACGTAAGCATTTTTCAACATTCGCAACGATTCTGTACACGAAATTTGAGACAAATTGTAAAAATCGCAACGCACTACTGAGGTGTACCGACTAAGGCAGCTGCTGTAAACAAACTGGGTGACAGATCGTGCTCATATTTGCAATAGTAATGAAGGTCAGTCCTACCAAATTTTTTTGAAATATCATTTACCCGGGGAGTTTCCAGGGTCTGTTTTGTCTATATGTAGTTCAGCAAATCAAGAAACAGCGGCTGCGCTGGCTAGGTCATGTTATTCGGATGCAAAAGAACACTCCAGCTTTAAAGGTTTTCGATTCAGTACCCGCCGGTGGGAGTAGAGGAAGAGCTTCATTCCGTTGCAGAGATCTGGTGGAAAATGACCTAGCAGCGCATGGTATCTCGAATTGTCGCCAAATAGTGAAAAGAAGAAACAACTGGCACGTTGGTGTTAACTCGACTATAAACGCGTAAGCGTTTTTACACATGTAAGGAAAAAGACATATATATATACATATGTATTCTAGAAATAAAAATTCAGCCCGATATATATACATATGTATATACATAGAGTGATTCAAAAAAAATATTTTTTTTTTCGTTTGGTACTCGGAAAAATAGGTTCCTAGACACCTCTTAATTGTAACGGGAAGGTCCTCCTACATACAGTTTTCTATTTTTTCTTATTATCAGATAGAAAAATTTATATCTCGCATCCAACTACTTGAAAAAATATCTTGTTCCTTAGATTTTGTAGGAAATTGAATGCTCTACAAAAAAGGTCTACTTCGTAAACCCAAACGTTTAAAAGATATTAACAGTTAAAGTTTGATTATTTTTGGGAAAATTTTTTATTTCTTATGAATTTTATAACTCAATGAAAAAAAATTATTATGATTTTTTTTATATATACAGTCGAACTTCCATAACTCGAACTTCTTTAACTCGAATTTTCTCTAACTCGAACTAAATGGGTTGGCAGTAGCATTAAGAGAGTAATTAACATATAAATTACCTTCCGTAACTCGAACTTCCATAACTCGAAGTTCTCCATAACTCGAACGAAAATACATAATTATGACTTCTATAACTCGAAGTAATGTGCTTTTCTCTCATTCTACAACTCGCAGTATCCTGGCCTACAACTCCAAGGCCTGGATGACTGGCCAAATTTTTGAAGAATGGGTTCTAAATTGGGATAAGCGCTTTCAAAGTACTGGCCGAAAAATTTTATTGTTTATTGATAATTGCCCAGCACATCCAAAAGACGTACAAAGCAAACTGAAAGCCATTGAACTGGCATTTTATCCACCGAATATGACCTCTAAATTACAGCCGCTGGATCAGGGAGTAATTCAAAACTTGAAAGTTTTTTATCGTACCAGAATAGTAAAAGAAGCACTAAAGCGTATAGAGGCAAACGAAAAACAAGATATTACACTTATGGATTGCATCAATCATGTAACAAAAGCTTGGGATATTGACGTCAAAAATCAAACCATAGCGAATTGCTTCAAAAAAGCTGGATTTGGTCAATATTCTGAATGGGAAGAGGAAGATGACATACCTCTGAGTTTTTTAAGTACTACTGATGAATATCAAAATGTAATTGAAGCTGATTACGAAGCATGGTTAAAAGCAAACAAAATAACTTGCAGTGCTATTCTTCAGAATTATATTGCAGTAGATAATGACCTTTGCACAACTGGCTTTCCTACAGATGCTGATATTGTTGAGGATTACTGCCCTGAATTAGATGATCCAATATTAAGCGGAACGGAGAGTGACGGCGAGGGATCGGTAGAAGAAACTATTCACCAGCCTCCAAATGCTTTCCGAACATTGAGTTTATATTTGCAAACAAATGATACTGCAACTGATAAGCACTATACGGCTTTAAACAAATTAGAGTCATTTTTTACTGAAAATACAAAAAAAAAAGAAAATTTTCAGTCACTAATTTCTGAATACTTCACTTCAATGTAACTTATTACAGTTTTCTGTAATGTGTGTTTTAAACAAAAAATACATATTCATCATTTAATATACTCTAAAGTATCAATTGAGTTTTTTTTTAACAAAAAATGTTTTTCTATAACTCGAAGTCTCCGTAAGTCGAAGTTTTTTTTGGGATAATAGTGATTCGAGTTATGGAAGTTCGACTGTACATACTGACATATTCGACATAAGGTTTATTATAATCATTATACATATGTATTTTAATATTGAGGGTGTATCGATCTGATTTATTTTTACTAATAACACGTCCCTGAGATTCAGGATGTTGAGGTGGGTTTAAAAGAAGTATGCCTTTAATTCATAAAATCTTTTAATTCAAGTTGACATTTTAATTAGCACGCCCTGATAAAAAATAAAAGTTTTTAGTAAATCGTTTGATAGACAGCAGTGTGAAAAATTGAAAATCGGACGTTGCAAGAGGAAAGGTGCCTAATATGGAACATGTTCCAGGACTGGAAAAATATTAGTGAAACTGCTCGTTGCCTTAGAAGCTCCCGAAAAAAATTCGAACCGCTCTCAGATATTATAGTGAGAATAAAAAATTTGAAAAAAAGATATCTAGACGCAGACCAATAAAATATCCCTCATTATTCGTCAGGCGCTTAAAGATCCTTTTGCAAATTCCTCATAAATACGAGCTTCAATGCACGAGGAATATGGCGAAAACATTGTCAGTAGGACTGTTAGACAACGACTCATAAAACAACCTTCGAGGATGTCAAAGTTTAAAAACGCTAAAAGTTACACACAATAATCGAAAGGCGCGATTGAAATTTATCAGGTTGCATATAGGTTCTCCTCTTTTTCTTTAGAATTTTGTAGTTTGGAGCAACAAATATAAACTCAACTTACACGGACCTGATGGAAGTACTTATGTGTGACGCACCCAAATAAAGAATTTGACCCAAAGTATACAAGGTAAGTTCGGCGGTCGAAGTGTTACGGTGTGGGTGGTGTTGGTTCCATAGTGCAGATAACAGGCAAGCTAGATTCTGTGGCATACCAGAACTTGAAAATCATCTCGTACCGTTTTTGGAAGACATACCATTATCTGTATACACACAACCTATACTTTAAGTCCTCCTGTTTTTTCATTTCTACTTTAATTTTTTTCTGTTAATTTTAGTACACATGAGAGGGTGTGCTAATTAGTGTGCCACCCTTGTATGTACATCTTATTTTCAGGAAAGGATTCTCTCCAAAATTCAATTTATATCTCACACATTGAGCGATATTTTCGGTAAAAAGTCAGTTATAGGTACTGAAGTCCGCATATTCGGTACTTAGGGGCTTAAAAAGTTTTGGTTCGATTTGGACAAGTTTTGGTCATAAGATTGCATACTGCAAAGCCACTGTTCAGGAAAAGTTTTTTTCTGCTACATTAATTTGTGCTTTATTTGTACACTGGAAAAAGAAAGAATCAGATGGAATTTAAATTGTATTATATGGGAAGTAGGTGCGGTTGCAAGCCGATTTCGCCCATTTTCACACTGTTACATGGGAATGTGAGAACAATGTCACGAACAAAATTTGGTTGACATTTTTTTTTAGAAATTTCTAACAGTACCGTTATATGGGGAGTGAACAGTGTTATCTTCCAATTTCAGGGATACCTTCCATGTTATGTTATTAATACGTTAGTATGCGTGATTGTACTCGTGGGAGTTAGGTTACATGAGCTTAAAGTTTAGTAGAATCTTAGTAATGATACACCAAGACATTGATTTGTGCAATGTTCACAATTAAATCTCGTTTAAATACTTATATGCCTTCTTCGTTCTCTTTTGTTATACTTCTTTGTATATAGCCGATTGGCGTGAGTAATAATAAATAAATAATAAATATTTACAGTGTCGGTAGGGGTGTTTGTCCTGAGCGAATTTGGTTGTTATTGCTTAAGTGCTTTAGGAGATATTTACATTTAACAAGTTTGATGGAGGCATCATGCCTTTTAGCCCACAGGTACCTCTTGTTACTGTGATCCCTTTTGCCAAATTACAGTTCAGTATATATTCGATTAGTTTTAGGTGAAGAAAACAACATTGTACATACTCTATAGCATTTTTAGATTGTGTTGTGTGATTATTAAAGTTGTTAGTTACAAAAATATTGTCGAAAACATTTGTCAATTAGTTGACTATTTTCAGATACAGCTTGACCGAACTTGTAAATGTAGCCAAGACAATACATGTACATACATATATTAAATTAGGTTCAAAGTCGATATTCTTGTAAGTTGTATATTCATATTTAGCAAGAGGTACCGCAATTGTATGAAAACATAACAATAGTATGACATGCTAAAGCATTTGGCAATTAGCACGATAAAATAATAAATTATTAATATATAAATAATATTTCCACGGGAATGTAGGCAAATGTTCCTGAATGGTGTTTAGAAAACAAAACATTTAAATAATTTTAATCAAATGTTTCTTTTTGAGTTTCACTTACGTAATAGTATCGGAGTTTCGATTAATTTCTGCTCCAGACTGTCCTTCAAGGCCTGTATATTTGCACAAATTTCCTTTGAATGTGTCAACTCGCTGGTCAAACCGGCTATTTCATTACGCAAACGTGTTAATTCATGTTCATAATTTCTTTCTCGCATTTCGGAATTCTGTCTTAGCGTTACTAGTTCGGTTTGGACATCTTGTAAAGCATATTCATAATCTCTAATAGTATTTTGCAGTGAGGCATTGTCAACTATTTCTGTTCTAGTAGCAGTAGGAGTAGGTGTAGTGATTGATTCTTGGGAAATACTGGTGTCCACTAATGTTTCCATCGGTGGCTCTGGATCGGGTTGTACATACATTACTGGTGGCACGTAACTGCCGAAATCGACTTTAGATGTAAAATTTGGGGCTGATTCTGGTAGATGTGGCACCTGTATCAGATCTGAGAAATATTGTAGTGGTCGTACATTGTCATAAAATGCTTTGATTTTAAAAAATAATTCACGAAAGCGATCGCGGTGTCCGGTTAAAATGTCATTTGGCAGTTTATCGTGCAACTTGAACATAACTCGTACGCATAAATCATATAAGGGATTCGAATCTTGTATGAGCGTAATTAATGGTGCTAGACGGCATTGACCTTGCGGTGTCATGGAAGACATGCGATATGCATTGATGGAAGTAAATACGCGCGATTGAACCTCTAAAATTTCATCCAAATAGTCGAAAATTTCAACACAAAGCTGAAAACTGGGAGAAAAGATATTAGTTTTATCCATATAATTTTATGTTACACTTTATTTACACTTTAAGCTAGGTGTCAGTCTACTATGTTGTTACAGGTTAAAAATTTCGAAATAAAATTTCTAAAAGAACTTGATTTTGAAAGTTCAATTTGTATGACAGTTAAGTATATCCCCCACATAGATCCGATCTGAACCATTTCTTTGCAATGTTGTCTTAGCCAAAAAGGCAAATGAAATTTTTGTATAAATATCTCGTTAAATAATAAAGTTTTCCATATAAGGACAGAACGATCATCAAGCATGGCAGGATCTGGGTATAAAAATGATATTTGTACAACTTGTAACATTTTTTGTAAATAACTTCTTAATTTCTATCAATAAAAGTGTTTAGATTTATATTTTCAACTATAAATGAGTTACCAATAATATAAATCAATTTAAAAAAATTAATGTAGATTGATGATGATTTAAAGTAGAAGAATTAGAGTAAGAAAAAAAATAAATGCATATTTGCCGCTGACTTAAGGTTTTTGAGATATTTGCATATAAAGTTCAAATATTCAACTATTGAATGTGCGTGGCTTTGATTTATAATGAATTTTAGACTTTATTTCAACTTTTATATCCACTAAAACTTCACTAATTCGTTTTTACACATTTGTTTTGTATTAAACAGCACAAAACTACTATTAATTCAAGATTGAACTTTGGTTGAAATCTGTTTAATCATTCAAAGGGAGGATTATATAAAATTCATAACCGGTGTTAAAGCGTTTAATGTTATTTTAAATAAACAGGCAATTTAAATAGTAGAATTTTTGAACTTTAATAGCAAATATCTCAAAAACTATAAGTCAGCTGCAGTTATATACATATGTATGTATTTATAGGTATTTTATTAATCGGGATAACCTTCCTTATTTGTACGAGTCCACCGAATTCGGGGGACACTATTTTAAAATATATCACCAAAAACAATGTTAATTCAAAAGTGTGCATATATAGCTATATAAATTTGATTACTTAAACTTACTATATATTGATATCATCGACAGCAGCCTTTTCAATTTCTTTGAAGTCTATCAGCAGAGAACCGGGAAACAAAATATTTTTCTCATGGAATTCCAATTTTGTTACAATCAGTTTACTGTAGGCTTGTATGCAATTCCCAACACCGTCTTGCAAATGTCCCCACAATTTTCCCATTTCCAAAATCATTTTCTTATGCATTAATGAATCCTTAACAGTGCTGGCGTGACCTTCTCGTAGCACCTTATGTAGTAGGTGACAAAATTTCCATGCCGTAAATCTATTTTCCATTAGTGGCTGTCGCGTGAAAATCATCCATAGGGATTTCGCTTCTTTAACGCGATGTGTTGTTATAATTATGAAACGAGCGTGCTTCATTTTGAGCGGGGCTTCCATAGGGTTTAATGCCTTGTTAACACTTGTAGACTTAACGAATATAAAAATACATACATAATATGTAGGAGCATATCACTTATATTAGATCACTATTTTTCACAATTGCAAATTTAATTACCATGTTGAACATTTCTTTGTCGTAGGTCGGCGCCATTTTCCGTAGTTTTTCCTCTAATATCGAATTTATTTTAATAACTTAAGCTTAGTTGATAGATTAGCATTAATTTGCATCACATGCAATTTCAACGATTTCAATACGCACAAATTGCCACACCTTAGAGCACTTCAGAATTTATCATATAAAATTTTGTATAAGTTGTGAAAAAATTTGGAAACGAATAATACACGACGAACACCAGATTATAAAAAGTATCGATAGGACGTTTATCTTATCTTCCAATACCATTATTCAGTGCACTGTTCATTGCTTTGATCAAGTAATTCCCCAAATGCTATGATGTCAGCAACTCATATCTTTTTGGGCTAAATATTTCCTGTATCATTGAGATACCGATATAAACAATTAAAACTAACAAATATATGCCATGTATTGTACAAGCACATCATATGAAGTACAATGTTGCCGGTTGACTGCGTTTGAGTAATTGCAATTTTCACTTATTCAGACCATAGATGTTGCATATGTACCCACAATATTAGTAAATATTATTAAATTTAACAAAGTATTGTTTTATTCTATGTTTAAAATCATTTAAGTTACCAATGGAATTTGCTGTTGTCATAAAACTCTTCTGAGTACAAACTTTATGTATTTAATTTTTTGAGAACTATTTTTGTATGTATTTTCTAACATGTAAATTCTCAAATCATGAATTACGATTTTCATTTAAGTGTTGTATTTGTACATTGCCTATTGGAAGGCATACACGCACCAATTATTGTACCAATTTCATCGAATTGTACAACTGATTGTTACGTATATGGGGCAGTTGTATGAGTTGTACCAACTGATTGGATGAAAATCAAAATTGTTTGATATTTTGTCAAGTTGGTTGTGTTGGATCGTGTTTGGGTTGGTCGTGCAATTTCAAACGATTTCGCCATTTTATTTCGGCTGTCGAAGAGAGCGCGTCATATATAATAAGTAAAGCAACAACTTCCGAACTCACGTTTTAGCAACGCAGTGAATATTCAAAATGAAGTTTGCCTCAAAATTATATTAAGAGTTGTGTCGTATGTAGCGACAAGGGCAATTTCTAGCCCAACTCAATCAACCAACTAATTGTTGTGTGTATGCCTTCCATAAGAGTAGGAAATATTATCTGGTAGCATTGTAGTTCTACTCTACAGATTGAGGTGTAATCAAAACAAAACTGATAATATAAATAAATATGTTGTTACTCATCACGCGAATAATTTTATTTAGTTCTATATTTACAAGCAATAAACATTTGAAAATATATGGTGTACAATGCACGCATGCTGAAGAAGTTATATTTGAAAGTAAAATATTGGAAAATGAGTACATCGTACAATACCGACATTACTATTTTCCTGCCGCAAGAAGGAAATATTTAAACGCTGCCTTTCGACGAGCAAATGTACATAATTACTTAAGACAATACAAGAAAATATAATATTTATTTTTTTATGTTTTTTATTAAAGATTTTAGAATGGAATCTAGTTGAGCGGCAGAATGCTGCCCTTAATTACCCTAGCGATTTTGATTTGATACAATTAGAATACAGGGATTTAGCGGCCACACAAATATTACAGCTCGAATTGCATCCACTTGTTAAAAAAGTTTCGCCTCAGCGTAGCGTGGAAAGAATCCTAAATTATAATCACACACATGAACGTATAGGTCGGCAAATTTTACGTGCAATTCCAACACAAATCACAACTATGCTACAAGCTAATGTTTTGTGGGGTATGGGAATTACGGGCGCTGGCGTAAAGGTAGCCGTATTCGATACCGGCTTAGCAAAATCCCATCCACATTTTCGACGTGTTAAGGAACGCACCAACTGGACAAATGAGAAATCTTTAGACGATGGTGTCAGTCATGGCACATTTGTTGCCGGTGTTATTGCATCAGCTAAAGAATGCTTAGGACTGGCACCAGATGTAGAGCTGCATATATATAGAGTCTTCACTAATTCACAGGTAGCTGTAATTGTTTATAGTGAAAAATTGTTTATAAATATTATTTGTTTATGCCCCAATTATAACAGGTTTCGTATACTTCATGGTTTTTGGACGCCTTCAATTATGCTATTTTTAAGAAAATCAAAGTGCTAAACTTAAGTATAGGCGGCCCAGATTTTTTGGATCATCCATTTGTGGACAAAGTGCTCGAATTATCCGCTAATAAGGTCATAATGATTTCTGCAATAGGAAATGACGGTCCACTCTTTGGCACACTCAACAATCCCGGCGACCAGAGTGATGTCATAGGTGTTGGTGGTATTAATTTCGAACATAAAGTTGCCAAATTTAGTTCCAGAGGCATGACAACTTGGGAACTACCATGGGGCTATGGTAGACTGAAACCAGATATCGTTACATTTGGCAGTCAGGTTAAAGGCAGTAATGTTCATGGAGGCTGCCGTTCGCTATCTGGCACTTCGGTAGCTTCACCAGTTGTTGCTGGTGCTGTGGCTTTAATTGCTAGTGGTGCCTTATCGAAACTGAATCTCATTAATCCCTCGTCAATGAAACAGATATTGATGGAAGGCGCTGAACGTTTGCCAGATAACAATATGTTTGAACAGGGACATGGTAAACTAGATATCTTAAAGAGCATGCAATTACTCTTAACATATGAGCCCAAAATAACGCTTAGTCCTGAATATTTGGACACAACAGAAAGTTATATGTGGCCATACAGTTCGCAGCCGATTTACTATGGTAGTATGCCCATAATTGCAAATGTCACCATATTGAATGGCATTGCAGTTACGGGCGTGATCAAAGATGCACCCCTCTGGCATCCACATACCGATAAGCACGGAAATGTTTTAAATGTTGCTGTGTCCTATTCCACGAATCTGTGGCCCTGGTCTGGCTGGATGTCGGTGCATATAGGTATTGAAAAGAAAATGAAATATACAAATATTAAAATAATTACTAGGAAACAATTATTATTATTATTTCTTTTTTATTTTCAGTTGTAAATGAAAAAGGTGATAATTTTAAAGGAGTCGCTGAAGGTCATGTTAGCCTAGAAATTGAGTGCTTACAAGAGCAACAAAAAAGCAAAATTGTGACCAAAATCGATTTTCCACTTAAAGTGACTGTCATACCAAAACCACCCAGAAACAAACGCATAATATGGGATCAGTATCATAGTTTGAAATATCCGCCAGGTTATATACCGCGTGACAATCTGAAAATCAAATCTGATCCTTTAGATTGGCGCGCAGATCATCTTCATACAAATTTTCGAGATTTATACACACATCTGCGAAATGCTGGCTATTATATAGATATCCTACGCATGCCATATACTTGTTTTAATGCTAGCGAGTATGGTACGCTGCTTATCGTCGATTCGGAAGAAGAATTTTTCGATGCGGAAATCAAAAAAATCGAAAATGATGTTTACAATGAAGGTCTTAGTGTTGTCGTCTTTGCGGATTGGTATAATACAACTGTGATGAAGAAAATAAAATTTTTCGATGAGAATACACGGCAATGGTGGATACCGGACACCGGTGGTTCCAATATACCTGCACTCAATGAGCTTTTAAAACCGTATGGAATTGCCTTCAGTGACTTTATCGCAGAAGGATTTTTCGCAATGGGCGATCATTCCATGTATATAGCTAGCGGAACAACATTAGCGAAAATTCCACGAGGAAATGATGATATTGTTATCGGCGCCGAACTCCACGATCAGGGATTTGAGGTAAATTTCGTAAACTTACTTGATATTTCATATAATAATTAAATAAAAATATTCGCCTTTAAGATATTGGAAAATTCGAATACAGCTGACAATAAAAAAATATTCAAGCCTATACTTGGTCTCTTTCAAGCTCAAATTGAATTGCGCAAACAATATTTAACGGTAAATGCACAAACGGTGACTAGCTACGAAGAGAATAATGTCGAACAACCCAATATTGATGCAGAAATTTCTGCTGAAAGAAATCCCATATTAAATAAACGTATATTACTAAATATTGATAAACAGAGTAGTCATGACAATGCGAACTCACTTATTAAGCTAACCGAAAATAATTCTAAAAACTTAAAAGGAATGCTCGAAACTTTGTCCATAATAAGCAGCAGTACAAGCGGGCGTATCGCAGTTTTTAGCGATTCAAATTGTTTGGACTCTATTCACCTGGAAAAATCATGTTTCTGGCTCCTAGATGCCATTCTGGAATATACTATGACTGCTTATAAATCAGAGGTGCTACAAAAACTAAATCGCATTGCCGAGTTTTATAACAATGATGAAGATCTGCTACCTCTACGTTTATACAGTAGTAATTTGCATTTGCATTCTAAAGTAATCGATTCGGTTAACAAATTCATCAAAAAAGAGACTGAAGCTTGCGAAACTCTCAACTGGCTGCAGCCGCTAGGCGTTAATGGAGCGGATATAAAACTTGCTACGAAGCGTTTAAAGCAAATCGACTTAAATTTATTAAAAGCTAGTAAAGGTATTAATATTTTTAAGAATTATGATAATCATTCTTAGAGTAGAAATATTTTTTAAAAAGGATTTTTTAATTATTTCTATTACTTTTAATAATTTTTACGTTTTTCGTAGATCACAAAGTCGTCGAGTTATTAAATCCAATAGTCGAAGCTAAACATACTACTTTGTCATTAGAGGAAGATGACGAGAGAACAATCAAACTATCTTTGCTATTCATTATGGTGTTGACAAGTATTGTTCTTATATTCTTTATAAAATGCTTTAGAAGAAAAAGTGTCATATAGTAGAACTTTTATAATATTTTTTATACATTATTTATTTAAGTTATAATAATGCAAAACGCAGTGTTGCTAAATATATACATTCGTGTTTTTTCTTGTCAGGTTTATATAATTGTTATATTCACTTTTAAAATGTAAGGGGAAGTTGATGGCTTAGTTGAGCTTTAACATATACCGCATATGGTGGTTCACCTTAGATTCCAAATGGTATCGGGTTCTTACGAGACCATTTCTATTTCCGCCATCATGAAACGAACTGAAAAAAAAAAAAAAATAATCCCTAATGTTGAATTAATAATACCGGATAGGAAAAAAATTTTAATCCCAAGGTTTTCCCTAAAAATTAAAAAGGAATATTTTTAGAAAAGGCTTTAAAAAAAAATAATTAATTTCTAATAAAATATGAACACAGTTTAGGTATTTTTGTGTTATTTGTATTTAGGTACTTCTAATTATAATCAGTTAAAAATATGAAATATATGTACTTTATATTTTTTAATTTTCTTTCCCGCTTTTAATTTGAAAAATATATTTGTTATTTGTTTTTCCAATTTTTAAGTTAAGAAATATTTTCTCAATTTTCAATCCAAGATGTTTGGGATAAAAAAATTGCCGGGTCAGTTTTGGAACAGATTTTCTAAATTAGTTGGTTATTGCTCTCGTAGTTGTATAGGACATATCATCCCAACATATCTTGGTAATGGCTCATAATCATGTTTGAAAGTGCACCATGAGTGTGGTCCTTCGGGGCACTTGTTGTGCTGAGGTTTTTCGTCAGTTGATAATATATGGCCTAGATAGCATTATACATTTATTAAACGGAATCACAATTTCTCCTTATTGCTACTGTCAACTTATCGATGAGCTTTCCAGTAACTTTGTCTTTTCGCACCAAGAGTTTTTTTGTGTTTTATTCCTTTTTTCTGTCAACTTATCGATGTTTCCAAATTTTTTTCAATTTGCAACCATGACTGAATCAACTTTCGTTTTTCCATAAGCACCAAGAGTGCAAGTTTTTTGTGTTTTATTTTTCGGTATCAAGTTTTTTTTCCAAGTTTGTTTCAGGCATTTTTTTCAATGTTTTTACCAGAATTAATCTCAATGAGACGCGTGTCTATTCGTCATATACATTTAGTTCTGTCGAATGTTTATCACCTTGACGTTCGGAAGATAAATTTTTCTCTTCAGTACAAGCCTTTTGAAAAAGTTTTTCGTGGCTGTTTTACACTGGAGTGAATATTATTCATTATTTAATCGTAAGCTCGCATGTAGATTAATCCACAAAATTTAGCTGCACCTTTTAACCATAATCCGAGGACTCTCATGACAAATAAAAATCGTTGATTTCTTTCATAATAGTGCGCGACAAAAGGACTATAATTTATGTTACGATCTGCACACACTAAAACAATTTTGAAACCAAGTTTTCGTTCAGAAGCGGTTTTAAACTTAACATTTCCGTTACAGATCTAACATTTCACATATTCAGTAATTGCTGTAAACACTGTTATAAAATTTAAAATACGATGCTCAACATACGGATCACACGGAACTGAGGTTTACTCTTGTTCTTTAATTTTTTTCGCTGAGGCACTGAAACTACTTTTATCCGATTCAGCTGCTTTTTGGATTAAATACATTTTTGTGCTTTTTTGTTCTCGACTTACGTATGTTAAGAGATTTTCTCTGAGAGACTTCTTTTTCGGGAAAAAATTACAGAAAAATATGAACAAACTCACAACAACTATCAATTATTTTCCAGTTTTTGGATAGAAAAATAAAAATGTACATTTCGCGCTTTTCGAGGTAATCAGAAAGAGTTGTTTCTTTTTCTATTTTTTGCAGCACTTGGAAGTAAAAAGCGCGATTTTAGCTCAAAAAATTAATTTGATTTGTTAATAAAAAATAGAAAAAAAACAATGGAAAAAACTCCATATGATTACCTCGAGTAATATATCACTTTTAGGACGCATATCAATTTTTTAGTTTCAGATGAACCGGTAACGAGTTGTAATGCTCACCACTTTTATTCAAGGCGCTTCTGGAGATTCACCGTCACAGACTTATTTATTAATATTTTTCAATGAAAATTTTTTCTAATATGCTTCAAAAGTTGTACAATAATATGTCATTAAATTCATTAAAATTATATTACTCATATTGCCGCAAAAAAAAACACAAATATATCCTTTTCTTTTGCTTACTACGCCAATAAAGAATAAGAACACATAGATAACCTATTCAAGGACGTAGCCAGAATCTGAAAAAGGGGGGGTAATATAATGGTAATAAAATTTTAAAACCTCTTAAAAAAAATCTAATAATGAATAATAATGAAAATAATAATATTTCAATCTGTAGGGGGCGGCAGCTGCCCACCCCTGCACCTACCTGGCTACGTCCTTGAACCTATTCGCTAACAGAAGTGTTTGTTACACTTAACAGAGTGTTAAGAGAATTGATAACCAATTTGTGTTATTATGTTAACTAAAAAATAACAAAAAAGATAAGCATATAAGGGTAATTAAGAAAAATACAGCATGTTATATTTGCAATTGGTAAGAGCGAGAAACCCATTGAACATCAAATGCCGAAGTGTTACGTTTTTCCGCTCTCTAAATAAACGTAACAAATAGTTTAACGTACTATTTTAACCAAAATGGAACTGCCGTCGATACATACATATCTAAATGAACTGTGTTGTCTCTTGAAATTCTCCTGAATGAAAACTGATATGTCACACTGCTGAAGTGACAGTTCTTTGCTTGAAATAATTAGCATACAAATTCGTATGCCATATATTGTATTCCATAAGCAATATGGAGGTTCACAGGCAATACGTACAGCAATACAGTAGGTAACTTTTTAAAATATAAACTTGTGTCAAGTGCTGAACACATAGAGCGCGACAGACTGCAAGCGACATTTGTCAAATATTAAAATACACACGTTCTTATGGACACAGTTATGTAGTTGTGCAGCTGCCTCAATAACTGTGTCCCTAAGAACTTGTGTATTTTAATATTTGACAGATGTCGGTTGCAGTCTGTCGCGCTCTATGTGTTCAGCACTTCAGTCGAAATGTCCCGTTAAATGAGGGCTCCATGGAAATATTGCAATCAGTCAGCTGTTCTTCATTTATCCGTGATAGCTTTTTCTATAAATATTACAATTTCAATTAATTTCAAAACAATCAAATAATAAAATATTATACATATTGTGTTTAAATGACTTACATTTTCCATTCTACAGGGAAGAAACCAAAACTGATTAGGGCATTTCACAATCTGGTGCAAATGGTCTTGCATATTTGCAATTGCAAATTCGCTGTACCATCTGCACCAGATTGTGAATTGCCCTATTAAGATTTGCGCCAAATGCCATTGAAAAGTAGTTGCAACTTTGTCGCAAAATAAATTGCATGTAAAAATGAACAGCGACATTGCCATTTTGCGAAATGACACAAGTTTGCTACCTTAAATGAGTACCACTAATATTTTACAACCAGGTTTCGCATATCAGTTGAAATTTGTTTCAGGGCAACCATTGTGACAACTATATATGTACCACTTAAACTATACGCTAAAATGAGTTTAACATGAAGTTTTTGAAAATCATAAATTCAAAATTAAAAGAAACGATACTTTCCTGTTACTTCCAGTTTGGAACTAGTACATAAAGTAGACCATACTACATATATATACCGTATGTAAACTTTTGTCAATGACTTTTTTCAGTTTTTTGTGATGAGTTTGTTACGTTTGTATTGAAATTCGTACTTTTGTTATATTTTCTTACAATAATAAAAATTTAATTAAATAAATACTGTATCATAATTATTTCCCTGTTATTTTTACATACAGCAAGACTTCAAATATATGGGTCGTATTTAAAGTTTTACCGCCCTTTGTATGTACGGATATTGTTAGGATATTGCAACAAGTGTTACTTAATATCAGTGGCGTAGTGTGCCTTGTCGGGGCCCCGTATAAAAATTTTTTTGGAGGCCCTCATATGGAGGTAAAGATTTTTCACAAAAGAAAAAAAATATTGTGAAAAGAAATATTTATTTATCATATAATTTACCCATTTTACAAATAAAAATCGAATTTTAAATATTCACTCTCCTTGCCGTTTTTTCGGCAGACTGATTTTTTAAATCATTTATGGCTGATGATGATTTTAGTTTTTCTAAAGTTTCTGCCTCTATGGACAATAGTGAGGTGTCTGACAGCCGTTCTTGTCCCATCGAAGTTCTTAAGTAATTTTTTATTAGTTTTAATTTTGAAAAACTTCTTTCTGCCGTTGCGGATGTAACTGTAAAAAGCATGCTGTGATTACCTCGGGAAAACTGGACGCAAGACTATTGAATTTTACTAGCAATAATTCAATGAGTTCTTTAATGGAATAAATTTTTTTAATTTCCGAATTTAAGCATGTTTTTAGAGCCTTTAATTGGGCACAAAGATTAAGTGAGATGTCTTTACTGTATTTAGCAGACAGTTTTCCGGAAGCGTTTAATATCTCTTCGCTTGAAGAAGATAGGAGTTTCTCCGGTTGTAATATTTCGAATATACTATTCAGGTTGCAAAGGCTCTGAAATCTTTCTTTAGTTTGAGAAATTAATATATATATATTAATATATAGCAATAGTATACATTGACTTTGAAATAGGATTCCGGGTTGGAAATTCTCTCATCTTGTGATAACTCATCAAAAAAACGCTTCGTTATCTTCCGCCTACTGTTTTTAAAACAGTTGTTACCCCCCACTCTTTTGCTAAATCTTTGGATTCATTTAGCAAACTATTAAATGAATTCTGATTTCTTAATTGGCACAGTCTATTTAAAAGATAACTTAATAAAATACTAGATTTCTGTAAGTCATTATTTTCATGCTGTAGAGCTTTAGAAACAGGATTAATAATTTCAAATAGGGAAGAAAAAAATGTAACGAGCACTAAGAAATCAAAACTCTCTAAAATATTAATTATACTTTTACATTCTTCACGTTCATCTTTTTTGTTTGAAATTAAATTTAGTTGGTACAAAGTTTTCATGATTAGTAAAAAATTTTTCTTTACTGCGTCGTTCCTAGAAGACCATCTGGTAGGACATACCTTTTTAAGGGTAATCAAATATTTTTCAGATGAATCGTCACTTAGCATAGCCCAGCGTTTTATACTATTTTTTCTAAATTATCGAAAAAGTCGATACTTCACGAACAAGTCTCGCAGCATCGTTCAAAACCAAGTTTAAAGCGTGCGCAGCACAATGAACATAATCGGCATTTGGAGCATGCTCTTTTATTAGGGTTTACATTTAGTCAAATCAATTCCATATTCTTTAGTCAAATTTAAAATGACAGTTTTCAGACCTGCTGCACTGCAATCGGTTACTGCTATAAATCCTAAAAAGGACTTACAGATTTTTATTCCTTTAGGCACATTATCATCATTTTCTGTAACCGAGATATATTTTGAAAAACTACAGATAGTTGGTCAATTTTTGACAAGTCCTATCCAGAATTATTGTCAGAAATGGAGCTTTTTTAATTTCTGAGATAATATTGTTCCTAACGGTGGTACCAAGCAAACTAATAATTTCGTTTTGAATCGTAGGGCTTAAATAATTTATTTCACCTTTCGGTTTTAGAAGAAGTTCTTTTAAAGTTGCATCATAGTTAGATAGCAGACGTAAAATTGCCATAAAATTGCCAGAATCAGAATCATGCCCCCTCAAAGGTAGATTACCAGATACTAAAGTAATTATAACATTAATTATACGATGCAGTACATCTCTCCAGAATGTAATTTTACTATCGATTTCACTTTTCAATAGAGTATCGATGGTATTTCCTTGCAACCAATTATTATAAGAGAGTGAGGCACTAATATGCTGCTGTGACTTTTCATGGTCAAGAATAGTTTGTGTGAAATTGCTTCTAACCGAAAAACCGTTAACCCAAGCAGAGGAGTACGATTTGTTTTGAGGATCTGCTAATAACCAACAGAAGTGACAGTACGTTTTGTTTAAAACGTTAGAATAACATAACCATGGTCTTATAATTTTTATGCCTACCTGATTGAAATATGAATAATAATAAGCCGAAAAAGGTCGGTTAACAGAAGAACAATATTGTTTGTACTGAATTACAATGTAATGCACATTTATATAAAGCGCGTAAATAAATAGTGCACTGCACTCCGTTGTTTAACATCCAATGCAAAGTACAACAACGTACACGTATATCGCGATATCGATGAAGGATTCTCGGGGACTCCCCGCTGAGTGAAATAAGTAAGGAAGAGTTAAGTTTGGGTGTAACTGAACACTTTATATTCACGCACCCAATTAGAAAATATCAGTACCTTGAGGTCTTGCAAAATTTTATATTAAACAAGTAAGGAAGGGCTAAGTTCGGACGTAACCGATTTTATACTCTTGCAACTTCCAAGAATCAAAGCCATGAGATAGGGTAGTATTATATCCCGATTAGGTTTAGATGATACTATATACAACCGTTAGGTGAACAAAACAATTATATTCTGTAGCAACAGGTTGCAAAAGTATAAAAATGTTACGAAAGAATTCATTAATTATGCGACGAAATCATGAGAGGATAATTATCAAATGCGTTACCTTATTAATTTATATTGAAGGTCTTGTACATGCATAAATCTATTAATATATTTTAATCGCGTCAACAAAATTTATAATAAAATCATACTTAAATGAGAACTGTATGATATACCGAATCGAAGAGGCTAAATTTATCAAATTCAGTTGACGTGGAAAACTCAACCAGAGGGTCGAAATTCTTCACATTAGGGATATGAGGTTTAGACAGATTTTATGCATATTTGGTAGTAAATCACATAATTTTCAAGAAAACATGTTCATATAATTTTATTAAAAGTCGTAAGGTCAGGTGGAAATTCAGAAACCATTATATTTACTATATTGTGGCCCGAGCTAGGTACATACTGATTTCACTAACTTTAGCATTGCCCGGGTATATTCAAGAACATATTTTCAAGCTACTTTATAAATAACTCATACACTGAACGTCATATTCAGCAAAATGCTTGTTAGAATAACGAAAATCTCTACATATATACATAGTACATACATATGTATATGGGAATTCGGAAATAGGTGTGGTATTGACTCAATTTTATCTATTCGGCATTACGACATATTATTAATAGAAAAATATGCTCTCTTAGTTACATTAAGGTACCTCTGATGGTTGTTTGAAAATCCTGTTATTAGTTGGGCACACGGATGAACCGTTAGGGGAAAAACATGCTTAAATTAATTAAGATAACTCATATACCCCGCAAAACGAATTCGGCTGTGCAAATTGACGTTGAGCAAAACCAAAAGCTCTGTCAGGATCGGGAAGGACCTCTCCGAACCGTTCGATACCAAACGGGGTTTCAGACAAGGCGTCTCCCTTTCATGCGACTTGTTCAATGTACTCTTGGAGAAGATAAATCGATCTGCAAAACTAAATAGAGAAGGTACCATCTTCTATAAGAGTGTAAAGCTGCTGGCGTACACCGATAATATTGATATCATTGTTCTCTACAACCGCGTCTACTTTCTCTTGAATGGATAAGGAAGCAAATCAAATGGGTCTGGTAGTGCATTAGGGCAACACGAAATATCTCCTGCCGTCAAACTAATAGTCGTCGCACTCGAGTCTTGGCTCCCACAAGACTGTTGACCATCATAACTTCGAAGTCGTAGATAATTTCGTCTATCTTGAAACCAAAATGAACAGCAACACTAATGTCAGCCTCGAAATCCGCAGAATAACTCTTGGGCTCGGACTGAGTAGGAAATTGAGTTGTAAAGTCCTCTCTCGACGTGCAAAGACCAAAGTCTATAAGTCGCTCATTATGACAACATCTGATGAGTCGACGTTTCGAGTTTTCGAGATAAAAGTTCTGCGGAAAATTTATGGATGGAACGAAGAGCTGTATGAGTTATATGAAGAAATTATTACGCCAATAAAAAATAATAAGAACACATATATGACCGTTATATGGGCTATAAAGTCAGCCAGAAGTTCGAAAATTAGGTATTTGGGGGTGAGGGAAATTTTTACCCGTTCCAACTCATTTTTGACATACAAACAAAATATCATCAGAAAGGGGTTCTCTGCTAATTTCAATCTCACACATTGGCCGATATATTCTGTAAAAAGTTAGCCATAGGCTCTTGGGTCCAAATTTTCGATATCTCGGGGCTTGAATAGGCACTATTTGCGCAAAGTTTTAATCCGAACATGGGAATGTCAAAAACATTTGATTAAAATCGATCGAGGAGATCCTGAAATATGTGATTTCCCCCAAATTTGCCGCGGGTGCTATAAAGTCTTCTTGTACCTGGATAGTCCAGTCATTTAAGCTTAAATTAGGTAAGAATCTCGGAATTCGATATACCCATTTATATGTCTGTAAATACTTGTATATTGACACCCTAAAGTTGTCTCAAAACCTACATATGCCTACGCCAATAAAGAAGAAGAAGTATCCAATATTGTACTTTCATTAAATGTTGTTAAGATATCTTACATATTGACCGATTAATAGATGTAAATTCTTATATAATTCATACAAATTTTTTTTTCACCGGTGTATACGGTGACTAGGGAATATTTTAGCTCATTGTATCCAGTTTTGATATTACAGCATCAGCATCATATACTATAGATAGAAACTCTCTGATTTTCATTAGGAAAGATCACGGATTGAGCAATATATAAGGTACAAAGTCACACGGATGTTTGAAAATACATTTGTATATTTGGTACAAGGGTACTAGAGGAATTTTGCACTGACATCATCCATTTTAGACAAGAGGATACACTGTTCTTAGAAAGTGAATCTTTCTGCATCTCATTAAGATTTTTTACATATTGAATGATGAATATAGATGCGGTGTACAGTCAACCAGAAGTTTGAAAATATTTACCATATGTTAGGTATATGTTCGCGATTACAGAAATTTTTGATATTCAAATTTTTGATGAGTTATTGAATGGCAATATTAATTGCTGATAATTTCCTTTATCTCTGATTTGTATTATATAAAGTAAAATTGTAAATTGTTATCTCAATTTCTACTCAATTTATTGCTTGCACGGGCAGACGGATAGACCGTCACCTGGATTTCAACTCGTCTTGTTATCCTTATCATTTATATACAGGTATATAACTTCATATCTATCTCGATTAGTTTTAGGTGATACAAATAATCGTTAGATGAACAAAACTATTATACTCTCTGTTGCAACAGTTGCAGGAGTATTACAAGTGGCTATACATAGAACACCTTTGGAAACACTTGTTTAATTTTTCGAAGTCTTCAAGCTTTACCCAAAGGCAACTGCTGATTGGCGACCATTTATCACATTATTATACTCTTGCAACCAGTTGCTACAGAGTATTATATTTTTGTTCACCTAACCGTTGTACGTATCACCTAAAACTAATCGAGATAGATACATATCTTCTTTACTGGCGTAGAAACCGCTTACGCGGGTATAGCCGAGTTAACAACAGCGCGGCAGTCGTTTCTTTTTTTCCCTACGTGGCGCCAATTGGAGATTCCAAACGAAGCCAGGTCCTTCTCCACCTTGTCTTTCCAACGGAGTGTAATACTTTCAGAGCTGGAGTGTTTTCGTCCATTCAGACGACATGACCTAGCCAGCGTAGCCGCTGTCTTTTAATTCGCTGAACTATGTCGATGTCGTCGTATATCGCATACAGCTCATCGTTCCTTCGAATGCGATATTTGCCGTGGCCAGCGCGCGAAGGACCATAAATCATTCGCATAACTTTTCGCTCTCGAAAACTCGTAACGTCAACTCATCAAATGTTGTCATCGTCTATGCCTCTGCACCATATAGCAGGACGGGAATGATGAGCGACTTATAGAGTTTTGCTTTTGTTCGTCGAGAGAGGATCAAAAGGGGTGTCTCTCATCCGAGGCTGTTGTTGATTGTTCATTGGGGGCGTTTTTTACGTGGCTGGTCCCAAACCCAGTGTAAAACCCTATGGAGGGGATGTTTCGTCTTCTCACTTTAGCTCACTTGGGTGAACTTCTAAACATGACTCCAACCTTCTATTGAGGTAGGTATAGGGTTATATATATGTATATACATATGTATAAATGATCAGGATGATAAGAAAAGTTGAAATACGGTTGACTGTCTATCTGTCCGTTCGTCCGTGCAAGCTGTAAATTGAGATATCTTGGTATATAGGTTCCTTAGTTAAAAAAAATTTCGAGTTCGTAGATGGGCGTAATCAGACCACTTCCACGCCCACAAATCGCCATTAACCTAAAACCAATAAAGTTCCATAAATAAGCATTAAATTAAAAAATAAAGCTGTAATTTGGTGCAAAGGATCGCAGTAGTAAAAGGCACGGCGCCTATGGGCAAAATTTTTTGAAAAAGTGGGCGTGGCTCTGCCATCTAAAAAATTTAATGTACAGATCTTCTACGGAATCTGACAACAACTACACCTACTTCCCATATAGGACAATTTTAAATCCCACTTGATTCGTTCAGTTTCCAGTACACAAATCAAGAAGCAATTAATATTAAGGGATCAAACTTTGCACGATCTTTAGTGTGTGCCACCTTATGACGTACAATTTTTTAAGTCCAATAAAAACTGTTCAAGGCCCTAGGTACCGAATATATAGACCCCGGTATCTATAGTTGACTTTTGATGGAAAATGTTGGTCAATGTGTAATATATATACCTGAAATTAAGAGATAATCCTTCTCTTATAATGGTATGTATGTGTGTCAAAAATGGGTTAAATCGGACCAATACTTCCCTTATAGTACTTAATACAAAAATTTTCGAACTTCATTGTGACTTTACCGCATATATCGGCCAATATGTCGGGCCATCAAAATTTGGCAATAACTTAAACATTTAAAAAAATACTGCTCACACAAGTAATTTATTTTTGTTTACTTCATATTTCTAAATTTTGTATATGCAAGGGATATGGATATTTTCTTAAGCCCTTGCGCCGTAAACAACAAATTGCTATTGAACAAATTTCTTCCCAACTTTCAACTGAACAGCGCCAACATCTGAACGTCCCCGATCGCTGTCTCGAGATTTGGTAGATCTATAATATACAAGTTTTAATTAATAAATTAACAATTCCAAAGATTTGTCACGTACATTTAGCAATGTGGTCTTATAACGTTTGCACTCCGTTCTCTTAAATTTGAATTTTACTGGATGACTTATGTTGGACGCCTTAATTATACCAATGCGATTTATACTGGAGTTTGTATTTGTCATCAAGCGAGAGATCTGAATTCAAATTAGAGCAAATTGAAAAAAAATTTAAATATTTTTATTGATTCAAAATAATTATATTGACGACGAAGAATGTAAGGTACATTCGATATATAACTAAACCTTTGTTATATGTTTGGAGACTTCTAAAGTATATTGAGAAGTTTTCCTACGCAGATCACAACACAGGTTTAAATTTTATGCTGAATAACAATAATTAATTGAAAGCATTTAGTTTTTCATTACTTTTAGAATTTGCTTTGGCCGACCTCCAAAATCTTCTGTTGGATGGACATACATTCACCTCACGCTACTGCGGCTACTCTATAACTATGTTATATAACGCGTATGAAAAAGTCCTAACATCGAACATTTTTTACAGAACAGATACAGCAGAACTTGCCTATAACTGATTGCTGAATAAGTTTTAGGATCTCCTCTAAATCTATCACTCTTTGTTAAAATGCTGTATTTTTTATATACCGACACATGTGGTCGTTCCTTGTGTTATACTAAAAATCCTAAAATTCGAAACTGAAATACCAATTTGTAGATATTGGGCTTGAATATATCATCAATAAAGAGACTGTCATAGAATTGTTATATATCCTCCTTCACTTGCTTGTGTCTGTTTCATATGTTGAACCATGTTGAAGGGTAAAAATTCGGATTGGACCTTACTATCAATGACCGTAACTTCTGTCCTCTATTCTCTGTTGGGAAGAAAATCTGTTTAAACAACCATCTCGGCCACATCGTGAATTTATACGGACCACTGTTTAGGTCTGACAGGCTGTCACTTATGTTTATTTTCCTTACCAACTGATCTATATTAATGCGCTTCACTACTCTGCGACTGCTGAAGTATTCGCTTTCTATAATCGGTTCGATATTTGTTTCCAGCGTTTTAATGCCCTTTACTTTTGGCCCGGTACTCTTGTCTGCCGTATCGAAGAGCCCTCTCGCCTCTGCCATCTTTATTAGATATTTGGCATTCAATTGTGTGATTTTAGTTCTTTTAATTAATGAAAGATAGCAACCAATTGAATGTTGTTTTATGCAGCCATCCTGATTAATACAAATATCGGGTATATTTTCGCACATAAATTCATCGGCGTCCGGCAGAACCACGTTATCTTCACTTTCATCTGCTACTCCACTCACTTCGACAATCCCATCTGATTTTGTCGTACCAGCTTCTGTTGGAGACTGCGCTTTAACTTTCTCCTCCGCTTGCGCATTTGGGGCACGTTTCCTCGGCGAACCCATTGCTGCAGCTGGTATATTAGCAACCTCTGCTTCGGCTATTGCTTCCAGGCGTTTTCGTTCCCTAAAGGCACTTTGATGCTTTCTTAACGATGTTTCGTTTACGAGTTTCACAATATAATCGACCATATCCTGATTCTCCGATGAAACAATTGAATGCGTTTGATAGAGTAAAAATTGTATTTGTGGTCTCGACATAGCCAATTGCAGTGTGAGTAGTTGTTCTTCCAGTATTAGTGAGACTCTACGTTTACCTTCCTCACTTATCTCTGATTCGGTGAGCACTTCTAACATACTCAAGTCACCGCCACGTGAACATATCAAATCGATTGGATCAGAAATTGCGCTAAAAGAGTTCGGCGGGTTGGCGAAAATACCGACGACACAGCCGAAACGTTTCGATTCTAATGGGAATGATGTGAAGGACTCTGCGAAAATGCGTATATTATTGACGCCAAGTATTTCCATGAACTTTCGATATTCTTTCAGATTTAGTCCTGCACCGTAAGCATAAAAATTGTTTAGTCGATTTACGGAATGGAACAGTGAAGCTAAATATGCTGTGGATCGTGGCGAAGAAATGTGCGTTTGTAATATGTCACCGCTCAATTGAAAGTAGTCGAGAAGTCTGGACATAACGGCTGGTCCATATGAGAAAGCTTTGTCCTAAAAAGAAGTAATATTAATAAAGTGGTGCAGGCGTATTATACGATAAAAAGTTACGAAAACTGGGGTAACGGTTCATAACCAAAATCTTCTTCCATAGAGTGAGTATTATAATTTATTAGATACATTCTAAAATATTATACCTAACGTAGTATGGCGTGCTAGCTGCAGCGGCGTTTGCCGTCTATCTTATGTGTAAGTTTAATACTCGTATGTATTATTACAACTAGTTGATTAATACTTTTAGAATTAATTTGTTTCGAGCAATCTGTATGGTTGATTTGATTGAAGTACAGTTTATTGCTCTGACTCTCATCACGTTGGAACAATGGGCTAAAATATGTTCGGTTTTTAGAATATTTCCGCATTCACTCTTTCGGGAGTTTTCTACAAAATTTGGTTTGTTATTGGTTGATTGTAAGTTCGTGTTTTGGCATGTTTGTTCTTCTATAGCTGCGTTTTTTGTTGTATATATTTGAATATATAGTGTTTATGAACCAGGATAATGATGAATGTTAATTTAGAAAACTGTAGGTTTAGTTGATTTTTCTGTAAACCACAGCGACGAATCGTGAATTGAATTTTAGTGGTAGGTGCGCTTCGCTTTGTTTGCATTTGCGAAAGATGTATTTATCATTAGTTCGGTTGGTGTAACATTCTAGAATAATTTTTACAATAGTTTAAAAGAATCTACATACGTATATTCTCTGACAACGGTAATTTTGCTTCTACGAGAATACATCTGGTCAGCTTGATAGTGGGCTTGGATTTTTTGTTAGCATTTGAACTTCATCCGTAAATGAAAAGACCGTATTTCAATTTTGAGAGAATCATGTATTAATATGAGCACTTACATGAATTTCTAAGAATTTTAAACTTAAAAATCAAATGATATTTAACCGAGATTCTAAGTAAGTGAGTCCTTAAGGTAATACAATGTTGATTAAAGTTAAACAAATATTACTCCAGGAATTCTTAAATTACTATCTACAAGTTCTATGATAATGTTATTAACTGTGCAATGGTGTTTACTACAGATATGTAATAATTTGTATTTATCAATAGATAATAAGATTATCGACTAGTATCCCTAGTTTCGTATGCACCGTCAGGATAGATAAATATACTATATGTTGTAGTACAATCGAGTTGAGTTTGTCAAATGCAGAGGTGAATAGGATTACTAATAGAGTGGAACCTTGTTGGTTGGCGTTAATAAGTGGGTCATAAAAGTCTTTACCGAGTTAAAGACCTTATGTCTAAGCTATCAAATCTTCAGTTGATGAATACATGTATTCCGATTGAAAGCTTTTTTGAAATTAGTCATTAGAATAGTGGCATGACTTCTTGACGAAGATACATATGTATTTTCAAAAGAGCATCAAGCGTTTCGTTTTTTCGATTAAATGCTGATTGATTATATGAGATAAGCTTATTTTTTGTTAAAAAGCACATAAGTCGTCACCTAAACCAGGTGTTTTACTCTTTTTCTGACTTAATGCGGCTTCAAATTCTTAGTGGGTAATTTAAAATTCGATATGTTTATTTGAAGGGCAATATACTCTGGATAATAGTTTGGTGATAATATGTTAGTTTTTTTGAAATGTATTCCGAGGAAACATTTCTCATTAATTGCTTCGGTTAGACTTAATTAGTAAATAGGCGTGAAAGATAGCACTTCCCGAAAGGGGCATACGTTTTTAATATATTTCTGTAGCACTCATGCTATACCGAATTTAAGGTGCTTCTAAAATATATTTCTCATTATAATATAGTAAATTATTTTCAGATATATATAAGTATGATTTCTTTGTACAGAAGCCTAACTGAATAATAACGGTCCGATTTTGTGGAATCAAGAGAATATATTTGGCTCGAATTTATTTGTTGTTAAGTTGGATTTTATATTTTTACTAGCTTTTTACCCGCGGCTTCGCCCGCAGTGGAGCCATTAAATAAGTGTGAGAGATAAAGGGTAAGGGTATAATAATAGAAATGAGTCAATATGAACTAAATTTTATTGCTTGGCTGAGATCAATAATTTTTAAAAATTACTACAGACAATGAAGTTTCAACACCTTAAAATATACGTATTGAAATGCAACAACAAATGTTAAAATATATTTCACCGTAACAAAAACAAATAATTCTGAATTCTAACAATTTAAAAAAATAAAATACAAAGTAATAATCTAGTGTAAATTCTGGGCATTAGATACACGTGAACAGATAACGATAGACGATATTGATATCATCGGCCTCAACACCCGCGCCGTTAGTTCTGCTTTCTCTAGGCTGGACAAGGAAGCACAGAAAATGGGTCTGGTAGTGAACGAGGGCAAAACGAAATATCTCCTGTCATCAAACAAACAGTCGTCGCACTCGCAACTTGGCTCTCACGTCACTGTTGACAGTCATAACTTTGAAGTTGTAGATAATTTCGTCTATTTAGGAACCAGCATTAACACCACTAATAATGTCAGCCTGGAAATCCAACGCAGGATTGCTCTTGCCAACAGGTGCTACTTCGGACTGAGTAGGCAATTGAAAAGTAAAGTCCTCTCTCGACGAACAAAAGCTAAACTCTATAAGTCGCTCATAATTCCCGTCCTGCTATATGGTGCAGAGGCTTGGGCGATGACAGCAACCGATGAGTCGACGTTACGAGTTTTCGAGAGAAAAATTCTGCGAAAGATTTATGGTCCTTTGCGCATTGGCCACGGCGAATATCGCATCCGATGGAACGATGAGCTGTACGAGATATATGACGACATTGACATAGTTCAGCGAATTAAAAGACAGCGGCTACGCTGGCTAGGTCATGTTGTCCGGATGGATGAAAACACTCCAGCTCTGAAAGTATTCGACGCAGTACCCGCCGGGGGAAGCAGAGGAAGAGGAAGACCTCCACTCCGTTGGAAGGACCAAGTGGAGAAGGACCTGGCTTCGCTTGGAATATCCAATTGGCGCCACGCAGCGAAAAGAAGAAACGACTGGCGCGCTGTTGTTAACTCGGCTATAATCGCGTAAGCGGTGTCTACGCCAATTAAGAAGAAGAAGAAGAAGAACAGGCTACATAAAGTTGACCATGAGAGAAGCATGGGTTTTCTAAATGCACTCCTGCTACCTGTAATGTTTGTCCTTGTGCCTTGTTTATAGTAACAGCAAAGCTAAGCTTGACGGGAAACTGAACCCTTTTAAATTGGAATGGAAGGTCAGTGGGAATAATTGGTATCCGAGGTATATAACACTATTTCCCTTACCGACTCCTGTTAAGATAATAGCACCAAGTATGTTCTGTCCCAATTTTGTTATCCGAAGCTTTGTTCCATTACATAGCCGAAGAACATCTAGATTTCGCATAAGCATTACTGGTACATTTAGTTTCAATTGAAGTTTATGTGACGGTACACCCGATAGTTCAAGTGAATTTAAAAACTCCACAGCATATGAAGTACTTAGTTCCGTATCTATAATTGTATCCATTGACAAATATTCCTTTATTTCTCCTTGAACCTCGTTTAAAATGTCAGTGTTGATCCTATTAACAATTTCATTTCTTGGTGCTAATATTGCTCTTGCACACAACCACTGATCACTACACGAATTTTGTTGCTATTCCGGAAAACATTAGAAATGAGATCCACATCACTTTCTACTAAGTTACAAAATTCTCTTGACAGTAATATATAGCCTTCAACGTCAACATCTAAACAACCATCACCAATTTTCAACAACATTTCTGCGTAAAGTCCTGAATCCACGTTATTATGAAGATGCACTCTCATATTCGTTTTCAGGCGGAGTTTTTCAACTGTCGACCATAAGCGTGATGATTTAATGCATGCTTGAATTTAATCTGCTGGTGTCCCCCTCTGAATCACTGGGAGGGTTTGACGGAAATCACCAGCCAATAAAACTACCATTCCTTCCATTATATCTGTACTATCTCGCAAGTCCTGAAGAGTCCGGTTTAATGCTTCTATAGCCTTCTTGTGAGACATGGTACTTTCATCCCACACTAAAAGCTTGCATTCTCGCAGCATCCTATAACCACAAAATTTACTGATTACCTCAAAAATTTTAATAGTTTTATACTGCATGTAATGACAAAAGAAAATAATAATAAATATAGAAAAATTACAAACATTTGAAACTATGTATATTCAATTGAATTAGATATTGTCGTCACCGCCGGTAATATAGTGGGACGGTATTACAGTATTCATTGTTGAAACTTCATTTTCACATTTATAATATTAGTATGAGTATGATTTGGATATACCAGTTTTAGGCTTCCGAGGCATTTTCGAAGAAAAGCAGAGTAAGACTTAACATCAACGAGTAAGATCTAAAGCTAACCACAAAAATTACGGATTACCTCAAAAATTTTAATAGTTTTATACTGCATGTAACGACAGAAGAAAATAATAATAAATATAGAAAAAATAGAAACAGTTGAAACTATGTACTATATTCAATTGAATTAGATATTGTCGTCACCGCCCGTAATACAGTGGGACGGTATTACAGTATTCATGATTGAAACTTCATTACTGTAATGCTAGATGGCGTTGAAGTAGCTAAATTTGACGATTTTTTAACAAAAAATTTTTTTATCTTTCTAAAATTTTTTTTTTCAATATGAAGTACCCTATTTTACTTCTAATATCTTCAGGAGTACATGTACAAGTTTCATGATGATCGGTTAAGTAGTTTTTGCGTGAAAACGTAACAAACAAACTTACATTCGCATTTATAATATTAGTATGATTTTTGTTTTGATTTCCATGCGAATTCCATGCGATTCGCATTTATAATATTAGTATGATTTTTGTTTTGATTTCCATGCGATCGTATCATTTTTTTTTTGCAACTTATATGCAGATACATAATTTGTATCATGGCTAAAGGCTCAACACTTACCGCTTACCTGAATGACAAAGTAATGCTGTGTGACTATTTTGGATTTGGTGAACTCGCCCTTATCTTGTGGTACACAAGATACGAATAGTGGACAAACATTATCCCAGCGATAATGATTTGTATCTAAAATGTGCGTGTTATCATCCTCCTGCAGAATATAGCCGCATTCGTGTAGAAATTTATCAGCTGAAGTTTTATCACTAGATTGTGAATGGAAAACAATGCAATTATTTATAGCAAAAAAGGGGTCGAATTTGTTTACATATCTTGCTATGTGCATCTGCAACTATTATACTTACTACGAGGGAGCTTTTTTATCAAACATATACCTTTTTCTTTCAAGCAATATAATATTATTAAAATACCGATAGGATTACAAATCTCTATCGTATGTAATTTTAAAAAAATTAAAAAACATGTAAGGCAATGCTAAGTTCGGATGCAACCGAACATTTTATACTCTTGCAACTTGCAAAAATAAAAACCAGGGAAATACTTTAAGGTGTAAAACCAATCATATGGAGAAAGTCAGCCAGTTGTTCGAAAATTTTTATATTAGTAATTTAGGGGCTAGGCCAAGTTTTCGCTGAAATTTATCTATTTTAGGCACAAAGATACACTCTTATGAATAAAACACACCCTTTTATTTTAATTGGGATAACTCACATATTAGGCGATATATGCAGTACAAAGTCACCCGGAATTCTTTATATTAAGTTTATGGGGGCTAAGGGATATATTGGTCCGATTCGACCAATTTTTGACATACAAACAGAGAAGGATTATACCTGAATTTTAATTATCTATCTCACACATTGACTGATATTGTCGGTCAAAAGTCAACTTTATCTAATGGGGTCCACATATCCGGTACCTGAGTAGGGTTTTGAACAGTTTTGGTTGAATTTGGACAATTTTTGGTCAAAAGAATAGCACCTTTTATTCCGTTATATTAATTACATCTTGATTTGTTTACTGAAAAGTGAAAGAATCAAATGGAATTAAAAATTGTGTTATATGGGAAGTAGGAGTGGTTGTAGTACGATTTTGCCTATTTTACGTACTCAATTTAGCATAAATCGGTGAGTCGGGTCCTGAGATATGGGATTTCACCAAAAAGTGGACGGTCTAATTTATAGATGGTACCGTTATATGGGGAGTCAGCGGGTTCCCATTTCCATTTACACAGTATCGGTAGAATTTCTCATAATATTTTTGCTAATTTGGATGTTTTAGCTTTGGTAGTTTAGGAGATATGTACATTCAACTTATTAGAGAGCAGGGCTAAGCCTACTTTTTCAAAATTTTTTACCAACAGATGCCCGTTGCTACTGCGATTTCCTGCAGGGAATCCGCATACCAAGTTTCATCAAGATATCTTAATTTTACTCAAGTTACAGCTTGCACGGACGGACGGATAGACAGATAGTTACCCGGATTTCAAGTTTTATCATCAACCTAATCAGTTATATATATATATATATATATATATATATATATAGATAACTATATATCCATCTCGCTTAGTTTTAGGTGATACGTACGACCGTTATTTGAACAAATCTATTACACTCTAAAGCAACCGGTTGCAAGAGTCTAAAAATGTTGGCAGCTGTATTCTATAGATGTTCTTAAATTTTCATTCGCTATAATGAGTCGATACAGTCATGTCCGTATGTCTGTCTGTTCCTCCATATAAGCGCGAACTATTCCTTTAGTTTTTGAGTTATTCGTATGAAATTTTTTCAAACGTTCTTTTCTCACCAAGTAGTTGCTCACTTCTTGCCGATATCGGACCATTATAACATATACATACATATGTATGTAGCTGCCGAAATGGAAATTATATTTCATATAACGTTATGTTTATCTCTCACAATCTTATATTTGGACGTTTTTACTTCGAAGTATTACTTTGATATACGTATAGTGAAGTGAGTGAAAGTGCTTTATAGCTTATTTAAGATAGCTTTTGAATATAATTACCGCAATAAAAAAGGATTTATCCAACCCGTTACCATTGTGTTTGATGCTGCGTTGGCGACCTTTTCATTTTGTAGGTGAATAGGCAATAACTTGGAAAGGCTAAGTGCATTGAATTTTATTCTCATTCGGGCCACTGAGGCTGCTAAAGGTTTTCGAAACTTCCACAGATGTTCGGCAATTTCTGCGAGCAATGATATACGGGTATTATAAATGTAGTGATGAATATTGTTGTGCTATATTTGTTTATTGCATATATAATATGATTTATTATTTATTTCTTTCATATTCACCTTCTACATCTGATTCGCGAAATAATTGATACTGCAAGTCGATTTCTTCAGAAAAACGTTGCTTAAAGTTTCGTCTGAGTAATTCGTAAAACATTAACCAAATGCGGTTCTCGTCACTTTTACACTTAAACGGTGAAATTGAAGAGTTATAGTTTAATTTTTTTTTTAGAATATTTATACTTGTAAAATTAAAGTTAGATGAAATGAAATGATGATGTTCGATCAGTTGCTTAAAATCAGCAGCATATATAATTGGAATTTGTTCCTTTCTGTAATAATTTTATCCGAAAATCTAAGGGTTCTATAAGGTTGAAGTCGGTTGAGGGGTTCTGAAAACTTTTCCATGTAGAAATAAGGTACGAAGCTTGAGATTGTTTGATAGCAATTAAAACAGACTTTTAAAGTTTGAAACTAGAAGTCAAACACCCGCGCTAACACTCTGTTACTGTGCTCCTCTAAGTCCGTATCTATACAAGAACTTGGAGTAACATTAGCTGGTTATAATTTCAACCATTATATAGTCATCAACGCGACTGTAACACAGCATAAAAATGTTTTTCTCGAAGATATTTTTGTGAAAAGTTTGTTGCAAAAATTAAAGTCCAACTAAATGATAAAATTTGAAGAGGGCTATATTATCTCACGATGAATAGTTATATACCGATTTAATAATGAATTTTTTGGTAACATAATAAAATTGAAACCAAAAAAAAAGTTATTAATGTCTTACCTCTGGAAATTGTTCATAAAAATTAATATCATTGAGGGAATTTGAAAGGACGACTTTATCTGCAAATATAATGAAACGATATAGAAAGTAAAAATTTTTAATCCGAATGATCTAATATTATCGCATAATCAGTAGCAAGTGTAGTTATAGCGAATGAAAGATTTAAATGTTTATTTACTTACATCGAAAGACATCATATATCAGTGAATAGACTTTCCTCATTTCATGTTCATTTTCGAACTGTACTTTCTTCGGTGCCTTTGCGAGTAGTTTTGCAGCAAGAGCAATAGTTTTTAAATTCCAAAACTTACTCTTGTTTTTTAATGATTTGCCACGAATTTGTTGGCATTTCTTTTTCTGCGTTTTATAGAAACCATTTGGCGAAACGTTAGGTGAGATTTTTGGAGATATATTTAAAGCGCTTGACAGATGGTCGAACGAATGTGTGTCTTTGCGCACAGCGACATAGTCGACCTCACTGAAATTAAAAATATTTTAACCTTTAATAATTACCTTTTGATAATCAATTTAGTTAATTTAGGAATTTTTATATGAGACTTGTAATTCATAGATGGATTATATCAGAATTGAATGGTGATTATGAAGACAGAGTGTAAAATAAGTGTAATATAAGACATTAAATTAACTCTGACCGGCGATGTTAGGTGAGTGAATGTGACTGAGATGGAGGCATCTTAACTTTTATTGAGTGTCCAAAAGTAACGTTTCAAGAAACCGCAGCGTATTTGAGAGCTTCCATTGAGACGTTACTTACTTAGCCGAACTACCTTAAGATAGCTAAGGCTGGAGCTTTGTATAAGATCTAGTGAAGAAATATTCATTATTTTTCCATTAAATTGAAAGTTTTATTTACCATAGTTAGAAATCTAAATCACAGGTCTGTTTGGTTTAATAGCTTGTTGATTAGACCTTATAAATCATCTATAACACAAAAGACAGGTAAGCTGCAGGTGAAAATATTCGATAGAAAACGATCTACAATCGGTTAGATAGCGAGTATAGAGGAATGAGGTGGACGAAAAGAAAATGGATTACCATTTGTTCAATTTGACATCCAATTTATTGTTAAGCTTGGAACCAGGTAAAATCACAATAGGCGTTACGCCGTTTATTTTAAAGTAAATTGTACTGTAAAGTCCCTTCTTGCGAACAAAAAGAAAACTCCATATATCTGTTATAAAGTTGTTCTAATATAATATATATAATAATATATTGAGGAAACGCTGCGATGATTTCAGTACTGCGTGGCTTCCCTTGACGTGGCAAATTTTCAACTAGCAAAGTGAAGTAATAAATGCTGTTTCCATGTGGATTCAGCCAAAATCACTCAGGTGGTTAAAGCGTCAAAGAATCAGTGCACTGAAAATAATTATTCGATGACAGTTATGATATAAGCAAAACTCACACTCCACTATCGACGGCTTCGTTGACGCGCTTCTGAACCTCCAAGAGCCGGTAATACATGCGCTCCTGCCAGTCAGCATCACTCGGTAAATAGATAAGTGTTTGACTCTCGCGTGTGCTAACTAGTTCTTTAAAAATCGTTGGATAAACCGAGAAGATATCCGCTAAACTCAAAAAGAACAAATGATTGGACATTTTTTACAGTTACTCCGTTACCGTTAGCCTTACGGTGCCACTGTACTGTGGCACCTGCAGATCACAACTAAATATTGTACTATTCCACTAGTATTGGCAAGCGCAGGTGATAAATATAAAATAGAAAGCAAAAAAGTATAAATCATATGGCGTATACATATAATCGTATATGCAAATATAGGCCATTTGGAGGTCGCGCCAAACATTACAAATCGAACTTAGCGGTAAATGAATTCGTGTTAAAAGTCAATTCAATATTTTAACTTATGTATAAATACCAGCTAATATAGTTTACCCTACAATTCTCATATCTATTTAGTTCTCATGCAATACCACAGCGTTAACTAAGTACTGTATACCGATTATTTGTATGTATGTTTGTTTGTATGACAGCACTTTCTCGTTTGCATTGTAAAAATATGGCCCGCACAATTGTAAGTGTGATTGGTAAAAGTGATGAAAACGTCAAATCGTCAACAAAGCAATTTCTCACTATTTCTAGATATTAAGGCCTCAATTGACACACATACATACATACACTCATCCAAATAAACCTTTGCATTTTTATGGTTGCACTAAATTGGGTATGAGAAGGCAACTGCCGTGAATCGATATCCATATTATTGGCAATACTTAGCGTCAAGCGCCAAAATATGTAAACGTTTTCCCAATAAGTAAAAATGTGGCTAAGGATATGGTTCCTCTCACGCAAGGGCACAACGCCTGTTACATATTATTGTTATTATAACGAAACGATTTCGTTTTAATATCTCACAACAATAATATAATAATGTATGTATATAATGAGTATCTTTTAGAAAATAAATACTTTGAACTTCGTTATTTCCAGCATGAAACCACACTTAGAGGCTTTTTGTGTTTTTACCAAAAAAATCACAGTCGTCCAATTTTTTTTAACCAAGTTCAGAAGATATCAACAAAATTTAAACCTAATATTATTCATCCCAGCTACTTGGAATCCATTTGTTGTCCTTAGATGCCTTAAATTGTTGTTCTTATTTTATTAGTTTATGGAATTCGATAATTTGTGTAGTATTTCTTATTTCAAAATGTAAACTACACTTGATACAAAGCACAAAGTCATTTGTTTCTGATACGGCTGGTAAAATAAACTATGAATAAGTCGCTTATCCACCACTAATTGCTAAACTGAAAAAGTGGTTCGATGGGAATGCTTGCACTGAAATGAAGAGGCCAAAATAAAAACAATACCTCTCCCAAAGCTGTCAAACCGGAAGCAAAATATTGCAGGATCGTTGCTGCAAATGCTCACTATATACACATATAGAATTTATACAATTTATAGGAAAATTATATCATTTTGAGTAATGGTCCTTTATAGGGACTTCTAACAGATTAATCAGATTCTTTTTACCCTGCTTCCACATGAGCCAAGTTAACAATGTTATAACATAAGCTGGTAAAAGTATTTTCATGGTTTGAACACCAATGTACATTATCTAAATTAAGGGAAACCGCCCAAGAACGTATTATACGAGTTGTTGTATAATTATTACGATACATTTATATTAAATATAAGAATATTTCTTAAATCACTATTCAGAGCATACATGTAAAAATTTTATAAAAAAAAACAAATATTATATATACATATATAGTATATATGAGCCTTAGGATACGCAAATTTCATATGTATAAGTAAAGGAGAGGTATAAAAATATACTTTAAATTTCTATATAAGCGACTAAACTGAAGTTACGTTAGTGATGGCGGTTGATATACAGAGAAAAAGATAATAATTTTTCATTACTAAACAATTTTAATCTAATATTTTAAAATTTAATGTTACTGTATTTACACTATATTTTATATTTCATTTTGGTGAAGGTAAGTGCTCTGAAAACCTTATCAGAACCTTATTAACACCCAGTCGCTTTAATTGCGTATCATATTGAAAATATGAATATCTGAAATATCTGAAAACCCTCTTTTTATGGTATTTTGAAAAACATTTTCGAATCTTCAAGAGTATACTCGTTTGTTTGTCGCTTAAGAATTTTATTTTAAATTAAGAAGTTTTCTAAGCTAGTCCCCCGATATTTTTATATTTCATATTTTTACTATTAATTTTTATCATCTGTTTATTTATACTCTTGAAAGTACAAATAATAAATTTAATTATGGGTCCTTGAAATAGGGAAGGAAAAAAAACGGCAACGTTGTCGCCACGATTTTTTCGTTATGATGATTAAAACAAAAAAATTATGTCGGGTTCTTGATTAACATAAGTGTGATTATCATATAAACCAACAAAACTGAAAAACTCATAAAATGGATGTCATCCAAAAATCAAGGAAGATTTTTCACTTATGTTTTAACGTTCCCCAATTGTTTAAAAAGAAAAGATTGGTTATACCAAATTTCAAGTATACCGACTGATTAGAACTTGAGATAAAACTTAAGCGGCCGGGTTTCCACCGCACTAAATTGGATGTAAGTTAGAATATAATATGGTTTTTTTTAAATAATTTGTGGAGATCTCTAAAAAAACTGAATTACCGAAACATAAAAAAATATATATATTTTAAATTTTAAATTCTACGCCATTAATTCGGGTTTATTTATAAGTTCAGAGAAAAAAATGTATATTTATACAATTTTCAAAAATGTGTTGGCAAGTTTAGCGCTTAAGTCTTCTGTTTTAATTTGATAAAAAAGTGCAGCAAGTATTAGCTGAAAATAAATTTTTGTTTTCATACAATTTATACGAAAACAACTCAAAGAGCTTTACAACGGTAAATATATGTATACAACACAACTTAGTGTTAGCAACATACTTACTCTTAAAATTAATTCAAGTAGTGAAGCCTGGTTGCGCCGATTTCTTTCCACTTGCCTCAAACAATTTAGTATGCAAACGGTGTCACGTTATATTATCATTTCCGCATCACGTCCACCATAACATATTATCACTTAAATACACAAAATACATACATATGAGCATTTGGGCATGTATAAGCAACTTGACGCGCAGTAGCAACCACGCACAAATTTGCTAATAAAAGTAGACAATTTGTCAGAATAAAGATATAGGAATGCTGCATTCCAAAAAAGTGAAACATCCCATTGCGGGAAGTCCTTATATCCGGACACCTCCCATAACCGGGAAAATTTCATGAGCACAACGTGTTCACTATTATTTTCATACTAAACCAATTTCTAGAACTTTCCCCTGCGATTGGCTGGCACCTTGTCGTGGAGCAGGGACTTAATCGTAACGTCATTCAGTCCCTCTTAAACGGTGTGAGTGGTTCTCTTCAGACGGGAATCTGACAGAGCTGCCACCTCTTCCGTGCCCATTGGATAATTTGCAGCAGCAGAAAAAATTTGCCTTGGAATGTAACGGTGGCCTTACCGCGTCAGAGGCTAGTCGACAGCAGTATCGAGGATGCCGGATGGAGTCACAACATCACCATAGATGATGAGAGATACAAATTCACTCGAATCGAAGGGTTCTGGTTGAACTTTAGGTTCAGCACTAAAACATCTGACTTGCAGTGGTCTATTTTCCATTACAGATAGCTACAGCATGGGTACGTCGACGACATTGTCATAATGGCAAGAAGTAAATTTCAGAGTATCTTCTGCGACGTAGTTCAAAGGAACTTTAACCTGCCAAACGGAAGGTACGATACGGTAGGGTTAAGTATCAATCCGTTAAGAACAACCATCATCCCTTTCACAAAAAGAAGATCTTTTTCAGGCTTGAGAAACCTAACTATTGGTGGCAGGGAGTTGGAGGTGTCTAAGGAAGTAAAATATCTAGATCTCACATTAGACTACTCCTTACGGTAGAATAGGCATGTGAAAATAATACTGTCTAAGGGTACAAAAGCTTTGTAAGCAAATGCCTGGCTGGTGGATTCTGGGGTGTAAGCCACACATTATCAGATAGCTGAACATCATGAACGTGAGGCTTATTGTTACAAATGGAGCGGTGGCTTGGGCATCGAATGCATTGCCGATTTCAGTGGGTCTTCAACTATCGACGCTACAAAGACTTGCCTGCATCTGCGCCTCTGGGGCAATGCGCATTTGTTCAACTTCAGCACTTGAAGTCATGCTGGAGCTCACACCGCTCCATCTAGTGATCAAACAGATGACGAATTATACCATGCTGTTCATGGCAGCAGAGGGATATGGAAAAGAGGGGATAATTTCGTTTCAATAAATGAAATTAGGAGGAAACTTCACTGGCCCTTCTTCCAAGAGTTTAAAGTTACTCTCGGTAGTTAGGTGGAATGGAATGATTTCGCACTTGACCTACTATTGAGGGGCAGCACTATTCGGTGGTACACTGACGGCCCGAAGACACCGTAGGGCATTGGATCAGGAATTGTGGGACCTCATACCAAGTTTGCTCTAATCATGGGATGTTTTCCGAGCAGAAGTCTTTGTTTTAATTCAGTGTGCAGAAAGTCTCCAAAGCCGCGGGCCGGGACATAGAGAGGTAGTAGGGCTGGCCGACGAACTCGCCCGCTCCGTTGCGGCTTCCAAGTTAATAGGGTCAGAACCATTTAATGTGGTAGGGTCCTATATCACCATAAAGAAGCTGCTCCGCACGGAGAGAAAGAACGGTTATGCGCCATGCTAAACTGTTATTGGGAAGTTACGTCCTAGCAAGGTTTATCATATCCTTGACAAATTGCAGGCTCAAGAAACATCTATCCAATATCGGCATGGTTTCCTGTGCAAACTGCCGGAAACTCCGAAACACTTGATTCTAGATTGCACATCTATTTGTAGATGAAGGCTCAAGGCCCTTAGATCTATTACGTGGATACGGATCATATAACCTCAATAGCGCCCAGAATATTCCTTGGGAAATACATTTGATGGATAAAAGGGCGCAGTATACCCCAGGTCGCGCTGCAAATCTCATCTTATTTCCATTCTATTCTATGACCGGACAATATCTTGTAATATTTCGTTCAAATCGTCTCTAATAAGCGTCTCTGGTTGACATTTTACATCTTAAGGTATTTTCCTTGCTTCGATTCTTCCAAGTTGCAAGAGTATAAAGTTTTCGGTTGCACTCGAACTTAGCTCTTTATTACTTGTTATTGATGTTGTTGTCGTGTGGCTTCGGTTCTAAAATTTTTGGTCACCGCTATTGAAAAGAGTTGAGTTACTTATCTATGAATATAACTAATACACGTTCATAGGTATGTATATACAAACATATGTATTTGCCTTTCCTATATACAAATAATAATACAAAGAGTTGAGTTACCTTTAATTTTGGTGAATCGATTCTTGGATATTTATTAAACTTAGGTGTACGAGTATAAGTATATAAACTGAGGAATGTGACCTATGATCAGTAGTAGTAGTTGTGTACCACAATATATTATAAATATTTTTACAGCAACCATGAGTAACATTCAAACAAAATATCCTAACTTTACAAAGGGTAAATCTAAATTTTTATGATAAATTTTAAAAATAAAATAAATTATTCGCTGAGACATAGTATGGTACAACGATGATTGTACCTATGCGTAGTGCTCCATTTTAATCATGGCATTCTAAATCATGCAGAAGCTTTAAATAACGAACAAAGGCCAGGTCGGCCAGAAGCTAGTATTGGTATTAAATTGGTGAAAAAAGTCCATAAAATTATTACTACGAAAATGTTGGCTCATGGATTAAATACGAGTAAAAACACTATTTTGAGAGTTTTAACTGAAGATTTGGGTAAAAGCAGGGTTTGTTCCAAAGACCAAAAAAGTGAACGAGTTTTTGATGATAAAACGATATATCATAATTTGACTATATTCTATTTCCATAACTAAAAAGAAATATTTCATGATGATATCCCAGCCATACAAGCAGCCGTAATCGAAATGTTGTAGAACATTTCTATAAATCACACAAGAAATAATATACATACATATATGCGCTGGTTGATCGTTCCAAAAGTTGCATTGAGTCTAATGTCATCTATTTATTGTGAATAAATAATAACTTTTTTTTATTATACATCCAAAAAGGGGTGTAGTTTTTAGAAATTACTGTTACGACAACCATTAGTACGAGTAGTAATCAGTCTACTATATAATAGCCAACTAGCTTTACATAGTCATAAACGCTTATATAGTTCGTGGCCTCAACCAGAAATCACTGTGAGAGAACGATCCTCGCAGCGTTGGACTTGTCAAAAGCCTTTGGCACAGTCAATCACACAACGCTACTGCAGGACACTGAACAAACTACGCTCCCTCCGTACTGTTTCGAGGAGAAAAATCCAAAGTGAGAAGAATTAAACAGGGGGTTCTGCAGGGTGGTGTCATCTCCCACTACTGTTTAACTTTTACATCTCGAAACTTCCACAGTCGCCAGAGGGAGTTTCCATAACCTCGTACGCTGATGATTGCACGATATTGACGTCGGGCAATGGAATCGATGGCATGTGTTCAAAGGTAAACGGCTATCTCTCCGACCTTTCCCGCTTCTTCTCTGCACGGAACTTAACACTCTCCCCACCAAATCCACAGCGACCATATTTACCAACTGGCCGAAGGAGTACAAACTTGAGCAATCGATGACGTCAAGATTCCGATTGGCAATAACCCTAAGATTTTAGGTGTAACTTTTGATAGTCTATGCTCCTTCACTCCTCATTCGACCCCGATTATCGCCAAGGTACAGAGCCGCAACAAAATCCTCAAGTCGCTAGCCGGCAGCACATGGGGAAAAGACAAAGAATCGTTGTCGGCAACTTACAAGACAATCGGCCAGCCGGTCCTCAACTACGCCGCTCCAATATGGTCGCCTGGATGCAGTGGAACGCAGATGAAGAAGCTACAGACTTGTCAGAACACTGCACTCCGGACTTCGGCAGGATCCCTCTTGATCTTTCCCATTGAACATCTATATAGTGAGACGCTTATGCTCCCAATTAAGGAGCATAATGAACTCCTCTTCATGCAGTTCCGGCTGGGAATTTTCGCAGAAATCACCGGCAGCCGCCTGTTTGGAGCGCAACCGCTTCCTAGGAACATTAAGAGGTCTTTCCTCAATTACCTCGACGACATCGAATAATACGCCGACCGGACTTCGGACGAAACTAATCCCCGACAAGCACTGATCGCCATTCACAGCGCAGCTATCAACACCGTCATCGACTACCTTCCAGTGAATGGCGTTCTTGGAGTCAAATCACCACCCATTGCAGACGAAGAGCTCGAGTTGGCGCGAGAAACGCGAGTGACTACTGCGCAGCTTCGTTCTGGATATTGTAGCAGGTTAAACTCCTACTTGTGCAGAATAGACCCCGACTTATGATATGTCCTTCGTGCATATAGTCTCCGCATGACACTGGTCACTTCTTTGCATGTCCCGCCAACCCCACTCTGACATCTCTCTCCCTTTGGTTCGACCCCGTCGAAACAGCACGTTTCTTGGACCTCTCGTTAGATGACGTCGACGACAACTTAGATAATCCTAACATGGATTGAATAACCGTTAAAACAAGAACAACAACATAATAAAGATATAGAAGTCAACCATTTCATTCTCTTAACATCTCTTTCCCCGGGGATTTACATCCATAAAAGCTTTGTATACAAGTTTGTAGTGATCACACTTACACTACTCCACAAATTTGAAGAATACAACCTATACGTATCTAAATGTTTGAATCGTATGTAAATGTATAATTGTGAGATATTTAAAGCCCACAAAATAACTCTTGCCACTTTCGGTAAAGAAAGTAAAAATAAATTATTTGTAAACCCAACCTTGGTTTTTCAACGTTCACCTGTAACATATTTACTCACATACCAAATTCTTAGAAAAAATATAATACACAAAACAATTTGGTTAAGAAGCATATTTATTAAATAAGATTTATGTTTATATGTTTATTATATAAAACACTGAGCTACAATAGAAATAATGTAGTAAAAACTTATAACATAACCTTTAATACATAATCCATAAAAATACTTGAATAATCTACAATTACATACATATTTTACCGCCACGTGGATGAAAAATACTTTGTCCTTATATTGTGTTATTTTATTTATTAATATTTTTTATTCATTATTATACTTTAATTTAATATTCATTTTAATTTTTTTATTTAATCGGTGTACACTTCATTTTATACACGATCTGCTGGATGTTATACATATATATATATAATATTATGTATGTATGTATACATAGGCCTATATATATGCGAATGATTTAGTTGTATGTGTATGTATGTTGGTTTCTTGTTTTTTTCTTTTTCTTTGTATATAAATTTAATTATATTATATATGTATGTATGCGTATTGAAATAAATACGATGAGCAAAATAAAGACAAAGCCAATAGTGGTAACAATTTGCATTCAGTTGTCTGTCTGCATTTGTTTACGCGTGAGTTTATGTGAATGTATTTGATGAATGTTTTTATATGTTTATTTATGTATGCAGGTGTGGTTTTTAAGTTATCTTTTTTGTATGGTATGTTTGTTTTTGCTTTTTTGCTTGACTGCATGTTGCGAAGTGCGCATGTGTAGTGCGCTAATGCAACTACATTCGCATGCATGTGTAGATGTACGTATTTTATGTAATGTTTGATGTATTTATTTCGAACTTTGAGTATTTTTATTATTCATTATTAATTACGTTCTTTTTCACAATGATTTCTTTGATTCTAGTAAGAAATTACAACTCTTGTAGCAGCATTTTATTTTGTTTTTTGTTTTGTCAACTTCCAAAACACAATGTTCATACGATATAATTTTTCTTCATTACATAATTTATATATTTGCACACAAATTATATAATTGATTATAAAAAATAAAATTAATTACATTTAGGCTTAATGCATTACTGTTTTTTGTTTAAATATTGTTGTTTTTATTATTTGGGAGTGAAATAAACAATATACCTAATTATACAGTAAAAAATGATAATTACACAAATGAAGAAAGTAAAATGAAACAAAATTAGAAGTTAGAATCATCCATTAACGTCAGATGTTATTTCGCTTTTAACTAATTGCAATTTCTTATACATTATGTATAATTTCTTTATAATTTTATGCTAATCGTAATATATATAAAAATGTTTTCAAATTTATTGTATTATACTTTTGGGTGTATGATTATTTTTGTTTTTGTTTTAAATGCATGTCCTTTACAGTTGTTCTAAGTTTACCGATATCGATATTTACTTTGTTTCCTCCTTCTCCTTATTCTCCTCTGTGATCTCTTTTTCATTTGACTGCAAATAAAGATTAAGAGATTTATGATTTAATACTATATATTATTGTGTTTGAAATACTTATAGGTATATAAGATAATAAGATAATTTATGTTATTTCCTTAAACTTAAGACCTATTGACTATAAATGTTTAAAAATCCGAAAAGCCACATTTGCATAACATAGACATAAAAGATATACCATGACTTTTACTAGGCATTAATATTCGTGTATTAGTTTAAGTAAAGTTACGCGTCTTTAATGAAATTATAATTTCACGACGACAGCAGCCATTCGACAACAGAATATCATATTGAATTTTAGGAGAGAATATCGTCTATATATCGCAGACAATTGTGTATATAATCAAATATTACGTATGTATATCAACCCTTTTTGTAGTAAGTACGTACGTGGAGTGATCTGCGACCTTGATTGAATTCATCATACCATCGACATGGATAAAGGGATGCCTAACTTATCCCGGGGTGAGAGCGTCTCAAAATTAGCGTTTCAGCATTGCTGCCAGATCGGACAAAATAATAATTTTTGAGCATTTAAATTAAAACATTCAACATTTATTACAACTAAAAATTGCTCTATAGTGATCGTTTACCATATGGAGAACTATTAAGATCTCTTTATTGTATATTAAAACTGACTTTTGAACTTTCAGGAAAACCAATACTATGCTGCACACATTACAAAAAGTTTCATCAATGAATTTAAATTTCGCAAAAAATCGCTGCATTTTAAACAATTTTATATAATACATATGTACACATTTATTAGTTATGGAGTATTTTGTTTTAAGAATTTCCATTGCATATTGATGCAGTAATGTGATTGTACAAATGTTTGTAATTGTATTACTTGGCTTAGGGCAACATGTTGAAAAATGATTTTCTCCATATCTGCTCAACCTCCATCTGCCAGCTAAATTCTGATAAATTTTAACGAATAAAGCTGCTGTAAAATACATATACGTCGCTAATTCATTATATATTGTATATATTAACACAGTTTTGTTGGTTCGCAATACAAGTTTTGTGAACTATTTTTTCCACTTGATGACAATAATCAAACTATTTATAGGTAAGCTAACGACAATTTGGTGAAAACGGTTCAGTCAGTTAAATCTATCATCCAGTTAAGCTACCAGCGGCTAAGATAATATTTACCGTGTATTGAGGAAACAGCCTTTAAATGCTGCTTTCTTATAAAGTAAGAACTAAAGCTATATTATTAATATATTCCAATTATACCATTTTTTTATTGAGCAATGCTGCCTAATGCTACGAATAGTGCTTCCCAAAAATATAAGGGGGATTCTCTTGCTATTGTAAAAATCCTATACCGAAATATACAAGGTCACGAGAGCACCCATTGCAGAATCTAGTGATATATGAACGGCTGATTCTATCAATTTATTGTAAATGACTATTGTGCATGGCTATTGTGAATTGGCGCACCTTCTGCATTCATTCTTAACAAAAAAAAAAAAACTGTAACAAATCTTTATAATTTAAATAGAAATCATAAAATCTATTTAAAATTTACCTTCCACAACAATTTAACGTCAAAATATGTATTTAAGTAAAATGACAGCTAGCACAGGGTTGCAATTATTTTTTTTACGTGTCATTGCATAGGTTTTGGTCTGATATATTTTACAGTCATTGCAAATAATTTTTTGCGTGTGTTTGTTGATGTGCCGTTGCCCCAAGAGGAAAATTCTGCAATTCTTGCAGTGTGCAAGGGTTTTGCAAGATCAAGAGAATACCCCTATAAAGTTAGGGTTGTTAGCCGCGTTTTCAAATATACTGGCTTTTATAGTAATCCGCAAATAACAATCTTGTTTCAGTATACAGCAACTATTATCTACATATATAGTACATCTATTTACTTGTACGTAAGTTTTAATGTATCACTTTTTTTCGGGGTAAACTCCTAAACGAATGACCTATATTAGTAAAACTTAGCACACTGTGTCCAGTTTGATCCAAATTAAAATATAGGATAGTTTATATCTCAATAATATATATAAACTTTTCAGTATATTGCCAATAGAAAAATCTTTTTTTCTATTGCCAAATATTTATATCAATCATTTTAAAAATTAAACATTAAGTACAATTACTTGGTCTCTTATACCGGCAATAACATATTCGTCTTTATTTGTTAACAATATAACAATATTTTCACCCTATTGAATAGTTTTGTTTTAAATAGTATTTCATTTATACTATAGCCACAGCAACTCGTGGGCGGATCTTATAATAAAGATATAATTACCGTAAGCAGCTTTCTTTGGATATGCTTGATCGTGCGAATTCCGATCCACATTCATGCAGATCATTATAACCGCCGATGAGACATGGGTTTATGACTTTGACATGCAAACAAGTTAACAGTCATCGGAATGGAACCCGTTTTTAGTCGATCGAATAGATAAAATTTAAATTAAAAAAGTGCTCATGAAAAGTGTTTCGAGGACTGGAAAAACAGTTGGCATAAGTGTATTATATCTGGTGGGGATTACTTTGAAGGCGACAAAACAAATATTGATGAATAATTTTATATTTTGCGTTTTATTTACAATGGTATACTCGTATAAATGATACACGTGGCGAGCTGAATCGATTCATCTCTGTCCGTTTATCGGTATATGCGCGACCTAGTCTCTCAGTGTTTGAAAAATCTGGCATAGATTATTCTTCAAGACAACGGCACAATATCCGAGTGTTTTGTTCAGATCGGAATACTATAGTATATAGCCGCCAAAAAAACTGACAAATTTAAATTAAGAAAAAGATTTTTTTGCATCTTTTACGCTATCTTTAATGCTACAATAAATGTACCTGTGAACGGTATTATACCTTCTGTGCAGCCAACCTTAGCTTTTTATAATAATAATAAAAAACAAGACAAAACGTTAACTTCGGCTGCACCGAAGCTAATATACCCTTCACAGGTTCATTTCTTTTAGTAACTATGTGTTCAGTTTGTATGGAAGCTATATGCTATAGTAATCCGATTTGAACAATTTTTTCGGAGATTACATTGGTACCTTAGAAAATAATTTATACCAAATTTCGTGAATATATCTTGTCAAATACAAAAGTTTTCCCTACAAGAACTTGATTCCGATCGTTCAGTTTGTATGGCAGCTATATGTTATAGTGGTCCGATATCGGCAGTTCCGACAAATGAGCAGCTTCTTGAAGAGAAAATTATCTTTGCAAAATTTCAAAACGATATCTTAAGAACTGAGGGACTAGTTCGTATATATCCAGACAGACTGACAGACGGACGAGCAGACAGACAGACGGCCATGGCTAAATCGACTCAGCTCAACATACTGATCATGGTGATACTGGTGTTACAAACTTCGTGACAAATTTAATACACCCTGTTCAGGTTATAAATATAATTTATTAATACAAAAAGATACGTTGCTTAAATTATAGTTATAACAGCTTTTTATAATGCTTAAATAACGATAAATTAAATTAAATTTTATTTTATGATTCTTAAATTTATAATTTAAGACGAGGCAAATTCATTAAAGGTGATAGTGTCAGAAAAAAAATAACATTAAAAAGAGCAATTAATGGATTTCACATTTCAACTACGAAAAAGGAAAAAGAAAAAAGCAACAAAACAATAAAATGCCATTTTAAACGGAATCGCTTCGTTATTATTAAATCATTAACTTTAAAATTTAATTTTTTTACATACCTTATCTTTTTCCATCTCCTTCTCATTCTTGTCGGAATCATTTTCTTGCTCGTTTGATTTCTCTGGCTCACCTTCCTTGCCTTCCTTTGTCTCAGGCCTAATGAGAAAGAAAAAATTGGAAAATAAGATATTATTTAATAAAAACATACATTAAACACATTGAAGACGACAGGCAGCATCTGTCAAATACTAAAATACCCACGTTCTTATGGGTACAGTCATTTAGACAACAGCATCACTTGAAGACAGCAGGCTTGCAGTTGCCTTGGATACCTCTAGTAGTGCAACTAATATGTGAACTGTCAAATTATTAAAGCCTAACGTGATTTAACCAACAGAAGCATAATATAGCTCTGATATATCATTTGCAATAACAATTGATGATTTAAAACAAATTAATCAACTTATTTACTTATTCTTTGCCAAAAAAATATTTTAGAACAAAATATTTAAATTGAAGTGAATGGTTTTATTACGGCAACAACGAAATTGTCTACATCAACTAATTGGTAAGTATGTCGTTGCCGTCTCCTTCAAAAAAAAAAAACAGCTTCAAACGTCATTTGCATACGATGAAATTTTTCGTGTAGTAATCGGCTATGTGTTTAAATGTAAATATGGATAATAAAAATGAAATAATTACTTACTCTGGTTTTGGAATGTGTGCATTCAAGTCCAATTTTGTGCAAATCTCATCCCAATCGGGGAAGCATCGCTCCTTCATTCGTGACACATGTCCGACCAAATTGGGGCATTTTTCGGTCATGAAGTCGCGCAATGGATACGAGATATCCTTCGACAGATAATGCAATTGCGACAATATGGCAAACGCAACCACATCCAAAGTGGTTGGCTCATCGCCAAAGAAGAACGGCTTGCAGTCCAACATTTCGCTTAACACCTTCAAATCGTTCTTGCCAAACTCCTCAATCTCCTCGGGGCTGTGTACGCCAATGCCGTGAGCCTTCAATTTTTTCGAACCCTGGAACCACTATTTATGAAAAATCACCATATTGCAAATTATATATATGTGGGGGTGGAATTCATGTATAAACCATAAAAATCAGCACTTGAGAGCACATGTAGGCAAAGTTTACCCATAGTTTAAGCAATTGTGTTTACAAAATTTCTACTGTCTATAGTACGGTTATAAGTATATTACAGGACTATATGTATGAATGCACTATGTGTGTGTTTACACTTTATTGCACCGCATGGCATAAGACAATTATGAACTTTCCTGTTTTTTTTTATGCAAAGTAGATAAGTAACTACAACATGTTGCTACAGAGTATAATAGTTCTGTTTGTATCATCTAAAACTTATCGAGATAGATGAGGAGTTATATAATATATACATAATTGATCAGGCTGACGAGTAAACGATGGCTTGAGTCAAAGTAGAAATATTGTGTTGAAACTTGGTACACATATTCCTTGGGAACCATTGGAAGTTGGTATTGCAGATGTATGATGCCCCGACTACAAAACGTCATTAAACGAAAATATATTATAATGCATATAATGATTTATGTTATGTTGAATGCAGTTGGTCTCGATCTCAGTCTTATTCTCATATCCCTACTTTTTGGTTGACTTTTTGCACATAAACTTAATATATTCAATTTAGACTTTTCGGTTAAGTTCATGTCAGATATATCTCATTTAAGGATAATTTTAATGTAGTTGCCATTGAATAATGAATGTTGATTCTTTCGCAACACTTTTGAATATGAAGTTTTGCCAACACCTAAAGGATTTCCCGGCGTCGATACTGAAAAGTTGCAAGAGTATAAAAAGTTCGGTTACACGCGAACTTCTTTACTTGTTTGTAAAATATTCATTTCATTTACGTTAATCAAATCTCTTTTGCTGATTTTTACTGTTTGCGGTTATGATATGAGAAAGCGAAAAGCGATTTAATGTGAAGTGTGCGATAAATTAGTGTAAATATGGTGTAATTATGTGCAAATGAAATTACTAATGGATTAATTTATTTCTTTTTAAAAACTACTGTGTACATTTTTAATTTTTTGCGATACACACTTCTGCATATTTATATTTATAATCAATTACTAGTGAAATAAATATAAAACAAGAAAGAAAGGCCTAAGTTCAGGTGCAACCGAACATTTTATACTGCTACAATTTACAAGACTCAGCGAGATGATCGGAATTGAGGCTATTATATATACACTGACCGACATATTCGGCATAAGGTTTGCTAGAAAAAAAAATAATTTTGTGCAGCTTATGAGAGTTGGGGGTAGTATTGATCCAATTTTATCTATTTTTACCAATACCACTTGCCATTGACATGCCAAACACTAATAAAATGTTTTCTGGTTTTCATCATATGGAGTAAAGTCAGCCGGATGTTCGAAAATTGTATTATTAGTTACATTTATAGGGGCTAGGTCAAGTTTTCACCCGACTTTATTAACATTGGTCCTTTATTAGTAAAACAAGCTCTCCCATTTTCATTGAGAAAACTCACATGTTGGCCGATATATCTAGTATAAAGTCACCGTGAAGTTCGAAAATATTTACATATGTATATTTGTATAGGAGTGCTAAAGGAAGTACTGACCTGATGTAACCCATTTTTGACACTCAGATATACCATTGTCAGGAAAATGTCTTCCCTTAATTTCAATTATATATCTTCCACATTCACCGCTATGTGCGGTAAAAAGTCAACTACAGCTACAAGGGGCCAAATACTCGGGTACCTGTGGGCTTAAACAGTTTTGGTTCGACAATTTTTGGTCATAAGGTGATATACAAAGACATTATGGGTACAAAGTTTTATCCCGCTACATTAACTTCTTTTTGATTTGTACACTGGAAAGTGAAAGAATCAGATGGAATTTAATATTGTTCTATTTGGGAAGTAAGCGTATCTGTAGTTTTTTTGCACTGTAACATAATAATGTGAAAAGAATGTCACATACCAAATTTGGTTGAAATCGGTCAATTGGGTCCCGAGAGAAATTAATGATGTGAATTTACCTAAAAGTGAACGGTGCCTCGCCCATCGTCCAATTTTTACCCCAGCTTTTATAAAGCCTTCTCATACAGAAGTTTTTAATAATACCTTTATATGGTTAGTGGCGGTAAAAATGTTTAAGGGGTTTGTCCTGAGCGAATTTGGTTATAGAAGCTTAAGTGGTTTAGAAGAGATGTACATTAAACCATTTAGAGAGCGGTTTATGCCTCTTTTTTTTTACTTTTTAGCCCACAGGTGCCTATTGCTACTGCAATATCCTGGGCTAAATTACAGTTCTATATCTTAATTTAGTGCTCAGTTATGGCGCTTTCTGGTTTTCGCTCAATGACGTTTTAGGGCGTAGCAATGGTCCGATAATGGCCATCTACGTGCTCGTCCTCCGTTTTTTGCCAAGGAACGCACATATAGTGTGTCATTAGTTTTAGGTAATATAAACAACCGTTAGGTGAACAAAACTATTATGCTATATAGCAAAATCAAGAGTATAAATATAATGTGAAACGTGTGGCATATGAACTTTGTATGAACCCCTATAGTTCCCAGTAGCTCTATGTACATGTGCGTATTTATGTGAGTATGAATTAAATAAGCTTATACGATGATTACATTAAAAAGCAAAAAAGAAAAAGCTGTTAATATGAATAGAATGTGTACAAACCTTTCGACCAAAAGTGAATTTGAAAACAAAATTCAAAATCGAATTCGGCCAACGTAGGCCGAGAGCATGTTGCAAATTCACTTTATAACCTTTTAGTACATTATCGGGATACTTGGCGCGCCAATAAAAAATAATCCAAATCAAATGATTCTCCAACATAGCAATCATTGCATATGACACGTTTCGTTGCTCTGTTGTCAGAGCGGCATCCAAATTCTTCTCATATCGTGCTGATAGCTCTTTGATGATAATGGCTGAGTCAGCGATCTCTTCACCGTTCAACTCAATGAAAGGCAATTGTCCCTTCTTCGAACGGAATCGCATTTTATGGTCCACATTCTGAAAAAACAGAGCATAAAAATATAAATTAAATAGTTATATTAAAAAATATTATGCAATCTTATTTATAAAAATAAGTTGGGGTTTTGTCTGTTCGCTAAAGCTGATTAAACCGTTGCATGAAATCAAAAATGACCTGAACCACTTTGAAGGTAATCCAATGAGGATGGTTTGTAAAAACTGGGAAGACGTTTCTTGCAAATTTATTACTTGCTAAAATAAGACAATCAGGGAAGATAGCTAGAAGATAAAGGATGAAAAATCTGCTCATTCATCTTTTAAACTTCCGTTATCCATAAATCTTGAACAGTAATCAATGTGTTCTATCTGCAAAAATGGGCCTGTTGGTTAACTATTGCAAGACGTCTCATTGATTATGTGGGATGAATGCACCATGAGCTATAAAGCACATATAAAGGCCGTGGACAGCACATTAAAAGACCTTAGAAACTCCTTTGAGAATAGGCGGAATAACTTTTTTATTTGCTGGAGATTTCTGACAGACTCTTCCTGCCATTACCAGAGGTACGCGAGCAGATGTCATCAAAGCATGGTTAATATCTTCACCCCTATGGACTTCGATTGAAAATATAAATTTACGGACGATTAGGAGAGCTCATCTTCATGGAATCACCGAGGTTGATTGCCCACAGCAACTGCTTAAACTTGGGAAGGTATTCTAATTAAACGGATTAAATTTCCATTGAAAACAAAGAATGTTTTACTCATGACCAATTGTATGTTGATCAATCGCAGGTCGGAGGTCCTGAAAATCAATTTATATTGCTGCCACAAAATAAATTTACATCAAATATCACTTGCTTTAAATTTTCGTGACAAATACTTTATACGAGTATATATTCCCTAGAACTATTTATAATAATAAGTAATAAAAATATTGATGTAAAAATAATTAAAACATTCCATCCGAATGCAAAAGGTAAAGTTCCAGAAGATTACATACATATGTATAGGGCATATGTATATGATTTGCAATAGCAGGCACTCAGCCGTTTGAGTGATATTTATCGAACATTAACATAACATTTTCTCCCATTAGTGGCATTCAGAGTCAACAATTGCAAAATATTATATACTAGAGGACCCGTCCACGCTTCACTGTGGCTGATACATAGATAATACTACTACTACCATCTATATTATTTCTACTAGTTGGATTATAACTATTAGGTAATGATATACATATAGCATTTTTGTGAAGCAACGTATGTTAGTTTACAAAAAAATGGATCATAAAGCATTTCCTGTGTTAATAAAGCATCGCTTTTTGGGGAAAATACTGTTGAATTTAGGCTCAGAGAAATCCACCGTTGAAAAGATATTTGCAAAACTGGAAACAGGCGAAATGAGCCTCGAAAACAATGATGCTCTAAAGAGGCGAAAGCTCTGTGCAAAGTGGGTGCCAGAGCAAGTTCATAATCCAGCAAAAACAACGAATAACTGATTCTGAGAAGTGTTTGAGCGCTCTTTAATCGTAATAAAACCGAATTTTTGCGTCGGTGTGTGACAATAGAAACATAGCTCCATCATTTCCCACTGGAGTCCAATCGACAGTCATTCTAGTGGACTGCACATGATGAACAAGTCGGCTGGAAAGGTTATGACATCAATCTTTTGGGATGCCCGTGCCAGTTATAATCTATTTCACTACGTATTTGGTTGCAGTTCTTTTCTACTACTATTCCAAATACTTAGCAATTGTATTATTTTTGAGGAAGAATCTGTTTAAAATTGTACGCATATATTCAAATGATTCCTACAAACATGAATTTTGAACAAATGCTTATTATTTGAAATATAATTTTTGTGTTTATGAGTTGTATTAAATTTTGGCATAAAGAGATAAAAGGTATCCTCTGTCCTTACCCTGGTTCTAAGCTATCTCCCCACCAATTTTCAGCCAAATCGGTTCAACCGTTCTTGAGTTATAAATGGTGTAACTAACACAACTTTCTTTTACGAGTATATATAGATTTTTATGTGCATATTGCAAGCATTGTATTTTAAATGCCACACACCTTCTTATTGAAAGTAAATCGATGCAACTATAAACACAAAAAAATATAATGATAATATAATAATTATATGTTGCTTAGGCATTATAGTCATAGTTCAGCGAATTAAAAACAGCGGCTAGCAGTCATGTCGTCCGAATGGATGAAAACACTCCAACTCTGAAAGTATTCGACCAGGTGGAGAAGGACCTGGATTCACCTGGAATCTCCAATTGGCACCAATCAGCGAAAACTGGCGTGCTGTTATAAACTCGGCTATAACCGCGTAAGCATGTCTACGCCAATATAGAAGAAGAAGAATATAATTATTTGCATTGATGCTTTGTAATTGACTGAAAAATATACATAGGTAGACTTGCATATATAAAACAGTCGCATTGAAATTAATAATTATTCATATAAACAATAAATACAAATCTTATAGGGATTTAAAATTTCAATTCAACTCAAGTGCGCGTTTTCTTAATGTACGTCCATATATGTACCTACGTATGTATGTACATAGGAATTTTTCATATTGCGACGTAAAATCATTTTAAAATCGGCTTAGACAATTTTACAGTTTTCTTATAGAAGCTATTTACATATGAATATTTGCAAATATACATACATATGTATGTATGCAAGTGGATGTGTTTATACTACCGAGTTAAATATTTTAAACATGCAACTACGTCTGCATATTTGTATGCAGGTACATTAGCAGGCATGACAATACGTAAGTCAAGCGCCAAATCTGTAAATCGACCAGATTTTCATTTGAATGGAATACTTGTCTTTACATATAAGTATGTACATATATGTTCATTTGTATACTATATACATACATATGTATGTATGTAATAAGTTACATTTTGTACATAATTATGCATATGAATAGGCTTATACAGAGCTTTGTGCATACACGTTACTGATATCATTTGCATACCTCAAAACGTCAATATAAATCTATTTAGTTAAACCCGCATCTATTTATTCTTAATTGGTAAACATTGACACAACGCGGCGTACCTTCTGCCCACTTACATAGCATTGACGCGTAGCATTACGCATTGGAATGTACAATAGCTACATTTGCGTTAGTATACCCTGAACAGGGTATATTAATTTTGTCACGAAGTTTGTAACACCCAGAAGGAAGCGCCGGAGACTCTATAAAGTATATATGTATGTATATAAATGATCAGTATGTTGAGCTGAGTCGATTTAGCTATGTCCGTCTGTCTGTCTGTTCGTCCGTCCGTCTGTATATATACGAACTAGTCCCTCAGTTTTTAAGATATCGTTTTGAAATTTTTAAAACGTAGTTTTATCTTCAAGAAGCTGTTCATTTGTCGGAACTGTCGATATCGGACCACTATAAAATATAGCTGCCATATAAACTAAACGATCGGAATCAAGTTCTTGTATGGAAAACTTTTGCATTTGACAAGATCTATTCACGAAATTTGGTGTGGACTATTTTTTAAGGCAACAATGTAATCACCGAAGAAATTGTTCAGATCGGCTCACTATAGCATATAGCTGCCATATAAACCGAACGTTAGGAATCAAGGGATTGTATGGAAAACTTTCGCATTTGACGTTGTATCTTCACGAAATTTGACATGGATTACTGCTCTTGAGGTAATAACATAATCTCCGAAGAAATTGTGCAGATCGGATGACTATAACATATAGCTTCCATACAAACTGGGCACATAGTTACTAAAAGAAATACACCTGTGAAGGGTATACATATTAGCTTCCGTGCAGCCGAAGTTAACGTTTTTTCTTGTTGAATTTTATTTTCGACAAATAGCAAAAACAAATACGCACACTATGCACGGTACACTTTGGTACATGCACACATACATATGTATTTAATTAAAAAAAAATTTAAAGGAAACGCAAATATTGGCAAAATATGGAAAAGCCTACGAAATCAAAGAAAGTCTTTTGAGTTTGGTCAACATAGCAACATGTGTATGTTAGGGTGTCCAAAAAAAATAAAGGTTTTGGTCGCATAACCTCTTAATTTGTTTGAAACATTAGAAAAAATTTTTGGTTTAGGGAGGAATATGATAACCCGTGTCGATTTGCATCGAAACTTGTAAATTCTTGCTTACTGCAGCCTACAAGCCCGAACTATCGCTGTGCTATGTTTGCGTGGTTATTATCCGATTTCTTCCATTTTTGAACTGTATATGGAAATGCCTGAAGGAAACAACTCTATAGAGTTTGGTTGACATAGCTATAGTAGTTTCCGAGATATGTACAAAAAACTTAGTAGGGGGCGGGGCCACGCCCTCTTTTCCAAAAAAAAAATTGAGTCCAAATAAGCCCCTCCCTAATGCGATCCTTTGTGCCAAATTTCACTTTAATATCTTTATTTATGGCTTAGATATGACACTTTATAAGTTTTCGGTTTTTGCCATTTTGTGGGCGTGGCAGTGAGCCGATTTTGCCCATCTTCGAACTTAAATTTCTTATGGAGCCAAGGAATACGTGTACCAAGTTTCATCATGATATCTCAATTTTTACTCAAGTTGCAGCTTGCACGGACGGACGGAGAGACGGACGGACAGCCGGACGGACGGACAGACAGCCATCCGGATTTCGACTCTACTCGTCACCCTGATCACTTTGGTATATATAACCCTAGATCTGACTCTTTTAGTTTTAGGACTTACAAACAACTGTTATGTGAACAAAACTATAATACTCTCCTTAGCAACTTTGTTGCGAGAGTATAAAAATATATATGTATATGTATGTGGACAGAGGGATAAAATTAAAGAAAACGCGACATATAAGTACATATATTTGATGAAATTGTTTGTGATGTGATGCTACGTAGTATTAACTTTTATAAAAAAAAAAACAAGTAAGGAAGGGCTAAGTTCGGGTGTCACCGAACATTTTATACTCTCGCATGATAAAGTGATAATCGAGATTTCATTATACGTCATTTACATATTTTTCAAATACCGTATTTTTGTAAAGTTTTTTTTTCCACTTTTCCAAAAAAATTACGTCCAAATATGCCCCCCCCTAATGCGATCCTTTGTGCCAAATTTCACTTTAATATCTTTATTTATGGCTTAGTTATGACACTTTATAGGTTTTCGGTTTCCGCCATTTTGTGGGCGTGGCAGTGAGCCGATTTTGCCCATCTTCGAACTTAACCTTTTTATGGAGCCAAGGAATACGTGTACCAAGTTTCATCATGATATCTCAATTTTTTCTCAAGTTGCAGCTTGCACGGACGGACAGCCGGACGGACGGACAGACAGCCATCCGGATTTGGACTCTACTCGTCACTCTGATCACTTTGGTATATATAACCCTATATCTGACTCTTTTAGTTTTAGGACTTACAAACAACCGTTATGTGCACAAAACTATAATACTCTCCTTAGCAACATTGTTGCGAGAATATAATTATTTATTGAGAGTTAACAAGTTTAAATCACTTAAGTTACGGAAGGTCAAAATAGTCAGTTAATAATCGTGAAATAATACAAAAATTTTTAAATAGTTTCTCCATATATTAAATTATAAACCTATAAAAGAAAGTAAGTTTAATCGTAATAAATGATGGGTGTTTTAATTTAAATACAATTGGGGCACTTGGATACAACATAAAAAATTAGTATAAAAAAATGCAAAGAGTGTGCGGAATCCATTAAAATTCATTTTCAAAATGAGATGCCAGTGTTTGTAATTATTCACTTTGTCTTGTTGCCTACTTTAGATGATCACAAATAAAAATAAGAACGCCTTTCGTTAGTTATTTAATGTGGAATTAATAAACAATTGATATATGTGCTGAGATTAGAAAACTCATCACGAAAAAAATAGGAAAAGGCGGTTTGGACAAATATTGGGAACTAATTGAGCTCTTAGTGATATTTTTAGGTGGAGATAAAAATCGAAAATTTAAAGGTCGACCACTAAGTACCATGTACCAGGTCAGATGAACAGCGGGACTGATTATGCACTGAAAATAGCACCTCTAAGCCCTAAACTGAAAATAACAAACAGGATAAGGCGACACTCTTTGATATTTATTTGATTATCGTGGCATCCTTCGTTAAGCCCTGGCTCCAATGTATGTACTTATTTTGGCCTTGCGAAGCCTTATCTTTTATCAGGATTTATGTCTTTGAAATTATTTTACAGAAATCAAGCTAACATCTTTGGTATTTAATCGAGGATAAAGAGGTATCATTATTTTATGAGGACGTAATATGGTTGAAAGTTTAACCTAAGAGAATCCGACAACCCATGGTCTCTAGGGCGAAATAAAGCAGCGATACCGCTGAAGGAGTGGTCAAAATGATGCAAGAATTTCTTGGTAGCTTCAGAGGAGCAAAAATAATCGTTATTACGCTGTGGAAAACAATACTGGAATGCAGTTACCTTCACTAACGCCTGCATTAATCCGCATCAACGCAGTTAGTGAAGATAACTCCGATGCTAACTCCCATTTAATCTGCATTTTCGTTGGCAACATTGTTAAAAATAGTTAATTTTAATCTTAATGCGGACTAACGCTGCAGTCTGTCAAAGCTATAAAAGATGTCAATGCGAGATTTGGCCATACAAACAAATAGCTCATATATATATATAAATTTGTATATATTTGGCAAATGAAACTCAGGTCAATGTGAGCTCAAAACAGTCAAACGATAGAAATAAGTTATTTTACTTCTAAATTCCTTATATGCAATGTCCGGCAAATTGATATGTACGAGTAAGTTTTAAAGTAATGCAATAACCTCATAGCGAGTAAGCGCTAGCACTCGTTCGTTTGCTTTAAAAAAATAAAATTAAATATTTTGCGTTGTCTACCTGTTGTACAATGCGCTGTCACTTGAGATGACGAGATCTGTTCATGTTCTTACAAATGCAATAAAATCTTTTCTTGTCGCAATATAAAACTAAAGACTATTTTACTTGGTTTAGTAAATAAAAAAAAGCATGCCCTTGCACGAAACTGTTACGTTCTGACCGCAACTGGTTTGTGGTTATGCCTTATGAGGTCGAAATTATTATTTATAAAGAGTATACAACAATATTATGTAAGAGTAAAAATAAATATGCAATCGAACATTTTACACTCTTGCAACTTACTGGAATCAAAGCCAATTGTATCTATTTTAGGCATAATGGTATACTGTCATGAATAAAATATGTTCTGTAATTTTTATTGAGATAACTCAAATATTGGCCGTTATATCCAGCATAAAGGCACATGGAAGTTCGAAAATCCTTATATTAGGTATATGGGGGCTCAGGGTAGTATTGACTAAATTCAAGCGATTTTTAATACACAGAATTGCTATTGTAAGGAAAGGATTCTGCCTGAATTGCAATTGTATATCTCATATATTTACCTATATTTTCGGTCAAAAATCAACTATAGATACTGGGGTTCACATATTCGGTACCTAAGGTCCTGAATCGTTTTGGTTGGAGTTGTACAATTTTTGGTCAAAAGGTGGCATAATTTAAGATAATTTTTATTGCAAAATTTTATTCTGTTATATTATTTACTTCTTCATTTGTGTGCTGGAAAGTATAAGAATCAAATGGAATTTTAAATTATGTTATATGGGAAATTGCCGTGGTTGTAGTCCGATTTCGCCAATTTCCACACTGTGTTATAGGAATATTAAAATAATGCCACGTACCAAATTTAGTCGAAATACCGACAGACCGATATATGGGATATCTCCAAACAGTGGGCCAAAACCATTGTCCAATTTACACACCGGGTTTCATAAAGCCCTCTCATATCATGCCGGAGGTAAAATTTAATTTTTTTGACGTAATTAGTTATTGATTTATTGTGTTTTTAGTAGTTTTTAAAAGACCGTTATATGGGGAAGGAGCTGGGTTAGCTTCAGTTTCATCCATTTTCATACTGTCGGTACGAGTTCTTATAATATTTGAGCTTAGAAAACTTGGTAGTTGTAGCTTTACTGGTTTAGGAGATACGTACATTAAACATATTAGAGGGCGGGACCAAGCCCACTTTTTAAAAAAATTTTACCCACAGATGGCCCTTGCTACTGTGATCCCATGTGTCTAATTACAGTTTTATATCTTAATTTAGTGCTTAGTTATGGCAGTTTATACGTTTATGGTTAATGGCGTTTTGTAGGCGTAGTTGTGGTCCAATACGTCCTTCTACGAACTCGTAATTTTTTTTGTGCTAAGGAACCTGCATACCAAGTGGTCTCAATTTTTACTTGCACGGACGGACGTACAGACAGACAGTCACCCGAATTTCAACTTTTCACGTTATCCTGACTATTTATATATACATATGTACATATACAACCCTACCTATCTCGTTAGTTTCTACAATCTATCTAGTTTAGTTTTACATGCTACGTTCAACCGTTAGGTGAACAAAACTATTATACTCTGTAGCAACAGGTTGCAATAGTATAACAATTAATTTGTTTTAAATTAAAATTATATAATCACACGAATTATTTAGAAATAAGCAAATTAAATAATTCATATTATTAATAGAACTACAACCGCAGATTTTTTCGTTAATAAATATTCTTTCATATACATATATACACTACGTGTAAATGCACCTACGCATGTGCTCAAAGTGTCATTCAGTAACTCAACACTCTATGTAAGTCTTTTAATAATTGCATTTTGATGCATTTTTATATATGTATGTATGTATGTATATTTGTTTTGCATCTTTAAGTTGGTCTCAATCTCACAGCTAGAAATTTGGCGTCTTAAATGGGTTTAACGAATATAAGTTTAAATAATAGTTTGGAATTGAAAATAAGAACTGATATCAGATTTTTCTGTTTTTCTTACTTTAAATTATTAGAAAAATATTCTTGTTAAAAAACAATAATTTGAAATTTCTCTAGAAATAATTGTTAACATAATAAAGAAATAATTGAAAGTTATTAACATAATAAATTGTATTAAAAGAAAGAAATTAATTATACTTTTTAAGTGTATTAATTTTGTCACGAGTAAAAAATATAACATATTATACTATATTCCGATCGACAAAAATTGTAAACAAACAAATTAATTATAAGCAATGCATCTGAATTCACCTGGCAATTGACTTACTAAATAAAAAAAAATTCCATTTCCATTAAATGAAAAAATATTTAAAACAAGGCGACTTTTATAAGACAGTCTATTCAGATCAAATGTAAGCTGTTTTAATCACAGTCCAGATCAAATGTAATTTAATCACTTCAAATTTTTGGTCGGAACGTTTGATACTTCATCTAAAAATAATAAAATATGTCAATGAAAAAACTTTACAACTCCTTCCCAAACGTTTTTTTTGAAATATTTCAACAGTACCATGTCATAAGAAAGTGGTGCAAAAATTATTGGCATGTTTCAAGATGTGGATTTTGACTTGTTTATGCAGTTAAATTAGCCAACTACTCACACCTCTTTTATACAGATTTTACTGCACTACATAAATATGTACATACAAGCATTTATGTACAACTATTGTGCTCAACATGTTGCCGTTGTTGTGATTGAACATGAGACTAGTATATATGCATTATGTAAATATACAAACATATTTACATGTGTATATAAAGAAAACCATTTTAATATCTCAACGAATGATGCCAAATGTTATATTCGATAATTTCAACTGATTTGCCGCTCACTAATTTCATACAAATTAACAGCAATTCTCTCCAGTTCATTTTCCATCACATTTCCACGCTCATTTTGTACCACCTCGCGAACCTGATTATTCTATCCATATATGTAAATCTATGAATATATAAGTATGTATGTATGTACATAAGTCCTGCGAAAAGTTTCCCCACTCGGTTAGAGCGCGAGAAAGCAAAGGGAATGGAGTGCAGTTGCCGCCTTATGTATGTGAATGCTTTAAGTCGATTACATACCCTCTGTCATAGTGTATGGGTGTGGTTGGCGTGTTTATCATTTTCCAGAATACATTGCGACTCCAACAGGGTGGGGCCATAAATTTCCAATGATACACAATTCAAAGTATCCGAGTCTGTTGTATACACTACCATCTGTACAATACATATGTATGTATGTACATTCAGAGTACATGTAATCGCCTGTATATATGTATATTTATATATATATGTACATACATACACACATTTACAACTGGAAGTACTTGGTTGGGTTGCAAGGTGCAGCATATACATATATACATAGCAGACAAGAAATTTTCTTTATTAATTCATTGCGCCAATTAAGCATTTGCATTCCCACTGCATTTTTACAATTTGTTTGCCTTTTTTTAACAATTTCATTTTTTTCAGCAAAAAATAGTATAGTTGCTGACTTGTGTGTTCAGCAAGCGGCACTCGATTAGTAAATCCGGTTGAGAAGGCTTAAGAACTGTAAATATGCGCATTAAAGGGCGAAGCATACTTGATATCGTATCACAAAAACAAGTAAAGCTATGATATTGAGAGAGAAGTTAGATTGTTGCTGGAGTGCTGCTGCTAGGAGAAAAAGCCCATAGTTCGCTCGACGCAAAGTGTTTCCTTCGGAACACTTGCACGCTCAGCTCTTTTACATACATACTTATGTATACTTATGTTGGTGTGTATATATGTATGTATATGTGCCTTTATTTATTTCATTCCAGTCAAATCCAATCCAATTTATTGTCTGTACTTCCAAGAAGCACGCCGTAACTACTCAATCGCAGTTTCAGGCAAACTGCACAAGCGCAATGCTGTTGAGCATACATCTCCATACACACATTTATGTATATACCTATCTAGTTATAGCACGCCCTACACATTTGATTGCACTGGCAACGCGTTGAAGAGAGTTTATGACTCACATTTATGCCCCTTTTAAGCACTATATGTACATATGTATGTATATAAATATGTCTGTTAATATATAAATATAAATTTGTATATACATATACAATATATAATTATAAATGTTTTTATACTCTCGCAACAAAGTTGCTAAGGAGAGTATTATAGTTTTGTTCACATAACGGTTGTTTGTAAGTCCTAAAACTAAAAGAGTCAGATATAGGGTTATATATACCAAAGTGATCAGGGTGACGGGTAGAGTTGAAATCCGGATGTCTGTCTGTCCGTCCGTCCGTCTGTCGGCCGCCCGTCTGTGCAAGCTGTAACTTGAGTAAAAATTGAGATATCATGATGAAACTTGGTACACGTACATATTTCTTGGCCCCATAAGAAGGTTAAGTTCGAAGATGGGCAAAATCGGCCCACTGCCACGCCCACAAAATGGCGAAAACCGAAAACCTATTTTTTTTGGAAAAGTGGGCGTGGCCCTGCCCCCTACTAAGTTTTTGTACATATCTCGGAAACTACTATAGCTATGTCAACCAAACTCTATAGAGTCGTTTCCTTCAGGCATTTCCATATACAGTTCAAAAATGGAAGAAATTGGATAATAACCACCCCCACCTCCCATACAAAGGTTATGTTGAAAATCACTAAAGGTGCGTTAGCCGACTAACAAAAAACGTCAGAAACACTAAATTTTACGTAAGAAATGGCAGAAGGATGGGTGCACCCAGGCTTTTTTTAAAAATTGAATATGGGCGTGGCGTCGCCCACTTATGGACCAAAAACCATATCTCAGGAACTACTAATCTAATTAATTTTACAGCAAAATAAAACAAATATTTAAATGACGGATAATGAAATCTCGATTATCACTTTATCATGCGAGAGTATAAAATGTTCGGTGACACCCGAACTTAGTCTTCCTTACTTGTTGTAAATATAATCATAATTGTATATATACATACATTTGTATTTATATCGTCGCTTGCATCCTGCATCACATTAACGCCACCACGAAAACACTTACGGGTGCTTGCAAAGTGAACACTCAAAGCCAAGCCACGCTTTGCGCTCGGCTCGAGTTTGAGCGTCCCACTCTGCAGGCATCCTACATAGGGCAAACGCTGAGAAATCCTGGAAATGGCGTAAGGTGAGTGAAGAGAGAAAATTGTCAATTTAGCATATTGCTATTGGCAATTCAACTCCCACACCCTAAAAATAGACAACTATACTTAATTTGTATATAAATGCATACAAACAAATTGGTCAGTTCGCAAGCGCCTGCCATTTGGGGTGCGTTGTACATACAAAACTCATATATTTACAAATATACATATATATCCATGTAAGCGTGTAATTTGCGCCCAAAAAGCGAAGCGAGCACTCGGTCCAATAAGCGACTTTTCTGTTAACAATTGTCTCCGCTGTCTGTTTTCCGGCCGGCGAAAGCGAAGGCGACACACTCGTGCGCACATATGTATGTTTGTATATCTGTACATACATACATATCGTGTCGTAGCCAACTGTATTCATATATGAAATCATTTAAGTGACATACATATATACTTATGTAAATGCGCACAAAATATATGCAGCAAGTGTTGGACTTTTTGGGATAATTTGAACTTTTTATATACCCATACATATGTACATACAAAAGCACTCCAAAGCACACACATATATATCCACGCATTTCTCTACACATGTCAGTGTGTAATGAATATAGTTGGAGGGTTCATTATGAATTGCACTGTCTTTAATTGATTAATTCAACTGTTGATTTTTCAGAGATACGCTAAACTCTATTTATAGCATACACTTTTTAATGAAACTTAAGCAGAGAGCAAGTATAAAGGGCGAGCTCTTGGCGAGACTTGTTAACATTTCTTGTTGAACATTGTGTAGTTCTTTGGTTTTAATGCTTTATGAAGCTTCACTGATCCTTTACATCCTCTAACTAATATTAAGCCATCAAGCTTTAATAGAGGTCTAGAGAGACATTTAATTTATCGATAAAATACATATGTATGTATGTACATACATACATATATAAAAAAATAGATGGTCATTTCCAGATAATACGAGTTCGATATGCATATGGTTGGCATATGACTTTATATTCAACGAAAATGATATATATGTACATATGTAAATGCATTTTCAATAAAAAATTTGATTCGATTTTTAATTTTCAAAACTTAACAGTGAGAACTCATAGTACAGTTCCATGTAAGTTAAAAAAAATTTAATGTCTTCACTAATGATCTACATACATATGCCAGTCTTCGTGCAGATATATTGTTAAATAAAAAGTTTTCTATACAAGGACTTTATTTTTATCGATCAGTCTGTATGTCAGCTACATACATATGTATATAATATAATATAATGACCCGATATAGGCGGTTCCGACAAATGAGCAGCTTTTTGGGAATAAACAAACATGTGCAAAAAAAAATGGATAAATTTCAGGTAAATACAGGTGGACAAACAGCCGACTTGGCTAAACTCTGGGGTTCTGAACTTCGTGACAAACGGGTTATCCCCTGCTTTCATCCATTTTTACACTGTCGCTAAAAGCTGTTATAAGAGTTATACTCAGCAAATTTGGTTGTTGTAGCTTAAGCGGCTTGGGAGATATGTACATCAAAGTTGTTAGAGAGCGGGGCCACCACCACTTTTTAAAAAAATTCTGCCCGCAGGTGCCCCTTGCTAATGCGATCCTCTGTACCAAACTACAGCTTTATATCTTAATTTAGTGGTAAGTTATGGCACTTTATACGTTTTCGGTTAATGTTACAGCAAGTTACAGCTTGCACGGACAGATTGACAGTCAACCGGATTTCAAATTTTCTCGTCATCCTGATCTTTTATATACAAGTATATGTACATAACCCTATATCGATCTCGCTTAGTTTTAAGTGATACGTACAACCGTTAGGTGAACAAAGCTATAATACTCTGCAGCAACTGGTTGAGAAAGTATAAATAATAATAATAAAAAAATTATTCTAACTTAAATAATGTGGCCATCAGAAAAGATTCCTGTCTATAAATAAAATCTTCACTTAGTACTTATCAATGCAAATTCCGCAGGTGAGTAACTGTAATCCTAAACATTTTCAAAAAAATATGAGTTTATAAAATCGGCGGCTTATATAAAGTTAAATTATTTTATACGTATTCACACAAAAAATAATACACAGCTGTTGACAGATAATTAGAAACGAAACCTATTTTGAAGTAAATTATGTTATTTTCCAATAAATCACTTTCATATATTTATTGTATTTTCACTTATTTTATTGAATCCTATGTTAAACTTAAACTTTGATAATAAAAATTTTGTTTAAAATTCATTTTTATTTTGAAGATTTTAACAATAACATGTGGAATCCACGATTTGGGTGCGACATCTAATTAGAAACGAAAATATTTTATCAACAAAAAATAATGATATAACAAAAACTTGCTTACTTTGAGTCAGTTGGTTATCCCTTTTACTTTAATATTGCTTCACACCGATTCCGAATTTACGTTATAAGACTCTGACAGCGCACCAATTGTGTAGCTTGCAATGTATGCCGTTCTAATTTCATCACAAAGAACATCCATATTTGGGATATTTTTGGTGCATATGGCTCTTTTAACATCACCCAGAGATGTTCTATAGGGTTTAAGTCTGGGCGGAATTTTGACTCCAAAACATTGATAATATTTTTATTAAAAAAACTTTTGTGTCAACTTAGACGTATTATTTGAAGTTTTATCTTCCTTATAACAGGAAAATTTTCTTCAGCCCATGACAACATGACATTATTTCTCCTGATTCCATCAATCTTATGGAGTGGACCAACACCATTCCACATAAAACATCCCCACACCATGTTTGATCTTCCAGCATACTCAACTACGCGTGAAACATGGCGAGGACCAAATTCTTAAATTATTTGACGGCGAACATACCTTCGACTATCAGGACTTAAGCGATTAATTTTTGTTACATCGTTCCAAATGACATACCGCCGTTGAGAGTAATAATAAGAGTTGGCAAAGCCTACGCGCAGTGGAACTTTATTTTTGGGTCTCTTTGGAAGATAGTGTTAATTCTACGATATATTTCTGTGGAAGTTTTTCAGGTTTTTTCTTTGCGTGCAATATTTAAAATAGTTTTAAAATTCTGTATATGCTTAAGGACATTCAAAAAAAATTGTTTGGGCATTCAAAATTTCTTTGCACATCTTTCCAAACCGACAAAGGTCAAAGGGTAGGTGTACAGCTGCAGCGTTTCCTCATTAAAAAACTTGAATATACATTTTAATATATTTTAAACCACAACTTTGAAACATACACTTACTATAAATCAGTAATAGTAATAATAAAAATTAACACCTTGAGAAATTTTAATTCTTTAAACAACTGTTTCTAATTAGCTGTCGCACTTAACACCTTCTCTATCGTAACGCATTTACCATTTGGGAAAAAATTAAAAGAACTTTAACTTCACAACTGCAAAACAGAGAGAATTTAGTAGTAAATACAGTAACACGAACAATGAAAAACTTTTAGGAATATAAATAACGGTATATCAAAAATTTTTATCATTATACTGATCAGCCATCTACAAAAAAGGAAGCGTTTCTAATTAGCTGTCAACAGCTGTATATATATACATATGCATATATGTTATATAAAATAAGCAAGTCCAAAAAGTTCGCCTTATACTTCGGTATCTAAAGAATTTGTAAAAACAGATTACAAGCAAAAGTCTGGTAACTCTACATAGGTGTCGTCTTATTACCATAAGTTTCCCTTTATGTCTTCAATATTAGTTGTTGTTAGTGACTCAGAGAGGCACACATTGTTTCGACATTAGACAGACAGACTAACAGTGCGACAGTACATACAGATACAGATTCGTATAAATAAATTAATCGTATTTACTTGATTAAATAATTTTATAAGTATATGTGTACATCAATAATTGATAAAAGTCAATGTGCGGCGTTTGTTGAACAAATTATGGAATTTATTTCATTTTTATTGGGTCTAATCATTTTTTTCTGCACATAAAAATACTCAAATTTTTTTTCAAAGGATGTAACATATGTATGTATGTATGTTATTATGTTAACGAATTAATCAGGCGCGTTTATGGCGCTTAGAGCTTTTTAATTGATGATCATTTAATTAGCTCTTGTGCCCTTTCCGGTCGTTGACGGTATATAAGCGAAGTTAAGTTAGAAGAAAGGAATATTCACATAATAAAAAATACATTAAATAAATAAATAACATAGTTTCATATAACAATGAATCAGAGAATTTTTGCCTAAACGGCATTTATCAGGGTATATGTGGATTTTCTTCACATACATTGTTTGGAATTTTATATCAAATTTGTGCATGCAGATGCAAACATCCATTCAAATGACCATTATTGTATGTATATGTACACACATATACATATGTATATATGTATGTACATACACATATGTATATATGAGAGGCGAGTAACTTCAAGATTGTCGCGATCGAAACACATAGGGATGCTTGATATTGGCGTTTGTCTGTGCATTTTACTGTTGCTGTTATATTTTTTTTATTCCTATGCTGTCGTCTTTAATGAGACACAATTACGATACAATGACACGAACGGATGTTTTATTAGTAAACTTTTCTCAGTTTACATTAATAACCGTATCTGACTGATGGCTTTGCGCTGATAACACTGACTCGCTTAGTATAAAAAAACAGTCACGCTCAATTAGTAGATGGCATACTGACGTTCATCTATCATATACATACATATGTATATAATACTTAATAACAATATAAGGCAGTGAAATGTTCGCGTTGTTATACAAGTATTGCTTTTCTTCCTGGTTAACGCGGTTGCTGGACGCGTAAGTTATAGCTATTGTTGTTTTGTGCATGAGCGCCTTATCTCTTAAACCAAGGCTATACACAAAGAAGCGAATCATAATTAACGTGCGGTGACAGCAGCAACACAGAGGAGGAGGCCAATGCCGTCAAAGCCGAGTCGTCACTTCACATAATCAACCGCCACACCGTCATTGCAGTCGAAGCCGAATTGTTTACTTTCCATTTCCAAACCGTCGACTGTCACAAGCGCTTACTGTACGGAGAAGCGCGCCTATATACGAACTACATAGTAACTCAATGCAACTATGCATGGTTATACTATATGTATGTGTGTAAGCCTATAAGTGGTTATATGCATGTGTGTAAGGATATGTTTTTATATTCTATATAGATGCCCCACCCTATGCTGGCCAAAGCTTAACAATAACATTCGCTACAGCAGTAACTGCTGTCCTTAAATAAAAATTACAAATTTCTATCGAAAATTCTATAGATTTTATGTAGCATATACCTAAATAAACGCTGAGGGTTAAAAATTCGATTTTGCGAGTGCGTTAAGTATTAATATTTTTTTTTTTTTAATTTCTTGACACGCCATGTTTAAAGCATATACAAATGAATGAAAATATTAGTAATAAATTAATTCGTTTTGATTTTTATTTATTTGTAATCATTTCAAAATTTATGTGAGAAATTGACATAAAGTTGATGCTTTGTATAGGGATGCCGGGTCGGCGTTAACGCGGTAACGGCCCCTTAACGCTTTTATTTAAGTCTGCCAGTAAAGCTTGGCTAATAGCCCTAACAGGCGAGCAAAAGTAATGCGCCTTAAGCAACGCTAATGCGCATTGAAATTTTATGGTGACAGACGGCAGACTTGTGCATTTAGACAGCTGATAGTGAAATTTGTTTATTTATAAAAAAAAAAGTGAAATAAAAATGAATAAAATAAATTATTAATAGAAATTTTGGTATTTTTGGAAAATCAATATAAATTTAACGAAAAAATTCGTTTATTATTAACTACGTTAAAAGATAATAGAGTGAAATTAAAAGCAATAATTGATTGTGTGAGAAAAAGCTAAAAATATTAAAGTTTGTTTTTGTTAATATACTTGCACATAATTTAATTGGCAATATAATAGCCCTGACAGATGACAGCGCTAATATGCATTAGCGGGCTTAATTTACATTTATTTGCGCATTTGACCCATGTGAATGCAAGTTTGTAATGCACAAAAATTTCGTGCATTTGGCTGAATTTAGTAGGCAACATTGGTTAAAAATGACAGATTTTTGCTATTGTTTGACAGATGTCGCTTGAAATCTGCCGCCTTGTTTGTGTTTACAGCTCCAGAGGTAAACAGTTTTTATATTGCTAATTAAATTATGTGCAAGTATATTAACAAAAACAACTTTTAATATTTTTAGATGACAGAAAATAAACAACGCACAGTTTGCTATCCATTTTTCCAATATTCTTCACTTTTTCACACACTTTCATTTCACTTTTTGTTTTAATAAATAAACAAATTTCACTATCAGCTGTCCAAATGCACAAGTCTGCCGTCTGTCACCATAAAATTTCAATGCGCATTAGCGTTGCTTAAAGCGCATTAATTTTGCTCGTCTGTCAGGGCTATAAAACTGCTTACCTCTGATGCTGTAAACGCAAAGGAGGCGGCAGACTTCAAGCGACATCTGTCAAAAAATAGCAAAAATCGGCCATTTTTGAGCAGTGTTGCCTACTCAAATTTGGAAAATTCAGCTAAATGCACGAAATTCTTGTGCATTACAAATTTGCATTAAGATAGGTCAAATGCGCAAGTAAATAAGAAGCAGCAACGATGCGAATCATATCAGGTGGACCCTACACCCTACACTTGGCTGTAATCAAATGTCAAAGAAACACCTAAAAGGATTAACAGAGCACGCTTAGACACTGTAATCAGCGTTGATCTGAGCGCCAAATAGGCAAACACAACAACACCATTGTCGCATGTACAAAAATTAAGCAAACAACAACTACAGTTGAATCATAAATGCTCAAATACAAATACAATGTTCCATATACATATATGTAAGTATTTTTTATGAGTGTTTAGTCTTGCGTGCATTCATGCCTTTTACTTGAAAGCAGAAACTGTAGTATTTTATATTATATTTTACACCATTTTCTGGTATTTAACGACTGTACATCAAGCTAATGTACGGGTAAACTAATCTGCTGAAGTTCGCATATGCCTTTTTTTCATTTTAGTTTAGGGCCGATATCCACAGTTCCAGTGGATTGATAAAGTAACTAACAATAGGAGTGTCGACTTTGGTCATTTGTTTAGGGGTTGTTGGTTGTAATGTATTGAATTTGAATATCTCGTTATGAGGGCGATAGTTGATTGGTTGGTTGGTAGTGTGTGTACGATACGAGTATTTAGTGAAATGGTGGGAAATCTGAACTTGTCAAGTTTAAGCACATTTAAAAATTGTTCATCAATTTTAATTAAGTTGAGTAAAGTTAAAATCCATGCATGACGCATGAGGCAAGTATGTGAGAAAATAAATTTTATAGATTTGTTGTGGAGTCTGAAGTGCGTTTACAGTGCTTCTGCCTCCATGTTCACGCATTTTGAGGCAAGCGACACGAACACACATAAAGTTAAATATGTATGTATGTATAGATTTTATTGAATTATAGGAAACAAATGGCATTAACAATAATTAATAAACAAAAGACATGCATATACGAAAGTATGTGTGAAAGAATTAAAGTTGAAAAAATGTATCATTAAAGTAATTTATATATTAAGCGTCACAAAAAATTATATACTGTATTGTGTCGATTTCGTTCGTAAATTTTTCAAGGATGTTCTTTTTATTTTTTTTTTTAAGAAGCAGAATTATGAATTTAAGATATAGAAAGTTGAGATACTAAAAACAGCTAAAATATTAATGAAATGACAAGATAGAAAAACAGATATTAGTAATATTGTGTCTTCATTCCTACATAGTAACAAAATGAATTATGTACATTTTAGTTAAAATTATTTTATTAATTATAGTTTCAAACACGTAAGGTTACGATTACAAATTTGTTCAGCTTTTCACGTTAGTTTCTATTTATTATTTCTTGTGAACATGTACATACATACATATGTATGTATATAAAAAAAACTAGTTTATTTTGGCAAAATAGCAATAAAATCAATTTTTTATAAATTTATGTACAAAAGTTATTATTCATTCTTTACAAAATATTTTCTTTTGAGAAATGGAATTCAAATATATATAAATTCATTAGAAAATAATTTATTTTTGTCATATAAAAAATCAAATTATGAACCTATATGTATATATATAAAACATAGCATTTCTTTCATGGCAAATATTTTATTTTAGGGAAAAAGGAAAAGGCTTATGAGCATTCTTGAAATTAAAAAAAAAAATATATACTTTTATTTATTGAATTAAAAAGACAGCATACTTAAATTAATTTGAATGTTATATTAAAAGTTATAAAAAATTTAATGTACTCGATATATATGTATGTAGATTAAAAAGTAGTCTCTTGATTAACATTTTTAAAGAGTATTTTGATATTTTACGAATTTACTATAAATGTCTAACCTTAGAATCCCAGTCAAGGAATATTATAACACTTCTGCCTTTTTTCATCTAAACGCATAAATGAAAATTGCAGTTATTTTACTATTCTTGAGTTATTAAAATTAACATTTGAATTACATATGTATGTATGTGAATATATTTCATGTTGAAGTAAAGCAAGGAAAGTATTAAAGAAGTTAAAAGATCTGCTTGTGTTAGGTATCAAAAAAGTTATATGCATATGTATGTAAGCAAATATGAATAAATTTTTTCTTTGTTATAAATTACTACGGGCAAAAGCCTCAGAGCACACATACAAACATGTGGTATGCAGGTTAAATGCACCCGTTGCAGAAAAATGTAATATTTTACTCTAATAACAAAACAAAAAAATAATCATAGTAAACGCCAAACTTGTTTGCAGTTAAAAACTAAAACGCTTAATAAAAAAAATTAATTTTAAGGTAATACGAAAATACACAGCAAATTGGTGTGCAAAAACTTTTTTCTATGACGATCGCGCAAATAAACCAACTATTTGCGCATAAGTATGTACATATGTATGTATGTATGTATATGTACATAAGCAGGCATACATGTCCATACATACATACTTGCATTTAAGCGTGTGTATATTTGTACGTATAAGCAAGAGTTGCTCTATTTCTGTTTTGTATCTCATTTAACGACTTCGTGCCCCCTGGTGCGCTGCAATCGATCCTGCAACGCTCTGATATGAATTAAGCATAGAATTGTATGTATGTACCACACATATGTATGTATGTACATATATGTATGAATATATGTATGTATATACGTATATGTATGTATTACAAAATTTTATACAAGTGCTTTGGTATAGTTGCATTTCAATTTGAAACAACTTTGGGCACCTGATTTCAAACCAGCATGCTATTTACATATTTATTATTGCAAACTTTCAGAGCTGCAACACCTGCACATCATTTCAAAAAGAATGCAAGCATACATAAATATGAAAACACACACGTATTCCTATTTCAAGTTAATATGTACATGTAGTATGCAGTTTTATTGCAATATAACGCGTACATAACTATGGTTCGGTTCCATCTCGCTCTCGCGACGCAACATAAATAAAAGAGTAACAACAGAATGAGTGATGCCTTTGCTCGTGTGAGCGCAAGTAAGCATATGCATGCATGTATACATATTGCGCGGTACAGGCCGGGTAGTGTAGCGACACTGGAAGCGCCTTTCCAGTCTCAACAACAACTCAACTCATAGCAACCAACCAGCTTATGCTCAGCGCGAACAAGGAGTGATACACAACAAGGAACAGGGCAAGTCAAGGCAAGGCAACTGCCCTTTTTCCAGCGGAAACGCTGTATGTGAATGTGTGAGACATAAAATTCAATATGGCGAGTTTTGAATTTTTGTGTGGGGATATGAAATGACAAAGTGTATGCGGTGGCGGTGGTGTTGTTATAATGGATAGCGTACATATGCGTACACAGATTTACATATCTACCGAGCTACATAAATACATATACACATTTTGCATCTATGTATGCCTGAATATTGAATCCTGTATTACCCTAACTAGCCATATGTAGATTTTGTCCCATTATTTTAGCTGGATTTAGCATGTACATAATTAAAATCTTTTCTGTGCAAATATATCTATGTATGTATGTATGTGTGTAGATCAAAATTTCTTACCTCGTATTTGAGGCCGGCCAGACGCAGCCATGTTTCAACTTTTAGACAATATGGTGATAGCGATGGCAGCAAAGGAGTGCGGGAGAACTGATACAGATATATTACATCCTTCTCAAAGTTTGTTTTATGCACATTGAACTTTGGTGCTGGTTCGGTTTTGCTGTTGGCTGCTGCTGCAGCAGTAGCATTGTCTCCATCTTTCTTTGTGTCTTCACCGGCCGACGCCTTTGTGTCGTCACCTTTCTCTTGTGCGTTCGCTGTATCAGCACCATTGCTTTCAGCGTTATTCTCCTTGGCTGCTACTGCCTCTGTAGCTGTTATTTCTGGCTTGGTCGCTGCCGTCGCCGCCGCCTCTTCAGCAACCTTATTTTCAGTGACTGGTGTCTGACTTACCTCGGATGCCATTTTTATATATGTATATGTATATATATATTTGTGTTTTTCGATTTTATTTGATTGTTTGGTGATTTTAGTTTTTACTAAGTTTTGATTTTGTGGATTTATATTATTTAAAAATTTTTACAAAAACTTTAGATTCACTACAAGAACTTGAAACTCCCAATTTTTATCTGAGATAAGGAATGACTTTCCACTGCTAACGCTACACCACTAAGTGTACACACAATGGAATAAACAAGTAAATGTATACATATAGAGACAGCTAAAAATCCTTATGTACTACTTCACTTATTAAAGCCACAAAATGCAAAATCGGCACGACTACACACACCTTACCCGACGAAATCACAAACAAAACTGAAAGAGAAAAGAGAAACAACTTCGCTAAACCACTCTGATCACTCGAAGTAAACCAGTATAAATGCACTGTATCTACTAGTAGCAGTGTGCATTCAGGGTTAACGGCTTCGTACTAAAAATTTTCCTACTTTTCCAACGGTTTTCCAGTGAAAATAAAGACATAAAATGCAACCCTCATCGAATACTACACTACCTCTGCATTTTCCACGGAAAAGAAAGTTTCAAGCAATCCTAAAATAATTGACGATGTAGACATCAATTTATTAAATGTATAATTAATCATATTTCAATATTTAAAATATCAAACTTTATGATTATTCAATTATATTATTTTCTCAATTTATATTAAAACGCAAGTAGTAATTGAACCGAGCTTTAAAAAACTGCTAAAATTAATTAACATTAGCAAAGTATACATAATTTATTAATAAAGTATCAATTTTAGAAAGTTGTAGCAGTTTTTATTAAAATATTAGTAAAATTAATTAGTACATTGTATTAAGTATCATGTGCTCAACACACAGAGTGCGACAGACTTCAAGCGACATCTGTCATATAATGTATTAAAATACACACGTTCTTATGGACGATACAGTTATTCAGACAGCTGCCCGACTACATTACTGTGTCCATAAGAACGTGATATTTTAATATTTTACAGATGTCGCTTTCTATGTGTTCAGCACATAAATTTTAGAAGAAGAAGGTAGTAGCAACGGCTCAGAAGTATATTTGTAGATAGAAACCCCTTTTGGCACGCAGAGTTGTAATTAAATAGTACTTTTGAGTTATGCTTGATTTAGTTTTTCACGTGCCGCCCTTCCGTTGTGACAACGTAATTGTGTTTCTCATTTGAGCAATATTGCTGTTTCAATGTAAGTGAAAACTCAACACCGCTTCTACCGTCCGTAACGTGTAGTTATTTATAAATACGTAGACCATTTTTAATAATTGGATTTTAGTTTTTACGTTTTACGTTATGAAAATTATAAATAAAAATTTAGATGTGTGCAAACCATGTAAACAAATTAGTTTGAATAAAAATATATATACATATTATAATTCGGACAAAACTTTATTTGTAAATATATATGTATTTCATACATGTGCGAATGAAAAAATATTTATGTTTAAATAATATGCTGTAATGCTGCAGCCACTCCTGTGTTGTTCTTTCACATTTTGAAATCCTAAAATTAAATAAAATTATATACATACATACTTATATGCAGCAAATTCAATAGATTTGCAAAATCCTCACTTTCAAAGAAATGGGCAACCAAGACTTTATTTTGTCTTGTTTGTTTACATATGTATGTATGTACATATGTAAAACCGTTGGTTCACAGCAAAATGCCTCTCACCTAACGTGGTAAGTGTTTTCTGCTTTTTTCTTGAAAGGAATGATCAAAAAAAACTATTAACTCAATATTGGAGAATAATATTATATACATACATATGTACATATATAAAATTGTATATATGTACTTATAATATTAAAAATTAAACATAATTAAATATCTAAAGATAAAAAAATTTAAATTTATTATATTGCTAGGATGTCATCTTAAGTAATTTCTAAAAAACAAAATAATACCAAAGGGTCTTGAGATGTCCCATACACTACCATTTACGCCCGGTGTTAACGATAAATTACTAAAATATAACAAGCAAGATGGTAGAAAACTGTGCGAAAAATTATTACCTTGAGTAAGAGTTCGATTATGTGGTAAAAGATGTTGATCAAAAGTTTTATGTAAAAACACGGTGGATGTCCGGTTATGAGGAGTTTTACCAAAACATCGCCATTCGTACACTCTGCCAACTACGAATTTCGCTGTCTAGTTCGCTTAGTTGTAACATTTTGGCAAAAAAAAAACAAAAAATAAGCTAAAAAACATCAAGATAAGGAAAAAATTTAAAAGGTCATAAAAAAAACTGACACATACGAACGCCAAACCCTTTGAGGGTTTTACCATACTGACCTAGTACCATCACCGTGACTTGGATTTCTCACCCCCCAGACAATAATCCCAAAAATGTTCCATAGTGTAATCATTACAAAAATTACTCTTGCTGTAGTCTGTCCCGTTCTTTTCTATAACTTTCCTCAAACGTTCTTCCAAAGTTCCGTTCATCGTTATACCATGCCATCGGACTACGGATGTAGTTTTGTTGTATGGGTTTTCCGGATACCAAGTTTCAGGCACATCTCCTCAATTAGATCTAAATCAAATTCCTTCCTTGGTCAAAATGTTATTCTATTGGAACACCAATTGCTGATGAATACCTCCACCTCTTGGTTAGGAGTTGCGTATACCCCTGGCTATTTGCTGAAATAGTCCATGACTACCAAACTATATTTGTTTTTTAATTTACTAATAGGAAATGGATCAGCTACGTCTATGGCAATTCGCTCAAAGGGCGTTCACTAATTGACGACTCCTCGACCTCGGTCCTTTAGCTGCAAAACACTCGGTATAATTGTCTAATAATAATTATCTAATAAATTTACTTGAGAACTTCGGAACTTCTAGGTAGTAGGAAACTATCTTTTTATAGTCACAGAACATCATTCTGCCATAGGGATGCTAATCAAAAATGTGAATCGATGTTTTTTCCTATGCATCGAAATATTTCGAGAATCGGGAAGGACCTCTCCGAGCCGTTCGATACCAAACGAGGTTTCAGACAAGGCGATTCCCTATCGTGCGACTTTTTCAACCTGCTTCTGGAGAAAATAGTTCGAGCTGCAGAACTAAATAGAGAAGGTACCATCTTCTATAAGAGTGTACAACTCCTGGCGTATGCCGATGTCGCACTCGCGATTTGGCACTCACGTCACTGTTGATAGTCATAACTTTGAAGTTGTAAATAATTTCGTCTATCTTGGAACCAGCGTAAATACCACCAACAATGTCAGCCTAGAAATCCAACGCAGAATAACTCCTGCCAACAGTTGCTACTTCGGACTGAGTAGGCAATTGCTATAGGGTGCAGAGGCTTGGACGATGTCAACAACGGATGAGTCGACGTTGCGAGTTTTCGAGAGAAAAGTTCTGCGAAAGATTTATGGTCCTTTGCGCGTTGGCCACGGCGAATATCGCATTCGATGGAACGATGAGCTGTACGAGATATACGACCACATCGACACAGTTCAGCGAATTAATAGACAGCGGCTACGCTGGCTAGTTCATGTTGTTCGGATGGACGAAAACACTTCAGCTCTGAAAGTATTCGACGCAGTACCCGCCGGGGGAAGCAGAGGAAGAGGAAGACCTCCACTCCGTTGGAAGAACCAAGTGGAGAAGGACCTGGCTTCGCTTGGAATATCCAATTGGCGCCACGTAGCGAAAAGAAGAAACGACTGGCGCGCGTTTGTTAACTCGACTATAATCGCGTAAGCGGTGTCTACGACAAATAAGAAGAAGAAGAATTCATAAATCCCAGCCTTTTTTATCCAAGCTTTATAGAAATAAAATTTTGTTTGCATGTTTTGCCTGCAGTCTATTTCGCTGTTGATTTAACACTTGAGAAGCCTTCAAAAAAAGTCAGAAGCTACTGAAGTCGTGACAATCGTTAAATGCTTAGGCGGAACCGGTTCGGAAATTGCTGTTTAAAGTCTGCCAAAATCTCCAAAGGATTTTCATTTAACCGACCAACTAATGCTTTTAAGTAGACTGATAGCTTTTCCTTGGATTTACAATTTGTGTGCACTAATTTGTGGTATTCACTCCAAAGACTGAAATCTTCTAAAGTCCCGTCCGATTTATCTGAATTGGACGCGATATGGTTTTCGCTAAGACTGGTATTTATAAGATTCTTAATTTTTTGGATGGCATTTGCGCAAGCTAACGGATCGTGGAAATGGATTTTTTTAAAACGTGGGTCCAATAGCGTGGAAATAGCTAAAACTGAAACATTCTCAATACCACCCATTCATTTGTTGATTTCCATTTAGAGTGAATTTTTGTACCTCCAATAAAACAGGTTTATCAAACACATGAGCTTTTTTGAACCCTACAATGCACTAAGGGAATCACTTTCCTACTTGTGCAGTATTTTTCCCCTGATATTTCTTTTGTTAAGCAGTTATGACGCAATGTTAAGTTCCATACCCGTGAGGTATTTGAGGTGCTGTTTTATGCCAAATAAATAAAAAGGAGAGATTATAACCAAATTATATCTCGGGATATCCTAAACGCTTTCGCGTACCACTTGTTTCGGTATTGCCGGCCTTCGGCTGAGCTTTAAAAAAGTAATCAACTTTTTTAATCATTTCGATTATTTTGCAAAATATATATACATATGTATATGGCAACACTTATTAACGTGGATAACATGAAACTCTTCTGGGAATTATGTTAACAGTTGAATGACAATCCTAGCGCGATCCTAGATATATGTACATATATACATATAAATTAAGCTGGACGACAGGGGTAATGCTCGAAAATTCTACGAAAAAATGCGGCGGCTTACAGAAGGTTTCAAGACCGGAGCATACTCTTGTAGAACCCCCAAAGGTGATCTAGTCACTGATGCCCAGAGCATACTTAAATTATGGAGGGAACACTTCTCCAGGCTGCTGAATGGCAGTGAACGCACAACACCAGGAGAAGGAGAACCCGATTACCCAATCGATGACGATGGAGCAGACGCTCCATTACCCGACCATGAAGAAGTTCGAATAGCAATTGCCCGCCTCAAGAACAACAAAGCGGCAGGGGCCGACGGACTGCCGGCTGAGCTATTCAAACACGGCGGCGAAGAACTAATAGGGAGCATGCATCAGCTTCTTTGTAAAATATGGTCCGACGAAAGAATGCCCAACGATTGGAATTTAAGTGTGCTATGCCCAATCCATAAAAAAGGAGACCCCACAATCTGCGCCAACTACCGTGGGATCAGCCTCCTCAACATCGCATATAAGGTTCTATCGAGCGTATTGTGTGAAAGATTAAAGCCCACCGTCAACAAACTGATTGGACCTTATCAGTGTGGCTTCAGACCTGGAATATCAACAACCGACCAGATATTCACCATGCGCCAAATCTTGGAAAAGACCCGTGAAAGGAGAATCGACACACACCACATCTTCGTCGATTTCAAAGCTGCTTTCGACAGCACGAAAAGGAGCTGCCTTTATGCCGCGATGTCTGAATTTGGTATCCCTGCAAAACTAATACGGCTTTGTAAACTGACGTTGAGCAACACCAAAAGCTCCATCAGGATCGGGAAGGACCTCTCCGAGCTGTTCGATACCAAACGAGGTTTCAGACAAGGCGACTCCCTATCGTGCGACTTCTTCAACCTGCTTCTGGAGAAAATAGTTCGAGCTGCAGAACTAAACAGAGAAGGTACCATCTTCTATAAGAGTGTACAGCTGCTGGCGTATGCCGACGATATTGATATCATCGGCCTCAACACCCGCGCCGTTAGTTCTGCTTTCTCCAGGCTGGACAAGGAAGCACAGAAAATGGGTCTGGCAGTGAACGAGGGCAAAACAAAATATCTCCTGTCATCAAACAAACAGTCGTCGCACTCGCGACTTGGCTCTCACGTCACTCTTGACAGTCATAACTTTGAAGTTGTAGATAATTTCGTCTATATAGGAACCAGTATTAACACCACCAACAATGTCAGCCTGGAAATCCAACGCAGGATTGCTCTTGCCAACAGGTGCTACTTCGGACTGAGTAGGCAATTGAAAAGTAAAGTCCTCTCTCGACGAACAAAAGCTAAACTCTATAAGTCGCTCATAATTCCCGTAAAGCTATATGGTGCAGAGGCTTGGGCGATGACAGCAACCGATGAGTCGACGTTACGAGTTTTCGAGAGAAAAATTCTGCGAAAGATTTATGGTCCTTTGCATTGCATTGGCCACGGCGAATATCGCATTCGATGGAACGATGAGCTGTACGAGATATACGACCACATCGACATAGTTCAGCGAATTAATAGACAGCGGCTACGCTGGCTAGTTCATGTTGTTCGGATGGACGAAAACACTTCAGCTCTGAAAGTATTCGACGCAGTACCCGCCGGGGGAAGCAGAGGAAGAGGAAGACCTCCACTCCGTTGGAAGAACCAAGTGGAGAAGGACCTGGCTTTGCTTGGAATATCCAACTGGCGCCACGTAGCGAAAAGAAGAAACGACTGGCGCGCTGTTGTTAACTCGGCTATAATCGCGTAAGCGGTGTCTACGCCAATTAAGAAAAAGAAGATACATATAAATTAAGTGACTCTTGCTATATGCTACCTGTCTGATGGGCCTAATAATAAAATTCAAGCAGTTATAGATGTAATGTAACGTTGTAATCTTTGCTATCCTCTTACAAATATTTTTTTAAAAACTTTATAAATCTTGGACATCCCAACTTATTCCAGTGTAAGAGCGCCTCAAAATAAGCGTTTTTTATATCATTTTCCATTGTAACCAGATCGAGCAAAATAATGATTTTTGGACTTTTAAATTAAAATACCCAACATTTATTACAATTAAAAATTATTTTATATATGGGATCTAATATACCGCGAAACTATTTAAATCTTTTTTTATAACGTAAAAGTGTAATGCCTATATTACACGTACTTATAGTATATATATGCTAGGACATATATTTAGGCGTACTGTTGGTGAAGTAGCCGAAGCGCAGAACATTAGGAGGACTCTTGCTCTTGCAAGATTGCACGATGTAAAAAGCCTATACTGAAATATGCAAGGACAACCCATTCCAGAATCTAGTGATATATGAACGGCTGATTCGGTCAATTTATTGAGAATGACTTAGTGAATTAGCGCATCTTCTGCATTAATTTTTAACAAAAAACTGTAACAAATTTTTATAATTTAAGTAGAAATTATAAAATCTACATATTTAAAACTTACCTTCCTCAACAATTTAACGGCGAAATATTTCTTTATGTAAAATGACAGCCAAAACAGGGTTGCAATTATATTTTTACGTGTCATTGCACGATAATGCCATTGCCATTGCAAATAATTTTCTGCTTGTGTTTGTTGTTGTGCCGTTGCATCAAGGGGAAAATCCTGCAATTCGTGCACTGTGCAAGGGTTTTGCAAGAGCAAGAGAATCCCCCTACTTTGTGACTGCAAATAGTTACTATGTTTTTTATGATCGGCTTATTAAGGACAGCGACTCCTCGCCTGGCTCAGGTATGGCCAGAATGGGTGCTCTTTTGAAAACATGCCCTGAAGTTAGGGCTGTTAAATGAGAGGGAGCTGGCGAGCGTACAGTGAATGACCGGCTTCGATTCTTGTTAATACTTATAATTAATTTAAAGCCTTTTACTGATTACCATAATCACCAGTTTAAGGAGCGCTTATGAAGATGCGATAAGAGCGACCTTTGCTTTTTGTAAGTCTAGGTGCGCCACAGGCAATATTGTATGATGGTGTCGATTTTTGGACTTTTTGGAAATTTAAAAACAAATTTAAAAAATTGAAGTGCGTATGCACTAACTCGGCAAGTAGTAGCGGATCACCGCCTAGGAATTTTTTCGGAATTTGTTTTTTTTTTTTGTCATTATTGGCGAAAGCCATCCTGCGGGGAAGAAATCTGACTTTGTTTTTGCTGTCAATTCATGGAATGTTGGAAAATGGTGACTTGAGTGGAAGTCGTACGACGTACCGGCCATTATTTGTTCGAGTAGCGTTGGCTTTAGAGAGTTCTCACAATACTGTTCTTCTAAATTTGTATTTAATATAGAAGGAAGTTTCCCTATCCCTCGAAATTTGCTTAATTGTGAATAAAGGTATTTGTTTGAGGTTTCCTCAACTTGAGTTGTCATGGTGGTACCTGGTTCTGTAAATAGTTTCTTTTGAGTTTCGCTGTGTAGCATTTGAAATTTTTGTAACTTTGAGCAGAATTCTGTCTCGTGGCATTTTTCGGTATTTTGGTATTCCGTCTGTATACTTATATACGAACTAGTCCCTCAGTTTTTAAGATATCGTTTTGAAATTTTGCAAACGTCATTTTCTCTTCAAGAAGCTGCTCATTTGTCGGAACTGCCGATATCGGACCACTATAGCATATAGCTGCCATACAAAATGAACGATCGGAATCAAGTTCTTGTATGGAAAACTTTCACATTTGACAATGTATCTTCACAAAAGTTGGCACAGGTTATTTTCTAAGATAATAATGTAATATAATGTACTAAGTAATTGTTTAGATCAGCTTACTACAGCATATAGCTGCTATACAAACTGAATGGTCGGAATCAAATACTTGCATGAGAAACTTTCTCATTTGACCATATATCTTCACGAAATTTGGTATGAGTTATTGTTCATAGAAATAATGGAATATCGGAAGAATTCAGATCGGCTAACTATAGAATATAGCTGCCATACAAGCAAACAAAAACCGTACAATCTTTCGCATTGGACGTGGTATCTTCACGAAATTTGACATGGATTACTGCTTAAGGTAATAATAAAATCTCCGAAAAAATTGTTCAGATCGGATTACTATAACGTTTTTTCGTGTTTTTTTTTTTTTAATTTCTTGCAAGATTTGAGCTTGTGCCCACCTTTGCATAAGCGTTTTGTGAAAGCTTTTGTTTCAATTGTTTTTGCTAATAATTTGGGGTCTTTTGAAGCTTCTATTTTGGTCGTGTTTAATGCTTTTAGTTCTGACTATTTCTTCCTCTACTGTTCAAATATCATTGAACATGTTTACTTATCAGCAAAGCCGAAATACTATTAAAAAAATATCTGTTTTCATACATACATATGTATGTACATAAATATCCACATGAATTTACATGCAATGCGCATCCAATAAAAATGCAAGGGTATACAAGTCATAAATTTACAGATAAGATAACATTAAACACACACGCATGTATTAAATTGTACACTTGAAAACAACCCCATATCAAGCAGCATATGTGTATATATTTAAGATAGTTTTCTAAAATAGTATATAAGTAATGAAACTACAAAATAAAAATTAGAATGAAAGATTTTTCAGCTCAAATAAGTCTTTATTTTTTCCCCACCAGCGGTAAGAACTAACAGATAATTATTTGAGATTATAACAACTACCCTTTCCGCTATTTCATATTGAGTAGTTAGAAAGTCTTTCATATGTTGCCACGTTGGGCATTTTCTTCTTGAAGAGAGCGATCGCTCCCACAAAAGTAACGATTTTTCTGGTAATGCTGCCGTACTTATGTTTACCAGAATAAGGTCCCAATACATAAAACCGAAACAGTGGAAAGTTCATTAGTGCCATTACTTGCTTATCAACCAGTATTCTTTCGTTCTCGTATCTTACTTTTAGAGCTTCCCAAGCCAATTTGAAACTGTCGTCATTAAGAGCGAACTGTTTTAGTATAACGGCTGGTTAACCTTTTGCTTTGTAATACAATTTTGTGCTTTTGATAGTTTTGGATGGTGATATAAATGGCTGTAAAAATGTTCCGGAAGGACGGCCATTCTTCAGAACCTCCATAAAATGTTTCTGTGTCACATGCGGGCACCTCGAGGTGGATACCTGAACTTGCCTTTTGATTGTCTAGTTGTGGCAGCTCTACTCTTGGATGTGGAGTAGGTGTAATTGCTTTTATTAGCTTTTGTTTCTTCGTACTGGTCTATGCAGTTTTCATAAGTCGAGCAATATAGCTTCGGATTATTTTTCTAAAATATTAGTTTTATTAATGACGCTTTTTACTTTTTTTTTTTTTTGCTTTATGTTTTAATTACTTACCCGATTGTATTTCTTTATTTAATTCCTAAGAGGCGCACTGTAGTCGCAAGGCATACTTGGCACCCCCCAACCGGTGTGGGTGGTGTTCATTAGCACTGCCCAAGCAGGATGTCGGAGGCCGTATGCGTGCGGCAACCAAGAGCTACCACCTGGATGATTTGCAGGTGCCTTCCCAACACCGGGCCGAAGTCAAGGAGCTCGCGTCAAGAAGCTCTGGCGTGGCGGACCCTTAGTTCCCCTAAAGCTCACCTCGATGAGCCAAGGGTCGTAGGAAAAAGATGGACAAAACAGAACAAAAACTAACAACAACAACAACGCCGAGCAACCCAACAAGGCAACAACCAAGGATAACGGCCACATACAACGATAAGGAGAAAGGAATTGGCGCAGCTGCAGGCAGGGGAGTTCAAGGAGCTGAGCGGAAGTTTTGCTTCCTTGACGCTCTCTCGCCAGAGGAGCGTGCGCTGTTCGAGGAGCATTCCAAGGAGGATGACGACGACATGCCCTCATGTAGCGGCGCTCGGCGGACGAAAGCGACTGTGACCGCTGATGAAGCTGCGAGCACCACCTAAACCCCCTTCAGTAAGCTTAGCCGCTCAGACTCAGGGGAGTTACATCAGGCAGAGACCGATGGTGCTCGCAAGAGGAGGAGGAAGCGCAAAAGGGGTGGGCTACGCCCTCTCCCGGCAGCTGGCAAACCCGGCGGTTGCGATGACCCTCGCAGGAAGGGCATGAGCAGTGCCAGCCTTAAGTGGTACCTGCGGCACCTCCGGGATGGGAAGACTCCCGAGGTGGCGTAAGCTATGGCCAACGAACAGTGCAACCCTGACCGCAGTGCGAGGTGACGGAAGGCCAGCGCCTTTGGTCACCTATGCTCAGACCGCGAAGCGTAAGAGCGGGCAAACCACGCCGCAGGAACCCCCCAGCTCCAAAAGAATGAGGGGCGGTAGCACGAGCACAGCCGGAGGCCAACCATCCGCACCGGTTCCTTCCGGGTGGAGGAGGGGCGGCGCAGATATGCATTGCTGTACTGCCTCAAAATTACCCGGCGGAGTCGCTGAAATCGGAGGAGCTTACCGTGCTTCAGGACCTCCTCATGGAAGAGGTATTCAGAGGGAATGAATACGCGGCGTCCTTCCTTGGGGTGGAGTTCAAAGGAGGCATGTTGCAGGTAGACTGCAAGGACGAGACGTCCGCCAACTGGCTACGGAAGTTTGCCCCAAAGCTGGAGGGCTGGAAGGGTCCCGTCCTCTGTGCAAGAAGGGCGGAAGACCTACCGGTCATGCACAGCATGACGATGTTCCTCCCCCGGTGCGGAGACAAGCCTTATGAGTTTGCTCTAGGTCTGGTCAAGAACCAGAACCTGGGCCTTAGTATCTCGGCCTGACGCGTCTTCAACAGTAAGGTTGAGGAAAAAGGAGACATGAAAGGATGGAGACTGTACTTGTACATAGATGGCGGGTTGTACACGTACGTCCGAGCAGCGATCTTCCGCCTGTACTACAGGTTCAGCACGGTGGTCATAAGGCCACGCAAGCCCGTAGCCACCGGGAGCAAGGAGCCAGATGAGGCTGCTACTCAACCAAGCGCGAGTAACACGAAACAGGCTACAACTGTGGCGGCCTCGGAGATGGAGAGTATGCAGGTGGATGAGGTTGCAAATCAACCCAACGTGAGCAGGGCTGAGCAGGCTACGCCTGCTGTGACCTCCCCAATGAAAGTTCCTGTGGGCAGGGAGCAGAGCTACCCTCCACCCAGGAACTCCTCGATGGGCCAGGAGACCAGATGGATGGCAGCGCGAATGACGGCGGGGATGAGGATTTGCCCCTCAACGAACCACTACTATAGTGGCCGCCGACACGGAAGTCGCCCAGGTGAACCTGTATCACGTGGCGGCAGCTTCGGCTGCCAGAACGAGCATTTTTACATCGGATAAACTGGGCATCCTGCTACAGAGGAGAGGTTAAAGGCCTCAAGACAGAGTTCAACAAGGTAATCTGGGATATCTCTAGCGAGAGGCCTAGAACCTGTATAGTGGTCAGGAAAAATATTGAATTCTTCTGTTCTCAGAGTTCCTGACGCAGGATCTGGTGGCGGTGCAAGCCAGGGACTTTGAAGGCAAAGACTTCGTCTTGGCATCAGCCTATTTGGTGGTGTACTGCAAGAGGTACATCCTGCCCCTAATCATCGGCTGTGACGCGAACGCCCTCCACGTGGAACGGGGCAGTACGAACTGCAACGCAAGAGGTGAGTCTCTTTTAGAGTATGTACTAGGCAGTAACTTAGCTATAGAGGATGTGGGGTGTGAACCCACCTTCATAACAATAAGTAGGAGAGAGGTGCTTGATATCACCTTGAGCAACGAGCCTGCGAACGGATTGGTCTCACAATGGAGGATTTCAACGGAGCCCTCCCTGTCAGACCACAGAATTGTAAGGTTCGCGCTAAAGGTAAAGGTCAGACAACTCCCCCCTAGACTCAACCCTCTGAGGGCAAACTGGAATACCTTCAGGGAGATGCTAAGTGAGGAATTCAGCAGGGAGGGGCAGACTGACGATAGCGTTACAGGCCCAGGAATGGAGAGCAGGTTATCTGCGCTAACGGGTCTATCATTAACGCGTATCATGGCAGTTGCCCCCTAAAAGTGCCCACAGACAGACGCAACTGTCCCTGGTGGTCAAGGAAACTTGCAGATATCAGGAAAAAAGTACGGAGTCTATTTAATAAAACGAAACCTATGGGGGTCTGGGAAGAATATAGGGGCAACCTCACCTTATACAATAAGGAGATTAGGTTTGCAAAGCAGGCAAGCTTCAGGAGATTCTGTGAAAATGTCACTTCCACACCAGAAACGGCTCGGCTGCATTAGGCACTGGCTAGAGGCAAGACTGACACAGTTCTAGCAATCAAACGAAGTGACGGAACATTTACGACCAGCGCAGAAGGCAGAGCTACGGAAATTCTGCGGGCGCACTTCCCGGAGACAATTCGGGAAGACCAGTGTCTACCCGTGATCGAACACCAGCCATCCCGCTCGGATTGGATAATCGCTAAGCAATTATACGCCGCGGATTCGATCTAGTGGGCAATGGACTCGTTTGAGAAATTCAAGTCTCCGGGAGTGGATGGCACCTTTCCAGCGCTCTTACAACAGAGGGCGCAGATTCTGCTGCCATACCTGGTTCGGCTGCTGAGGGAGAACCTCGCAATGGCGTACATCCCTGAACAATGGAGGACGGCTAAGGTGATCTTCATACCCAAAGTAGGAAGGAAGGACTATTCTCTGGCTAAATCCTTCAGGCCAATTAGTCTAACTTCTCTCCTACTGAAAACTATGGAAGAGATCGTAGACCATGAAATAAGTTCGAAGGCGCTGAAGAGTGCACCCCTGCATGCTGCTCAGCATGCATACAGAGCGGGCTGATCCACTAATACGGCTCTGTACCAGTTAACCGGTATGATAGAGAGTTCACTGGAGAGAGGGGAGGTGATGCTTTGCGCATTCTTGGACATCGAAGGCGCCTTTGACAACACGTCTCATAGGTGTGTAGCGAGGGCACTGGAGAAAAGGAATGTGGCAGCACCGGTTCGTAAATGGATAAAGGCCGTACTGCGCATCAGAATTGCTGAGACTGCAGTAGGAGATACAAGGATTAGTCTTGGCACAACAAGAGGCTGCCCACAGGGGGGTGTGCTATCACCCCTTCTATGGAGTCTTGTCGTGGACGACCTGTTAGCACAGCTAACAGTCAGTGGGATCCGCTGCCAGGGGTATGCGGACGACATTGTTATTATAGCCAAAGGTAAATTTGAGGACACTCTCTGCGACCTAATACAAAGAGGTTTAAACCTGGCAAAGGGGTGGTGTAGTGGGATTGAATTGAATATCAACCCCTCCAAGACGGCCGTAGTCACGCTCACGAGACGCAGGTTCCTACCCGCTCTCAGGAATCTCACACTTGGGGGTAGAGAGATAGAGATGCCAACAAGGTCAAATATCTTGGTCTCACGCTGGATTCTACTTTGCGGTGGAAGCAGCATGTAAACCTGACCTTGGTCAAAGCGACAAAAGCAATAATGGTGTGCAATCAGCTGGCGGGAAAATCCTGAGGCTGTAAGCCAAGGATCTTTAGGTGGCTGTACACCATGATTTTGCGACCGATAATCACGTACGGGGCGGTGGTCTGGGCCTCAATAGCGTCGCAGATTTCGGTAGGGATCCAACTATCAAAGCTGCAACGGCTAGCCTGTGTCTGCATGACGGGCGCAATGCGCACTTATCCAACGGCAGCACTGGAGGTCCTGCTTGTACTCACACCGCTTCATTTAGTGATCGGTCAAGTAGCCAAGCACACACTTCTGCAAATAACGGCAGAGGGGTGTGGCAAAAGCAAGGTAATCTCGTCCCCTAGGATGGAAGGGATAAGTGGCAATATACCATTAGCCCTCCTCCCGAAGGACAGCATTACCAAAACAGTTAACTTAACGAAGAAGTTTAAAGTTAACCTCGGCAGCAAGGATGAGTGGAACGACTCCACTCTCGAGCTGATGTTGAGGAATAGTACGTTGAGGTGGTACACCGACGGCTCGAAAACGTCGGAGGAAATCGGTCCAGGGATCGCGGGTCCACGCACCAAGCTCTCCATACCTATGGGAAGTTTTCCGAGCATTTTCCAGGCAGAATTTTTTGCCATAAGTTGGTACATAAAGATAAACCTCCATCGCAACTATCGCAATGAGCGAATAACCATACTTAGCGATAGTCAAGCGGCACTAAGAGCGATCTCCTCCTACGAGATGAAATCGCTACTAGTGCAGGAGTGTAGAGAACGGCTGAACAGCCTAATGGAACGGAACCAGGTGCACCTAATCTGGGTGCCTGGACACAGAGGTATAGCCGATAACGAACTGGATGAGCTCGCCCGCTCCGCAGCCTCCACCAGAGTAGGTTTAAATTTGTAATTAAGCTCCCTAGGAATAAACTCAGGCTACTGGTCGCATTTTATACCGGCCGCTGCAAACTGAATAGGCATTTATATAACATAGGCCTATCCGCTTGCGCTAACTGCCGGTTCTGCGACAGGGAGCCTGAAACACCGGAACACCTGCTAATCGACTGCACAGCAGTCTGAAAACGCAGGTTTAAGGCCCTCGCATCCATGTTTCCGGATAGGGATCACGTTGCCTCTACTAGCACCCGGCAGAATATTGGACTTTATCAATATGCTCGGGCTAAGTGAGTCCTTGTGATTTAGGGGAGGGCACAATAGACCTAAGGTCGTGGTGCATTCCTCATTTATCAATCTAATCTAAATCTAATATATGTCCGAATGAATCTGAGGCAACCTTTTTTTTCAACTGAAAACCAGGCTAAAAACTTTCGAAAATGTGAAAAAAAGTCACTCAAAAGATAAGCTCTTAATATTAATTATTAAGAGGTGCCTGTTTCAAATTTTCTATTTTCCATATAAATTACATGGAAAAAAAAAAAATTTGTTGTGGTGGTATTGTTATATATTATATTGATATAAATTACATGGAAAAAAAAAAAATTTGTTGTGGTGGTATTGTGGTATTGTGCGGAGGTTATTATATGTGCACGCGATGGCTGCCAGTAGGGATGGTAAACTCGATTCGGATTCTACTCGAGAATCGAGTTTTCTCGTAAAATAATCGATTTTTTTTGGATAATTAATAATTTAACCATAATACGTTCACTTATCAATATGATTTTCATGTGTGTCACTGCACTATTTTAATATATTCTTGTTCTCAGCACTTTTTTGGTTTTGTATACGTCTATATGTAAATATGTAGATGTATTAATATATATTTAGTGTGTCAGGAACGATTTACTTTTTATTACCGCTCCCTTAGTAATATATACAGCTGTGTTCATGGAAATAGTAGTGCCGGAGGGTTCAAACTATAAAACACAAAATTCAAGTTAAAAATACAAACTATGAATTTTACATCTCTAAAAATAATTTCTGTCTATTTCTATGTATATACACAGTTTTATTTTTTTAATATATTTGTATATTTGGCTAACAAGCATTATTCAAAAAGAAAATTTAGAAATGTGCCTGCTCATGAAAATAGTAGTGCTCATTTTGTTAAAAGAAAAATAGAAAAAAATGCAGATAAAAATTTTAATTTTATATAGTAAATCTTTTCGATCTACTAATATTTGATTCTAAAGCCTTTATATTTTATTACATCCATACACCGACGTTGCATAAGAAATATTAGATCCTGACCTCGTCTTATTGGGATTTGTCCATATGCCTTCTTGATGTTAGCCACAGTTGTGTTCAATTGGATGGATTTTTTGTTACTACAACTCGTTTAAGATTTTCCAAAAAATTTTGGTTTGAATTCAGATCCAGTGTTTGCTCTGGCCGGGTCGTATGTTTTGGATCATTATTCTGTTCAAACATCTTTTTTTATAGACACTTCCTAGCTGACAAATGATAACCTCCCTCAACTCTTTTACAAGTTTAGCTTATGATGCTATATATGTATCAAACATTCAGCACTAACACCATAGTACGAAAATCAAGTCCATACCATAACCCAATCAACATAATGGCAAGCGTTTTGTAAATTAAGATTGCAGCAAGCTTTCTTAAATAAGGTTTTTGCGAACGTCGTTAACAATTTGCTTGCAAATGCAAGTGTTTCATAAATTTAAACAAAACGCTGAAAATGGAGGCAAGGAAGAGGACTTTGTGTTTGCCTCTAAGTCATATTTCCAGTACGCAAAAAATCGTATTAAAATTAAAGCAACAAAAAAAGTTAACTTAAATACTAAGTAATAATCCTTTTTTAATGAAACAACAATGAAGTTCCTATTTTTACATTTTAATTTAATACATTATTATTATATTATAAACAAAATTAATAGTAACAAGTAAGGAAGGGCTAAGTTCGGGTGTCACCGAACATTTTATACTCTCGCATCATAAAGTGATAATCGAGATTTCATTATCCGTCATTTACATATTTTTTTTTATTTTGCTGTAAAATTAATTAGATTAGTAGTTCCTGAGATATGGTTTTTGGTCCATAAGTGGGCGACGCCACGCCCATATTCAATTTTTAAAAAAAGCCTGGGTGCAGCTTCCTTCTGCCATTTCTTCCGTAAAATTTAGTGTTTCTGACGTTTTTTGTTAGTCGGCTAACGCACTTTTAGTGATTTTCTTTATTATCCGATTTCTTCCATTTTTGAACTGTATATGGAAATGCCTGAAGGAAACGACTCTATAGAGTTTGGTTGACATAGCTATAGTAGTTTCCGAGATATGTACAAAAACTTAGTAGGGGGCGGGGCCACGCCCACTTTTCCAAAAAAAAAAAATACGTCCAACTTTGTGCCCCTTTAATATCTTTATTTAATGACACTTTATAGGTTTTCGGTTTTCGCCATTTTGTGGGCGTGGCAGTGGGCCGATTTTGCCCGTCTTCGAACTTAACCTTCTTATGGAGCCAAGAAATACGTGTACCATACGTGTTTCATCATGATATCTCAATATTTACTCAAGTTACAGCTTGCACGGACGGACGGACGGACAGACAGACATCCGGATTTCAACTCTACTCGTCACCCTGATCACTTTGGTATATATAACCCTATATCTGACTCTTTTAGTTAGGGGGGTTTGGGGACGGACATACTTTCTGGACCCGGCTCCACCGATACTAAGCAATTTTGTTTTTATTGGTTCACATCAGATTCCGCCATTTTGTAGATGGCCAATCAAAATGTTCTTTTGTGAACATTATTCTTGCAGCCATATGTTTCTTCGTTAAAAGAGTTACTTTCGGGAAACTTTTCATTTTCAAATTGCTTTCAAAAAGTCTCCAACGTCTTCTAAGGGTAGTAAACGACCATTTAATTTTTTTTTTATAATTTTTGGTTCTGCCTTGTTTCTTAACTTTATTATGAATTCTCATTTTTCAATAGAACAATTTCTTCCTCTACCTACTAAAAATGAAAGATAAATGGCTTTTCATAAAAATTTCATCAGAAAATTTGTAAGTCAGTTAAATAGATTTGTTTACCACAATTATATAATAATTTTTTAATTTATTGTCCCCTAACGACAAGCACTACTATTTTAATGAACAACTTGCTTTTTTTGAAAATTTAAAAAAAAAAAAAAAAAAAAAAAAATGCGTCATCGAAAAGGCAGTGGAAGCAAATGTTACAGAATTTTTACATTCCTACTATAATTTAAAATGTCTATACTACCAAAATAATCACTCTTGTTGGCTTGGCAAGTTAGATAATGTTAGGAAAGATCTTTAAATATGTTTGATTTGTGTCTATCATCAAACATTGACCTCAAAAAAGAATTTGTCATTCCTTACCACTGGTGGGGGGAAATGAGAAGTCTTATATCGAGGGAAAATACATATATTCATTCTAATTTTATTTTGATGTTTTCATTGCTTATATACAAATTTTAAAACTATCTTAAATAACTAAATATATGTGTGTGTATATACATATGTATATTAATATATAAACAGATATTTATGTATGTATATTTAGTAGAATTTCGGCTTTGCTGATAAGTAAGCATGTTCAATGATATTTGAACAAAATATAAGATGCTCTTACACTACTATTTTCATGAACACAACTGTACGTATGTGAGTATGCATGTTTTTTGTATTACCACGGTTTTTGCCACCACACTTTTTTTCTTTTTTTTTCTTTCTTAGATTTTAGATTTATTTAAAATCCAATAGTGCCTTTCTTTTAGGCTCGAAGGACCATATTTAAGTGTTTACACACTAGTTGATTTTTTCAATAATTTACTCACAACCATTTTATTAACAAAAAAATACAAATGTAATTTATTTAATTGATTCATAAAATATATAAAGTTTAATATAAATAAATGACCGAGACGAATCGAAGAGACGGTGTTCGGATTCAGCCAGGTAAGAATGTAGCCGGGTGGTTGCTGGTGGATCGATGACTTGACGTAGCGCTGACGACTGGAATGAACGTAGGGCACAGAATCGGTGAATAATCGGAATGTATGTTGGCGCGGCGTCTTTCGTCTTTCTAATGCATCCGCGGCAAACTTTAAGTATTTAAATAAAATAAATTCAATAATTCGTTTTTATAAATTTAATTCACATGATACTATATACTGCAAAAATAATATATAACTTTTTGTTCATTTCTATTTATTTACATAATAACAACTGTCAAAACAAATGCCTGTTTTCGTTATACATTTTTGAAATCTTGTAAATTTATTAGGGATAATTTTGGTAAGGAAATATTACCAAAATAGTGTCCGTGTCCGGTTAATGGAACGTACTTACTTATGTCCGGTTATCCTTGGATGAATTACTTTTGTGTGAAATAATAATGAAAACGTTGTGCTCATGAAATTTGTCCACTAGTGGAAGCCGGACGGCTACCGTCCGTAATAGGGAATTTCACTGTACTTAATAACGAGTAATAAGTGTTAAGTTGTTTGAGAAAATAAGTGTATAGCCATTAAACTAGGACTTTTGGTTAACAATCCAGTGATCGAACTCAAGAATGAGTTGCAAGTTACGATTTATCGAAAAACCGATTACACTACGATATTGCTCTGCAGTTACAAATGACAATTAAGATTTTCTTATTTTAATATGTCACTATTGATTGATTCATATTTTTACGATAAAAATTGTTTTAACAACCCTGTATATGTTTCGGGGTTTTAAATATCAGTTTATTGGCAACAATGTCATTTGTTTTGTGTCAAAAAGTCGAAGTTCGTACTACTTCGATTAATTTCTTTCATATAAAATTGAATTTGGTTCGTTGTTACAAAGTAATAAATGAAAGTGGAACATTTATCCATAAAGAGTTATGTGAATAAGAGACTAACAGTAAATGGTTTTGAATAATTACTGAATGTGTTTTCTGTGTCCAAGTTGAATCATCGGGGTTGGGCAAACCAACTAATGTCCAATTGCTCCGTCTACGAGTATTTGTGTGGATATGAATGATATTTTATGTACCTAGGATTTAAAACTGACAAGAGTTTTACAGAGCTTGTGTATTGTATCTGTTTGGCAGTGAAAAAAATTAAATAATATTTGTGATCAATAGTTTTCAGGTCAGTTAACGTACAATTCATTGTGATTATGTCCGAAGTGGTTTTCTCAGTGGAATCGCTATCAAGTGATTAATATACGATAGGAACATTTAGTATACGGGACTACGTCCTGTATTCTTAAGGGTGAGATACGACAAATCTAAGAAAAAACGGCACAAAAAAGGAGTAATAAATATTGCAGAAATGTCTGCGAACTTGTTAGAAAATTTTGCAGCGCTTCCTGCTGATGTACGAGAAAAGTTGGCTGAGTTAGATTTGGAATTATCTGAAGGTTTGTTGATTATATTATTTCCTTCGTATAAAATTCTATATTACTTATAATCCTGCACGTATATGCCCTAACAGAAGTTGCATTCGAGTGAACTTTTGTCTACTGGATGTAATAGGCGTACCATGTTAATCAAGTCTCCTATTATGTATACATATCGGTTTTAATACATACCTATATGTTTTTGTAATCTAGTACTTGTTCATGTATATATATGTATATGCATATACGAGATTAAATAAGCCAATTTATTAATTTTTTTTATGCTTCGTCATTAGAACCGGCGTCTTAACATTCGTTTTAACTACATATGTAAATAAAGGCACATATGCCTGTACGTGCATATAATTTGTAACTTTTTATTTGCGTTGATTTATAAATGCTTACTCTTTTTCAGGCGACATAACACAAAAGGGATATGAAAAGAAGCGAGCAAAGTTGCTGCAACCGTTTTTAATACCAACAAATGAAGGTGACTCTTTTTCTCACAAATTAATAATGATAGCTTAAAATATTAAATTATCTGAATGGAAGATATTTGTTTTTTTTTTCTTTGTTCTTTTTTTTCTTGTTTCATGAGTCACTTTTACATAGCATATTGAGAACTCACTGACTATGACTATTTTTTTTACTAATGATTAAAGAGAAAATCAGGAAAAAAAAAAACATAATTGAAAGATTTTGTTTTGATAGGAAACAAAATTTCCGCACAATCAGCTGATTTTTGTTGTTTTTGTGTTTAATATATTGTGGCCATAAATAAATACATATAGTAGCTATGTCATACATAATATATACATAATATTTATATACATAAATATTTATTTAAGATATATTAAAATTGGCATTATGTTTGCAACACACAGAAGACTATACCCTATATAATATTTCCATATGAGATATGAGTATATGATGAGATCTGAAACTTTGCACACCTCGTTTTCTCTCCCAAAATGCTTATCATTTGTCCGAACCGCTTTAGCGTATAGCTATCATGAAAAAGAACGATCAAAATCATGCCTAGATAGATATAGAAAAATCCTTTATTTTGGCTCAAATTATCATCCAAGACCTTAAGACAGCTATAGCACATAGCTACCATAAAAATTGACCGATAAATGTCGTCGTATTTTAATATATATAAATTGCTTAGAACGGCTATTAAGAAATAAATGTAATTTAAAAATATATCTTTTCGAGGAAACAATATTATCGCATTTTATTGTTATTATTTTTACTCTAAATATATAATGCGAATAAATAAATATAATAAGTTTGTCATTATTTGATTCAAAACCCCACAAAAAAGCTAATGATTTATAAACTCTTTTATGTATACCTATGTACACATATGTATGTACGTATAATTTCAAAAAAGAGAACATCAACAAAAGCAATATGCTAGTCAGAATTAAATATGTAAATATTAAATTGTTTATATAAACACATTAAAAAATATATTTATTATAAAACAAATTATTAACACACTAAAAAATCTTTTGCTACTTTTTGCTTTTCGTTTGTTTCATAAAACAGGAAATGAGGTCTTGAAAGATGTGGATAAGTGTGACAAACCCATGCCTCCTTACTATAATATTAAAACGCCGCAATCGCAAAATCAAAAGACTGTGAAAGATGGAGCCTTAGTATCAAGTGAGGGATACAGTTATGTAACTGAAGTTCCCTCTCTACCATCATCTCATCAAAGACATTCCAATGCGTCTAAAAAGTCAGAAGGCAGCCATCATTCGATGGGCAGTAGTGGAGGTGGAGGCATTGGTAGTGGCCACATAGAGAGATCCGAGTCAAGCCATCTACATAGTAGGCAACGACGTACACAGCGAAAGATTACACACAATGAGAAACGTTATCATTCCGGTAAGTTAACATTAATCTATTTTATTGAGGCAAAAACAAAGCTGTTATACTTGTCGAAAACGTACTTTTAGAAGTGCGACACGAGGCTGTGCAACAAGCTCTTGCAGCACTGAAAACACGACCAAAGCCTAGTCTGCCAATGCCATCGAAGAGAAGTTCTGTGCTCAATCGAAGTCCGGACCGCAATAATGATGACATTGGTGAGCGGGTGCATTTTTCTCGGGACAATATAACTATAAAAATTTACAAAACTTACATTTAATTTAATGCATGATATTTAGATTCGTCAACTGATGAAGAATCCATTCCTGAGGAAACAATTTCTCCCGACAAGGAGTACAATTATCCGCGTGATCACGTTAGCAATATTATGGAGCCAATTATAAAACCACCCATTCGAGACTCATCAATGGCTGGCGCACAAAATAAGCAGAAATACCCCGAACGGCGACCACCACAGAATTTGCCACCATTGGTAAATGAATTAATATTTTGAAAACCTAAAATAATTTTGTTATCATTTACACAGCCAACTTTAGATACAACCAGCACGGAGTCGCCACCAAAAGCTTATATGAAGGAAAATACTGATTTCAGTGATAGCAAAGATAAGCACAAGCCATGTAATTTTAAATATTTTACTATAAATATGATAATTTTATTTTTGGCTCAAACAATTAACTTTTGTTATTACAGATGCTGCACCAGATATTACACAATTCAATAATACTCGCCATGCCGCAGATCGTGTGACGCGCTATGTGAATGTCTCACAAACCGATCTTGGCGAATCGGATACGAATGGCCGTTGGAAAGTATCAGCCAAAATTCAGCAACTGCTCAATACACTAAAACGTCCTAAGCGACGACCATTACCCGAATTTTACGAAGACAACGATATCGAACTCGAAATCGCCGCCAATCCCAAAGATCCAAATGCACCGAAACCCGAAGGTAGCATTATGACCGCTGTACAAGGTGAACAATTGGCCGTCGCCGCGGGGCTGCCACGTTCGTTAGAGGCGGCACTACAGCGTTATGGCGCAAACTCATTTAAATCGCCAATGGCGACGGTACTAGATCCGAATGGAAAAATCACCACTACTTTAACATATGGAAAATTATTGTCACGCGCACAAAAAATTGCATATGCATTATCAACGAAAATCTTCAGTAAGGGGCCAGAACAGATTACCCTTAAGCCCGGCGATCGCGTAGCTTTGGTTTACCCAAACAACGACCCATTGAGGTTAACAAACTATTATAATTTTAGGAAATTTTGTTGTAATATTTTCAAATTTACAGTTTCATTACTGCTTGGTATGGCTGCATGTTTCGCGGTCTTGTACCATTGCCAATCGAGTTGCCGCTCTCCAGTTCTGATACACCGCCACAACAGGTCGGTTTTCTGCTTAGTTCATGTGGCATTACGGTGGCGTTAACTTCTGAGGCGTGCCTGAAAGGTTTGCCAAAATCCGCCACCGGTGAGATAGCGAAGTTGAAGGGCTGGCCACGCCTACAGTGGTTTGTAACTGAACATCTGCCAAAGCCACCAAAAGACTTCAATGTTGGAAACATACGTATTGAGGACTCGGCCACAGCATACATTGAGTATACAACCGATAAAGAGGGCAGTGTAATGGGTATGTATAAATACAAATAGTTGAGAGATAAATTGTTATTATAGTGTATATATCGCGTCCACCGAATGCAAACGTGAAATATAATGCGGTAAAATATTTATTTTACTTTAAGGTGTCACAGTTACACGCTTGGCTATGATGAACCATTGTCGCGCGCTCACCATGGCTTGCCATTACACCGAAGGTGAAACCATAGTTTGTGTGTTGGATTTTAAGCGCGAAGTTGGTTTATGGCACGCTGTACTCACCTCAGTGTTGAATGGGATGCATGTTCTATTCATACCTTATGCTTTGATGAAATTGCGCCCCTCATCATGGATGCAACTTATCACGAAACATCGCGCTTCCTGTTGTTTGGTGAAGAGTCGTGACTTGCATTGGGGTCTATTAGCTACAAAAGACCATAAAGACATATCTTTGTCATCGCTGCGTATGCTGCTTGTTGCTGATGGCGCTAATCCATGGTCGCTTTCGTCATGTGATCAATTCTTAAATGTGTTCCAGTCGAAAGGTTTGCGTTCGGATGCGATTTGTCCATGTGCCAGTAGTTCAGAAGTATTCACAGTATCTCTGCGTCGTCCTGGACGCTCTTCGACCGGTTTTAGTCAATCAGCAACTGGACGTGGTGTATTATCAATGGCAGCTTTATCGCACGGTGTGGTGCGTGTGGATAGTGAAGACTCACTAACGTCGCTGACACTGCAAGATTGCGGCCAAGTTATGCCCGCTGCACAAATGGTGGTCGTGCGTTCGGAAGGACTACCAGTGTTATGTAAAACCGATCAAGTTGGTGAAATTTGTGTTACCAGTGGTTCCACGGGTATCGCCTATTTCGGTTTAGATGGTCTAACCAACACAACATTCAAAGTGCAGCCATTACTCGATGACCCGGATACAACAAAAGATGAATCAGCATTTAAACCGATCACAGATGAGTATTATGTGCGTTCGGGTCTACTAGGTTTCCTCGGACCGGGCGGTTTGGTGTTCGTGTGCGGTTCACGCGACGGTTTAATGACTGTAACGGGACGAAAGCATAATGCAGACGATATTATCGCTACAGTATTAGCTGTGGAACCTATGCGTTTCATATATCGCGGTCGCATTGCCGTTTTCAGTATTAAAGTGTTGAGAGATGAACGTGTTTGTGTTATCGCCGAACAGCGTCCAGATTGTTCCGAAGAGGAAAGTTTCCAGTGGATGTCACGTGTTTTACAAGCTGTCGATTCCATACATCAAGTGGGCATATATTGTTTAGCGCTCGTGCCACCAAATCATTTGCCGAAAACTCCATTGGGCGGCATTCATTTATGCGAGGCGCGTCGTCGCTTCCTAGAGGGTTCATTGCATCCAGCTAATGTGCTAATGTGTCCACACACATGTGTTACTAATCTACCAAAACCGCGTGAAATACATCAAGGTGAGTTTTTGCTGGTGCGAGCACAAAACCTCTTTTTTATAGGAAATCAGTACAATTCAAAAAGTAAATTGCAAACTTACACTTACACAAACAAAATGTTTCACATACTAAATCATTTGCCAAAAACTGATTTGTGCACAAAACATTATAGTAATTTGTTCATATTGGTCTTTGATAAGTCTTTATAGTTGTTGATCTGCCAGAAAAGTAGCAAAAACTGCGAAGTACTTTTATGTTTTGGAATTTCTAAGAAACTGTTAATTATTATAATATACTTTGATCAGGGTATATTAAGTTTGTCACAAAGCTTGTAATACTCAGAATGAATTTTGTCCATTTCATTTCCTTCAAAGTAATCCCTTCCCGCTGCAATGCACTTATGCCAACGAATTTTCCAGTCATCATAGCACTTGGAAAAATTCTCCGTCGTGGTGGCCATCAGAGCCTTCTTCGATTCAACTTTTATATCCTCAATTGAGTCAAAACGGTGTCCTCAGAGTGGTCATGTGAATTTGCTGAATAGCCAAAAGTTACACGAAGGTAAATCAGGCGAATGCGGTGCTTGCGGCACGATATTAGTTGAAAATATGGAAATATGGCGAAATGATCACGAATAACAACAGGTGCATTATCGCACTACTTTGTTCAATAAATTCAGATATAGTAAGAATCGAAGAATTCACTTTTAGATCCTCACCAAACGACTCGTATCTCAAATACTAATGAATATTTTGACGTGAAATTTAGCATTGATGCCACTAAGAGTACTACTAACTTACAGAAAAAAAATTTACCGATTCGAAAAACCCGCGAAGTTATAAATTAAACATTTATTTTGATCACAGTATTATATGTATACTAAATGTTCAGCGTGACAGCTGAGTCGATTTAGATTTAGCCATGTCCGTCTGACTGTCCTCCCCATTTGTCGGAACCGCCGATATCGGACTACTATATAATATAAACTGGACGATGAAAATCAAGTAATTTTTTTTATTTTGGCACAAGTAATATGCAACTAAACAAAGTCACAAACATACACAAATATATACAAACATATCAACTGTGGTGAAAGTTACACGTAATACATTATTTTCGACTTCTGTATGTGTATATAATATATATATATAATTTTTTTGTATGTCGATGTAGTAATAAAAAGATATTTTCATTATTTATATGTTAATTTGAGACCTTATGCCTACTTTTTTAAATAAAAAATTAAGCAAACGAAAGCCTTCTTGGAAAATTGTTTTCAACGACAAAAACTAAGGGTGTTACATTCCTTGAAATGAATTTAGATCATTTTGAAAATTTCAGCAGTAGAAAATACTTTTGAAACCGTATTTAAATATAGAATATTTAAATTTACATACATAATATTTTTTATAATTTCCGAAAGTCCTATACTTTATATTTTTATACTCTTGCAACCAGTTACTACAGAGTATTATAATTTTGTTCAGCTAACGGTTGTACGTATCACCTAAAACTCATGGAGATTAATATATGTACATACTATATATAAATGATCAGGATGACGAGAAAAGTTGAAATACGGGTCTGTCTGTCCGTCCGTCCGTGCAAACTGTAATTGGAGTAAAACTTGAGATATCTTGATGAAACTTGGTGTGCAGGTTCCTTTGTTCAAAAAAAAATTCGAGTTCGTAGATGGGCGTAATCGGATCACTGCCACGCCCACAAATCGCCATCAACCGAAAACATATAAAGTGCCATAACTAAACACTAAATTAAAATACAAAGCTGTAATTTGGTACCGAGGGTCGCAGTAGCAATGGGTACCTGAGTTAAATATTTTGAAAAAGTGTGCGTGCACGCCCTCTAATATGTTCAATGTACAGATCTCCTAAACCACTAAAGCTACACCACGCCCACTTTTTGATGAAATCCCATATCTCGGGACCCGACCAACCGATTTCGACTAAATTTAATACGTATCATTTTTCTAACATTCCTATATTACAGTGTGAAACGCTCATATAACGAAATTTAAAATTACATTTGATCCTTTTACTTTCCAGAACACAAATCAAGAAGTATTAATATAACGGAATACAATTGTGCAGTAATAATTCCCTTAAAGTAGGGCACCTTTTGACTAATTTAGTTTTTCTAACAATCTGCCGAATTTGTCGGCCAGTGTATGAGTTATATAGAGTATATGTATATACATATGAAACTTCTTAGATTCCAATCCTCTGGTTAACGTTTTACATCTTAAGGTAATTCCATGGCTTTAATTCTTGCAAGTTGCAAGAATATGAAATGTTCGGTTGAACCCGAACTTAGCCCTTCCTTACTTGTTAGAATTCGATTTTTGTTTTGAACTTTTTTGTTTGTATTTATTTATTTCGGATTTATTTTGCGTTGAAGGGAAACTTAAATATATTTTTTGCAAAACCTTGCTTTTATAATTCAATAAATTTTAACTAATTTTCGTGCGTTATGAAAATTTAAATTTTGTTGCAAACTTTACATGTTAAATATAGGCTTACAAAATAACCAAGCAATACATTGATTATGTACACTCGTGGCTACTCAAAACATACCAGTATACTTTCTTAAATTTTTTTAGGTCTTTTTGGTTCGTTCGGGATTTTTTTCAATTTAGTTTTTTGTTAAGTTTTTAGTAAGCAGAAATAAACTAAATTATATTATCTAATTATAATTATAGTATTTAATTTATACGTTTAATGAGTAAAACACAAACTAGCTTTTCTGTGCTTATACAAAAGCTCCCGATTTTATTTTTTTATTATTGCTCGGGGTGTTGTTACCGCGGCTAAACTTCAATTATAAAAAAAGAAAATAAAACATTAAGTAAAATTACAGTGTAAATGAAATTAAATTAAAAAAAGAACAAATATTATTTTTTCATCGCATGTCAGTCTCTTACATTTCGAGCTCATTTTGTAAAGCTCACTAACTTTCAAATAATTTTTCTATAGCTAAATGTGTTTTGTTTTTAATTTTTAATAGGTTTGATAAATGTCATTAACTTATTTCTAAATAAAAAATGTTAAATATGTACAACACTTGACAATTTTGAGTGGTAAGTTTTGCGTGGCCACGAGTGTATAAATGCACATGTGTATGTTATACTTACACTAAAGTTTTCTATATATTTGTGTCTTCTAAATTGTTTGCGTCATTTATTTTATGACTTGGTTGCCGCAATTAATCGAAGGGTTCACCTACTATGTTACTATATATTCTTATCAGTTCAATGATTTCAATAATTTTACTGTGTATGTTAAAGAAAGAAAAGTTGAAAAACATAATCGTCTTAACAACGCTTTTATTATTATTATAAAAAATGTAATTATTTTTCTTTTCTTCATTATGCTGCCTCTTTTCGAAACCATTACTTTGATGCAACCATAATCAACATTGTACACACTTGAAAACATAACCAACCACCAAACTACACTTCTACTACTACTACCATTACCACTACCACTACTGCTATTGCTATGATTAACATGAAAAAATATATGTTTATGTAAAAAAAAATGATTCAATAATATACTGATATACTGCAATGGTACTATGTAACTTATTTATCATGCATATATGTATATAACGAATTGGTTGAAATGAATGAAATTGTTACAATTTAAATCCAATTAAAAAAATGTACTAACATCAAAAAGGTGTACAAACTGCAACTGCAAAAATAAGCTCATCTGGATGTGGTATTACAGACACGTCTGTTGGGCCAGCCTCAGTGATGGTTGGAAATTTAGTGCAGGGCAACCGTTTAGCCATCGCGCAAGGACGGGACATCGGCTTATCTGAGGAGAATGAACGTAAGGTAAATCTCTTCAAAAGGTTGAAATAAAAAAATCGTTTTATTAAAAGCTCGCTTACTAAAACACTTTACTTTCAGCATCAATTAATAACTGGCGTGTTGCGTTGGCGTGCAAATACCTCACCGGATCATATCATTTTTACGTTATTGAATTCGAAAGGTAACCCTAACTTAGATAATATATGTTTATAATAATGCTTTTTTTATTCAAAACATGTTTTTGAAAACCTTAATGCCTAACAATTGGCAACTTTCCAGTTAATCCGGTTAGTGAATTAGTCGAACACCAAGAGCTCTATTGCAAACACAATTGTATATAAAATTCTTCTGAAATTCCTTTGAATTAATAGGTTAGGAAGTTTACTAAAACGCCTTAATACAAATATTTACACTTCAAGTGTATTCAAGTGTTTTTTGGTGTATAAATATTCTCGATGATTTAAATTATAAAATATTAAATAAATTTTAAAGTATTTAGCTACATATTTACATGGTACCCATTTTGATTTGATATAGTAATATGTATAAAAAGGTATTTATTTCTTTTAAAGGTGCTATTGCGAAAACTTTGACATGCTCCGAATTGCATAAAAGAGCTGAGAAAATAGCAGCTCTTTTGCAAGAACGAGGACGTATTGAACCTGGTGATCATGTTGGTAAGTTTTGAAGTAGAATTATTAACTATATTTTGTTCATTAATTTGTTTCTAAAATATCAAAATACAGAGCATAATATATTGCATCCTTTTGTGTGGACCATGCTAACATAATTTCAACAATTTTTTTATACTCTTGCAACTAGTTGCTACTGAGTATTATAGTTTTGTTCATCTAACAGTTGTACGTATCAAGTAAAACTAATCGAGATAGATATAGGGTTATATATAGTATATAATATATAAATGATCAGGGTGACGAGAAAAGTTGAAATCGGATTGACTGTCTGCCTGTCCGTCCGTCCGTTCAAGCTGTAACTTGAGTAAAGATTGAGAAATCTCGATGAAACTTGGTACACAAATTCCCTAGTACAAAAAAAATCGAGTTCACAGATGGGCGTAATCGGTCCACTGCCACACCCACAAATCGCCATTAACCGAATACCTATAAAGTGCCATAACCAAGCCTTAAATTAAGATATAAAGCTGTAATTTGGATTTACAGAGGATCGCAGTGGCCAGGGGCACGTGTGGGCAAAAAAATTTCAAAAAGTGTGCGTGGTCAAGCTCTCTAATAAGTATAATGAGTAATGTATACAGCTATGGACAGAGATTTGCGAACTTTCTTAATGTGAAATATGATACTTAATAATGTTATATTTAAAGAAAGTAGAATCGTTATAATGTAAAAAAACTATTTATTACCTCACTAAAAACTAAAGTAGTCCAAAATTTCTTAGTTTTCTATAATAAAAATACGTTTTGTTCAGTTTACATTATTAAGTGAAAATTGGCTTGGACAAGTATTTAGCGCACTTTAAAAGATTAGTAAGGAAAAATAAATATTAACGCGTGGCGTGAAATTTCTCTGATATATCTAACTTGATTAATACTTAGTGGAATAACCGTTATTCGTTATCACCGCTTCACATCTGCGTGGCAAGCTCTCTAATAACCTTTGGCATCTGTCCAAAGGAATAGAGTTCCACGCTTCGTGTACTCCTGCCCAAAGCTCGTCGCAATTTTTAAATTTTCTTTGCCCAACTTTTTCTTTGACATCATTCCACAAGTTCTCGATCGGGTTTAGATCAGGACTTTGCGCTGGCCAATCGAGAAGTGGAAATTTTTCTTGCGCAAGCCAGTTTTTTACTACATTTGCTGTATGCTTGGGATCGTTGTCGTGCATAAAGATCCAGTTTACAGGCATAATATCATAGGAATATGGTTCCATTGTATTTCTCAGTATATTAAGGTATGCAAATTTATCCATATTCCCTTCTATGAAATGAGCTAGCGTGTTTTACTCATATCAGTGTATCTTTGTGCCTAAAATAGATAAATTATATAATATTATATAAGTAAATCAGGATTTTCGAACATCCGGCTGACTTTACTCTATATGATTGGTTTTACCCCTTATAATTTTTAATTCTTGCAAGTTGCAAGAGTATAAACTTTCGGTTGCACCCGAACTTAGCCCTTTCATACTTGTTTTGAATTGATATTGATTGGTTTTCTAATGTTTAAACTAAGATAATTGTAATATTTTTTTTTTTAATTTCTGGAAATCTTTTCCAAAAAAATTGTTTCTAATTTTATATATAAATACTCCGCTATCATTTATTCAACTATTTGTAAGACTGAACTTTTTTAATTAGTGGCCAATCAATTTTAAAATCTTGAAGATTTCTCAAATGTGTTCAAGAAGTTGCAATGCATTTTAATAACCTATCTTACCGAGTAAGAATATCCATAATTCTTTCCATTCTAAACACATATGTATGTATATAGTTAGTTTTTTTCATTAACCACATTGAAGTTCGCAACATAAATAAAAATTCCTCTATTGAAACTCCTTTTTGTGTCTCAACTTCAAAAGGATCCCACCGTAGTTTCAAATCAGTAGGTATTATTATTAGAAATAAATATCCCCATATTTATATTTATTTTGATATATTTACATAGTTAAATTTATAGAGCAAATTAACCTCACATTTATTCTTTCTCCAAATTAAGCTTTAATATTTCCACCCGGCTTGGATTTATTGTGCGCCTTCTATGGGTGTCTCTATTTGGCTGCTATTCCAATCACTATTCGACCACCACATCCACAAAATCTTATAACCACCCTACCAACTGTACGCATGATTGTTGATGTGTCGAAGAGTGTTATTGTGCTGTCTATACAACCGATAATAAAATTACTGAAGTCGCGCGAAGCAGCTGCCTCCATCGATCCGAAGACCTGGCCACCCATATTGGATATTGACGACAATCCAAAACGGAAATTAATGTCAATTGCTAACGCACCGTTAGACTCGACGGCATACTTGGATTTTAGTGTATCCACTTGTGGACGCTTAAGTGGTGTTAACATCACGCATCGGTAATCAGAATTTACATTGAAATAAAATCTATTTTTTTGTGAAAAACAAACAGTAATGTTATTTACTTTTCCTTTTAGTTCCCTTTCTAGTCTTTGCGCAAGCTTGAAATTAGCCTGCGAACTATATCCTTCTCGTCACGTGGCCCTCTGCCTGGATCCATATTGTGGTCTAGGCTTCGCTATGTGGACCTTAATTGGTGTGTATAGCGGTCATCATTCGATACTCATTGCACCCTACGAAGTTGAAACGAATCCCAGTCTTTGGCTATCCACACTATCGCATTATCGTGTGCGTGACACCTTCTGTTCGTATGGCGTCATCGAGTTATGCACAAAAGCGCTTAGCAATTCCATACCAATGCTCAAGCAACGTAACGTCGACTTGCGTTGTGTGCGCACATGCGTTGTGGTGGCTGAGGAGCGTCCACGGGTACAATTGACACAACAATTTTGTAAACTCTTCCAAGCGCTCGGTTTGAATACGCGCTGTGTATCCACCTCTTTCGGTTGTCGTGTCAATCCAGCAATTTGTGTACAAGGCGCGAGCTCGGCGGAGAGCGCTCAGGTCTATGTGGATTTGCGTGCGCTACGCAATAATCGTGTAGCGCTAGTGGAGCGCGGTGCACCAAACTCGTTGTGTCTCATCGAATCGGGTAAACTATTGCCTGGCGTGAAAGTGATCATAGCCAATCCGGAGACGAAGGGTCACTGTGGAGACTCCCACTTGGGTGAGATTTGGGTGAGTGCATTAAAAACAAGAAATAGTGTTTTAATTTTCAATATAAATACCTATTTTGGAATAATTTCCAGGTACAATCACCACACAACGCTAATGGTTACTTCACAATTTATGGCGATGAAACCGACTACAATGATCATTTCAACGCTAAATTAGTGACCGGCGCAACAACCGAAGTCTACGCACGTACTGGCTATTTGGGCTTCTTGCGACGCACCGAATGCTCGCAAGCCGTTTCAATTTTAGACGAAACCACACCCAGTGTGGCCAGCCGCGACAGCGACAATGAATCGATCAATTCGATGAGTCAGTTACACTTGAATTTTTCTTCAATGTCGACGGGACCACAAGCACCCAGCATCAGCGGTGATCCCAGCTCAGTAACTAATCTGAATGATCAGGAGCTACACGATGCTGTTTACGTGGTGGGCGCTTTGGATGAGGTCATTACATTGCGTGGCATGAACTATCATCCCATTGATATAGAGAATTCAGTGTTGAGGTGTCATAAGAAAATCGCAGAGTGGTATGTTTGTATATATTACTTTAGATTTGTATGTATTTATGTCATTATTAAAAAACCTAATTTTTAAAGTGCTGTTTTCACCTGGACCAATTTATTGGTTGTTGTTGTTGAGCTAGATGGCAATGAATCTGAGGCATTGGACTTGGTACCGTTAGTTACTAATACGGTCTTAGAAGAGCACCAATTGATTGTTGGCGTTGTCGTAGTGGTCGATCCAGGTAATTTTTTATAACTATTTGCATAATACCCTGAACAGGGTCTCCAGGATATTTCTTATAATTATATTTATTCTATTATTATATTTTTTTTTTAATTGCTTTCTATAACTCAAAAGCTAACGAATATTTTATTCGAAAATAGGAATATAAAAAATCCGAATTCGAGTAAATTCTTTTTCGAATCGGGTTACAGAATGGGGCCTCAAGGTATATTGAGTTTGTCAGTCCGTCTATTTATATGTTTACACGCAAACTAATACCACAGGGTTTTAGATATCAGTCTGAAAATTTTCACACGTATTTTCATATGCAGCCATACAAACTGAAACAGAAAAAAACAAGTTCTTTAAGGGAAACATTTTATATTTTTCTGAAACTTGGCACGGATTATTGTTCAAAGCAACGGTAAAATATCTGAACAAACTGTTCAGATCAAACGATTATGGTATACAACTGTCATACAAACCGTCTCCGAAATTTGCCATGGATTATTGTCCAAGCCAAATGTGTAGAATGCTATAGTTTTGGTGCAACCCAAGTAAATAATTTTGGTTCAATTCTTTCTTATATGCTCTACCCAATTAAATCAACTGAAATAATATCTAATCTTCCTTCATTTCACAGGTGTTGTGCCCATCAATAGTCGCGGCGAAAAACAACGAATGCATTTACGTGATGGTTTTTTGGCTGATCAACTTGATCCCATATATGTTGCATACAATATGTAAATATCCATACCAATAGTTATATAACAAACATACATACATAAATGCATACAATACGTACATACATACATACTATATATGACGATACATGAAAATGAAATTATTTATTATACACTATTACTTTAAGCTTATAAATAAAATTAAAAATAATAATATTAATAAAAAAATATGTTTAAATATTTTATAGTACTCAAATGAGCTGATTTGTCTTTTTATTTATTCATTGCATATTTTGTGTAAAATGCTCAAAACATTTTTGTATTAGTTAAGAAATTTTGCAACTCGTTTTGTTTTGAATAAGACATTCTGCAACTAAAAGATCAGTGTAAGTGTCGATCTCCATTGCTTCAGCAGCATCGATTTCCACTACACCACACCTGTTAATGAGTTAGAGTAACATGTGTTAATAATAAAGTAAATAATTTTAATAAGTTTATAACAGCATGGTATATATAGCAGAAAATTACACGAAACAAATCCGTCCAAGATCTAGAAAAAATAAAAAGGGACAACAAACGTATGGAACCTGTGCGTATAAAAAATATTTAGTTAAGAAAGAATTTTAAGTACCTTAGTACGTTTTTATTAAGGTAGGCTTTTACTAAGGTACATATTCCTTTTTAACTCTAAATCTAACGACATTTTATTTCCAAACAGCTGATGAATACTGAGTTTTATAAACCACGAAGATACTTCAGGGAAATATTTATCTTTATAGATATTTGCTAACTACGTTGAATCGGTATCAATGTAACCTGGAGAAGACACCTTGTACTTATAGCATTCACACAGCTTTGTAAATATATTTTTTAACTTCTACTCTTGAGCCAAAATATGGCCGAGTAATATTTATGTGTATGTAAATTTAAAGATATTTACTGTAGCGAAATTTTTCAAAACTTTCATCCATATAGTTACTATAAAGCCGAACTTAGAACGGATAGGGAAACCGTAGCCTAAATACCCAACAAAATTGAGCTTTCAAAAATCACAACGAAACCACAGATTTTCACACTATAGACATCCTAATGGTCGTTTGTAATACTTCTTCACATAGGACGAGATGCAATTTTAGCATCTTCATCTACATTAAAGATTCGCGATAAAAATGTTAAACTAAATTCAGTACCCTATTGTTCAAAAATTCTAGTAGAGAGATAGGACTTCACATTTTATTTCAGTGTTACAAGAATCCTAGGATATTTTATATTTTTTCCTTACAAAATAATCGTAATTTCAAATGGCAAAGCCAAAAAAAAGAAGAAAAAAACAGAAATTAAATTTTCAAAGTCCTTGAAAAAATGTTGTATACTCACAAAAATCAAAAATTTCCTATTACTACATCATATATCTGGCCCTTCCTTCATAATGATTTTATAGTCAAAGATTATGCAATACATAACTCTTATTTTTTGTCCCTGGGTTTTATTGCTATTATTATTTTACTCACTTGTCATTTTGAAATTTCTGTTCTACCTCCACCAAGTGCCTTGTGGAAAAGTAAAACATCCCTGTTTCAATCAATTCTCCTGACCAATCTTGACGGCGAGGTCTGTGTGTTGGATTGAAATTTAAAGGAACTACAGCTTCGTCTTCTCGGATTAGCCAACGCAATTTATGTGATCTATATATAATTTAAATTATACAATCAACTGAGTTCGGATAGCATGCCATATATGTATGTACATATATGGTCATATGTGCATAAACGTACCTGGTAACGGCAAAAACGCAATCCTTTGTCATAAATCGATTTAAGGCTTCCTTTATATATTGATTTTTTAGAAATATGGAAGTACATTGGAATAATCCAAATCTATTGATGTTATCGTGCTTTTGTAAAAATTCCTTAACAGATTCCAAGGATGAAGTATTATCTTGTGCATAGATTTTGTCTCTCTTGTGCACCAGTGCACCAACTATTATATAAACGTAAATTATTAAAAAAGGAGTTAACTATTTATTAAGTGATTTTCAGTTATTATATAATATTTAGTATTAAACATTTTTAGCTTACATTTAGTAGCTTCCTCCACTATAGAATCGCTATCCGTCGATACCCAAATATGTTGAAATAAATTTGAGCTATTCAATACATTTATTGTACGTGCTAGTAATGAGATTCCTTCAAGCTCTTTTAGATTTTTATTTAGTATACCTTTGGAGCCACCTCGGGCTAAAACCAAAGCATGTACTTCCTTCTCAGAGCTGTTGAAAATTTGTTTTTAAAAACATACTTATATTGATTTCTTTTCTCACCTTAAACTCAATACATATTCTTGCAGGTATAAAAATAGAAAAAAATGTAAGACCGACATTTCTCTTGTCGAAATTTTAGCGCTTTCAACGGAGAGCTTCGCACTTCTGAATTAGATGGTGAATTAAATTAACGTTAAACGTTATGTTAGCGTAAGCATTATTAATCAACTTGTGTTTGGATCAGCGTACTGATGTACATACATATGTATGTACAATTGTAATGTGTCACGAGGGGTGGAACGAGTTTTTATCACCCGCTAGGTGTTGAGTCCAAATCTCACCGTTGTCATTATTTACAATCTTTATGTAAAACTTAAAAGGCTACTATATTATCTATCAGTCGGAGAGAAGTGTCGTCTAATTCATAGCAAGGGCAATATCTATTTAAATAAATATCTATTTAAAAAAATAATACTTATAGTGGTATTAAAGAAAAATTTTATTAAATTTGAGTAATAAGCTTTTGAGTAATGAGCTTAGTTAGTCAGTCGTGAATTCAATGATAAGAGAGCAGATTGCCATTTGTGTCAGACAAGAAGGTACAATAAGAACCTCCTTAGAAGTGAAGGTCGTTGTGTAGTGAATTCACTAGGTTAGCAATGTGATTGTGCGGTCCATTCACGACGTAGTTTTTGGACGATTTGGTGGCAGGCGTTTGGATCTCAACGTTAAATTAGTAGATATAAACTTTAAACCACTGTGGATCTCATTAAGTCCATTCACAACTTTGTAGAAGAAGGATAGATCAGCAATTTGACGGCGAGATCTGAGAATATTGACTAGAGACTATTTTGAATTGCCTTAAGCATTGAGATTTTTGTACTTTTTCAATAAAATTTATCAGAGTATCTGTATATGGAGACCAAGTGACCGAGCCATATTCTAGTATAGGTTGGTCAAGTAAGTAACAGGCACTAAGCAGCGATCGAGGATCAGCAAAATCTCTGCAGGTTCTCGTAACGCAGCCCGAGATCTTATATCATTTTTCAAAAAATTTTAAGATCATCAGCACAGAGCAGGTAATCTGAATTGAAGTTGGATCCAATATCATTAATAAATATGTTAAACAGTCCAAGATGTGATCTTTGTTGTATTCCTGTTTTCACGTCGTAACTAACAGGTGGCGCAAAAATTACCTTCCGATGTTTTTTGGAAAATGAAAAACTTTTTTAAAAAATGAAAAACTTTGATTCTGCTTGTGGATTATTTTTATTTGGTCTTTTAAATTTTTTTACATCAAGTCGAAAATATGATATGTAAATGGCTGCCGCCACAGTTGATTCTCATTTGAGCCCTTTTTATGGCATTTTCCATCACTTTGGCCAGAGCTTCTGCCGATAGGTCCTCACATTCTTGACGGATATTGTCTTTAAGACCTGCAATAGTCTAAGGTTTGTTGACATAAACCCGCGACTTCAAGAAGCCCCACAAAAAGAAGTCTGGAGCGGTCAAATCAGGCGATCTTGCTGGCCAGTGCAAATCGCCAAAACGGTAGATTAGGCGCCCGGGAAATGCATCCTTCAGCATATCGGTTGTGGCAAGCAGTATAGCGTACCATTGTTTATTTACGTCTATTTCGCATGTGTTTACTACACAAATATCAAAACAGAACTTACATTAGAGGTCAATTGCAAAATTTATAGTATCTTCTAATCATCTTCTGACTTTTGGGCCACTCTGTATACCTATCTATAACTAGATAAATGATCTTGACTTGAAATTTTCTGCCTGATAAATAGGAACTGATCGTCTTCAAGGCGCTACCATAAATGCCGATCGAATTTAACTTGTTCAGCAAGATGCTGTGATTAACTCTGTTGAATGCTTTACTAAAGTCGGTAGATGGCATAGACATTATGTATATTATTCATTACATTTACTACATCTACATATATATGTATACAATATAAAAAAAAGTCGTGTTAGTTACACTATTTATAACTTATCTTAGAACATACATATTTACGCACGTTTGTTGGCGAAGCTGTTACAGCGGCAAGGGAAGCGGAGACAATCGGCGGCCATTCGTTTATTTTTTCGGCACAGCTTGGATTTTCTATCATCACACATTGTTGTGGCGTTTTGTCGTCGCGTCAATGCTTCGACAGATTGACTCTTGGACAAAACGCCAGTTTCGGCCATTGGTTGACCGTGACAACGGAGATGCGAAAGATGCGTGCGACACTTGTTATGTACATACATATGTATGTGGCTGGCATTTGCTTTCGCAAACATATAGATAAATAAATTATTTAAAATTATTTTTTATTTAATTTTTCCCGATTTTTTAAAAAAATTAAAATTTTTACCATTTTTCGGAAAAAAATGGTTTATATAATACAAAATAATCACGCATATGTGACTCAGAGAATGCTTTTTTACATTCTCTGTGTGAGAATGAACAAAGACAAATATTCATTCTAGCATGAATTCAGTCGTTTTACATATATTTCTGCCATTGAACGTGCTTATTTCTGCTAAATAGCAGCGAGAATGGTGTTAGCCGTCAAATCGAACATCATACAGAATTCAATTTGCACCTTCTCTATGTTTTTAGTTTCTCTGACTAGACTGCCTGACAGTAGTAATGTGCTAAGCATCTGGCGTTCAGTTGATTCAGTGTCAGAAGGATCTGGACAGGATTGCCCAAAGGGTACCAGTATCTGTCCAGCTTTGGAGACTGCAACACCGAACTGTTTTGGCGTATCAGTCCGTCTGCCTCCAAGACAGAGAAAGAGGGCTAAGACTCTCTCTGGAAGCGGAGAACCTACGGTGGTGGATGATTCCACGTCGGGTGGAAAGGTGGAAGTGGTGGGACCTCCGTTAATGTCCCCACCGCGGCGTAAGGCGCCTACGGGGTCGCCGCGTAACGAGTGCGAAAATGAGGGAGGAAGCGGTAGTTGTGGTGGGAGTGCCAATGTGGCCACCCCTGAGAAAGCGGTTGCGCTTACGGGATCGCCGCGTAATGTGTGCGAAAATGAGGGAGGAAGGGGTAGTGGGAGCGTGGCTGTGAAAGCTCATCCGGCTAGTAAGGTGGGCAAAGGAACGGGCGTCGGGCGTGAGAAAGAGGGCGCTACGGAAGTGGGCACTAGCGTCGCGAGTGCCAATAAAGAGGGTATGCGGGGTGGGGCAGTGAGCCATGTGTTGCGGCTGCAAAAAAAATTACGGGCCAAATGAGTGCATTGGTGTTCGATGCGAAAAACTTCGAGACAGGGACTGCGAAGGGGCTATTAAAGCTTGCTTCAAAATATGAGGCGCTCTGATGACGGTTATTACCGAGAATGCCCATCTTCGAGATCAAATAGACGCCCTTAAGGGAAGTTGTGGGAGGCACTCCTCGACGGTCCCAATGCCTGCGCCTCCAGCAACTGTGCTTAAAGCAATCGCAGCGGTGACGCCGAAGCCTGTGGAGACCTGGTCGGCCTGCAACTTCCTCTAAGGAAGTGATGAAGAAGGTGGGTCCCTCACTCGGAGTGAGGGTCCACGAAGTCCGACCAATTAAAGAAGGTGGGGCACTCCCCACTCCCTCTGTTTTAGAGAGGGAAAGTGTGGCGAATAACAAGAAATTCGAGGAGGTGGAGTTGGACGTGACTGTCAACCGGAAGTTGGGTCCTCGGGTTGTGGTCCAGGGGGTCCATACGGAGATCAACCATTAGGAATTCATGGAGGAGCTACTCCGGCTGAGGTCTGACGTAAGGATGGTCAGTCGTCCCTGGAAGGTGACCCCTGCTGGTAGTACCAATGTCGTCCTTGGGGGTACAGACAAGTTGATGTATCCTCTCTTGGAGGCAGGTAGGTGCTACATCAAGTGGTTTTCCTTCTGCGTGCGGTCAAGAAGGCCCCAAAGCTGCCGGTTGCGTCAATGCACCCCATTGCCAGAACTGTGCATTTAAGTGTAGGCCAGTTGGGCAGCTTATGATGTCAGCTGTGTGCCCGTTTTACTGTGGCATTGTTGAGCGCGCCCTCGCCAGGCCCTAATGGGAGTGATCATCCAGCTTAACTGTCAGGGCCCTTATGCCGTTAAGGTCTTCACGGCCGCAATAATTGTGAATGAACCCAACTACGATTGCGTAGTTGTGGATTCTTCACAACTGGGTGCATGTGTCGCGATAGAAGGGGAGTTCGGTATGATGATTGTCGCTAGTTTATACTGTAAATGTAGCGAGCTCCTAGAGCCTTACCTAGGCCTGGATGTGAATGCCTCGTCCTCGATGTGGTTTAGTAAAGTATCTCGACATTCGTCTGGATACCAAAGTCACAGTCGAAGCGAGGCATTAAGCGAATGGGTGGTAACTAATGGCCTCCACATTGTGAATGAGCCGACCGAATGGCATACGATCGATAGGTTCGCTTAGAATGTCGTTAGGGAAAATTTCATAGCCAAGGACATATTTGTTGACTTCAAGGGGGCGTTTGATTACCTAAGCTGGAATCGAGTGGTGCAACGGCTGGAGGAGCTTGGCTGTCCAAAATTTACTCTTTGGCGGAGTTATTTTTTGGACAGAAAGGCCTCTCTGGTCGGCATGAATGGGATTGTGGAGATTGGAGTTGTTCGTGGCTGACCGCAGGGTTCCATCTGTGGTCCATATATTTGGAACCTTATGATGGACACTCTGCTTGGGCAGCTCGAGCCACTCTGTAAATGTTGTGTGTACGCGGACGACCTTCTTCTTATGGTTAAAGGTCGCTCGCGGTCTGACTTAGAGCGGGCGGAAGGAGATCTTTTAGAGATAGTGAATACTTGGGGTGTAGCTGTGGGGGTTGACATATCAGGGAGAAAAAGGTGGTAATGCTGCTTAATGGCAGATTTTCACCGGTTCGTCCACCGATTGTCCGTGTGAATGGGGTCAGCATTAGATATGGGCGCGTGAGTTGTTTAAGCGGCGAACGCGGTTAGCTGGGAATTAGGGTTAGATTTTGTATAAGTGGTGTGTGTATGTGATATGTGTATGGGGTCCAACCCCTCGCCACCAATCCAGAGCCGTATGGAAGCTCAACTGGTAAGGGCTTCGGCTACGAAATCTGACCGGAGACTTAATTTTGGTACCACGGGGAGCAGGAGCACTTGGAGTTTACTTCAACCTGCTCATGCGGACTGGAACCTCGGGGAGTATCGTGGTGGTTGTGGTTAAAACCCAAATGCGGACCCCCCTTTTGATGACGACCATGGCAAACGAAATAAGGACTACGATTTAAGGGCATGCACATGGAATGTCCGGTCCCTTAATTGGGAAGGTGCCGCTGCCCAGCTGGTTGATGTCCTCGTGAAAATAAAGGCTGACATCACAGCCGTTCAAGAAATGCGATGGACGGGACAAGGACAAAGACGAGTAGGTCCTTGTAGCATTTACTACAGTGGCCATATAAAGGAGCGCAAGTTTGGTGTGGTATTCGTGGTGGGAGAGAGACTCCGTCGCCGAGTACTGTCATTCACTCCGGTGAATGAACGTCTAGCTACAATCCGCATCAAAGCGAGGTTCTCCAACATATCACTGATTTGCGCCCACGCCCCGACGGAAGAGAAGGACGATGTGACCAAAGATGCCTTTTATGAGTGCTTGGAGCGCACTTATGAGAGCTGGCGATTTTAACGCCAGGGTGGGCAAAGAAGGTATCTTTGGCACTACGGTCGGTAAATTCAGCCAACAAACACAAGGAAAGTTCGACGTCGAGAAGCTGTAATCGCAACAGATAGCCGAACGATTTTCTACTCGGCTTGCACTCCTGCTCTCTGAGAGCACTCGTCAACAACTCGGTATAAGGGAACTCTGGGGCGGCATTTCAAATTCCTTACGTACAGCTGCAACCGAAACCATTGGTTTTCGGAAAACGCAAAAGAACAGCTGGTACGACGAGGAGTGCCGTGTTGCAGCGGAGAGAAAACAGGCTGCCTACCTCGCAACGTTACGATCGACCACAACACGTGCGGGATGGGATAGATATCGAGAGTTGAAGAGGGAAGCGAGACGCATTTTGCCAGCCAGAAAAAGAACGAGGCCGGAAATGCGTGAGTACGAAGCTGGCCGACAGGGGTAATGCTCGAAAATTCTACGAAAAAATGCGTCGGCTTACAGAAGGTTTCAAGACCAGAGCATACTCTTGTAGAACCTCCAAAGGTGATCTAGTCACCGATGCCCAGAGCATACTTAGATTATGGAGGGAACACTTCTCCACCCTGCTGAATGGCAGTGAACGCACAACACCAGGAGAAGGAGAACCCGATTCCCCAAACGATGACGATGGAGCAGACGTTCCATCACCCGACCATGAAGAAGTTCGAATAGCAATTGCCAGCCTGAAGAACAACAAAGCGGCAGGGGCCGACGGATTGCCGGACGAGCTATTCAAACACGGCGGCGAAGAACTGATAAGGAGCAGGCATCAGCTTCTTTGTAAAATATGGTCGGACGAAAGCATGCCCAACGATTGGAATTTAAGTGTGCTACGCCCAATCCATAAAAAAGGAGACCCCACAATCTGCGCCAACTACCGTGGGATTAGCTTCCTCAACATCGCATTTAAGGTTCTATCGAGCGTATTGTGTGAAAGATTAAAGCCCACCGTCAACAAACTGATTGGACCTTATCAGTGTGGCTTTAGACCTAGAAAATCAACAACCGACCAGATATTCACCATGCGCCAAATCTTGGAAAAGACCCGTGAAAGAAGAATCGACACACACCACCTCTTCGTCGATTTCAAAGCTGTTTCGACAGCACGAAAAGGAGCTGCATTTATGCCGCGATGTCTGAATTTGGTATCGCCGCAAAACTAATACGGCTGTGTAAACTGACGTTGAGCAACACGAGAAGCTCCGTCAGGATCGGGAAGGACCTCTCCGAGCCGTTCGATACCAAAACAGGTTTCAGACAAAGCGACTCCCTATCGGGCGACTTCTTCAACCTGCTTCTGGAGAAAATAGTTCGAGCTGCAGAACTAAATAGAGAAGGTACCATCTTCTATAAGAGTGTACAGATGCTGGCGTATGCCGACGATATTGATATCATCGGCCTCAACACCCGCGCCGTTAGTCTGCTTTCTCCAGGCTGGACAAGGAAGCACATAAAATGGACGAAATATCTCCTGTCATCAAACAAACAGTCGTCGCACTCGCGACTTGGCACTCACGTCACTGTTGACAGTCATAACTTTGAAGTTGTAGATAATTTCGTCAATTTAGGAACCAGTATTAACACCACCAACAATGTCAGCCTGGAAATCCAACGCAGGATTACTCTTGTCAACAGGTGCTACTCTATAAGTCACTCATAATTCCCATCCTGCTATATGGTGCAGAGGCTTGGACGATGACAACAACTGATGAGTCGACGTTGCGAGTTTTCGAGAGAAATGTTCTGCGAAAGATTTATGGTCCTTTGCGCATTGGCCACGGCGAATATCGCATTCGATGGAACGATGAGCTGTAGGAGATATACGACGACATCGGACATAGTTCAGCGAATTAAAAGACCGCGGCTACGCTGGCTAGTTCATGTTGTCTGGATGGACGAAAACACTCCAGCTCTGAAAGCAATCGACGCTATACCCGCCGGGGGAAGCAGAGGAAAAGGAAGACCTCCACTCCGTTGGAAGGACCAGGTGGAGAGGGACGTGGCTACTCTTGGAATATCCAATTGGCGCCACGTAGCGAAAAGAAGAAACGACTGGCGCGCTGTTGTTAACTCGGCTATAATCGCGTAAGCGGTGTCTTCGCTAATTAAGAAGAAGAAGAAGATCCCAAAGCCAGACCACAACCCTAGGGAGGGATAGTTCGCCTTCTCACTTTAGCTCGTGTTTAATCGGATATTGTTTTTCTACCCAGAGAATACTTGGTCTAACAACGGAAGTGAGAAAAACGACGAGTTGGTTGAGTCGTATGTAAAAGAATTATTTCTGGGAGCTCCCAAGTGAAAGGAGCTTAGAGAACTTTCCTCACTTACATGAACTTATCAAAATGGCACATCAAGTGCTAATTGAGCCCGATAGGGCTGCACTCCTACCTACCTACCTACATGAACTTCTACACATGACTTCAATCTCCAAATATCTTACTTCCGTCCCTAAATAAATACAGCAGTGACAAATTACTGTCAAAACTTTCTCACACCCATAGATTTTATGTGGCGAATACCAAATATCTTACTTCCGTCCCTAAATAAATACAGCAGTGACAAATTACTGTCAAAACTTTCTCACACCCATAGATTTTATGTGGCGAATACCTAAATAAGAGTGGCGGTAACGCATCTCATTCCTTTTGTACTAATTTTAGAATTTAAGCGAGAATATGATGTAAAGTTGCATCTTTATTTACTTGGATACGCCAGTTATTTCGTCACAAGATAATTCATTCTTATGTGAGTCTCTGTGTTTCATACCCAAACCGGTCTTTTTTACCAAACGATATGTAAGCAACAAATAGATAATTTTGTGAATACCAGCATAAAACCCTGCCTGCTGTATTAGGAAGTAAAATTTTGTTTGTGGATCCGGCGTATATCAAATATTTTACAGTTGTGATGTTGCGCTTAGAATATTTTTCTATAGTGTTTTTTATATTAAAATAGGAATTAGTTTTTATCAATTAAGTGTAACCACTGCCCACGGAAAACATAAACTGATACGAAAAATGAATCACATAAATTCGAAAAATTCTCCATACAGTTTATGCCGGAAGCGGTTCTTTTTGTTTTCAATTTTAAAAATACTCATTTCCATTGTTTTATTTATGAATGAACACATAAAAGGAGTACAATCTCAAGGTATGCAAGCTTTAGCTTTAGTTATAAATTTAAAATAAATAAAATGGATATAAATTCTCCGAAATACAGTAAACAGGGTGTAGTATACATAAGTTGTGTTTGTGTGTGTTATGCTAGGCAATATTTTTGTTTGTTGTGTATATGAGAAAACTAAAAACAAAATATTTGCATTAGTAATTCAGCAAAAATGAAATTTATGACAAAAAATATTGTGCAAAGAATTACCAATTTCTTCAGCAACTGCATAGATAAGACAGACGAAAGTAAGAGCATATTCTGGTATGAGTGTACACTGACGACGCCCAATAAGTTGGTCATTTTGAGGGGTATGAGAAACGGGAATAGCCGGAAAATAACTACATACACACATAACCGACAACCCTTTCATATGTACCCAAATATTTTTTCTGAAAGATAAAACGTATTAAATGATGAAATTGTTTAATCTTTGTAAATACCACAGATGCAAAATTTGTGTTTCGACCTAAGTAATGGAAGTAGGCACGAATCTTTGTTTCCAAATAACCAAACCGACTCAATTTATGGAAAGTAAAACTTGTGATAAAATGTAAAGACGAAGGTGTGATGCTTGTAGGTGGAAACACCTGTAAATATCATAGCTGCAACAAATTGTGTCTATACTTTAACCCAGAATAAAAGCAATTTTACCAAAATTAGCTACCTCATACAGTTTAGATTAGATCATAAATTTCCACCCAAAATAAGGTATACATTTATAACCATCTCTCTATATGCATACTAAGAAATAATATTTTGATTCGCGAGCATTTTTTATTTTAAAGACTTATTTACATCATAAAATACCAACTTTGGTTTTCAGAACTGATAGCCGTTGAGATTGGTCACAATTTTACGATAATCTGCAACACAACTCTACAATTTGTAAGCAATGTAACATGGAAGCACAACGAACAAGTTATTCCAAATAATAATAAAAGGTAAAATAAGATCGATTCGATACTATTTAAGTTTTTTTGTTACATTTTTATTATAAGTATTTTTGAAAATTTAATCCATATACCTCATTTGTATAAACTGCAAGAATGACAAAAACAAGTTTATAAACCACAATCATTGTTTTGTTGCATAAAATCATAAAAATCCTGCTCACTTTGTCGTGGTATGCTGCTGTCAAATCTAGGCCGTAAAGATTGTTACTTCATCCAGCTCTCTGTTAAACCAATTGACAAAGGTTTCATTTAATAAATTTCTATATTGTAAATAATAAATTATATATTTTTATAAAAGATCCCAGCATAAAAAGAAAGACATTTTTGATATTATTTTTCACATAATATGTACCTACAAAGAGCATACATTTTATTTAATAATAATTAAGTGAAGTGACCGAACGTTAATTAATTCATTAATCTATTAGAGTCCATTCAGATACTGTTGCTTCCCTTATGACGTCTTATATCATTCTTTTATAAAACCTCATTCATTGTATATATTTCTCTTACAGAATAACCACATCATATAGCAAACCGTCTGCCATTGAAAGCATCAATGAAATCGAAGAAGAAACAAAAAGGAATTACGAAAGTACATTACTGGTAACTGATGCACAGTTTGCAGATGCGGGCATATATACGTGCGAACTAATACGAAATGAGAGCGTGTCTAGTTTTACCGTGCAAGTGTGGCAAACACCGCTGATCGTTGCAAGCAGTGACGAAAAGGTCAAACAGAAAAGCGGTCATGCTGTGGAACTATATTGCCTGATAGAAGTGTTTCCACACAACGATACATTTTACAAGCAATTGAAATGGCTGAAGGATGAAAACTCAGCTGTTGACTTTTTAGACAAAGCCTCGAATCTCAGTTTTGTGAATGCCACACATATTAATCACACGCTTAGTTTAACTGAAGTTTACAAGAAAGAAAATGGTACATACAGCTGTGCAGTATACGATGTATTTGGTGCAATTATCACTAAAAAGGATATGGCAGTATTAGTTATGGAGAAACCACAAGTGAGCATAGACTATGTGATGGTTGTGGGTGCGGATAAGATATACTTAAATTGGACTGTGAATGATGGTAACGATCCAGTGCAAAACTACTTCATACAATATAAAGAGGAAGGTTCATCCGAACTTAAATATTATAATCATCAAATCGGTGGACGTAATAATTCCTATGTTTTGGAAAAATTTCAACCAAATACCAGCTATAATTTACGCATCAGTGCTAAAAATAGCATTGGCAGTGGTCAACCGTATCAATATCCATTACCCGTGCGAACATTGGAAAGAGACCCCATTTTTATACCAAAAGTAGGCACAACCGGTAGTACACCGTCAACAATTACCATCGGTTGGGATCCTCCACCACCTGAAATATTGCCATACATACAATATTATGAGTTGGTTGTTGTCGAAGCTGGTGAAACGCGACGTATTGTTGAAAATACCCTATACTCACAGAATTCTCGAAATCTGCCATATATGTTTGATAATCTCAAAACGGCGACTGAATATGAATTTAAGGTACGTGCCTGCAGTAATATCACCAAACAATGCGGTCCCTGGTCAGAAGTTGTAAATGGTACAACAATGGATGGTGTTGCCAGTGAACCCACAGACCTCTATATTACTTGCGAACACAGAAATAATACACGTCACTCGGTCGGGGTACGTTGGAATGTGCCAAAAGTGCCGAATGGCAAAGTGGTCTCATATCACATACAGTTGGATGGCCTAGCTACATATAAGTTGGATGGAAAATTGCGTAACGAAACATGGGGTCCAAAGATAAGACGTGTAGATGATCCGCACCACAGCACAATCTACAATGGCGTAAATCCAAATACAAATTACACAGTCACAGTATCGGCCATTACACGCCATCGCAAAATTGGAGAACCGGCCAGCGCTCAATGTATTATGCCTATCGCTGTGCCTGATGCGATCAGTCGTATTATGTGGACAAAGGTGAAGACGAACGATGAGAAGTGTGTTTTTAAATTGTTTGTGCCACGTATTAGCGAACGCAACGGACCGATTTGTTGTTATCGTTTGTATCTAGTACGTATGGGCAATAATAAAAATGAATTACCCACACCCGAGAAGCTCAACATATCCACATATCAGGAGGTGCATGCACTAAATAATACTGAAGGTGGTGCATACTTGGCTGAAATGTTTTCGGATGACTATTTTCGTTCCGAAATATTTTTGGGTGACGGTAAACGATTTTTTGAACATCAGGGCGTAAGTGCCGCCGAAGCAGATAAAGCTTGTCGCTATTGTTTGAGGGGACGTCCATTTTTGCGTATTCAACCAAATGAACCAGCACCGAAAACTGAATTGCCACTTGTAGAGCATACGGATAGTAAGTATAAATCATTATTTGAAATGGTAATAAAAATTAGTTATATTATTACTTTCTTTTATAACTTCGTCAGCTGTATTGAAAACTACACCGGAACTATCACAACGCGAACAATTGAAAGCCAGCAATCTCACCGAAGCTGCTTCAAAAATTTTAGATAAAAAACGACGTCGCAGACGTAGGCGTCACCCGAAAGTTGTTGCTGGCGTCAACAGTGATATTTCATTTGATAATTTAATGATTGGTGAAAATGAATCGCGTACAAATGCAGTGCAGAGCTATCAGCTGTCGTCAAATGATATAATCGATGGCGAGATTGACATGAATAGCAACTACACGGGCTTTCTAGAAGTTATAGGTAACTAGTTGAAAGTCAGATAAGTTCCATTCTACTTTTTTAATTTTAATTGACTTAAAAACGAAATTTTGTATAAGTCTAGTCATTATTTTATATATAGTTCCAATAAAAAAATATGTGCATTTATCCGATGTTTCTATAGTACGCGATGGTGATATTGTACTTACTGAATACAGCAATTACTTCGAAATAATGACACCTGGTACTGTGGCCGAAAACTTCCAATCGGATCAAAACTTTTCTATGGTGCTAAATATTTTCATACAAGCGCTTGCCCTACTCATCGGTATAGTATTGCTGCTTATTGGCGCCACTTGCTATTTGCATCACAATACAAAAAACACGGTACCTGGCGAGGAAATCAGTTTACGAGACTCACTAAGGTAAGCGGTGTAAAATAGCAATTTAAATCTTTCTATATTTATTTTATATACATTTTATTTTTTTACAGTCGCGCGCTATTTCGTGGACGCACACCGAATCATAGACACTTTATTGGTTCGGGTAATGGTAAAGCATCAGATATTGGTCCAATACACAAGGCAGACTTGTGCACAGCCTATCGAAATCGTCACAAAGACACCGATTATGGGTTTTTGCGTGAATACGAAATGTTGCCAAATCGGTTTAGTGATCGCACAACAAAAAATTCCGATATAAAAGAAAATGCATCGAAAAATCGTTATCCAGATATTAAGGCCTACGACCAGACGCGCGTTAAATTATCACAATTAAATGGCATACAGGGTTCAGATTATATAAATGCTAACTTTGTTATTGGTTATAGGGAACGTAAAAAGTTCATTTGTGCGCAGGGACCAATGGAAAGTACGGTAAATGATTTTTGGCGTATGATTTGGGAGCAACATTTAGAGATTATAGTCATGTTGACCAATTTAGAAGAGTACAATAAGTCGAAATGTGCAAAATATTGGCCTGAAAAGATATCAGATGCCAAGCAATTTGGCGAAATTACGGTAAAATTTGTGGCTGAACGAAAAATGGGTGATTACTTAGTGAGAAATTTAGATGTTACCAGACGTAACGCCGCTGGTAACGATGAAGATGAGGAACGTCGCCAAATCACACAGTATCACTACTTGGTTTGGAAGGATTTCATGGCACCGGAACATCCACATGGTATAATCAAATTTGTGCGCCAAATCAACGCTGTTTACTCCGTACAACGAGGCCCTATTTTGGTGCATTGCAGCGCAGGTGTCGGTCGTACCGGCACACTCGTGGCATTAGATTCGCTGATACAACAGCTAGAAGAGGAAGATCAAGTATCGATATTTAATACAGTTTGCGATTTGCGACATCAAAGAAACTTCCTCGTGCAATCACTGGTATGTCGTTGACTAAAGAAATAAATATTTTACTTTTATTAACTTTTTTTGTATTATTTCTTTCTTTTCTTAGAAACAGTACATATTTCTATACCGTTCGCTACTTGATATTGCACAATTTGGCAATACAGAGCTTTCGGCTATTTCGCTATCCAGTCAAATTGATAGTCTAAAACAGAAGTTAAACGATGGAAAGGATAAAAGCAGATTAGAAATTGAATTCGAGGTTAATTCCGGCAAAACTATTAAATGATTTGACAAATACATTTAAAATTATGTTTTCTTTTGCAGAAGCTTCTTGCCATAACTGATGAAACTGCAAAATCCTCGGAAGTAGGAAGCAATAAGGAAAATATGCCGAAAAATCGTAGCGAAGCGGTCATACCTTACGATCGTAATAGAGTGAGTATTATATATTTTTTACCCTGAAGGTTTGCCACGAAGTCTGTAACACCTAGAAAGAAACGTCGGAGGCTATAAAAAATATATGTTTGGAAAATGATCAGCCTGACGAGCTGAACTGATTTAGTCATTTTCGTCTATCTGTATATAGTCGAAATAGTCCCTGAGTTTTTGAGATATGTCTCTAAAATGTTGTTCACATCCTTTTCTCCGCAAGAAGCTGCTTGCTTTGACAAAGGGGTAATGTTATCATGGTATTACTTTCACATCGCAAAGGCAAAACAAAAAGCTAACTCTTCAACTTATTGGGTAAGAATTATGTAAAACTTACCGCATAACTATTATTATCTGAGCAATAAATAAAAGTTTTATGTAAAACTTACCGCATAACTATTATTATCTGAGCAATAAAGAAAAGTTTTGTAAGCGAAAAATAAAAATCAAAATGGAACGATTATTATTCGAGGAAATAATATAAATCAAATTTTAATATTTAAACTCGATTTTTTGCCCATTTTTCTGATAACTTTTACGGTCCCCACTATTAATTTTTTTTTTTGTTTAACGTATTTTATAGGTTATACTAACGCCAATACCGATGAAAGACAACTCTACCTACATAAATGCTTCATTCGTTGAGGGTTACGATAATTCGGAAGCATTTATAATCACGCAAGATCCTTTGGAAAACACAATTGGTGATTTTTGGCGCATGATTTCAGAACAAAGTATAACTACGCTCGTCATGATTTCCGAGGTACATATACAAACAAAATTGTACATATATTTATTTTAAAGCATAATAACTTTTCGATTTTAGATTGGTGATAGTCCCAGAAAATGTCCACGTTACTGGGCAGATGATGAAATCCAATACGATCATATACTTATAAAATATATGCAAAGCGAAAGTTGTCCATATTACACGCGTCGAGAATTTAACGTAACGAATTGTAAAATTGATGACACAATAAAAGTCACACAATTCCAGTACAATGGTTGGCCGACCGTTGATGGCGAAGTACCAGAAGTATGCCGTGGTATTATTGAACTCGTCGACCAAGCGTTAAATCATCACAACAGGGATAAAAGTATGGATTGTAAATCGCCATTGACTGTACATTGCAGGTAAATTGTAAATATATCTGGAAATAGTAACTTTTTTTATCAAATTTGGTTATTATATAAAATTTACAGTCTGGGCACCGATAGGAGCTCAATATTTGTGACTATGTGCATATTAGTGCAGCAGTTGAGAACCGAAAAGGGCATTGATATTTGTTCAACGGCCAGAAAAATAAGATCTCAGCGGCCAAGGCTATTAAATTCATTTGTAAGTATCAATAATTTTATATAAGGGGTTAGTTGTAGGCGAAGACATGAAAAAATGTCAATTTCAAAAATTTTTTTCTTTGTAAATAATATTTTATAAACTTAAAACATAGCATCATTAAATAAGACTTGACAGAAATTAAAAAAAAAAATATTTGTGTTGATCCAGTCCCAACCGAAGTCACTAATCCTTGGAGACTCATCTAAAATTAATAAAAATTATATTTACTTAATAATCTAGTGCCTGATCGAGGTTTTTTTAATTAACAAAATCGAGGGTACAGGACATTTTTCCAAATTTTTGGCGTAAAACCAACAGTTAAAAAAAGTTGTATAAATTTCCCTGAAATCTACTGAGAGAATTCTTACCCCTTCTAACCCCATAATACAAATTTTCAAATAGAAATTTCATATTGAACGTTAATTAATTTTTAGGCACAATACGAGTTCCTACATCGCGCCATAGCCAACTACGCTGACTTGCACAAACTGTCGACAGACACCGCGTCTTCTGAGTGTTAATAAATTAAGATTAATTAAAAAATTATTTTATTAGTTTGGATCACACACTTACACATACTGATTAGTCATAAACATTTAAATTAATATAAATATATATATATATATGTATATATATATATAAATTTGTATATTTAAGCACAAAAAGTATTTGTAATACATAATAATCATATTCATTTATTGTGTAAAACTTTGCGATCCCAACCACAACACAAAAGTAACTCTATTAATGTTTAAAAAGTGACTTATGTATAAGTTTTTTCTACCTTAGTTTATTTAGCAGACTACCAAAGTACAGCCCGTAAATAAAAAAAATATTTTAGATAAAACCAAGTTGTTCGACCATTTTTTTCTCAAATATTTTGTTAAAATTAGGGGAGGAAATAAAAGTCGAGACATTGGATGTAGACATGTTGTCTATGCTATGGCTGTCATCATAACCTGCCTGATATATTTGAAATTCTATTAAATTGGCTATCCTGAGTTTAGTTAAAGTTATAAAACCGTTATTCAATTGGAAGAATCTTAAAAATAAAAACTCGGGGTTAAACGTGTTTTTCTCGAAACTAATTTTCGAATCGGACGACGCTGGTATTTGGAGACTATGTCACGCTACCACTTGAAACTTTAAAGGTACATTATTATTATTTTCACGATCCACAAGTGAGAATTGTTTTGAAATGGCTAAATTTAACTTTCCGAAGATTACACATTTGAAAAATGATTTGGAGCAACATGGTTTAGCAACTTATGAAATAAAAGCTGAATTACAATCGCGGTTGCGAGAGGCCATGGAATGTCGCAGATGTTAACGAAAATAAGATAGTCTAAAACACACAGCATGTAGAGCAAGATGCGCGTATATCAGCATAGGTGTTATTACAGTTAAAAGAGCAGAAAGCACGAATAACGCAGGTGACTTCGCAAATAGCAGAAATGTTCTTACTTATTTCGGAAGAGCAGGGTAAAATTAAAACTGAAGTGGATGAGTTGAAAGATCGTATCCGCGAGCTACAATTAAGTTGGTCAATTATGTCAACAGCTTATGTCGAAGTAAAAGTTCCGTTCCAAGTTTTTAAGCTTCAATTAGAAAAGACAGCATCTCCAAATAATTGGATCGCTGAATATAAAGTAGATGTTCGTTGCATTAAAAGGATATGTAGCGGAGATATTACAGACCATTTTAAACTGGGAGTTGAGCAGTTATGTAACATTAATGGGTGCCTTAGAATAATAAGTCCCTGCAAGAGTTTTCTACGGTGATTGAGAGGTTAGCTCACGTGACTTATGCACGTAAAACCGTGCAGTTTATCAAGAACACGAAAATTCAGAACTTCGTTAGCGTAAAGCATGTCCAAATTGACATGCGTGTACTCTGACAGGAAACTAAGTCTCTACTAAGCAATCGAACATTTCTCTACTAAGCAATAAACATTTAAAGCTAGGAAGGCGCAGATCGCAACCTCGCCGTTATCCAGCGAATCTTGCAGCTCAGACGTGAGTTGGTACAGAGCAGTGTTTGTGGATCTGCCCGCTCTGTACGCATGCTGCCTGGCATGTAGGGGTGCGATCTTCAGCGCTTCCGATCGATTGTGGTTATCTATTACTTTCTCCATCCCCTTTAGCATGAAGGATGTGAGACTTATAGGCCGGAATGATTTGGCTGGCGAATAGTCTCTCCTCCCTACCTTGGGGATGAAGATTACTTTTGCAATTCTCCCTGGCTCAGGGATATACGACATCGCCAGGCTGTCTCTCATCAGCCCTAGCAGGTGTGGCAGGAGAGTATCCATACCTTGCTGCAAGAGGGCCGGGAAGACGCCGTCCACTCCCGGTGACTTATAGTTTGAAAAGGAGGCCAGTGCCCATCTGACTGAGTCCACAGTGAACAAATTCCTTGCAGTCAGCCAGTCTGAGCGGTCCGACCTACGTTTGTCCGATGCTGGAGGTCAGCTTGAACCGTCTCCGGGAAGTGCGCCTGTAGGAGTGTTTCTGCCCTCTCCTCCGCACTAGCCGTATAGGTCCCGTCCTGTCTCTTTAGGGATAATACTGTGTCCGTCTTACCTCTCGACAACGCCTTATGCAGCCGAGCTGCCTCCGGGGTCGAGGAGACGCTGTCACAGAATTTTCTGAAACTGTTTGTCCTCGACTTCTACCCTCAGAGCAAAACGAATGATCCTGTGATCTGACAATGAGGACTCTTTTGACACCCGCCACTGCGAGATCAGTCCGATCATGTCGTCATTGCTCAGGGTAATGTCCAGGACCTTTCTGCGAACACTAGTTACAAAAGTGGGCTCACAGCCCACATTTTCTATGCTCATATTATGACTAATTATAAATTCTAGAAGTGACTCACCCCTCACGTTGCAGTCCGTGCTACCCCATTCCGTGTGATGCGCATTGGCATCGCATCTCAGGGTCAGGGGAAGTTTTTTGATCCTGCAATACTCCACCAGATTGAGTATCGATGGGGGGTGCTATGGCCGTCTCCCCCGGGAAGTAGGCGGATGAGAGGACGAAGTCCGAACCTTTCTTGTCCTTCACCTGTACCACCACCAGATTTTGCGTTAGAAACTCTGAAATACAGAAAAAGTCTATATCGGCTCTAACGACTACACAAGAGCGGGGTCTCTCGCTAGAGACATCCCAGATTACCTTGCTTCCTTTCGTGTTGAGGCCTCTTACCTCTCCTCTAACCACCCAAGGCTCTTGGATTAAGAGGATGCCCAGGTAATCCGAAATGAACCTTTTCACGATGACAGCCGAGGCTACCGATGCGTGATGTAGGTTCACCTGAGCAACTTCTATGCCGGCGCTGGAGCTTATAACATGGGTTCGATGAGAGACAGGTCCTCGTCCCCGATCTCTTCATCAACCTGCATATCCAGCCCTTCCAGGAGCTCTTTGGTGGATGGCAGCATGCCTTCTTGCTCTTTGGGGAGCTCGTTGCTCCTGCTTTCATCCACGGCGGTGGTCACAGCCTTCTCGGCCGGAATGGGGTCGTTGAGTAATTCGAGCCGCTCTTCCGCAACCACAGCGGCAGTTGCCTCCTGCCCTGCTGAGCTGGCTGCGGATGAAGCCGGAACTGCGGTCATCCCCGTCGCGGGTTCTTTGTCCGTCGTCGGCGTTGCTTTGGGCCTCCATGGCCTTATTACCACCCTGCCGAAGCGGAAGTTTAGCTTGAATCCCTTCTGTCTGATGTATTTATAGGATTCATCATCTACCGTTATGTTGAGGTTCCACCCTGAACCCACAACACTGCTCGATACGACCTTCCACGCCGTGGTTCTTAAGCCCACGTTTTGGTTTGTCACTAAACCAAGCGCAAATAATCGTAATTTTCGTCCGCACTTCTAGGGAAGAATGCCGCCATACTGTGCAGTTGTGGTATATCCTCGCCTCTCTTGACGCACAGGGCCGGACCATTCCAACCCACTAGCCTTGGCGGGGTCTCCGTTAGCCAGGTGTCCGACTTCTCATCTTGGCAGTCTACCAGCAGCATACCGCCCTTGAAGAAGATGCCATTAAAGGCGCCGGTGTACTCGTCGCCCACGAACAAAGCTTTCACTAAGCAGTTAAGAGTAAGTATGAGAGACGTCTGCTGTTCCGACCCTAGGGCCTCCGCCGGGTAGTTGCGCGTCGTTCGCGCGGTTCGCAGTGGTCGCGATGGACGCACTACGCTGAGTGCCGCTGCAAGAGGGCATATCGTCGTCGTCGCGCGCGTGCTCGCTCTTCCGGCGACAGAGCATCCAGGAAGCTAAACTTTCGTCTAGCCCCCGGGCCACTCTTGCTTGCGGTACTTGTGCAGCCGTGCTCTGTTGTTGTTGATGCTGCTGTTTCGGTTCTTGTCATTGTTGTTGTTGTTTTTGTTGTTGTTCGTCTTGTTCGTACGACCGTTTGGCCCGTATTGTGGGCCTCCCGGTCTATTCTTATTGAGGGGGAAACTCAAAGGTCCGCCCCGCCAGAGCCCCTTGACGCGGTAAGGCCACCGTTACTTCCTAAGGCGGCCCGGTGTTGGGAAGGCTCCGTTCGAATACAACCGAATTTACCTCCTGGCTGCATATCATCCAATGGGCACGGGAGTCGGATAACACCCTGGATTAGGAGGTGGTAGCTCTTGGTCGCTGCACACATGCAGCCTCTGAGAGACCCCAGGAGAGATGCTATGTAGCATCACACCTGATGGTTGGGAGATGCCGTACTGCAGTTTAAGCCCCTGCACCGCGACAAGGTGCCTACCATTTGCAGAGGACGTGAGGTGCATCAAAACATTTTCATAAGATCGGACTTTTTCCGTAATGCAGAAATTTCTGGCAAATTTTCGCAGTTTGCACAGCTTATGTTATGCCGGCTGATGCGCAATGAAATATTTGCATTTCTGAACTAAAAATAAGCGACATATTTTTAATCAGTACTATTGTTGATGAATTCTTCTTAATTGGCGTAGACACCGCTTACGCGATTATAGCCGAGTTAACAACAGCGCGCCAGTCGTTTCTTCTTTTCGCTACGTGGCGCCAATTGGATATTCCAAGTGAAGTCTGGTCCTTCTCCACTTGGTCCTTCCAACGGAGTGGAGGTCTTCCCCTTCCTCTGCTTCCCCCGGCGGGTACTGCGTCGAATACTTTCAGAGCTGGAGTGTTTTCGTCCATCCGGACAACATGACCTAGCCAGCGTAGCCGCTGTCTTTTAATTCACTGAACTATGTCAATGTCGTCGTATATCTCGTACAGCTAATCGTTCCATCGAATGCAATATTTGTCGTGGCCAATGCGCAAAGGACCATAAATCTTTCGCAGAACCTTTCTCTCGAAAACTCGCAACGTCGACTCATCAGTTGTTGTCATCGTCCAAGCCTCTGCACCATATAGCAGGACGGAAATTATGAGTGACTTTTATAGAGTTTGGTTTTTGTTCGTCGAGAGAGGATTTTACTTTTCAATTGCCTACTCAGTCCGAAGTAGCACCTGTTGACAAGAGCAATCCTGCGTTGGATTTCCAGGCTGACATTGTTGGTGGTGTTAATACTGGTTCCTAAATAGACGAAATTATCTACAACTTCAAAGTTATGACTGTCAACAGTGACGTGAGTGCCAAGTCGCGAGTGCGACGATTATTTGTTTGATGACAGGAGATATTTCGTCTTGCCCTCGTTCACTGCCAGACCCATTTTCTGTGCTTCTTTGTCCAGCCTGGAGAAAGCAGAACTAACGGCGCGGGTGTTGAGGCCGATGATATCAATATCATCGGCATACGCCAGCAGCTGTACACTCTTATAGAAGATGGTACCTTCTCTATTTAGTTCTGCAGCTCGAACTATTTTCTCCAGAAGCAGGTTGAAGAAGTCGCACGATAGGGAGTCGCCTTGTCTGAAACCTGTTTTGGTATCGAACGGCTCGGAGAGGTCCTTCCCGATCCTGACGGAGCTTTTCGTGTTGTTCAACGTCAGTTTACACAGCCGTATTAGTTGTGCGGCGATACCAAATTCAGACATCGCGGCATAAAGGCAGCTCCTTTTCGTGCTGTCGAAAGCAGCTTTGAAATCGACGAAGAGGTGGTGTGTGTCGATTCTCCTTTCACGGGTCTTTTCCAAGATTTGGCGCATGGTGAATATCTGGTCGGTTGTTGATTTGCCAGGTCTAAAGCCACACTGATAAGGTCCAATCAGTTTGTTGACGGTGGGCTTTAATCTTTCACACAATACGCTCGATACAACTTCATATGCGATGTTGAGGAGGCTAATCCCACGGTAGTTGGCGCAGATTGTGGGGTCTCCTTTTTTATGGATTGGGCATAGCACACTTAAATTCCAATCGTTGGGCATGCTTTCGTCCAACCATATTTTACTAAGAAGCTGATGCCTGCTCCTTATCAGTTCTTCGCCGCCGTATTTGAATAGCTCGGCCGGCAATCCGTCGGCCCCTGCCGCTTTGTTGTTCTTCAGGCTGGCAATTGCTATTCGAACTTCTTCATGGTCGGGTGATGGAACGTCTGCTCCATCGTCATCGATTGGGGAATCAGGTTCTCCTTCTCCTGGTGTTGTGCGTTCACTGCCATTCAGCAGGCTGGAGAAGTGTTCCCTCCATAATTTAAGTATGCTCTGGGCATCAGTCACTAGATCACCTTTGGGGTTCTACAAGAGTATGCTCCGGTCTTGAAAACTTCTGTAAGCCGCCGCATTTTTTCGTAAAATTTTCGAGCATTACCCCTGTCGGCCAGCCTCGTTCTTCTTCTGTCTGCAAATGCGTCTCGCTTCCCTCTTCAACTCTCGGAAATTAATGGAAAATAAAATAAAACGCATTTCCTTAATAAGACATGAAAAGAGGACGAACCGTTCAAAAATGAGGAAGTTATTATTGGCGAAAACTTTAAAGTTGAACGGTTGATTCCAAAAGTAGCGAACTACTTCAAAATCAAAGGAAGTTATCCAGAAGACGTCTTTTTTTAGCAAGTTTCGAATGTCACGTAACTCCTATATGGTTTAGTATAAAGTAAATTCGTGAATTTATAAAATACAAACTCATAAATTTTCCACCGGAACTAAAAGTAGCTATTAAAACATTTTGGACTAGCAATCGGCACGGACGTATTGAATACTGTTTAGGAAACTGCTTATACGTTTTTTGGCGTCGTGAATCTTACTTGTTTAGCGTAAAGAATGAAATAATATGGCCTTCCGCTGTATGCCAATAAGAGATAATGGAAAGAATTCAGAACAGTAGAAATAATCCGTTTCCGTTTGCAATTGGGTATCTAGATGGAACTTATATTAAATTACCAACCCCAAAGGAGGATGCCATTAGTTATTTCAATTAAAAAGGCACCCATTCCATAATAATGCAGGTGAGCTTAATTTTGCAATTAGATATATTCCGAGTATTTTCAAAATTCAATATTATCTTTGGGCCATATGTGACAATAAATTTCCTTTTTTGGATGTATTTATTGGCTACCCAGGAAGTTGCCATGACGCGAAAGTATGGAAAAATAGCCCAATATTCAAAGCTATCAATACTGACCAAGTTGAGCTGGCAGAGAATGCAGTTACCCTATTTCAAAGATCATAATGACTCCATATAGAGACAACGGAAACCTCAACCGGGAACAGAGAACGTTTAATTATTATCTTAGCTCAACAACTTATTAATAATAACTTATTAAACATTAATAAAACATAACAATTAATAACAATAACATTAAAATATATTTAAGTATTGATTTAACAAGTTTGGAGATCAATATCTTAAAATTAAATATAAGATCTAGTTAAAGTTTTAAACAAGTTTTCAAGTCGGTCAGAGTTTTAATTCATTCCACATCAAAATACTATATATTAAATAGATCATTATTTTAACATTAAATGTAAAATTTAATTATTCTCTTGTAAAATATTTTTCAAATCAATAAATGTCTTGATCCAATCTTAAGCTCCAATACTTCGTGGTGACGTGCCTGCACCATTTCTTCATCATATTTTAAAAATTTATGTGTTTCATTGCCGGCATCCACTTTTCTCTTTTTAGCGCCAGCATAAATTATCCTCCGTTATCGTTAATGTTTCCTCGAAAGTATTTTGGAGCGACGATTGCAATATTTAGTGGTGGGATTGATTGAAAATATCACAATGCTGTTGTTGGGAGTATGCATATTCATACATACCTATATTTGTGTTTCTTCATATTCTTGGGTATGTGAGAGAGTTGTATTTTTAAACATTTTTCGCTGTTACAAATGGAATATCAAAGAACTTATTTTTCTTTAATATTCCCTGATTGCACCTACAATGCCATGGCATTATATGCCGTACATATATTTATTTCTCTTCATATTCTCTGGTTGAGTATGTGAGAGAACTGTAAACAATGTTAACATTTCACAGCGTGAATTCTGTGGTTGTGAGGTGAATTCCTTACTTCAATTCTAAGAAATGTTCGATATCGAACCTGCACCTGTAAGTGAGAAAAGAGGCAACATAGCTGTTGTCGATTTATAATATTTGTCAATTCTAAAATATTTTTCCGTGGCTCGCAAAAATCTCCGTCGATATGTATGCAAGCTCATATAAAAACATACATATAATTATAGACTTAGCGTGTAAGTCTATCTTCCAATTTGAATAAAAGACCTTGTATTCTTTTAAGTTACAAATCGTGGTTTATTTGAGAGCTGCAAGGGAACTTTAGAATAAAGTTGTTTTAGTTTAAAAGATACTTATCATCCTTAGTTTACAAGATGTCCTGTGTCCTTGAGTTCCTTCCTGTCATCTAGTCCTTGGATGTCACATACATTTACTATTTGAGAGACAAACTGAATTTTAACTGCACTTAACTTCACTTGAACTGAACTTGTACTGAACTAAACTTGTACTGAATTGGACTTCTCTTAAATTGAACTTGTACTGAACTGGACTTCACTTGAGTTGAACTGAACTACAATTAAACTCTTACAATGCCTTTTATGCTTTCTAGATTTGATTATTTCTAAGTCTCTAAGCAAAGCATCAAATATCATAACGATGGCACGAGTTCTTATTTATTATTGTGTCCAAATAGGATTCAAGTTTCTTTGATGTTTGTTTACATCAAATTCTATTGTTTTGAATACGTATGCCATTACAACATTAGATGTTGAAATTCAATGTTTGGTTTCTAACACGTTATGTACATATGTATGTATGTACGTCTCCTATCAATTTAGTATCGAATTATAATGCTATGTGCATTTGTTTATAAATTTGGTGTCGAATTATGTTATACGTAAGTATGTATGTATAATAACTCTAATGTCCAGTACTTGTTGTTTGAAATATTGGCTGAATTGCGTTTGCTGTTGTTGTTGGTGATATTGTGCCGATCATTGGTAGTGTGTTAAGTATGATGCTAGATGTGGTGGTTGATGTGGTGGTAGATGTGGTGGCTGAATGTGTAACTCCCCTCTCCTTAGGCTTGAACTGCTCCTGAAGTTCAATATTTTGATTCGAAGATTGTTCCTCTTGCAGTCTTTTACAAAAATTCTTATATTTTATACAATATTTCGTTAGTAATATTATTAATATAACTGTAATTATAACTGTTAGTGAAATATAATAATTTATATTTGTTTTGTGATTATATTTTAATTCTTTAATTTGTTTTGTATTTTCTATATTTTTTAAATGAACTTCTTGCAAGTTATTTATATTTAAAGTGACATTCATTTCTTCATAAAATGGTAAAATAATTACATTGTAAAATATATTATCAATATTTTCAAAAATATTTTCATCAATATCTATAGAACAATTTTTAAATTCAATTAAATAATTTCCTTGAATTTCATACCGCATTTTATTACAATTGTGTTTTATTTTGGGTTTTTATAATTTTTTTGTAAATACAATTCCTTTTTCAATGTCTTTAATTATTGTTTCATTATTTGTTCTACTTGTACAAAAATCGAATTTTCCTTTAAATATATTTTGAATACATTTATTACTTAAATTTAATTTTTCTTTAAGAATTATTTCATTTGTATAATCAAAAACTTTTCCTGTATTCGTAATATATCTTTGTTTATCAATATTTATTTCTTTATTAAATTTGTTTGGAATTGGCAAAATTTCAATTTCAAAATATTCTTCCTTGCAAAATTGTGGTATCATTATTATTACTATTAAATTTGTCTTTATTTCTAGCACATTACTCTTTATGTATTTCAATTTTTTGTTGTAGTTCTAAATTAACCTTAATTTTTTTATTGTGTTCATTTATTAATTTGTGGTCATTTGCTTCAATTATTTTTAAATGTTCACTTAATTCCTGTCTATCATCATCATCCATTGTACCATATAAAATATTTAATCCTTTTCCTACGGTGTTTGCTAATGCTCTTATTTGTCTAATTTTTAAAGGTTTGATTGAAGTTAATTTATTTCGTGCTATATTTAATGGGAATATTAAATTGTTTGTTGATTTATTATTTTGAAATGTGTTATTAAATTTCTCTATTGCGATATTTAGTTTTGTTATTATACTTTCATAGTCTGCTAAATCTATAATATGATATACCTTATTAAAATCCTCTATTGCATCCAATTTTTATTATTTTATTAGAAATAAAATCGATTGGTTTTTTATTTGTAGTCGAATGAATACTATTATTATAAAATTGTACTGATTTTACTATTCTTTTTGTAATCGTTTCTTTGTTATTTTGTGATTTTAAAAGTCTCAAGTGTTCATTTATGGTTCCGTGTACTCTTTTTACATCACTATTACCCGTTTTAACTAATGGTGATGTAAAGTGTACGTTCATTTCTTCGTTATTAAAATATTCACGCATGTACGAATTATTAAACTCATTATCAAAAACGTATCTTTTTGGTTTTCCAAAAATTGAATGTCTATAATTTAAAGTTTCAATAAACGTTTGACTATTTCTATCAGTAATCGGTACAATAAATAAATGTTAACTAAATTTATCAATAAACGTGAAAAATATTTGTCTTTCCGCAATATATAAATCTTCGTGTTTTATTTCGTTTGTAGAATTTGGAATTTCCGTTTTCTCGAATTTGATTTTTTCTTCAGGTCTATCATGTTTTGCTGATTGACATATTTCGCAATTATTTATAAATCTTGTAATTAATTGTTTTAATTTTGGAATATATATTTTGTCCATTAATTGTTTAAAAATTTCGTCTATACCGCGATGGTTGAGCCTTAAATGTTCCTTTTCTATGATTTCGAAGACTTTTTCTTCATCTTCAATATCATCTAAAAGTATATTACTTTTAAGTGCTTTTATATTCGAATTTCCGAATATTTTTATGAAGTGTCTTTGGAATAGGATATATTTCATTTCATTCGGACAATATACAGTAAAATTTTTTAAATTTAAATTCTTTAAGATTTCCCCAAAATTTTCATTTATCATATTTTCATAAATGTAAATTCATCTATTTTTGAAAATTGTTGTGTCAATAACATCTTTTCCTTTTACTTTGTTTTATGTTATTATTATTTGAGTTTTAAATAGATTAACAGGTTTTTCTGTTATCCAGATGTGATCATCAGTGTCTTCCATTGCGCTATGTATAGTTGCACAAGTTGTTTCGTCAACATCCATATCTTCGTCCAATGCATTTACTTGAAGTCTGCTTAGAAAATCTGCAACGTTGTTCTCTTTTCCTTTTACATAAGTATATATTCAATATCAAATAAATACTCGTTAAGAGCTAATTTCCATCTGGTAAATTTGCTATTTTCCTGTTTTAAGTTGTTTAACCATATTAATGGTTTGTGGTCTGTTTGTAATTTAAAACGTTTGCCATATAAATACGGCCGAAAATATTTACATGCCCATACTATTGCTAAGAGTCCTTTTCTATTGTTGAATAATTTTTTTCACTGTCACAAAGTGTTCTACTTGCGTAACAAATGGGATGCCCGTCTTGTGAAAGTACAGCACCAATTGCGAATGTACTTGCATCGGTCGTTAAGACAAATTGTTTTTCGAAATTTGGGTATTTTAAAATTGGATAATCAATGAGAAGTTGCTTTAATTTTTCAAAAGCATTAATATATTTTATGCCATTTGTATCAATTTTCTTATCTTTCTTTAAATACTTTACCATAGAATATGCAATGCGACTATAATCTTTTATAAACTTCCTGTAATATCCTGTTATTCCCAAGAATGATTTGATTTCCTTGACAGTATTAGGTAGTTTAATTTTTTCTATCACTTCAATTTTCTTCGGGTTTGGTTTTAGTCCTTCGTTCGAGATGATGTGACCTAAAAAATCTGTTTCTTTTTTAAAAAATGAACATTTATCAATCTGAATTTTTAAATTATATTCTCTTAGTTTGTTGAATATTTTTTGAACTGAACTTACGTGTTCCTGAAGACTTGTACTGAAAATTAGTATGTCATCGAGATAAACTACACAAATATTGTTTATGAATGGTTGTAGGACATGGTTCATCATGCGTTGAAAAGTTGCTGGTGCGTTTTTTAATCCAAATGGCATTCGAACGTATTCATAATGTCCGTATTCTGTTGAAAATGCGGTTTTATGTCTATCCTTCGGGTTTACTAAAATCTGATGAAATCCTTTAGCCAAATCCAACGTTGTGAAATATTGAGCTATTCCTAACTTATCAAAAATACTTTCGATATTAGGTATAGGAAACTTGTCTTCAATCGTGATTTCACTTAATTTGCGATAGTCAACAAGTATTCTCCATTTTCGCATTCCTGAATTATCCATTTTCTTTGGAACGATCCATAAGGGTGCATTGTAAGGCGAACAGCTTTTCCTTATTATTCCATTTTTTCCATTTCCGTAATTTGGTTTTTAATTTCATTTTTATGTATTTCGGGGTATCGATATAACTTCGTATATATCGGTCTATCAGTGTTCGTGTCAATATTGTGTTGTACTTCTATTACACTTGTCAGCACGTCTCCTTCCTTGAAAAATAAATCTTTATTTTTATTAATCAATTTTTCTAATGATTCACATTCTTCTGAATTCATTTTCTCATCTTTCAATTTATTGAATATATTTTTGTTTTCATTTTTTACATAAATTAACTCGTCTGTTTTTAATATTTCATTTATGTACTCACCTGATTCTTGCACATAAAAATCTTTAATATTTTCTTCTTTAAATAAATCTTTTATATCTTCATAATGTTGTTCTCTATTCATTTCTTCACTTTTATATTTTTTTAAAGTTTTTAATTCTATTTTCTGTCCATTCACGTATAGTGTATTTTCTTTATACGAGAGCTCAATTCCTAATAGAATTAAGACGTCATTTCCTAATATAGGCTATGTTCGTAAATGCATCATGACGATTGCATAACAAACAGAACGTTCAGAAATGCCAATATTGCAGCACTGCAATAATCAAGCGTTCAAAAAGACAACACTTCTATCAGCTGTCACTCATAATTTCTATCAAAAAATTGTTTACTGCATTTAACTACGATGTCTGACGAAAAGTAAGTGCAAAACTGTTTTATTTTAAGTTTTGTATTGAATTTTAGTTAAATTATGTTAATAATAATTGTATAAATTATTATTTTTAAATTTTTAGTGAAAATCTCAGTACTGCGAAGACACAGTTATTACTGAGAGTACGGTTGAATATGGAGGACGAGTTTAAATCGGGTAGAAGGAAAAAAAAATGAGTGGAAGAAAGTTGTGACCGAAGTTAAAAATGTAAATGAAAACAATAAAAATTAAAATGAAGTTCATCAGAAAAAGTAATAAAAAATTATTCAAATAAAGGAAGGTGAGGTAAAGTAAATTTTTTATGATGAAAACAGAGTGGTAAAATAGTTTCTTCTATCGATTGCATTGATATCATCTGAATCAACACGGCGAATGGGAGCATCTTGAATTCCTTCGATTTCATTGTTGGTTTCCATATCGGCATGTGTTATTGTATCGTTAATATGTTCAGAATAACCTCCCTTATTTATGATGAAATTGTGTAAGATAGCACAAGCGAGTATTACGTTAGATGTGGCTTTAATGCTCGAAGCTTCAATATAATATAAAATTTTAAACTGTTTCTTAAAAATCCCAAAAGCTTGTTCTATAAATACTTTGTCTTTTAAAAGACAAACATTTGTACCTACAAATTTTTCTTTTTGACTTCAATACCCTTCTTTTTCTTAAATTTAAAGAAAATCTATCATTTCTTTGCTCAGAAATTTCGTCTAGTGTTAGATTCAGCAAAATTTCCATTTTAGCATTATACGCGTTCAAAAATGCAAACAAATGTATCTGCAAATTGTCAAAAATTGTATAAGAAGTATCAAACGTCAAACTTGCAGTGTTGCTACTGTTGCTTATGCTGCAAGTCATGATGCATTTACGAACATAGGCATACCGTCATATTTTCTATTATTAAAGGCGTTCATTACTAGAAAAGTTATTGTCCGTTTTGTGTTATCATTAAATTCAGTAGGTAACCATGTTAAAATATATGTGTCTACTATTTCCTGTTGTCTACCCGTTATAACATTTTTTGGTATTTTAAATTTTTTTTCTAATATTGTAGGAAAAATGCCAGGCTTTATCACTGATGCTTCCGCGCCTGAATCTATTAATAATGTTACCTTAAATCCTCCTATTGTTGCGTCTATCATTGGTATATTTCTTCCTCCGAGGCTCGTTTCGGAAAATTTTCTATTACGACGTTATCAACTTCCATCGGCTCGATTGGCTGTCTTCTTGATTGTCTGGTCATGTTGTTTGCCCTTGAAAATTGCGTCCTCGTTTGAAAGTTTGGTTAATGTCCATTTTGTTGGTGTGCGCTATGTTGAAAATTTGGTTGTATGTTCTGCTGCATATTATTCCGTTGCGCGTTGTATTGATAATTTTGTTGAAAATTTTGCGAATGTGCATTCTGTTGTATGTTATTCCCTTGTGCGTTGTGTTGGAAATTTCTTCTTATATTTCCTGATTGTTTGTTGTAGTCGTTATGTTGTTGATAATTTCTATTTGTATTGTTGTAGTTCACTTTATTTGTATTATTAAAATTTCTAAATTTATTGTCAAACCGTGTCCAATTATTTTGTTCTAATAATCGGTAAGCTTCGAATAATGTTGTTATATTACGCGAAATTATAATGCTCGCTGCATTAATCGGAATTTTTTCTTTAAATATATTTAAAATTGACTCTTCATTACTCTCCGGCGTTCTATCTATTGATCTATCCGTTGATAGATGATATTTGTTATTCACCCGCGTTAAAATATTCGATAATTCATAATATGTTTGCGTAATATTTTTATGAACTACTTTTTCCGCTTTTTCGTGTAATTGCAGAAATGTATTCTTTTCACTGAAATTTTCAATTAGCACTCTTTTTATATCGCCCCAATTCGTGGTATCGATACTATAGCGTAATAGTGTGGTATTCGCTTTACCAACTATTTTGTCGCAAATTTGTAATATCACGAATTTTTGTGACTGTAGAGAATAATTACCCATGCTATTGAGTAATAACTCTACTTTATTCACAAACTGTACGAGTTCAGCAGTATTTTCACCATTATACTCACCCATTCTGTTGATGAACTTCAGTGGATCAAATTTGATTTCCATGGTGTTTCCAGTTAGTCCTTGCTGTGCTTATTCTGATGTTGCCATTTCTTCCTTCCTAGTATCTTCTTGCTCCCTCCTTTTTGGAATGTAATAGGGTTTCATAAAACAAACTCCTCGATATACACAAGTTAATTTTTTTTCACTTGTTTTACCGGACTCTTTTTTCTAAATTTTTCTTTGTACTTGTATTTGAATGAAATATCCTCTATTACCGACTGCGCCAATTATAGACTTAGCGTGTAAGTCTATCTTCCAATTTGAATAAAAGACCTTGTATTCTTTTAAGTTACAAATCGTGGTTTATTTAAGAGCTGCAAGGGAACTTTAGAATAAAGTTGTTTTAGTTTAAAAGATACTTATCATCCTTAGTTTACAAGATGTCCTGTGGCCTTGAGTTCCTTCCTGTCATCTAGTCCTTGGATGTCACATACATTTACTATTTGAGAGACAAACTGAATTTTAACTGCACTTACACCCGCGGCCAAGCGTAACTTACCACTTGATATTTTTTCACTATTTTCAATTTTTTCGTTCTTTGGGTAACTTTTTTATGGATTTAATAGAATACGGGGAATATATAGATGGCTCGAATATATTTGGTTAACTGTTGACTTTAATCTGGCCCATTTGTAAAATTAAATTGAGACAACTTTTTTATTTGCACACAAGTCTTTGATTTCATTTTTACTAATTCTTGTAATAACTTAACAACATTTTTTGTTTCAATTGAAAATGGAATTACAACATATTCAAAAAGAATAACGGGAAATCTAATATGGCGTCGGTCCACCTCTAACGGATATTACAGCTTCGATACGAGCAGGCATTGACCCAACAAGTTTCTCCAAAACACTGCTTGAAATTTCCTCCTCCCAAACACTTTCTAACATTTTTTTAGTTCTGGTTTACTTTTACTTTTTTGACAGAACTTATTTTTTTTTAATATTTTATATTTGTGTAAGTCAGAGATCACTTCGTTAAAACTTAACTTACCGCAACAAGTACCGTTACAATGAGTGATAGAACACGTGTTCGCTAGAAATTTCTTAATGGTAAGTTACGCTTGGCCGCGGGTGTAACTTCACTTTAACTGAACTTGTATTGAACTGGACTTCACTTAAATTGAACTTGTACTGAACTGGACTTCACTTGAATTGAACTGAACTACAAGTGAACTCTTACTATGCCTTTTATGCTTTCTAGATTTGATTATTTCTAAGTCTCTAATCAAATATCATAACGATGGCACGAGTTCTTATTTATTATTGTGTCCAAATAGGATTTATGTTTCTTTGATGTTTGCTTACATCAAATTTTATTGTTTTGAATACGTATCAAGAATGATAGAATACAAGATTACGACGACCGCCATTACGAAACGTCATAGTTCCGTGTTGAGAAGAACAAGAGTGAAAAACAGTCAAATGGCTTGCAAATTGTAAACAAAAAAGTAAACACTTTTGTAAATTCGCAAAATATTATTAATTCTTTCGATTTTAATGAAAAGTTTTAGTGAAGCGATTGAATATTGTTGAATGAAAAGATTTGAATCATTTCTAAAGAAATATATCGGCCTATTGATAATAAAATTGTCTATTAAGTTGTGATTCAAATGGAGAAGACGTTTCTTGTGTTGTATATAAATATGTATATACATATATTATAAGTTCAGATGTATCAGATGTATGAAATTATGATAAAAGAATTGTGAAATTATAAAATCGTCAACTAATTCCAAATAAAGTGAATGATTAAATCAATTGTGTTTATGATATTTCAGTCTTTCTTTTATTGTACATAAACAGATATTTATACTACTACTACTCTATTTATTGTGGATGTGCCTAAAACTACTTATATCTTTTCTCGCAACAATATTCTAAACATTCCACTGAAATTTTTCCTGCAAAGACGAATGAATTAATATTATTTTGGGAATTTCCAAAAGTGTTTACTTTTCTGTTTACAATTTGTATGCATTTCTATGCTTGTTCTTCTCAACGCAAAACTGTTACGTCACGAAATTGTTGCACAGTTTTTGTTTTTGTAAGAATTGTCACGAGCTAAACCGAAAAAAACTAACGGTAAACTAGTGTCGTAATCTTATATTCTATCATTCTTGATTGCGTTTGCTGTTGTTGTTGGTGATATTGAGCCGATCATTGGTAGTGTGTTAAGTATGATGCTAGATGTGGTGGCTGAATGTGTAATATGTATGTATGTATTTACGCTAGTTTTTAGGCGAAGCTGTTACAGCAGCAAGGGAAGCGGTGACAATCGGCGGCGATTCGTTTATTTTTTTCGGCACAGCTTGGATTTTCTACCAGCAACACAATGTTGTGACGCTTTGTCGTCGCGTCAATTCTTCGACAGATTGACTCTTTGACAAAACGTGAGCTTCGGCCATTGGTTGTCCGTGACAACGGAGATGCGAAAAGATGCGTGTGGCACTTGTTATTCCCTTATAAATGTTTGTACATATGTGGCTCGTATTTGTTTTCGTAAACATACAGACACATGTGCCAAACAAATAATATATATGCATATGTATAATATATGCCATAAAAATTCTATTGGTACAAATGTAGATATGATAAGGGAATACGCATATGTACTTATATGAAGGTCATCAATTTTTCTGAAGAAATTAAAAGAATGACCCAAGATCTGTTTATATGAGCAATAATAGTCGAAATTAAAATAATTTTTGCTTATTTTAAAATTATTTTTTATTTAATTTTTCCCGATTTTGCAAAAAAATTAAAATTTTTACCATTTTTCGGAAAAAATGGTTCATATGATACAAAATAATCACGCATATGTGACTCAGAGAATGCTTTTTTACATTCTCTGTGTGACTTTGTATATTTTTCTTCAAAGCATTTCTCTTTATTCATTCTCGCATGAATTCAGTCGTTTTACATACATTTCTGCAATTGAACGTGCTCATTTCTGCTGAATAGCAGCGAGAATGGTGAATGTACACTCATTTTCAGTAAAATAAAACACTTCAAGGTATGTCGAATCACAAAGCATCACGAATTTGACTATGTGCTTTATGATCAAACAAACATTTTTTTGTTTATTTAAATATATTTAGGACCCAAAATACAAAGTAAATACACTTTTAAATTCAAGTTATTTTGAAATATATAAATATAATTTGTTTGTTTTAGTTATTCTTTTTAATTACAAATTAAAGGTGTAGTTTAGTATCTCTTACACCGAGGCAATTGAATATTCAGCAGGGAATTTGAATGTGTGAGATCCGAGTGATCTGATTGTTGGCAACAAGCCTGCATTTGGTATGATATTCCACGACAGATATAGCGAAACATTTTTGTTGTTCCTACAAAGAAAAATAACAGTATATAGGTCCAAATAAATTATATATTGCCGCTTACTTATAGATTTTGAGATATTTGCAAAAAAATGTTCAGAAATTAAACCATTGAAAGTGTGTTTCTTTGATTTATAATGAATTTTACTCACATATTTTTAACTTTCATATCCTCTAACCAGGGTTTTCATTTACTACTCCGTATCAGCAAAATTTCTAGAATTATTGCACTGCTATTGCTACCGCTCTCACTTTGTCGGGAGCCATAGCATAACAATGTAAAAGTATGTGCTCTGCTCTGCTACACATGCTAAGCATGCGAGAGCTGTAGCACATGAAAATTTTAATTAGCTCTGCTCTACTATCGATCCCAATTTTTTGCTACCGCTACGACAGAGCAGAGCACAGCACTTCATTTTTGGCTATTGCTACAGCTATAGTTTTTTACCTAAAAAATACTCCGAGCTCTGCTCTGCTACATATGTACATACCGGCACAATACCGATTTTTTTGGCGCCGCGATCTGAAGGTACCGTTGGAAAGAGGAAGTCCTCCTGATTAAATTATAAGGGGTATAGGTACCGCAAACGCTTAGTTTACGAGATATTCGACTTAAAAGTTCAAAAATTCCCAAATTTTCGAACTTTTCAACAAGCTATTTCACTACAGTTAACACCCTTTATGCACATTTTTCACTTCAAATTCATTTAAATAAACTGTAAACATTTAAACAAATTCACAATTTACTCTTTTTGCAGGTTTTATAAGTAAAAAATTTATATTTTAAAAATAACTTTTTACTCACGTAGTGAGCATCATTTATGAGCTAACAATTTTGAGGAAATGGAGCACTGCCATATGATAATAAACAAATTCGCTGAAATTTCAACACAGAAAGTAATACTACGCAAAAGTACTTCAGTCACCCCGGGTTTTGGCTCGACCATGGTTATTTTTTTCAAGCGCAAAAAGGAGTACTATGCGAAAGTAATTCAGTCACCCTAGTTATTGGCTCGACCAGTGCTAATTTTTAAGCGCGGTCAAAGGCCGCCAACGTAGAAAGGAATACTACGCAAAAGTACTTCAGTCACCCCGATATGATATAAATTTTATAATATTATCATACAGTTTTACTTATTTATGTGTATTAAATATAAATCACATATTATACATATACATACATCCATAAATGTGTACATAACTCAATTTTAGCTTACAAAATGTTGGCAAGTACTTTTTATTATAGTTAATATAGAAAAAAGGATCACGCGAAAATACAAACAAAGAAAAATCGTTGAAAATTCTACATATGGTTTGTTATCGATGTGGCAATGCTCGTTTTCCTCATAATTGTAAAAAATCTCACATTTTCACACGCGTCGTAAAAGTGAATTATGAACTTACTTCAATGTTTAGAGTGCATATTTAAATATACAAAGTGAAAAATGTGAAAAAAATGTTGTGAAACGTTGTGAAATACCAAGTGTTATTAATACAAATTTTTGAATGGGGAATAATTTAAAAATTAAAGTGTTAGCAACATTATTTTTGCATTTTCCTCCTCTGGAGAAGCTCCCCTATCCGTACATACCTCATTTATACCGAAATTCGTGTTTTTTACCCGACCGCCAAAGTAATCGGAATCGTGCCCGGCTCCCGACAAAGTGAGACCGGTAGCAATAGCAAAATGAAATGCTACGGGAGTAGCGTAGCTCTTCAAGCGCTGGTCAAAACTATTTAATGTTATTCTAAAATTCACCCAGAATTTACTTACTTTAAACCATTGCCGTCATCCCAGAAGTAATACTTTGTATTCATATTCTTAAAATCTAATGCAGAATTTTCTCCGCGTAATATTATTTTGTCCCACAACACAACTTGATTTAGCACACTGTCTGGAGTTTTGTATTCAGCGGTCAGGTAAAGGAACAATTGTTTAACATTCCAATTGAAGAGGCTTGTCAAATTCGTCTCCAAATCGAAGGTAAGAAAACCCAAATCATGTTTCTCACGGGAGGCGCCATAGTCAGGAACGTTTTTCCTAAAATGTATGTACAAAACGAAAATATATGAATTCGATTTCGGCATAAATACACAAATCTACTTACACCAACACCTTTACAGTGTTTACGTGTGCAGTAGTCCTACTGTCGAGAAAGACTGTCGAAAGAAAACAACAAAAAGTTAAGCAGGCGAGAACACTTAACGAATATGCCACAGTGGCATTTCCGCGCGTTAAAACGGTATGCATTTTGTTTTAATTTTATAAAATAACAAATTTATTAAGCTAACTACACGTATACCGACAAAACTTCTTGACACGTAGAAATCTCCTCTACCGTAGTAGAAATGGTCACCGCTTGTCAAATGCAAGTTAAATGCGGTGCAGAGATTGATAATGGAATTAATACAGTACAGAGTGATGCTCATTCATACTAAAGCCGACCCCTCATTCAAATTTAAAAAGTCAAGAAGACCTAGTTTTGAGAATAACAGCCCTCTTCTGCGAAAACCTCATAACTCTTTTGTGAGGTTCTTCTTGCTCAAACCACTTTGCTGAGAACCAGGTGTTTTACAAAAACAACAAGGCAAAACAAAGGGGTCGGCTTTAAAATACCATCCCAGGATTTCGGGAATAATATGGATATGGTCGGATAGAGGAGGTTCTTCAGTTCTAGAATATATATAGTTATAGCCGCTTGAAACTCATAATTTTCGAGATATTTGCGTTTAAAGTCGAAAATTTTTACTATTTAAACTACATATTTTTGCGATTTAAAATTAATATTACACTTATATTTTGTACTTTTATATCCACTAACACTTCACTAATTCGTATGTACACATTTATTTAACATTATATAGTGCAAAAACATTTTAATTTAATATTTAACTTATTGTTCAAAAGCTATTATGTATATCAGCGCTACAAACTGTCAAATAATCAGTGTTACCATACTAATATATTTGAACAAATTAACCAAAATAGAATATAAAGAAAGATCAACAAAAAGGAATTTAACACGAAAAAACTAGACAATTCCCTTTGTTGGACCAACCAGGGTTACTTTTTTGAAGCGCGGCCGAAAGCCTCCAACGTAAAAAGGAGTTTTACGCGAAAAAACTTGACACACCCCATTGGCGGGTAATAAAAAGATTTTTTTGTGATAGACAACTGCAAAATTCCGTTTTTTTCTTTCTTTATTTCTTCTAGTGCTTTTACAAAAGATGTCTATAAGGTAACACTGATTATTTAACAGACTGCAACCCTTAGCTGTTGTCAAATAAATATATTTAAACAATAAGTTTAATATTGATATAAAACAATTTTTGCACTATATAAGGTAAAACAATGTGTACAAAATATTTAATGAAGTGTTAGTGAACATAAAAATTAAAAATATAAGAGTAGAATTAAATTTAAATCGAAAAATATGTAATTCAAAGAGTGGTAATTTTCAACTTTAAACGCAAATATCTCGAAAACTAAAAGTTTCCTGTTGCTATAACTGTATATATTCTTGATCGGGAGGACTTCCTCTATCTGACCATACCCATTTTATTCCCGAAATCCAGGGACGGTATACTAGCGTTTTCCTAATAATATTGCTAATTTCTTTAAAAATATTGAAATTAATACCATGTTCAGACCGACTCTTAATCACACGATTTCGGCTGTTAAGTGGTTTATCCCACTAATCTTATAAATTTATCAAGATTTCGCCATACAAAAATGACAGTTCAAAATCACTTCATCGGAGTGATTTGAAACTGATCCACGCTAAATCTATCTGTGCGACTCTGATTTTGCGCCATCTACTTGGCAGCATTGGAAATCTATTTTATTATCACAGCTGATTTAGACACTACAAAAAGGAAAAAATGTAAACAAACAAATTTTTATTAGAGCAATGAATCTAATTTCTGCTGAAAATCGACTTCCCAAATGAAAATATGCGTCCATTATTTCCATAATATGGAAAATAATACGGCTTTTATTACAAAATACTATATGACAATGTTTTCTTTTGATAAATATTAAGCGATGTAAATTTTTGAATGGCGAAAACAGCTGTTTTTAATCTTTTCAACGGCAGTAAGGACCCTGTTGGGTTATGAAATGCTTAAATGTAATCTAATCTTTCAAATTTTCGGTCTGAACATGGTATAACAAAACAAACTCAAACTCAACCGATTTCGCATTGTGAGATTTGCTTTCAGACATCATAAGTTTGTGATGAAATTTTGAGCTTTTGAAATCATCTCAGCTTACGGAAAACCTCAAAAATAACAAAAACCTGACAATAGTGAGGGTGGTGATTTCTGTGAGGGCATCAGAATGGGGCTGTAAATCTGTATAACCAAAATGATATTTTAAAAATTGAAGTATTAGCAAATTAAGTGCATAGATATGTTCAATATTTATAGATATATATAAAAGTGTATTAACCCTAAGTTTTGTTTTATGAAACACGCTGTGTTTAAGAGTCATTTAATTAGGCAGCAAGTTCAATTAAAAACAAAATTTTTAAACGACGAGTTAAAAGTTTGATTGTCTAATATTATCACTTAACCAATATATTTAACGTATTAATTGAGAGTAAAAATGAAACCTGTGGTTATTTTGATATCGCGTGGCGAGCAAAAGCCGGACAAATTAGCTAGAAGTATTTAATATCAAAAACATTTGTGCATCCAGTTAATATCTAGGCTGATAATTTGTTTAATGTAAACGTTTGTAATTATTTATACAGATATTCTTGTTAGCAACGGAAACGCTATAAACAAACCTGTAACTATGTCGTTTGGATTATGTACATTTGCTACTTATTTATGCGATCTGAAGACAAAATATTACGAAAACACCATAGCTTTGTTACCTTATGAAGGAGATATCCGTGAACTACCAGAAGATCTGTTAAGTGCCACAGAAATGTTGATAGTCTACTTTGATCCCGATGATGTAAATAGTTATATTATATATATATATATATATTAATCTACAAAGATGACAATTTTTATTCTGTTTAGAAAACTTTGAAATCTCATTTAAGTGAATATTGCAGTTTTCTAAATAACAATGACATTGAGTTGGGATTATTACTGACTAGCAAACTCTACGATGATGCTAAACAAGGCCTGGCTTATAGTACAGTTAAAGAAAGTTGTAAATTTCAATTTGATATAATTGAATTATGTAATAACGACGATAATAGTGAGACAACGGGATATAAAGAAGTTGTTGAAGTGTTAAAGAATAATATTTGGTCAAACGTCACAGTACCAGGTGCGTTTTTTTATCTCAAACAAATAATATGGTTATTGAATAAATATATGTTTAAAGGTGCCAACACAGACGAGCTTAATGATGATCTAGAAGAACAGTTGGAAGGCTTCGAAAATTTAATAACGAGCATACAAAATTTTAGGAGAATTTCGAGTGGAATGGAAAGGGACCAAAGGCTTAATGAGGCAGAAAAATTAGCTGATCTTTTTATAAAAATGATGAACGAAGATAAATAAAGTGATATATATCTATTGTATTTTGATTAAGTTAAATATATAAATATTTAGACCTTCATGTTCTATATTTTTGTTTAGTTTTTTTTTATTATAATCCAATTTTAAAATACGTTTTTAACATTTGGTGCTTTATTAAGCATTTTTATATATATTTTAAGTGCATATAGTTCAGTGCTGAAATCACGATTAGACCTTAACTTTAAGGGAAAGTTATGTATCTATATACATGAATACATATATATAATTATATATTTAATCACTTTTTTATTGATAAATTTAAGCTGGTAAAAGATCAAAGTCATCGCTGACATGTACAATAGGTACATGATCTTTATCAACGGCAGTTTCACATTTATAATCCCATAATTTATGTTTTTTCAAAGCAATATCCCAATCCATCATCTGTACAGCATGCAGACTTTCCGCTTCGTTATGATGACGTAAAACCATGGCTTCCTGAAATCAATACAAACATTGTAAGCGATCCATAAAGTTGTTTTGTTATTGTTTTTACCTTGATTTTGTCCCACTTATCATCGACATCTTGCAGCCAACTTAGTAGTTGTCGACCATTGAAACGGTAACGTGCGTTTTTATCTTTTTCATCCTGCTCCGATGTTGGTATATTGTATACTTCTTCGTCTTTGAGAAGAGTACACACCGAATACGGCACTGGCTGACATGAAATATTGCGCGCTGCCTTCGAGTGAACCCGTATCATTTCCTGTTCCACATTCAAGCATAATTTTTCACGCTCCACAATGTGACGCTGTAGCAGAGCTTTGCGTTCATTTTCTTGCAAGCGATATATTTCTTGCATCTTCGGTGGAATATTAGACGGTGTCACGAATTCCATTTTTTTCTCATTACTTGCAAGCAGATAATTTTTTTTATTTAGCAAATACTCATTATAACCCTGCGGCGGTCTTGGTTTGATCGGGTACATATTTTGCCACTTTTTCTCAATTTGCCGGCGTATTCTAAGATACATTTGGAAACAATTTGTAAATGGCATATCATGCGAATGTGTATCAGACATTGAAGCGTTAGCTTCTGTATTTGTATTTTGATTTCCATTGTTTTTATTATTGTGATTATCATCGTGTTTTGTGCGTATTTTTCGCTTGCGTGGATGTAATTCTACACCGTGCGAATGTACGTCTTTCGATGACGATGTCGACGAGGTGGATGGGCTTGGTAAATTAACAATATTCTCATTTTCATATGTGTGATTATGTTGTAGAGGGCTTGCGCCAACATTGGTAAATGTAAGTTTATTATCTGTAATGCCCTCATTGGCGTTCGATGATGCTGGCGATGGTGAACTGCTTTGCATTTGAGGTGAGGAATTATTAGAGCTACGTTCGGTACTAGTAATACCACTGCGATGAGAACTACGTAGCACACGATGTAAATTCTTCTCCTCGTTCAATAGCTTCAAATTTTTCTCATCTATAATATTGCATTGTAAGTTATTTATTTTTATGGGACTTTCATGAGGACTGCCGCATTGCGCTTCACGTTCGTTGGAATCATTCGTATTCGAGCTGACAACATATGGTAGCGCTGCATTACGAGATGTGTTGATTTTGCCTGTACGTGATACATTTCCATCCGTGTCAATGGAGCAGTTCTGTTGTGGGATTACAATTTTTAGTGGCGGCACCTTTAAACCGCCACTGTATAAGGATTCAGACATTTTAAATTCTTCATCATCACCCTCTGTTTCAAATTGTTTGCCGAAACCAGACTTTGCCAATTCAGTCTGATCTTTTTCTGTGGAGTTTGCATTTTTATTTGGATTCGGCGAACTTTTAGACGCTGATGTTTGCTTGATAACCTTTTCCATACGTCCTGGAAGACGTGTAGTTGTTGTGGTTTTTGCATCTTTTCCACCATCTACCTCTTTTCGTTTCTTTTTCTTGCCTTCATCACATTCCTCAAATTCCTCCTCATCTATATCTGAGAAATGACGTTTACTCTGACTGGACGAAGGTGTATCTGCGCTGCCAACACCATCATGTTCAATTTTGTTTTCGGTATGACCCTCATCAGTGGTTAATTTGTCGCGGCTGGTCTCTGAATGATCATGCTTTTCTGTGGAGTTAACATCTTCAACATCATCACCTTTTTTATGCTCATTCTTTTTGATGTGCGTTCTAGAGGCCTCTGCAATTTTTTTTTTTATATTTAATCAAGTTTTCTACTGATTGTTTATATGAAACTATAATTTTAATAGTATTCGGTTATATTTCTATATTAGCGATTATTAAAATATATAAATTACCTGTCGTCGAGTTTGCCGTCATCTGAATAAGCAGTGCCATTTGCTGTCTTTCAGACATCGGTGTATTCGGGCTGGGCCTTGATGTTGCGACTCCTGTATTATATCCCACTCCCCTCGGTCTTGGGGGTGGCATAATATCTTAGTAATATTGCGTACACAAAATATCAAAAGTTAAATTCCTAAAGAAATAAAATCCTAAAATGTTTTCAAAAGAAAATAAATTCGAACTCTCACAACTATCTCTCATCAAATATCCCACTGACTAATGTACTTATATCAGGAACGCTATGAATAACGGAAGCACAGAGAGTACTTATCATTATTAGACCGACATAAACTCTTACACGAATGTTACATGATCAAGAAATTGTTTGTTGAACGCATTTCTACTACCACACTTTTACTTATCGAACTGGAACGCCGTCTTCATATCAATTTTTCCATTCCCATCTTACAAATAATATAATAATAAAACAAAATGGTATCTTATGATGAAAAACAATAGAAGAGAAATGTGAACAATAATGAGCAATAGAAGTTTTCATATTTGCGTCCAGTATTAACGGGCAATCACGTCAGCAATATATGTCATTTATTTCAGTGCCTACACAAAATTACCGCATCAATGAGGTAATGAACTTTAAAATTAATAATCTATAATTTTGTAAATCTGCTCCTATTGGAAAGGTCAAATCTTAATTGAGGATAAAGTCATGTGATCGCCATTCACTTGGGAGTGGCCAGAAACGATTATTTTGCTCAAGCAGCATACAACTTCCGGTCTTTGACCAAGTATCCTCTGGGCAGCCTAAGAACATCCGTTCGAAGGCGAGCTAAAGTGAGAAGGCGAACATCCCCCACATAGGGTTGTGTGCTGGGTTTGGGACCCGCCACGTAAAAAACACCCCCAATGAAAAGGAACAACAAGCCTCGGAAAGGTCTAATAGGAGTTGATATAACTGACTGGTTTAAAATTGAGTATATTTTTAACCTCTTTGATAACAACAATGTTAGAGAAAATTTATACAATCGGCTACGATTTAGAATAGCATATCCCGATTTCGGGGTTAAAATGGGTATGTACGGATAGAGGAGGTCCTCCAGATCAGGAATATATATATGTTTATATATATATATAGTTGCCGCTGATTTATGATTTTTGAGATATTTGCATTTAAAGTTCAAAAAATTAAATAGTTGATTTTCTCCGATTTATGTATAATGCATTTTACTCTTATATTTTTAACTTTTATATCCACTAACACTTCACTAATTCGTTTCTAATCATTTATTTTATATTAAATAGTGCAAAAATGTCGTCCAAAATTATTTATTATTTTTTATGTAATTGGTAATTTTTTAATAAAACTATAAACTGTTAACAGAAATTAAGAAAGCATATATTATTTAAAATATTTGAGGAAATAAGAAAACAAAGTTTCTAACTAACAGCTGAATGTAGAACTATAATATTATGTTTTTTTATTACTCCTTTAATTGAATAACGCATGGCAATTCCTATACATCAAAATTTCAACTAACAGAGTGTAAAAATAACACTTATTTAAAAAATGGCTAAGAAATTAATATACATTAAAGGGAGCATTTGCTTTTGCTACTGTAAGTATGTGGATCACCTTGTCGCGTACTAAAAATTTTTTGTGGTTCGTAAGTTTTCTGTTTTGTTCCATCAGGACTATTGTGTATCACCTGGTGTGCTCTACTGAATATTTATCGCTTTTTCAAACAAAACTTGTAACATCAAATAGTTATAAAGTTTGTATTTATTGCATTGATTTCTTGTTAAAAAATAATGTTAATTTAATCAATTCTGTTATATAACGCTGTTGTATACGATATATTAACGAAGTACGTGTTTGATAGAAGTGTTAAAAATATGTTATTGATTTTTCAATAGTTTGTGTAAACTTTATTGTGTCTTTAAAATGCACAATGTTACCGAAGAAAAAATATACAAACAACACCAAGGCATGTAAGACGAACTTATAGCGTTAATTAAGTAATTGGTAAGTGCGTCCGAAATTGCAGAGGAGGCCAAGTAAGCAAACAGTGTAGAAAAAAAATGATATTTGCACGCAAAATTACTGTTCTGTTATACGAATAATACAAAAAGGAGGCTGCGTTGTGCACTAGGCGCCACCATAGTAGCAGCGCGGCACATATGTATATATACTAGATAAGTGACACAATACAAGAAATGTTTGCATACACATCCATTTGTATACGTGGAATCGTGTGCGCTAATGACAATAATTCTCCAATATTTAATGTTTATGTGTGTCCATAACTGATAAAATCAGTTGATCGCGCTAGTTTTATAACTTTTACAAATAGGGCGTTGCTTTGGATTCCAAAAATTATACATATCCAGTTCGCTGTATACACATAAAATATATACTTTGCTTTTATTAATAAAATATTAGGATAGGATTCATTTTACATCATTACTTTCCATATAGGAATATAAAACATATCTTTATATACTTACGTATATGAAGAAGCTATAAAATATATTTACACCGGTTTCGTAAACTGTAAAATATCAATATGTCATACGTAGGTAAGTTGAGTGATATTATTGTATGGTAGGGGAAGAATCCCTCTTAGTACTGTTAACATGTCAAACAGTTTTATTTGCATTCACTTACGCAATACTAGCAGTCAGAAAAAGAAAACTGGCACAAATTGCTAAGTTAGAGAAGTGGTTTTATTGGAAAAGTTTGTAAATAAAAATAAAAAAAAAAATTCTAGAAAAAAAACACAAAAATACATGGCTGGGATTTAGAATAGCAAACGCCTCCCCCGAGTTTCGGGTTAAAATGGGCATGTACAGATAAAGGATGTTCTCCGGATTAAGCAAAAAGGGTCACACACTTATGGTTTTTAAGATATTTGCATTTAAAGTTCAAAAATTGAACTATTTAAAGTGGGTATATCTTTGATTTATAATGAATGAATTTTACACATGCATAATTTTTGTAATCACCAACATTTCACTAATTTTCTACACATTTGTTTTGTATTAAATGGGGCAAAACTAACTTTAATTCCATATTTAACTTTCGTTTTATTTATTCCATACTTGGGGTATTATTAGTTTTTTTTTTTTTAATTTCTTTTAGTTCCCTTGTGTTATTGAGTGAAGAAAAAGAATTGAAAAAAGTTAAATATTGAATTAAAGTTATTTTTGCAATATTTAATATAAAATGAATGGGGATACAAGAATTAGTGACGAGTTGTTGGATATAAAAGTTAAAAATATAAGTTTAAAATGTATTATAAATCTGAGAAATACGTCCTTTAAATAGTTGAATTTTTGAACTATAAGTACAAACATCTCAAAAACCATAAGGCAGTGGCCCCTCTATGTACATATTCTTTGCGCCGTTACGATTTTTTTGGCGCCGCGATCTGAGGGCGGATAGAGGAGGTAATCAGGATTAAAAAATTGATGCACATGTACCCGTCGCAGACTTATAGCTTTTGAGATGATTATATTTGAAGTTTGAATATGCAATGTTTTGATCGACTTTTGCCGTCGTTTTCAGTGGTCCGCCTCTTTTTTTGCCACCTATTATATAGTTTTGCAATTTGTACTATTGTTTCAAAACCAAACAAAACCTTCATTCTTTTTTAACGCTCGTTACTGTATATAAATCCTTCATTCGTTTGCCGTAGTCGTCATCAAAAAAGGGTCTGTCATCCTGGCTTCGCTTGGACTCTCCAATTGGCGCCACCTTGCAAAAAGAAGAAACGACTGGCGCGCTGTTTTTATCTTGGCTACGCTAGTAAAGAAGAAGAACTGTATATAAATATATGTTGAACGAACTTTGCACACATTTTTCAAATAAGCTTTTTCATACACTACACTACATAACTAACATAATTAACATATTAATAATTAAATCGCACACATATACTGTACTATCGGTCTTGCGCCGCGCTTCAAAAACAATAACCCTGGTAGGTCCAACACCGGGGCGTTCATAGTTCTTTTGCATGCAGGAGATCGACTTGGAAAGAACCCCAATTCCCACGTGGCGGAACTGATCTAGATTTCATCCGGCCAAGGGATGTTATTTCGGCGATCTAACTCCGTTTGGATCGGTGAGTTTTAGAATAAGATTGTCGGCACTGGAGCAACGCCTTTTAGCAGGTTCCAACCAAGGCCCGGAGGTATTTTTCTGCTGCGTATGCGCCAAGAGGCTCCATCCAAACTGCGTTCAGGTGTAATATAGTACATGTTGCTCAGGCCTTAAGGCACATAGGGAGTGAACTGCGACCTTAGCCTCAACGGCTGTGCAACCTGCATCTAGTTCGCGCACTGCGCCGCCACTCCACCCGACGACTTCTAAGGTCCATAGGAGCTCAAATAGACAGCATGACTCCCATTCTGATCTCCGATTAACTAAATGGGACTCCAAACCAAGATCGAGAAGATAGCGAAAACTTTGATGCTAGATTTCTCTTTCATTTTTACGATTTTTCTTAATTAGTGGGCAGGATAGAAAAAAACTAAACGTCATATTGAATTGGGGCAAAGTTTATTACCTTTGGTATTAAATTATCTTCAATTTAAACTACAAAAAACTAAGAAAAGTCAAGTTGGACATATTTTTAAACAACATAAAATAAAAATTTTTTGGTCCAAACCCACTTTTTTCAATTTTCCAAAAAATGTAGAATTTTACATTATTTTTGGAAATTTCTTAGTTTAACTAGAAGATAAGTTATTAATAAATATGAATCTCTTTGAATTTTTTGTTTCAGACAGAAATTGCGACCTGCATCCTGCCCGCCGTCCGACAAATGCACATGCGAGATGCATGATGAAATTTGGCTTTAATAAATTATTTCTTTCCCTCTCAAAAAAATCCTAAAAAAATCGATGTTTTAAATCTTCTAAAGCAGACTCCCTTTTAAGCTAGAACATTCAAATATGCTGAGTACAAATCTTATAAGAACTTCTACGGACAGTGAAAATGGATGAAATCAGAGGACAACCACAGAAAGCGAAACGCCGCCACTCTCCATGTATTATTAAAAACCACTAAAAGCGCGATAAATCAATAACTAAATACGCCAGAGACATACAATTTTACCACCTAGATGGTATGAGAGAGCTTTATGGGAAAATTAGCACCGCCCACTTTCTGGTGAAATCCCATATCTCGGGACCCGACTAACCGATTTCGACAAAATTTAGTACTTTGCATTCTTCTTACATTCAATCGGACAACAACCACACCTGATTCCCATATAGCACATTTTTAAATTCCACTTGATTCGTTCAGTTTACAGTACACAAATCAACAATAATCGTTCTCTTATAATGATACATACATATGTATATCTGTATGTACATAAATAATTGTTTTAATTGGACCAATACTTCCCCTAGCTCCCATATACTTAATATAAAGATTTTCGGATTTTAGGGTGACTTGTACCGCATATATCAGTCAATATGTAAGTTATCCCAATTAAAATAAGAGAGCGTGTTTTATTCACAACAGTATATCTCTGTGCCTAAAATAGATAAATTTGAGCGAAAACTTGGCCTAACCCCCATATAACTAATAACAGGATCTTCGAACATCCGGCTTACTTTACTCTATATCATTGGTTTTACACCTTAAAGTATTTACCTGGCTTTGATTCTTGAAAGTTGCAAAATTATAAAATGTCCGGTTGCACTCGAACTTAGCTCTTCCATACTTGTTTAAATTTAATTTTTATTGGTTTTAAATTATTATATAATATGCATATATTGTAGATATATATTTACATTAAAATATATAATTACTAGATTTTGAACTTAAAGTAAGTATATACAGTGAAATTCCCTATTACGGACAGTGCTCATAGCCGGACATTTCCCATAATTGGACAAATTTTATGAACACAACATTTTCATTATTATCAAAGCAATTTTTATAACCGGACATGAAACTATGCAATGACCCTACTCGAACACTATTTTCGTAATATTTCGTTCAAATTATCTCTTATAAACGAAGGAGATTTCATAAATTATGTCCAAAAACAAAAATAAACAATTTGTAGTTCCCCTTTTCTAATAGTTTTTTATTTATTTTAATATGACCTGTAAATCATTTTACAGACATACTAGAAAAACAAACGGAAACTGGCTGCTTAGGCCTTCGTCCCATTTTGTTTAGATACATATTAAGGGGGTAGTAAGGTATTTTTTTTTTTTTTTTTTTTTTTTTTTTTTGCATTTTTTTATTTTTTATTTTATATTAATGTACAATATCTTAATATTATTCTGTGAAAATTTGAGAGCAATTAAAGCAAAATTGACGGAGATATACACTTGTAAGTCTCCGCCCTCCGATTTGGTTGTGAGCGGCTGTGAAACTTTAAACGTGTTTTTCTCAAACTTCACTTTTTCGAAGCCGGTAACTCAAAATTTACTGACCCGATCCTTTTGAAATTTTGCACATTCTTTCTTTATATAAATTGTGAAGTAACGCTGTCCAGTTTTTTTTTTAATTTTAACTTATTTTTAAACAACAAAATTTCTGATTTTTTTTAGTGAAAAATCAGTATTTTGAGTTCGAAGCGAAAATTGAAAAATCATTAAACAAAAAAAAAAAAAAAACTCGAAAGCGTTATCTGAGGAAACTTATCAACTAATCAAATCAATTTGGTTTTTTAATTTCAAATGATCCAGTCATGAGTTATGTTCACCGCGAATCAATTTTTTTTTTGGAAGGTCTGCGAAGATTCTCTGTCACCGGCTCATTTTTTAATATTTTTCTATGAAACTTTCACAGAATATTCTTTAAATGTCATATAATTACGCTATAATTATAGAAATAAATAAATATTGATTGTATCTTTAAAAAAAATTATTGAAAATATGTTTTTTTTCGCTCGAATTAACCTTACTACCCCCTTAATTAACTTATACGAGGTGTGTTCAAAAAGTATCGCGAATTTTGTGTTTTTTCTAAAATTATTTATTTATTCATGAATATCTATTTTGTCCCCTTCAAAGTAATCCCCATGAGATATTATACACTTGTGCCAACGGTTTTTCCAATCTTCGAAGCACTTCAAAAAATCATTTTATTTTATCTTCTTCAGCTCCTCCTTCGATGCCGTCTTTATCTCGTCAAGAGAAGCGTAACGTCGTCCTTTCAGGGGCCTCTTCAGTTTAGGGAACAAGAAAAAGTCACAGGGGGCCAGATCTGGGGAAAACGGTGGCTGCGGCATCATTAGTGTGTTGTTTTTGGCCAAAAAGTCGCGAACAAGCAACGATGTGTGAGCAGGGGCAAAGCCAATTTTTGTTCTTCCGCAAATCCGGGCGTTTCTGGCGGATTGCTTCGCGCAAATTGCGCATAACTTGCCAATCGATATGTTTAGGTCCTCAGCAACTTCTCTAACGGTGATTCGACGATTGGCCAATACCATTTTCTCCACTTCATTAATTTTTTCGTCTGTTGTTGAAGTGCTCGGGCGTCCGGCACGCTCTTCGTCGTTCACATCTTCTCGGCCTTCTGAGAACATTTTGTACCACCGATAAACGTTGCTTCGGTCCAAGGTAGCTTCTCCGTTTGCCACAGTCAACATTCGGAATGCATCCGCGCACTTAATTTCGTTTTTCACACGAAATTTGATAAAGGTCCTTTGATCCATTTTTTTGAATGGGTAAAAATCGAAGACGACCCAAAACACGTGCAAGCAAAGCAGCCAGGGATAATGGGATGCCCAACTTATTCCAGTGTGAGAGCGCCTCAAAATAAGCGTTTTTTTATAACATTTTCCATTGTGGCCACATCGAATAAAATAAGAATTTTCGGTCATTTAAATTAAAATACCCAACGTTTATTACGATTGCAAATTATTATATATTGGACTTTTAATATATGGCGAAACCACTTAAATCCTTTTTTATGATTTTATGATGTATTAAAACAACTGACTTTCGATCTTTCAATACTTAATAAGGTGAATTAAGCCTGTTAGTTGTCAATTAATGAATGTTTTTAATCATTTGTAATAGAAAATGAATTCTATTATGCATCAAATTACAAAACGTTTCATGAAATATGTTTAAATTTCGCATTTTCTTTGATTTTCATTGTTTTAAATTTTTATTAACATCTTGAACGGCGGCAACAAATTTCTCCGTTCACATATATTTTTGGTATAATTTCAATCTGGCCGTTCCAGTCATTCCAATTGCAAAACGTCAAAACCTACCCAATCCAGTCAACTGTCAAAGTTCGGTAAGTGAGCGGCTCTCACATTTCCAGTGACAAGAGAGTTGGGGATCTCTTTATCTCTGAAAGCAGCTGTCAACAATTAAATGAACATTCAAAATGACCGAGCTTGTCGGCAGAAGTGAGAGACATGTGTACCAACATAACGCCACAAAGAATTCGAAATTCGAATATACGTAACCCGCGAAAATTCAAAATTCGCGATACTTTTTGAACACACGTATGTACATTTCAACCGAAATGAATTTTAATTGTATAGGATATATTTTTGTAGTTCAGTGTTGCTATAGCGGTATGCAAATCAACATTTTGCGATGTGTCGTTGTAGCAGTTTATTAGGTGTTGCATGGTTAGGGTATCATTACAGTTCATGCAAAGTGGTAGTGAGTAGTATGTCCGAGTTTAAGGGCTATACCAGGTGAAATCGGCAAGGTCGTATCTTGAATAGTTTTTGGATGGCAGCGTTCTAAAAAACGACCGCTCGCAGGTACAAACATATACAAGCGATACGCGTTTTTCTCGAACGACATTTTTAAAAATTGCTGACATTATGACTCAACGAGAAATTGACCGATCGATTTCAAATTAAAACTGAGTATTTTTAAATACATTTATTATACAATGACCTACGATTTTTTTTTTTCAAAATTACGTCATTTTTTTAAATTTTGATATTTTTTAAAATTGTAGGTCATTGTTAGGAAATATCTTTAAGTTTAATAAATTTGAATTTTTTTGTTTTAGCTACTCATTGAGCCGGAATCATGTCAGCAGTTGGGGCACTTTTTTTTGCTCCTCCCAAGACAGTAAATAAAAAAATTAAAAAAAAAATCTTAAAATATAGTTGAAACATTCAATCGAGTGTTTTCTTTTTACGATTTACGAAAATCGCCTAATTACACTGGTATAGCCCCTTAGTCTCATCATAACACGTTGCTGTTGTTTTGTCTTAAAATTTGATTTGCTGCCATGTTGTTGATATAACTGATGCATAGTTTTATAATGAGCATTAATTTTATTCTTCAGACACTTTGCTTTTTAATGAAGTTTGCGAGGCACCCTTTTATATCTTTTTCGGAGTAGTTGTTGATTAAAAAAGTAGGATGAGTGTGTGCGTCTTTTGCTGTAATGTTTACAGGGACTGGCGTATATACATTGGGTATGTCTGGGCCTATTCTGAATAAGTAGGAGTTTAACCTGCTACAATATCCAGAACGAAGCTGCGCTAGGGTCACTCGCGTTTCTCGCGGTAACTCGAGCTCTTCGTCTGCGATGGGTGGTGGTTTGACTCCATGAACGCCATTCACGGGAAGGGAGTCGGTGAAGGTGTTAATGGCTCCAATGTGAATGGCGGTCAGTACCTGTCGAAAGTCGATTGCGTCCGAAGTACGGTCGGCGTAATGTACGACGTCGTCGACGTAGTCAAGGAAGGACCTTTTGATGCTCCTAGGAGGCGGTTCCGCTCCAAGTAGATGGCTGTAAGTGATTTCTACGAAAACATTCCAGCAGGAACTGCTTGGAGAGGAGTTCATTATGCTCTTTAACTGGGAGCATAAGCGTCTCACTGTGTATTTGTTCGATAGGAGACATCACAAGGCATCCCGTCGTGGTCCGGAGTGCAGTATTTTGGCAGGTCTGGAGTTTCCTCCACTGCATCCAGGCGACCATATAGGTGTTGCGTAGTTGAGGATCGGCCGCTCGATTGCCTTGTATGTTGCCAACAACGTTTCTTTGCCTTTTCCCCATGTGCTGCCGGCTAGCGACTTGAGGATTTTGTTGCGGCTCTGTACCTTGGCGATAATCGCGGTTGAATGGGGAGTGAAGGAGCACAGACTATCAAAGGTTACACCTAAAGTCTTAGGGTTGTTAACAGTCGGAATTTTCACGCCATCGACTGCAATAAAAAGGTCAAGTTCGTAAAAATGTTCGCTGTGGATTTGGTGGAGGAAAGTGTGAGGTTCCGTGCAGTGAGGAAACGAGAAAGGTCGGAGAGGTAGCTGTTTACTTTCGAACACATGCCATCGATTCCATTGCCCGACGTCAATATCGTGCAATTATCTGCGTACGAGGTTATGGAAAAATGTTCGCTGTAGATTTGGTGGGGGAAAGTGTGAGTTTCCGTGCAGTGAGGAACCGAGAAAGGTCGGAGAGGTAGCTGTTTACTTTCGAACACATGCCATCGATTCCATTGCCCGACGTCAATATCGTGCAATCATCTGCGTACGAGGTTAGGGAAACCCCCTCTGAAATTAAACAGTAGCGGGGAGAGGACACCACCCTGCGGAACCCCCTGCTTTCTGGTTGAGGCCACGAACTATCTGAGCGTTTATGACGCTAAGTGCTGGCTGGGGCAAGTCAGAGTGGGAGCTATGTTGCCTGTTTCAGCTCCTGGGAACCGTGGAGGTCCTCTGTTGGCCACTCGGGGTGAGTGGCGGCGCAGCGCGCGAACTGGATGCACATTGCACAGTCGCAGAAGCTAGTGTCGCAGTATTGCGTAGGCAACATTGGGCCACGTAACTCGTGGTTCACTCTCCGTGAGTCTTACGGCTTGGGCAGGTCTTAAGATGGCTCCATCCATTGCATGTATTACACTTGACCGAGGTGGAGTTTGGATGGAGCCTTTTTGCGCAAACGCAGCAGAAAATTTCCTCCGGGCCCGGGTTGGACTCAATGCCAGCACGAGTCAGGAGGATACGGAGCAACCCTGCTGCAAGGCATTGCTGCAATGATGACAAACACAAATTAACACTCACCGGTCCAAACGGGGTTAGATCGCCGAAAAACCAGCCCTTGGTCTGATGAAATCCGAGTCAATTCCGGTGCGTAGAACCGGCTGTCGCGGGAATAATGGGAAAATAAAATTTTTATGTCTTTGCCTCGTATGAGAATCTCTTTGATCCTACGTGTTTTTGACTTTCTTTGAACTATCACAGTACCAAATTAGCCAGTTCTTTTGCTTCCATTTTTGCACTTTCTCGGCATGTATTTGCCTTTAAGCAAGTGGGCGCGTGCTATTTTTGGGAAGACAACGGGATATGAAAAGAGATTCTGCAGATTTCCAGGGAGGACTAAATACTTTGTAGGTTTTTTTCGATAAATCTATGCCTATTTTCTTAACCATTCTGTGATTGTAAAATTAATTTTTAGGTATCTTTTCGAGTGAGCTAGAGCCTTGAAGTCTGTGTACAGGATGTTATCGGAGTTTTGTATGCAGTTGTAAATTTTATTCCCAGTTAATTTAAAAATGCAGTCTTCAATAGTTGGGAGTTTCAGTTCGTAGAGTATGTTTGCAATTAGAGTTGTTCGAAACGCGAGACTAATTATGCGTGCTGCCATGTAGTATTTTTTAATTTTTTGCAGACAGCGTTTGGATGCTTTGCCATATATAATAAGGCCATAGTAGATCTTTCCGAGTATCAAGGCTTTCATAATATTTAATAAGTGCGCCACTTTTCATGATGCATATGATTTTGAGTAGGTTTATTCATTTTGAAAGGTCACTTAGGTGTTTGATTTGGTATTTCCAAGTGATTTTTTGACCGAAGGTTATTCCCAGGATTTAACTTTATATAATATGATTGTGAAGCGCTGGATCTGGAAGATATGGGATATGTTATTAACTTTTTACATTAAAGCATTTATTTTTTCAAATACGATCAGAAATAACGGAACCGTTATGACGTTTGATTTTTTCCAAGAGTGTTGTGACGATTAAATTGTATAAATTAATTAAACGACTTTTTAGTGCCAGGTGATTCTGTCCTCTTTGGTATTTTTAAGGTTATTTTCTAGTTCAAACGGTGTAATTTCTTCTTCACGACTACTAGCAGTCTTTCCCACTTTGTATACCGATTTGAGGGCCCGAATTTTGCCATAATGTATTCACATGAAAATTCTTCATCTGCAGAAGTCGATGCAAAATTAGTGCCAAATATTTCTGCAATTTGTTGCGCTTCTGTTGTAATTACAGTAGAAGATTTAAGTGAGTGAATGTAACAAGAGGCGGGTTTGTCCGTAAAAGCTCTTACCGTTCGCCAGACTTTGTTTGTTGGAGTGTTTGAGCTGATATGAGCCGTAAATTGTCCAAAAGAGCTAGTTTTTGTCTCTTTTACTTTTTGGCAAAAAAGAGCATTACATTTCTTATAGTTGAGCAGGTTATGTAAGGTTAAATTGTTTTTTAGAGCATGTCAGTATTTAATTTTCTCGTTTCTAAGTTCTTGCAGCTCTTTTGTCCACCAACAGGTATTACATCACTTCTTGTATGGCTTAGATTGCGGAATACTTACATTGGCTACTCGCCTAATAGCTTTCGTTATGTTGCCCGTCTCTTTAATAATGTTATTAGTATTCATATATCTACTTCTATTTCTAATCTCTTAGAAAAGAGAGGCCAGTTTGCGTTTGCCGTTTCGATTCTAGGGTTGTGGATAGTACTCGCAGAATATCCCTATAATTGAGTATTATTGGATAATGATCACTATCGGACATATCGTACACCGTGTCCCGATTCATCTCTAAATAAATTGGGACTACATGCTGAGATGTCAATCGCAGTTAAAGCATGATGAGTGGAATAGTGAGTATATTTGCCGTTGTTAAGAATACACAGATTATTTTGTAGTATAAAACTTTGAAACATTATTCTTCTGTAGTTGGTATTGTGTGTTCGCAAAATTAGTATCAGCAGAATTGTTCAACTCATTGGAAGAAATTTTTATGTTTGGTGGTTCGTTAATATTTTGTATTTTAATTTATAGACTAATTTTCACTTGCATTGGCTATTTGAAAATTGGAATTAGTGCCATTTGCACTGTAGATAATGTATGTTGAATATTCTTGCGGATGAGAAATTCGTATTGTGTAAATATTATACCCTTTTGGGCATCTGGTTGTAGTCAATGTCGCATTGATATGCGTTTCTTGTGGAGCCAATAGGAGTTACACTAAAGTTATTTTCGGGTGGATTTTCTTTATTTTGATTGCTGGGATGAGTTTTATTGTTATGATAAAATTTCATTGGTAAGATAAAATCTAATTTTTGTTTTGTAGTTGTGTTGTAAGCAATAGGTTTGGTGTAGCACTGGTAAACAAAAATCGTCTTGTTTGTTGTGACATTAACAGAACAAAGTGTTTATTATGTAAAAATTGCCGCAAATGCAGATAGCTAAGGATTTCACCTATAGGTTTTTTGCTATGAGGATTTTTGTTTAAAAAACATAGGGAAACAGATATATTATTGTTATATTATTTTATTAACCAAAGAGTGCCTTAAAATGTAACTGTCGATGTTTTTCGGCGATATTTTGTTTTTTGGAGGATCCCTTAACAATGTCCAGCAGTAATTGGCAAGCAAACTGGCACTCCACTTGCCTTGGTACCGCTTCTCCATAGCAGAAATGTCTTAGTGGAACTGTTCCCCATGTTCGTCACTTACGGCCCCTAAATTCCTCTAGAAAATCCAGATGGGAGTCCCGAAAGTGAATTTTAAGAGACATGTTGCAACCCATTATTTTATAGGCAGTAAGTAAGGCTCGTATTTCAATTTCATCGAGCATTTCCTCAAATGTGTTATCTTTCATTAGTTCTCTTATTTGCGGGCCGTCCTTAATTTTTGCTTCACTGACTCTTGGAAATTTTTGTTTCAGATACAAGAACCTCTTCCATTTCTGTCCATTGCCTTAACAAAATTCTTCATTAAACCCAATTTAATGTGCAAAGGTTTACCTTTTTGGGATCAACTAGAGCTTCACTGGTAACGTCTTTTTGTCACGGTGTGAGTGCCTGACGTATTGGCCACTGCTTCTGTACATAATGATAGTCTCTCGCACGGCTGTCCCATTCGCAAATGAAGCAACAATATTTCATATATCCTGGTTGCATTTCAAGAAGAAGGGCTATTACTTTTAGGTATCTACATATTGCCCAACCACACTCTTGATAACGGATGTGCTCTAAAAGAACTCTCATATTCTCATATGATTCCTTCATATGAAATGCATGAGCTAAGGGCGCAGACGGATATTTGTTACCGTTATGAACCAATACCGCCTTTAAACTAAGTTTAGAGGAATCAATGAATAGACGCCAATCACGTGGACCATGTTTCTGCCTTAGTGCCTTAAACAAAAGATTAACTTCTGAACAGTATTCTAGACCCCCTTCTGGAAGAAGGTAATTTGTGAGGTCTTTCTGCCTTTTTCTGTAAAAAGTAATATTTAAATCAGTTTGGAGAAGGTTCCAACCTTTTAGTCTGGATGCTAAAAGTTCGGACTGCGATTTTGAAAGGCTTATATCTCGAACTAAGTCATTAAGTTCACCCTGTGAAATTAGATGCGGCACTGTTGAACCTCCTGGTAAATCAAATAAAGAATCGGTTGCCATTTCCTTTGCAGTTTCTGTAACATCACTTGAAGAGCTAGTCGATTCTAGTTCTTCATGGAGACTCCAAGACTCTGGTGCTTTTGGAATAGGAAGTTGTTCACTGTATTTGATAAAACCTGTCATAGTAAATTACAGTAAATTAGAGTACTTAACCGTATGTTTAGATTTCGGTACAATACCTTTAATTTTCTTGAGGCAAAAATAGCAGTATGTAACATTGTCTTTAAGGTTCTCTCCAGACCATTGGCTCTGCAAAGGGCATTTTACGATTTGAACTTTTTTACCAAGCGTTAACAATGTTACACAAGTTTTACAACAGATATGAGGGGCCCATGCTTTGTCTTGGTCCTCAACTTTAACACCAGAATACAGTTCGTAAGCTTTTAGCACAGGCGGGGGAAAATTACGTATTTGCGATTTAAAAGTTAGTTCTCCGCACACATAACAAGAACTGTTGACACTATTTGATGAAATATAGGCTATGTTCGTAAATGCATCATGACTTGCAGCATAAGCAACAGTAGCAACACTGCAAGTTTGACGTTTGATACTTCTTATACAATTTTTGACAATTTGCAAATACATTTGTTTGCATTTTTGAACGCGTATAGTACTAAAATGGAAATTTTGCTGAATCTAACACTAGACGAAATTTGTGAGCAAAGAAATGATAGATTTTCTTTAAATTTAAGAAAAAGAAGGGTATTGAAGTCAAAAAGAAAAATTTGTAGGTACAAATGTTTGTCTTTAAAAAGAAAAATACCTAAAAACAAATCATTTATTAAAACAATAAAGTCGTTTCCCGAGGACATATTCAACCGTACTCTCAGCAATAACTGCGTCTCCGCATTACTGAGATTTTCACTAAAAATTTAAAAATAATAATTTATACATTCACCGTCGAACTGTCATCGTAACCGGTTGCTTTTCGCTCTGTGCTTATTGAGTTTGTTAAAACGGTATAACGGTTTGTTCTGCGTTTATATTACGCTCGTGCTTTGTTTGTGAATTAATTTTTTATCGTTTTATATCTTTTCAATCACTTAATTTCTTAATTTGTTAAACTAAAATTCGCGTTTACTATGGCCCCTGGGGCCACCAAATTAGGGGATAATAGGTTTTCCCTATTATCTCCAATAATGAAAAAGAAAAGAAAAAACCAAATCCGATCCCGTTAGACCAATTTCCAGAATTACCAGTCTCAAACACGGATGATCCAAAATTTTTGGTCATGTCATCGCTGGACGACAACAAGCCACTTAATTCGTTATCATGCTTCGCTACGTATAAAGGTATTCAAGCAATCAGTAAGGAAGTAAGTAAAGTTACTGAGCTACGTGATGGTAGCCTACTGCTCTTTGTAAATAACAACAAAACAGCTAGCAAATTTCTTTCTGCAAAAATTTTACCTGGCGGAGGTCATATCAATGTCAAGCTTCATAATACTTTGAATACGGTTAAAGGCACCATATACGCCCCATTCCTGAATAACTTATCAGAAGAAGATATTGTTGATGGTCTTAAGGAGCAGGGTGTTTCTGCTGTACATAAGTTTTCACGAATTGCTGACGGCTCCCGTAATCCTACGGGTGTAGTTTTATTAACTTTTGATAAATACAAACTTCCTGAAAGAATTGATGTTGCCTGGAGGAACCTCACTGTCCGTCCGTATTACCCTAATCCTATGCGTTGTAAGCAATGTCAATTAATTGGCCACACAGCAAAATACTGCCGTAATTCACCTTCTTGTGTCTCATGCAACCTCCCTTCCGATCATACCCCACCTACTGAATGTAAGAGAATAATGTGTGCAAATTGCTCGGGCGACCACCCGGCATCATCTAATACTTGCCCTAAATATCAACAATCCAAAGAAATATTAAAAATTAAAACTATTTATAAATGTAGTATGCGTGAAGCTGTTACCAAGTATAAAATTCAATTTTCTCATACAACTTCTAATGCAAACTCTTTTGCCTCTATAGCTAAAATTTCTAACAATACTAATCAAATCAATAATGAAACAACACCTAATAACAAATCCAACAATCCTACCAAAACTAATCTAACAACAACTACAGACATCAATTCATCTAAACAATCCCTTCCAACCCATCCTACCTCCTCTTCTGTCACTTCTCCTTCCCCTCTCTTTTCCCCTTTATCCATCTCTGACTCTCCTCTCAATATCCTTTCCTCCTGTCCTATCACACCCTCCCCCACCCTCTCCTGCTCGCAAGATCCTCTTGCATTACCCAATTTTCCTTCTTACAATGAAGACATTTAGTTTAAATAAAATATTCGTAGCTTAACTTTTTTCTTTTATAAGTTTACATATGATATGATTACACTTCTTCAATGGAACATTAACGGTTATGTTAATAATTATATTAACTTAGAGTTACTTATGGGATCGTACAATCCATCTATTATCCTGTTGAATGAAACTCACCTATCTTATAATGCCTCAGCTTTTACCCCTAGGGCTTATGTGGGATATTTTATTAATCTCCCACATAACACCACCAACAAGCAGGGAGTTGCCATCCTAGTTAAAAGAAATCTACCTCACGTATTACTTCCCATACCCCTTTCAATTTTTTCTTCTGTAGCTATTGAGATCCTCGCCCCCTATAAAATTTCAATCATCTGTGCTTATTCCCCTCCTGATCAATCATTTTCTACTACTGAATTTTTAAATCTTATTCCTTCCGGTTCAAATCCTTTTATCTTGTGTGGTGACTTCAATGCTTGGATTCCCCTTTGGGGCTCTGCTTCGGCTAACTCCAAGGGACGTAGCATTGAGGATGCCTTACTAAGATCCAACTGCATTGTTTTAAATGATGGTTCCCCCACCCATTTTTCCACTCACTCTACCTTCACTAATATTGATCTTTCCATATGTTCTGCCTCCCTCTCCTCAAAAATATCCTGGTGTTGTATTGATGATCTCCATGGCAGTGATCATTTTCCCATCCTTTCCAAAATATCTACTTCTCGCCCTCATTCATTTTTTAAGCCCAGGATTCGGTTTAAAACTGATTCGGCTGATTGGGATAGGTTTGAAGAAGCCTGTTTTTCGCATTCACGTTATTTCCCCTTCTCTTCCAATATAAATCAAGAGGCTTCTAGAATCCAAAAAATTATACGTTCTGCTTCTAACTATTCTTTTCCCCTTTCTTCTTCTAAACCAGTCAAGCTTGCTCCTCTTTGGTGGAATAATGAGCTTTCTGCACTAAGAAATCTGAAACAGATCGCATGGCATCAATTTAAACGTTTACGTTCTAGTGCAAACTTAATAGCTTACAAAAAATCCAATGCACTTTTTCGCCATAAAGCTAAGGCTGCTAAGGTTCATTGTTTCCAAGAATTTACGAATAATATCACTTCTTCTTCGGATTCTAGAAAAATCTGGACTGATATGAAAAGACTGGCTGGTTTATTACCTTCTTCTCCTATCACTTATTTAAATACTCCTCGGGGCACTCTACTATATCCCAAAGATATAGCCTTAGAGTTTGCCACCCACTTTTCCAATATTTCTTTGGACTCCAATTTCTCTTCTGATTTTTTCCTCTAGTAAACTTTCTTCTCTTTGCTCTCCTTACCTTCCTCCTTCCACCTTATCTCAATCAGCTGAATATTTAGATGCCGATATATCTGAACTTGATTTTAATTTAGCCCTCTCGTCAGTCAAGGGCAAAACTCCTGGCATTGATAAAATCTCTTACCTTATCATCAAGCACCTTCCTCCATTCCTTATATCCCGTCTAGTCAAACTTTACAATAGTATTTTTCTCAGTGGCAACTACCCTGTCCTCTGGAAGACTAGCGCGATTATTCCTATTTTAAAACCTGGTAAACCTCCTGGTGTGGTCAGCAGTTATCGTCCCATTTCCCTTCTTCCTTGCCTTGGTAAATTGATTGAAAAGATTATTGCTACTAGACTCGCCTGGTATGCTCAATCTAATAATCTCATTTCGCACAACCAAGTTGCGTTCAAGAGGGGGCAGGGTACGTTGGATGCTCTCCTGCACCTTGATCACTTTATCTCTGATACTCTGTCCCACAAAAATCATGTTTCTATTCTTTCTTTAGATTTCCTAAAAGCATTTGACAGGATTGGGATTCATGTAGTGTTAAGACAGCTTAGTAGGTGGAGAGTGGGTTCTCGTATTTTTAACTTTGTCAAATCTTTCCTATCCAACCGTAAATTAAGTGTTATCATATCCAATGTTTCATCCTCTGTTCTACCATTAGATAATGGTACCCCACAAGGGTCACCGCTCTCGGTGATCCTATTTACTATTGCATTTGATGAAATCAGTACCATTCTATCAGATTTTGTTACTATCCGGCATCAGATTTATGCTGATGATTTAATTTTATTCTCAAAAACTTCAAATTTGACTTCAGTAACAATTACTTTCTCTGAAATTTTATTGCGTCTTTCTCGTTGGTCCTCTACTTCAGGCACATCAATATCTTTTCCTAAATCGAAACTTTTTCATATTTGTAAAAAACATCAATGTACTATCCCAACGCTCACATTTGATAATACAAACATTTTGTGTACAGATAGTATTAAGTTCCTTGGTATTGTATTAGACTCTAAGTATACATTTAAGAAACATTGTCAGTATATAAGAAAAAGACTTTTTGTTAATTTAAATATTATTAAATACCTCTCATGTAAGCGCTCACTCATCGGCTCGGCTTTACTGGTCAACGTCACTAAAGCCCTCATCTCATCTGTAATTAATTATGGCTTGGAAATTTATGGACATCATTCTAAGAATCATCTAAAGATGCTTGCTGCGCCCTATCATTCTTCAGTTCGTTGTTCTCTTCGAGTGTTTCCAACATCGCCAATTAAAAACATACTGACGGAAGCTGGCCTACCTTCTCTAAAAGATGCAGTGGAAGATAGCTTAAATAAGCTTTATTCAAAACTCATACTCAGCACGAACTTTACTATAAAAAAGGACTTTCAATCATCACTTTGCAGAAAGAGGTCTCCTAAAATACCGTCTTCTATTTTTAAAAGTGCTTTGTTTGCTAAAACCAATGAGTTGCCGCTTAAAATATTGCTGCCTTGCAGTAAATATATTCCACCGTGGAAAGTAAATGAATCTTCTTTCATTAGTGATCTTACTTTTCTTCGCAAATCCATCACTCCAAGCACTGTGTATAAATCTCGATTTTTGGAATTATCTGCGCACTTCAAATCTTTTGGTTGGCAGTTTATATATACTGATGGCTCCAAATCGTCGCATACATCTTTTGCTGTAGTTGATGATAACCAACAAAGAATATCGTATGGTTTATTATTTCCATTTTGTTCAATTTTTACCGCTGAAGCTACGGGTATTCTCAAAGCTGTCCAGTATGCCCAACAAAACCTTGGTAAATTCATCATCTGTACAGATAGTCTATCGTGTTTTCAAGCTTTAAAAAACCGCAGTAACTACAATGACATCATTATTGGCATTAGATCGCTGTTGTTTTCGTTAGCACATAGACTAAAAATAATGTGGATACCCGGTCACTCTGGAATCATTGGAAATACTTTTGCGGACTCGGTGGCTAAGGAGGTGTGCATCACTCCAACAACTACATCTGCCTTGTTTGTTAAGAGTGATATAAAACGGCTTATTATTCAACAAAGATCCACTAAATTGGCGCTTGATTGGATGAATTACAGACACCACTACTCTAGAATAAATTCAAATCGTATCAAACCATCCTTTCCGTCATCGCTTTCATCTAATTATATCATTCCATATATCAGACTTCGCATTGGCCACTCCATTATCACACACGCTCACATACTAAATGGCACTCAGATCAACCAATGCCCATTTTGTGATTCAGATTTAAATCTATTGCATCTTCTGCAACATTGTCCAGCACTTCAAACTCATAGACTGTCAAACTTCAATAATACTGATCCAATAATTTTATTGATGGATCCCTCAAACAACAACATTTCGAAAATCTACAACTTTTTGAAAGACAGCGACCTTCTTCGACGCATATAACATAACCAGTCGGCCGATAGCCCATGATGCTAGTGCTGCGTATTTTCTTAAGTTTGTATAATAATTGTATTATTATGTAAGCTTTTATAAAATAAAAAAAAAAAAATAAAATAATTTATACAATTATTATTAACATAATTTAACTAAATTACAATACAAAAATTAAAATAAAACAGTTTTGCACTTACTTTTCGTCAGACATCGTAGTTAAATGCAGTAAACAATTTTTTGATAGAAATTATGTATGACAGTTGATAGAAGTGTTGCTTTTTTGAACGCTTGATTATTGCAGTGTTGCAATGATTGCATTTCTGAACGTTCTGTTTGTTATGCAATCGTCATGATGCGCGTCATGATGCATTTACGAACATAGCCATAATGAAATTTTATGTATTGTAAAATGTGAAGCAGCAGGTTACAGAATATCTGTGGATAGAAATACACTATTTTTGGATTTGACTTCAGGGTATCAAACTGCATTAGAAACACATACGAATTTTCATGTCACAAATTATGTGTCTACCATTGTTATTTGTTTAGTTTTGCAAATTTTCGTTGCTTTTAGTTGTTGTTGTTTTTGCTTTGATTATTTCTGTGGTTATGTCCAGTGATTCTATTGGGTTTTCTTTTGTGAAGCAGTCTGGTGAAAAGTTGTTATTCACATTCTTTAATTGATGTTCGGTTTATTGTATAATATATAAGAATTTCTTGCTTTTTAAGATAAGTTGTGCATTTTCTATTTATTGAACTATGCTGAGAATTACAGTTAATACATCTAATTTGAGTGCACTTTATTACCTCAGTGCTGCTGACAACGTAACATATTCTGCATTGTATAGGCTTAAGGTTTGATTTGAATAGTTTCGAAACCATATTTTAGGTCTTTAGCTATAAGTCAAATGATAGAATATGCAAATGAGTGTTTACATATCTATTATTTGTTATTTTTTCGATTACATTTTTATCCTTAAGGCCCCTTGTTATTTCTTTTTCTGAAAGGTTTGTTAATGCTGTAGGAAATTATGACATCTTTGACCGTATAAGGTTTTGTATGGTATTCACAAGTAATTTTGCATATATTAGAGAGATTTTTTGTTTTTATTAAAATGTCTGCGGTTTTTTGTTGTTAATGAGAACGAGTACATATATTGCCATCATGTGTAAATTTTGTTAGTTTTCTATTGTTCTCACTAACGATACCGTTTAGCGCTTTTGTTAAGAGAAAAATATTGTATGTGTTTAGCGGCTTTTCGTTATTTGTACCTTAGATGACTACAAATTTTTGGTTGTCAATGTTTTTATTATTATTATATAGATTTTCCATAATTGAGGTTAAGGTAGGAAATATTTTTGGGTTGTTTAAGTTTAAGTATTTTTTTTTATTGAGTTTTTCTTTTTTTTTGGCTGGGGGACCCATATCCAGAATCCCATAATAGCCTCCACTAGGAGGCGGGCCTCCGGCCATAACTGCGAGCGAAAGTTCACTATAAGACACTTGTAAAGTCGACGTTTTCAATTTAATTTTTTCACAAAATTATAGATTTTTCAAAATCTTTTATAAGCTTGAGAAAAAAATAATGCTATCGTTTTCAATGCTTGCTTGATATATCCGGTGTCCAAGTTATCAAGGATGCTATCGAAGGGTCCCACTTAATGTGTCTCGCTTCCCGGAGTCTGATAGCACCTTTGCAACATTCGCCTGTTATGTCCGAGGGTGCTATGTATAGAATGGCATTAAGTGCCATTGTTTAGTGCTTCGCTTGTGTTGTCTCACTGAGCGCTTCCACCCAACAAATACACCATAGAACAGTATTGGCCTAACTGTTTTGTAAAGCCAAATCACAACTCTTGATGAGAGTCCCCATCGCTTCCCAATAGCTCATTTACAACAATATAAGGCAACCAATGCCTTCCTCACACTCAGCTCAATATTAGTAAATAAAACCAGTTCAGTTTTATTTGGATTGACAACTAAGCCGCTTCCTTCTGTCCAGCTAGATACCACATTGAGGTACCTTCTGTTAACGCCTCTATCACCGAAAGCCTCCTCCCTCGAGTTATTTTATTTAGCATTTTATCTATGTTTCTATACATTGTGTGCACAAGACTGCCAAGTTGTTCATTTAACGGTACATTTCTAATTGTTTTGTTTTAGAAAGAACTATAAAAAATACCGCCGAGTAGAACGTGTTAACTACTAAGATCCATGGTAAAAAAGACAGAACTCCACTTTTCGGTGTGCCCCTATTAAACTTTTGTAGTGTACGCGGTTCCGTGGGAATGAGCGTCCAGGGGTCCAATAACCATCCTCATTTTCAAGATAATACATGGAAGTAGTGTTATTTGCAAAAGCCATCTGTTCTGGCCTCTTTTGTGAGGATCCGAAGAATCACCCTCTCGAAGCCATAGTTTATGGACCCCTTGGTTTCGCTAAGAGGACTGAAGGTTTTGTTATATAGAAGTATGAGCGCTTTTCGACAAGTTTCCTGAGTCCTCTCCAGCTTGATCACTTTCCAGTCGTGAGTGAATATATACTGGCAGTAACTCGTTATCTTTTCGACTTCTTCAGGGGTGGAGGGTTCGGCTGTGAGGCAGACGCAAGCTCGAGGGCCTAGTGGTAGATTAATTTTAGTCTCTAGGCGCCTTTCATGGCCCCAAGGTGTGCGTTCAGAGCTGACCAGCGCAAAAATAGAGTCATCTCAACCTGCATTTACCATACCATCCCAATCATACGGGACGGAGGCAGCCTTGGCATTAACTTACTAACCACGGTCTCTTACAAGTTTTTCATAATCATACCTTTTTAAAACATATTAACGATTGAAGTTTTTTAAGGCATTTATTTTTCTAATTAATTTCCTATGAAATTTTGAATTTTGCAATTTAAAATGATTTTTTTCATTGAGTTATAAAATTCATAAGAAAAAAACAATTTGCACTGAAATTATTTGTTACCCACTCAAATTTATATGTATATATACACTGGTAGTCACATAATTAAGGACACTCCGTTTTCTTTTAAAACATTGGTTTATTTTATAATAGAAAAGAGACATATTTTTTTCAAACTGAAGTATCATATTTATTAAGTCATCGATTTATTGAAAATTTAACGAAAATTTAAATGAATCAAATATATATATTTTGACTTGGTAAACTAATTAAGGACACTTCAGATTTTTGGTTAGTATATTAAAAATAATACTAAAAAAAATAAAAATTTGTTTATGAATTATTGTTTTAAGTTAGTATTTTGTCGGATAGCCTTTTGATTCAAACACAGCTTGACATCTTCTAGGCGGACTACCAATTAAACGCTGACATCGTTCAATTGATATGCTCTGCCATTTCTCCTTGACATTTTGAAATAATTAGTCAGCATATTTCAGGCCAATCCAAAACCGTAATTTTTTCGTACGAAAGCCAAGCTTTAACACTCCTAGCAGTGTGCTTGGGATCGTTGTCCCGCATAAAAATTTATGGTTTCGGCATGTGTTCCTCTGCAAACGGTTTAATTGTAATCGATCATATAAATATCGATATATATTATTTATATAAATATTAGTCCATTCTTTGAATTATCCGTCGAATAGGACCTACATCGCACTACTAAAATGCAGTCCAAACCATAACACTGCCTCCACCATGCTTAACCGTTTTTAAAGTGCATCTAGGTTGAAGTTCCATGTTTGGCGGGCGTCGAACAAATTGTTTCCCATCTGATCCAAACAAGTTAAATTTGGATTCATCGCTCTATAGTATTTGTTTCCAAAAATCTAAGGGGTTTTCGATATGCTCCTTTGCAAATTTAATACGATTCTTTAAGTTTTTGTTTGACACGTGCGAAGACGACGTCTGATGGTTTGTATTGGTACATCGTTGGTCAATTGATCCTTTCGTGCCGAGAATTTGCCTCGAAGTTAAGAAAGGATTCGCGTTGCTAATTCTAAAAATTATACGATCGTCTTCTGAGGTATTTTTCTGGGTAATTTTTTTTTTTATTTTATACCCAGTACTTCCTGTACTCCCGTAATGAATCAAAGCATTGTGAACCATAGATTTTGAGCCAAAAGCTCCTTGTAAATAATCATTTTCCGCAAACTCAACTTTTCACTCAAACACGTGCTACCTTTTTGTGCACTTATATAATATACCGTTGCAATTTACAGTGGGCATCTAGGTGAAAATTTAATGCTAAAAACATTAAACTGAAACGCGTGTTTTTTCAACTTTATTTTGTCCCTAATTTTGTGGCCACCAGTGTATATGACACATACATACATACATATATGCTGCTCTTTTTATTATGTGCATTTCATAAATTTACAATATGAATTTCTTTTTATAAATTAATAAGATTTTTGGATCTTTTCCAATGAGGCAACTGCAATGCAGTAGTTTATTATATACATACTATATGTACATTGTGGAAAAAATCTGCGTTTACGCAATTTCTTTGTATGACTTACTACGAAAAACAATTACAATGAAACATTTTGGCAACACACTTAGTGTTTAAGATTCAGTCCTTTCAATATACTTGAAATTAATAAATACATGTGTGTACTTATGACCTTTACCAGCAGATTTCGTAAATGCTTCTTGCTTTGTCGGCTAATATTTGTACGGTATATTCTGTCAATGACAATGTGTGATTCTAATATTCAGAGAATTAATTTGAAATAAAATAGGCTTCAAGCTAAAATAATATAAAACCCCAGGAGCCAGCACAGATACGCGTTAATAAATAGCAGAGCAGTGCACAGTGGTTTCGCTCATAGACAAAAAAAATCATGTCAAAAAAGAAAAGAAAAAGTAATCAAATTGTCTCTAAAATGTCCAAACTACTTAATGGCAAACCTTTTTTTGGAATTCTAACGGGATTTTCAAAAAATATCACTGAAGTTCTCATTACTTGCTAATTTTTTAAGAACAGGTGTACGCAGATAGAATATTCTTCAACAAAATCGAAGTTCCAAGTGGTCCGGTGATTTATTACGTTAAAAGTATTTATTTTATGTTATTATACTAAATTAACAAAAACTATCTTGTGTTTACTTATTTTTAATTCGATACATTAGTTTACTCTGTATTTTATGCATTTTATGTTCGTTTCTAATATGTTTACATAAACTTTTCCCCCATTCATTTCTTTTTCAGTGGACTTGTGTAAGTCTTATGGGGGGAGCCCGTCTTTAGAAGCTTCAAAAATATTATCTAAGAATATGTCCTCCAAGTTATAGATAGGAATTCGAAATATTGTCGAAGCTAGAAGGGAAATTGTGACCGAGCGCCTTACAGGTACACATGTACATACATATGTATTTGAGCGCTTGGGCAGAAACCGAAAACTTTGACGCGCGATTTCTCGGTTTTTCTCTTTCACGATTTTTCTTAATTGGCGATCAGGATAAAAAAACGAAACGTCGTATGGAATTGGGGCAAATTTTTTTTTAGTTAGCATTAAATCATCTTCTTTTTAAGCTAAGAAAAATCATGTTTGAATATATTTTTAAACAACATAAAGTAAAATTTTTGAGGTCAAAAACCAATTTTTTCAGTTTTTTAAAAATTCTTAAATTTTCACTTAGTTTGACTAACAGATAAGTTATTAACAGATATGAATCTCCTTGAATTTTTTGTTTCCGATAAAAATTGCTACCTGTATCCTGCCCGCTGTCCGACAAATGCTTTGGACAATTGCTTCCCAAAGGAAGAATATCAAGATTTAGTATCCAAGAAATTTTCGGATGATGTCTAAATATATAACTATAAACTCTAGAAATTTCGCTTTAATAAATTATTTCTTTCCCTCCCAAAAAATCCTCAAAAAAAATCGATTTTTTGAAGCTTCTAACGCTGGCTCCCCCCTTAAGGTAATAAAAAATTTAAGTGTAGCGGCCCGAATTTGCCTATATGCGTATAATCTGCAATAAACTAAGGTCATATTTTTCATTCAAAGTAAAATGTGCCTTGCAAAGCCTGCAGTGCACTTGAAAACTATGCGCCTGAAATCGCAAAGCAGCTGGTTGACAAATTAGATAGTATTCATATATTAGCCAATATTTGAGATATTTTCAATTTGGCCAAAATGTGTGTTTATTTTTATTAAGACTTACAGTTAATTTCAGTTTTTATTCAAAAATTACTTTACTGTTTACGCTTTCGTTGACACTGTAACTACCTATGTATGTAACTAAATTCATCCCAATTCACACATTTTATTTTTAAGATTCGAGCATATGTCTCTTCATTTAGACATCGCAGAAGCTTCGTTTTAACTTGGTTTTAAAGATGGGATAATTTTGTTTATATACGGTGTTTTAATGAACAACTCAAAAAATTTGCTTTTAAATTTGCCTCTCTTGAATAGATGCATATTGCATTGCGGCATTGTGAATTCTTATTTGTAGTATCTAAAAAATTTTTAGAACGATTTCAAGTCATTTTAAAGAATATGGGGCGAGCAGATGTACTTTCTGATGTCGAAAAGGCCAAAATTGAAGCTTTTGTAGACCAAGGCTTTTCTCGCGAGTTATTGCTTACAAAAATTAATAGAAGTTATATTTAAATAAAGTATGAAAGGAAGGCAGAAAAAAGGAAAGGAAAGAAGACAGTTTGTTTAGTCCGTCACAGCCGTCCGGGTGTTACACAAACTGTACGATGGGCAACAAGTGCTTGTATGTAAAACTTGTTTACTTGACGATATATCTTCACAAAATTTGGCATGAATTATTATTTTAGGTAATAATGTAATGTTTGAAGGAATTTTTCATATCGAATAACTATAGCATATAGCTGTCATACAAACTGAACGATCGAAACCAAGTTTTGTAACGAATATTTCGTATTTGGGAAAGGTATTATAGCTTTGATTTAACCGAAGTTAACGTTTTTTCTAGTATTAATATATATAATTAATATACATACATATATATATATATATATATATATATATATATATACTTTTCACAAAGATTGCAGGCATGCCATCGCAAGTCTAAAATTTGACAAAATCGGAATACGACTTTTTAAGCCTCCATATACCGGAAATATGAATTCTTTTCCATATTGCATATATTTAATTTGAAGATGATTTTTTGAATTTGTAGCGGTTTTACATTTTCCTCGAAAAATTTTTGTGGTTGTTCGTTTGGGTCGAAAAATAAATCGAATATGCATGCCCAACAAGCACCGGCTACAAGGATGACATGTTATCATCCAAATCTATTGGTCCTGAGGGAATTAACACGCTGATGTAAAGCATCTAGGCTCGACGGAAGTAAGCTACTTCACCAAGGTCCTCAACCTGTCGCTGACCACTCTTGAAATACCCAATGTGGGAAAAGTTGGAACAGTAGTCCCACTACTGAAACCTGGGAAATCCCCCAACAAAGGGAAGTCCTATCGTCCGATAACTCTCCTCTCCACTGTAATGAAGACACTCAAGGCCTTGCTACTCCCGACCTTCACACCACCTGAACCTAGCAAATCGCTAGCATGGCTTCCGAAAAGTGCACAGTACCAGCACGCAATGCAATATGCCATAAATACCCAGATAAATCATGGTCGTATCCAGAAACAACCCTACGAAAGGACGATCCTTGTAGCGTTGGACTTGTCAAAAGCCTTTGACACAGTCTATCACATAACGTTACTTGAGGACATCGAAAAATCTACTCTCCCACCAGGACTGAAGAGGTCGGTCGTCTATCTTCCGTACTATTTCGAGGTAAAAACTCAAAACTGAGGAAAATTAAACAAGGGGTTCCGCATGGCCTCTCCCCGTTATTGTTTAAGTTCTACATATCGTAACTCCAGCAACCACCAAAGGGAATTTCTAACACCTCATATGCTGATGATCGCACGATAATGACGTCGAGCAATGGAATCGATGGCATGTGCTCAAAAGAAAACGGCTATCTCTCTGACCTTTCTCGCTTCCTCCCTGCACCGAACCTAACACTATCTCCCACTAAATCCATAGCGACCATGTTCACAAACTGGACGAAGGAGTTCAGACTTGACCTTAATATTGCAGTCGATGAGGTTAAGATTCCGACTGTCAATAACTCTAAGATGAAGAGAGCAAGAACATGGGGAAAAGACAAAGACACGTTGTGAGCAACATACAACGCAATCGGCCGGCCGGTTCGAGGACCGTATATAAAACAACTAAAGAATACAACTCATTACAGTATGATGAGATTTGTTGTAAATGCTAATACTTCGCATTTATGACAAACAAAAGCCAAAAAAATTTTTGTTGACATATTTAAAAATTATTTATGTATGTCGTTCCTTAAAATTTGGTTTCGCGCCGGTTTTGTGAGCTACTTTTAGTAGGTTTATTTATTGTTTGATAGCAGCTATTATAAAAAAATCGAGTCAAATGTAGATATTACTGTTCAAATTAATAGTTTATTCACAACTGAACACATGAATTACAAAATTTTTAAGAGTAAAGCTTAGTACGCAGCTCTCAAGAAACGTAAAAACTTCATATAAAAAAACGCTTAAGAAACGGTCAAGAAACGTTCCTGCGATAAATTTACTTGTGCTAGTACGCAGCTCTCAAGAAATCTAGTACTAATTTTTGATTATTTTTTTCAGTAAAATGTGAATATGGCAAACCTGGTTTTGCGAAGAAACATCAATTCAACAATTGTTTCTTGAAGGAAATTCGAAGTAATCGTCAAATTCTTCCTAAATTAGTTGAAATCATTATTATGAAGTATATTCCATTTTGAAATGTTGTATAAAACCTACCAATCATCAAACACATTTCTTAAATCTCAATGAAAATATTTATGTTACCATACACATACACACATACATATTACGCACAAAGTTTGTTTTCTTTGTTTATTCTCTCTTGCTCTTCTAATGTAGATCATTCACAATGCGTAACCAGCTGTCAAAGTTACTTGAGAAATAATGTATTTTTTTTCTTGAGCAATTACTTGAGAGCTGCGTACCAACCTTAACTGAAAATCGTTTTTGTTGCAAAAGGGGAATAACTATAAAATGGCCATTCGTGGTTGCCAGATTCTTCAACAACAATGATTTTCTCCTTATTCAGCTTCGGTACTGCTTAAAGCAACTATAACCTGTTTTTTTAATCTCAACCTGCCATAGTGAATACATAGCCAGTATAGGAATTTCTGTCATCTACGCTGCTGCCCCAATGTGCATCTCCGAAGCCCTCTGCTTGCTTGCCCGTCTTTCTAAAATAAAGCTTTAAATTTTTCCTATGGCCGGCATTAGGCTTCAAAAATTTAAGTGACCATAGCGTTGATGCCAAGTCATAACATTCCCTGCTGCTACACCGAAACAAGAATGCTCACTCTTGCAGTCAAATATATGTATGTATGGCCACGTAAAGCTTACTACTCTAAATTTTCAAGTTTTCTGCATATTTGACAACACTTTATAGCGGTACTTTTTGCGGAATATAAATTTTTTATTTACAATTGGTATCATTGAAAATCCTACAGCAAGTAACATTTTAAGTTTTCGTAACTATCTCTATTTTTTGGCGCAAAATTAAAAATTTTATCTATTTTATAATTTGTAATAGAGTTAAGACAAAAATGCAATGGGAATTATTTCTTAAGCTTTTCCCGTTTTTATGTCAAAGGAGCACCATTACTCAAAGTTTGTCAAAGACGGTGTCACTGAAAAACGTACAGCTGACTAATGATTTGAAAAATTCGGTTATTCTTCGAATTAAAATTATGCTTTACTTCTCCTTTTGGATTTGCTTGTCGTACTTTTACAATAGCTTCAATATTATTATTTCAAACGTTCGAAATGAATCACGCAATCCCATCGCAGTGATGAAGTTTTCAAAATTTCTCGACAAACTGGACAATAAAATGATGACCAGCAGCTCATCACTTAACTTAATATCTAGCCCTTCAGTCATACTGAGGCTGAGTAGCCGTTTGTATAAGCTTACTTTTCGTATTGTGTCACTGGGCTTATACACATTTTTTAGTTTTTTTCATGCTCCTAATGTACTGGTACAGTATACAGTTCTTTACATACCCTAATTGTGAGATTTTACACTTAACATAATTGTTGCCAAAGACTTCGCGTTTCGGCTTTCCACTTGGTCAACAATAGCGCATCTTCTGGCTTAGCAAAATCACCACAGTCCAGATGTATGCGTGTACCAGAACACATTGCATGTGTGCACAACGTATCATAGTTGGTATCATCCAAATTTTCAATTTGATATAGTGAACTCATATTATTATATTTTAATATAACGAACACTTTACGCGACGAAAGCAAAGTCGAATTATATTTATATTTATTCTGACGTATGTATGTACATAGGTCCTGGGCCCATAATCTGGTGTAAACGTATTTTACCGCAGGGAACCGGAATGAATAACAGAACACGAGTTAAATGTAAATATGATTTTTCAAACTAATAGTTTATCAACAGCTGAACACATGAATTATAAAATTCTTAAGAGTAACTGAAAAACGTTGTTGTTGCAAAGGGGAAATAATGTGGTTGCCAGATTCTTCAACAGAAACTTTGTTAGCAAGTGATAGTTAACAGTTAAGGAACATACGTAACATCATTTGGTGTCGTTTTTGTTTAGGGCGGAGCAGTGTGAAATCGTAAGCAAACAATTTATCAACTAGTCAAACATTTAAATGGACTGATTGAAGGTGTTAGAGAGAGTGTTCAGTATTTTGGTGTCGGTAAAATAACTTTACGGCACATTTCGAAGTATCAAAATTGTTTTAATAGAAAGGGCATTTAAAATTATCTAACTATTAAGATTAATGATTTAAACTAACTCATATATTTGTTGTAAATTGTAAAGAGCACAAACATGGAAAGCCTTTCGTGGAGGTGACTTTCAACCAATTTTTAATCGTATGAAGCGAAAAAAATATTTTTTTGACCAATTTTTTTTTGTAATATTAAATGTAATTTAAACAGGCCAGGGAATTACTTTCAGGTGTTGCAAAACTTTATATTCAACAAGTAGGAAAATACCTTAAGGTGTAAAAGGTCAACTAGAGGACCCTGTCCACGCTTTGCTGTGGCTAAGGTATATATTAATTATTACATATTCAATACAGTAAAATTGTATTTATCAATAAAAACGAAAACGTTATTTCCGTTGTAAGAATAACCCTGTGGATTACTTTCAAATTTGAAAATAATTGATACTAATTTTCTTCGCTTTGTTATTAAGCACAAATAAATAGATGTTCAATTCACAATACATATGTACATATATTACCACATATATATTTTTTTATTTTATTAATTTTATATTTAACTTGAAAGAAATTATTAATTTTCAAAGTTGTTAATTGATAATACTTGTGGTAATGAAAGAGAGTAGATCATTCTTAATTTTTAACTATAATATTTACAGTTTTTTATTATAAATATTTTCAAAATCAGTTTAAATCTGCAAGAGGCAAGGGGACCATTTCTATATCAAAATTTCCAGTCAAAACGGTTGCTACAATAATATTTCTTGTCATCTTTTTGATTACCAAATGTGGTTCGATGCGTAATTGAAGTGGATTCAAGTTACACTGAATAATAATAGTTGAACAATTCTCAAGTGACGATTATATGATGTCATTCCGGGATCTACATAATTTTCGTTCGAGGAAAATGGTATACAAACCCATCAATTTTGTTAAAAAAGCAACGGAACTTGTTGATAGAGTCATCATCAAAAAAAGCAAGGCTGATCCGGGAGATTTTGGCGGAAATAAACAACGAATTTGGGGTCATAGAAAGAACTCACACATACGAACGCCAAACCCTTTGAGGGTTTTACTATACTGACCTAGTACCATCACCCTGACTTGGAATTTCTCACCCCCCCCAGACAATAATCCCAAAAATGTTCCACAGTGTAATTTAGAAAAAAACAAGATGTTTCCTTTTTAAAACGAAAATAACTTATTAATCTAAACAAACCTTAATTAAAAAGAATTTAATTGTCAGTAAAACTTTGACTTAGTTGTTATTACGGAGTTCAAATGGATTTGACTGACTCGCATTTTCTTATTTTTGTCATCGTAATATAAGCTAAATGAAATAATTTAATCACCTTGAGCAGTAACTGAATTAAATTTTTTTATTCCTTAAAAAATCAGCTGTTTAATTATCTGCCAAATCTTCATTTTTAAGGTTGGCAACACCAATAAAACTTCGACCGAAAATAGTCGAAGTACTTAATTCAACTCAGTGGTTGAAAATCGTAATAAGGGTATAGTCTTTGGAATATGAGTGTTTTTTTAAATAAAATAACCATAATAATTTTATAAAGTTCACCAAGTTCAAGTTTTTCATGTTCTTGCAAAATAGGCTTAGAAGGGGCGCAGAATTGGCATTTGCTAAGGAACGTAAAGTAAATTGTCTCGGTCCGGCCCTTTATGGTGCTAAGGGAATTCTTCGTCGGATTTAAATACTAGAATTCACAGATTGATAAATATCGCTCATTTTCCATTTTTTACACCGGCTCTTATAAAGCCCTTCCATACCATCTTAGTTGTAAAATTTAATGGTTGTACCGCATATATTCGGTGAGTTCTCTGTAACTTTTAATGGTTTTCAAAATAACCGTTTCGTAAGAAGTGTGCATGTTATTATCTGATTTTATACTATGTTCGGACCGACATTGAAAACATTTTGAAAACACATTTGTATGTTGTGGAATCTAATTCGTTCGGACCGACAATGTGTGTTTTCGATGAGTTTTCACTGACAACTATCAATAACGGCATTCTCTTGTTATTGCAAGATTGCACGATGACACAAAATGCAAAAATGCTATACCGAAATATGCAAGGCCAAGAGAGTACCCATTGCAGAATCTAGTGATATATGTATGACGGCACGAAAATAAACATGGGTTTTGGTCTGACATATTTTACAGCCATTTCAAATAATTTTCTGAAAAATTCTGCAATTTCTGCACAGGGCAAGGTTTTGCAAGAGCAAGATAATCCCCCTATTATGAGAATATCAAGTCACAGCTGTATCTGTATATGGAAAGTAGACAAATATCAAGTGACGATTTAGGGCCGGCAAAATATGTCTTCCAAAAACATCGATTAAACTAGAGCAGGCACCGATTATAATGGGTGGAATGTAAGTTTTCAAGTAGTTTTCAGCGAAAACTGTGTTTTCGTTTGACAGATTTTACATGGACGAAAACACAAGTTTTCTTGTGTTTTCGTACGAAAACCAGTTTCTTCCACGAAAACACGTTTTCGTTGTCGGTCCGAACATAGTATTACCCATTTTCACAGTGTACAAGTACTTTATTTTGATCGGCCAGGTTGTATGGTAGCCAGAGTTAGGCCAGAGTAGAATTTTGGGGGTTTAATTATATACTTTTGTACTTGCAACTCCAAGTCTTTTTCTTCCCGGAGTGTTACTTATGATGGAAATAACGTTTAACTTTTAACTTTTGGGTGGAGGGAACTCTCCGCAGCTCCCTCCCCATGGATCCGCCCTAGATGGTAGCTATGTGGTATAGTAGTCCGATATCGACGGTTCCGACAATTGAACAGCCAGTTGAATAGAAAAGAACATGTGTACAATTTCAGATCGACAAACTGAAAATACTTTGATTATCCCTAATTATTTACATTCGTTTTAATATTTTACAATCCTAAATACTTAATAATAAGTTAGTAGAAGGTATGTATATCTTGGGGATTGGTTGACGACGATTTGGGGGATCAAACTTTCGAGTTGTTCGGCTTGCATTAATTACAAATATTTATATATGATATATCGTTCATATTAATATGATTTTATGGACGACATGGATAAAAGGGCGATAAATCAATAACTAAATGCATCATAGAAATTAAATTTTACATTCGGGATGGTACAAGAAGCCTTTATAAGAGCCGATGTCAAATACTCGACCTATTTCAGCCATTTTCGGTAGGTAACATTTTCCTAACTATGTTAAAGTGCGAAAACGAGCGAAATTGGACTTTATCAAAGCCTACTTTCCACATAACACAATTTTAAATTCCATCTGATTCCAAACACAAATGATGATATCGTCATAATATAAGATTTTTAAATTCCCGGCTGATTTTATATCGCTCAATATGTAAGATATACAAGGTCTGTCGCAAAAGAAACAGGACTGTTAAAAAAAAAAAACAAAAATTAATATTTTTCAAAAGTTATATTTTTTTATTCAAAGTAGTTTCCTTGTGCTTCGATACAGCGTTTAGCCCGGTCAATTAGCATTTAAAATGAGTGTTTAAGGTAATTTTTCGGAATACTCTTGAGAATATCGGTCGTCGCCTTTTGGATAGCTGAAATGTCCTGAAACCAGTGTCTTTTCATGGGCAAATGAAGTTTTCCAAATAGGTAAAAATCACAGGGTGCCAGATCAGGTGAGTAGGGTGAGTGATTAATGGTTAATATGGAGTTTTTTGTCAAAAAATCAGTGACAAGCGTCGACCGATGACACGGCGCATTATCGTGCAACAGGCGCCAGGACCCTGCCTCACGGTATTGTGGTCAAGCACGACGAATGCGTGACAAAAGACGCTTCATAACACCAAGGTAAAACACAGCATTAATCGTTTGGCCAGGTGGGACGAACTCTCGGTGTATGCACAATACCCTCGGAATCGTAAAAACAAATCAGCATTGTCTTTATTTTTGACTTCTGAAGACGACCGACTTCTGATCGTCACAGAGGTCCTCACGACCTTTTTGGAATCGCTTAAACCACTCATGCACATTACTACGGGATAGGCACTGATCACCATAAACTTTTTTCATTATTTGAAATGTTTCAGTAAACGTTTTACCAATTTTAAAACAAAATTTAATATTTGCTCTTTGTATTTTACGACCGATGACCAAAAGCTGCTGTCACTGTTTGATCGATAACATCGATTGTGAAGGTGGCCGTCGCCCCGGGCGCAACATCTTGGGGGTGACAAAACGATCTTCGCTGTTTTTTTAATATTCAGAAAAATACTTCAACAAATTTTTTTACAAAATTTGTTATAAAAGATAACGAGTTGTTCGAATTGTCAAAAATGGTATTTAAAAACTCCAATTCGGGCAAAAATTCCTGAAAATTGTGTCAAAAGTGTACAAGATATAGGGCGAAAATGGGTTTTTTCTATGGCTTTTAATAAGATGTCTTGTAAATTTACTATCAATTTCCTCAAAAACCGTATTGTGAGAATTTTGGAACTTCAGAAATTGCGTGGCTTCTAGTTCCTAAATTTTATTTACTTAATATCGAAGATATTTTGTAAAAATTCACTTTTGTTCGAACCACCTCATGAAACTTGTAGGTAGGTAGATAAAGGGGGGCGGCAGAACATCCTTGGCCCCGGGCGCCCGAAGTTGTAGCTAAGCCACTGGTATGTATATAAAAATTAAACGCTATTTTGTTATGTACTCGCAGAATGTTCGAACGTTCGGAAAGACGTGAAAAGTTATTTGTCACCGTCGATTTTGCAATCTATATATACAAAAGAAATTCGTGTTGGTTACACAATTTATAACTCAAGAACGTATGAAGGTATTTGTGAGGAGTTAGCTTAAAGCCAGGTGACGAACATAGGCTATTTTTTTAAGTTTTAAGTTAAAAGTCAAAACAATTCCTATGTATGCCATAAGCATGTGTTTAATATTCATAAGAATGATTTGAATATTTTTTACTTTGAAAAAACAATATAACATCAAGCAGCTACAGACAGTGTACAATAATTTTAGTTTACATACATATGAATATGGATTATACTGATTGTTGTTAGTGAACAAGGCGTTTTTTTGGACACACCATGTGATACCGGCAAGGCATTTATAATATCACTAGCTACTAGTTAGTTGATGGGCGAACGACGCACCGCAAACTGAATAGAAAATGTAACAAAACAAAAAATTGCGGAATAGATACAGAGGAGCCACGGGTTTAAACCTAGTTTATTTACAAATTTTACATTTTGACAGGTCCTTTTATTCCCAAGGAGCTGTACATTACCATAACATCTAGCTGCCATAACAAACTGAACGATCAGAATCAAGTGCTTGTTTGGAAAACTTTTTCATTTGACAAGTTATCTGCACGAAATTTGGCATGGGTTATTGTTTAAGACAATAGAAAATGTTTAGGACGGATCAATATAGCAAATAGCTGTCAATCAAGTGTTTGTACGAAAAACTTTTTCGTTTGACGAGACATTCACGAAATTTTGCAAAGGGAAAATTGTTCAGATCAGATCACTTATATACTTACATATATACAATCTTTTGCATTTGTAAAGAGTATTAAAGATTCAGTGCAGCCGATGTTAACGTTGTTTCTTAATCAGTATAAACTTTTGCCTACGTGAAATTTCTCATACCTAAACATATTTCCGTGGTTTTGATCCTTTCAATTTGAATGAGTATAATATGTTCGGTTACACCCGAACTTAGCCCTTCCTTACTTGTTCAGGCAACTTTGCGGTGTCTACTTAGAAGGAACACTTAAGAAGGCAGGGAATATTGAATGTGTGTGTCTGGCATCAGTTAAACTAAAACAAAAATATTTAGTAAGGAAACAAAATTTTCATTTTATAGCTCAAGGTAGTTTAATTTTTATTAAAACATACTCAATATGTATATGTGTAGCTTTTAATTTAATGCCTTAAATTTTCTTTTTTTTTTTAATGCATACGTCATAAACTTGCCAAACGCTGGATTTTTGGGGCATAAATTAATTTTTCATTTAGTTTATTTTGCTGATCGCACGGGTAGGGTCCTACAGTGTGTTAAAACAAAATTCGTACATACCTACACATCTACCGTCTCATACATATACTTGTGTACATTCGTATAAAACTCTGATTTTCGGGTGATTGTGACGTAAAGTTAAATAGTTCAAAATTAATGCCAACTATCATAAATAAAATTAATATAAAGAGAAAAATAGAAAATTATATGTAAAATATGTAGTTGGTTGAAAAATAATCCGGCATAAACATGTTTGCTGTTGCTGATCATTATAAATATATTCATATCATAGTGGGTAGTGTGGATTTATTTAAATTTCACTTCTGGTGTTTTACAATTGAATGTTGAAAACTATAAAATTTTATGTGCTCATCCAGCGATAAGGGTCACTTAAATATTTTCCATCTAGTTATTGTTCAAATCTACATATATAGCTTCTCTTTATTATATTACCTGAAAAGGTGTTTTGAAAAGTACGTCTGGAAAAAAGAGAGAGGCAGAAGAGACGGAACGTCCTTTAAAAAACTTTTTAGGCGCCTCCGAACGTCTGGTGTATTTTTATGCGAAGAAGTGTTTTTATGTAAGAAAAGAATGTAGATTTACGAATTGACGAGCGTGAAATTTTAGTCGAAATGCATTTTTAAATCCACTGTACACAAATAACATATACATATAATACTAGAGGACCCGTCCACGCTTCGCTGTGGCTGATACATAGATAATACTACTACTACCATTTATACGATTTCTATTAGTTGCATTATAACTATTCGTTAATAAGATATAGCATTTTTCTGAAGCAACTTGTGTTAGTTTACAAAAAAATGGATCATAAAGCATTTCGTGTAATAATAAAGCATTGCTTTTTGGGGAACCGAGGACAATGATGCTTTAAAGAGGAGAAAGCTCTGTATAAAGTGGTTGCCTCGCAAGTTTATAATCCAACAGAACAACGAATAACTGATTCTGAGAAGTGTTTGAAATAAAACCGAATTTTTGCGTCGGTGTGTGACAATAGAAACATAGCTCCATCATTTCTCACTGGAGTTCAACCGACAGTCATTCTAGTGGGCTGCACATGGTGAACCGGTTTTCAGGCGTGGAAAGACGAAAAAATCGGCTGGATTACTGAGCCAGTTATAATCTATTTCTCTGCGTATTTGGTTGCAGTTCTTTTCTACTATTCCAAATACTTAGCAATTGTATTCGTTTTGAGGAAGAATCTGTTTAAAATTGTACGCATATATTCAAGGAAAGGAGGATGATTTGAAATATAATCTTTGTATTTATGAGTTGAATTAAATTTTGACAAAAAGAGATAAAATGTATCCTATGTCCTTACCCTGGTTCTAAGCTACCTTCCCACCAATTTTCAGTTAAATCGATTCAGCCGTTCTTGAGTTATAAATGGTGTACCTAACACAACTTTCTTATATATATGTATATAGCAGAATAAAAAAAGCATGCGACCGAAATTGAATGATTCAAATATTTGACAAATAAAAATATTGAAAAACAAAACAAACAAAAATTGAAAACAAATTTGTATGGAAAAATGTTACTTTTTGGTAATTTTCCAATTTCCCTTAACATTTAGGAGGATGAAAAATAGATGTTGTCCGATTCTCCACCCTAGCCGATATGCACGCTAAGATTCACGAAAATCGGTCGAGCGGTTTCAGAGGAGTTCAATAACGTACACCATGACACGAAAATTTTATATGTATGTACATATGTACATACATGCATATATTAGATTACTCCAAGATCAAACGGGAGGATAGTAAAGTAAAATATCACAAACTATTATTATTTAATAAATACGCCTACGAAAAAAACTATAGTTGTTGAAAATTTAATTCTCCGATTTATTTCTTAACAAACATAACAAATTCGGCGATGGCGACGGCAGAGGTATTAGCGACGCTTAATATTTCAAGCAATATGTACATATAAGACCCTCACGGTTTTTAGAAATGCCTGGTGTCCCAGCTATCTCCGAACCTTTAATCGGAGGTCACCTAATACGAGATAAAGTCTTTCACGTTATTTGTCATTAAAAACCAACGTTCGATCATGTTTAAAGATTTCCACCGAAGAAAAAGATTCACCAAGCTATGTACTTATATGTTTTCATCGATCGACTTCCCTTCCGAAACCCATAATAACGTACATATTTTTTTTTTGAATTTCGACAGTTATCGTCGTTTCTTTTTTTCGCAACGTGGCGTCAATTGGAGATTCCAAGCGAAGCCAGGTCCTTCTCTACCTGGACTTTTCAACGGAGAGAAGGTCTTCCTCTTCCTCTGCTTCCCCCGGCGGGTACTGCGTCGAATACTTTCAGAGCTGAAGTGTTTTCGTCCATACGTACGACATAATCTAGCCAGCGCTACCACTGTCTCTTAATTCGATGAATTTTGTCAATGTCATCGAATGCAACATTCGCCGTGGCCAACGCCCAAAGGACCATACATCTTTCGCAACATCGACTCATCAGATGTTGTCATCGTCCATGCCTCTACACAATATAGCAAGATGGGAATAATGAGTGACTTATAGAGTTTGGTTTTTACTCGTTGAGAGAGGACATTACTTCTCAATTACCTACTCAGTCCAAAGTAGCACCTGTCAACAGTGACGTGGGGAGTGCGACGACTGTTTGCTTGATAACAGGAGATATTTCGTCTTGCCCTCGTTCACTGCCAGACCTATTTGCTTTGCTTCCTTATCCAGTCTGGACAAAGCAGAACTAACGGCGCGGGTGTTGGTCTATCCCTTTTTTGGGTTGGGCAGAGCACACTTAAATTCCAATCGTTGGGCATGCTTTCGTCGGACCATATTTTACAAAGAAGCTGATGCATGCTCCTTATCAGTTCCATCCGCCCCCGCCGCTTTGTAGTTCTTCAGACGCGTAATTGCTATTCGAAATTCTTCATGCTCGGGCAGTGAAACATTTGCTCCATCATCATCGATTGGGGAATCAGGTTGACCTTCTTCTCGTGTTATGTTTTCACTGCTATTCAGCAAGCTGGAGATGTGTTCCCTCCAAAATTTTAGTATGCTCTGGGCATCGGTTAGTATATCACCTCTGGGGCTTCTACAAGATTATGCTCCGGTCTTGAAACCTTCTTTTAGTCGCCGCATTTTTTTGTAAAATTTCCAGGCATTATCCCTGTCTGCCAGCTTGTCAAGCTCTACACGACAGTATACTTCTCATCTTAGAGCGAACAATTTAAGTACCGTATCGTATAGGTCTCATAGATTGGATCACGCATACTGCGTTATCTATAAATATAAATACATATATGTACAATATGGTAAGTATACCTTATAAACATGTTATTGAAAAGTTAAAGAAATCGTATGAAAATATTTCGCCAAACTGTAAAATGGATTATTTACAGATTTGAACCACTGTGAAAATGTGGTTCCGAGTGAAATTGTTCTATGCTTTCGATTGCCTCATTCTAGAAGTTAGAAATTATTGATGGAGCTTTGTGACGAGAAACTAAGATTGTAAAGCGTTTAAAATTGTTGGCGTTCTGTTATATATTGACAATTGATGTTCCATGGGAGTCTATGTTATTCTATTTGAATTTTTGGAAATCTTGATAACATTACAAAGAGTGCAGAAAAAATAAGGGTGTTTATTTTGGGTTGGGTTTTCCAATAATGGAGAAAATTTATTCATATTCTAAATTGAGGTTTATAAAATTTCCTCTGGAAATCTGTATTTAATTAGGTTGCAAGTGAGTTATTTCTAAATAATTTTCCTGTTAAAAAGTCTTAATCACTCTTTTCGATTTTTTTTTTAATCAGAACATTCAATTCAATCTGACTCACAACTAAGTATCTGAATACATTCACGTAACGAATTACTATGTGTATGTGTGAAAATCTTTTCCTTTTATATGCATATATGTACATATACATATAAACACTTGTGTAGATATGTATGTATGTTTGTACATAAAAGTCAAATGCGTCAAAATTAACTGTTGAATGTATTGTGGACTCTTGTGGAGAACAAAATACAAGTTTTACATCACATACATACAGTAGCGGACAGTGAAATCCGGACAACTAAAAATCATAGTTTTTCCTTATTATTTTAGTGGAATGTTTAAATTTTTTATCTAAAAAAACAGAATACGTAGCACTTAACAATTTTTTTTTTAATTCGTTTTAGATATTGTATAATTTTGGTAGCTAGCAATATAAACAATGATATTTTTTTTATTTACATTAGAGAAATGATATTATAGTTTTAGTTAAAGGAAATATTAATCTATACAAAACACTCTTTTTTTAGTATTTTGTCAAATCTCCTTTGCTTTTTATAACGGCTTTTATACGCCCTGGTATTGAATTTATGAGGTTTTTTTATTGTTTCTGCTCCAATACCGTTATACCACGCTTTTTCGAGAATTCCATCCAACTCTGCTAAATTCTTTGATCTCTTCTGTGCTACCTGGGTCTTCATTATAAACCAAAGTTTCTCAATGGGATTGAGATCCAGACTGTTATCTGGCCGATCCAAAGTCGAGATTTTTGATAAGTAATTCTTCACCTTAAAGAAAGAAAAAAGACAAGTATAAAATTTGTAATTAAAAGTAAAGCAATAAACTCTAGTTGTACAAAAAAATCGATACTTACTATTTTGGCACGATGGCAGGGCGCAGAGACATCCTGAAAAATAAGGACATCCACTCGTGAAAAGTGGTTTTCCATTGTAGATTTTAAATTTGTCTCAAGTATCTCCAGATACTAAATCCCATTGACGGTTTCTTCTATTAGGGCTAGCTACCCAAGGCCATAGTAGGAAAAGCAACCCCAGACCATTCGGCTGCCTCCTTGCTTAACAGTTTTTTGAACACATTCGTCCTTGAACCGCTCACCAGTTCTCCTTTTCACGTAGGACATACCGTCGCTGCAAAAAAGTTTAAATTTGGACTGTTCTGAGAAGATTAAATTTTACTTGTCAAGTTGAGTCCAATTTTGATGTTCTTTTGCCCATCGTAAACGGTTTTGACGTATTTTTGAGGTTAAAAGTGGTTTTTTAGCGGCCCGACAAGCGTTCAAACCAAGCCTTCGACGAACAGATCTTGCGCTAACTTCCGTACTGACATCTTCAAGTAACTCCACTTTAATGTTGTCAGCAGTTTCAAAGCGATTCCTTAAGCTGATACGTTCTATCGCCCGATCTTCTCTAGAACTTGTCTTCTTCTTTGCTCCACAGCCATTTGTTTTTATCGAAATTTTTAAGAAATTCTCCGATGGAAGACTTGCTGAAGCCAAATCGTATCACTAATTTCCCGAATGTTCAGATTTTCTTTCGCAAAATCAAAATATTACTTTTTTGCAATTCGGACGTTTTTTTAATTTGGCATATTTAAGCTTTAACGAAGCTTCGTGCTCGTGCTTTGAAACTATTGAAAAAAACTAAAAGTTGTTATAAAACGTGTACAGAGCACAAATTTATGTGAAAGAATAAACGTTTCGGCAGAAAATTACACTTATCGGTTACAATCGTGCTTTAAATACAAACCGATGGGTTGTCCGGATTTCACTGTCCGCCACTGTATGTACATATATGCATGCCGTACATATGTAAAATGTCCGTCCAAACAATTGCAATGGTAACCCTAGATCATACGAATTAAGCGCATGCACAGAGCTATATACATACATTGTTCTTTGAGTCTGGTTGCCGTAGTACTTATAATAACTTGAATAAATGTGTGTATATGTGTGTATATGCCAGGCAGGAAATCAAAGAGGGAAATCGTGTATTTGATCTCTTACATATCTACGGATATGTATAAAAAGTCAAGCCTCTTTATCTGTGCATAAATGTATAGATATTATAAAATGGGTGTTCCCTGCATACACTTTTCTAATAGTGCATTTTCCTGGGAAAGTATATGCGTAGACTCACTTCTCCGCATATGCATATAATTCATCTTCGTTTACACCTAATCCTATGAGTTGTGATTCTGGATATTATTATATTTTTAATATCCTTCATTTAAAATGCCAACTATCTTTTCAACTTTGGTAGCTGTCTATTGACAAATCGCAGTTGATCGACAGTATCTAATTTTTGTAATATATTATTATACTTTTCGGTTAATATATTTTCGACCTGGGAAATAGTTAAAATTATTTATAGTCTATAATGATAAGAGTAAACTTTTATTTATGCAAGTTTTAAAAAAGTATGAGCCGTTAAATTCACACTAGAAAAACGTAAAAAATTTCTTTCAAAAGCTAACAAAAGCTTCATGTCCGATAGAGATTTTCAAAATTTTGAAAGTGAAGTCGTTATTGAGCTAACTTTAGTACGTAGTAGATAGATTTAAATTCGTTTTTGATTGTTCTTAAAACTATGCAGACATGAAAGTCAGTGGTCAAGGTATTCGCTTTAAAAAATATATCTTTTGATTGAAAAAGTTTCTTCTAAACATTAAGCAGTTGTTTCAAATCGCTTTCAAAATTTAAGGTTATATAATATGCATGAAATACTTAGTTTGTTGCGGACGAAAGACGTTTTTGTGTCGTGTGTGTTACCGTCTCTAGTTTTTTTTAAGTATGGAATGCAACTACCATGTTGGTTTGTATTTTAATGAATTGAAAATTGCGCGTGTTTCCTACAAGGTACGCATTAAGTTGTCTTCGCAGGTGTATATATTCGTAAAACGGTATGTATGTATGTATACATACGTGTATGCATTTATACGGGCATAGTCGCGGAAGTTGATTTGAAAATGAAACCTTCAATGTTGGTGCTTTCCACTAGCTAGTGTATACCTACATGCAAAAGGATCTGCTTACTGCGCATGTACACTATCGAACTCGAAAAGGCTGTTCTCTCCCAGCCTGGTTATTGCATTTTGTTTTAAAAGCGACTTTCATACAATACACAACACAGATTTTCAAATAAAATACTCTAACTCTGTATACAATCATAAAAAAAAATTAATTCAATTAGTTTATTAGAAAAAGTGAAGCATAACGGAAATATCAGTTACAAGCTAACAGAAAGGCGTGTGGGAAGATTTGTTTTATAATAATAAATATCGCAGCAAAGAAAGTTAGTTTTTCACGAATTTGTACTCTGCTCGGTTAGAAATGAATCGATTTACGTATCGGAGCGTTTACGAATTGTTGCATTGATTCAATTTCTTGGAAGTTCAAAATGGAATAACCTACATAGCAAGGAAACAATATTATCGATTTTAAATGTTGCGTTTTAGCGAAGTTAAATGAAACGCAAACCCCATTTAACGTTCAATGTAGTTTAGTAAAGGCAAATCAATTTGTTTGCAGTGCAAAAAGTTGAAACGAAACCAAAAAAATATTAAAAGTATAAGTTAAAAATTTAATATACATACATATACATATACATATAAAAAATTGCAAAGCACCAATTGAAAACCAAAAAGCTTAAAGCATTAAATCAACAATATCAAAAGTGAAACTTAGCATAGCATAGCAGCCGCAGCATACAGCATAGTGCAACAACAACAGGAGCCAGCGACAGCACCCAATCACCTTCTTAAAAACACTTAGTAAATTAGCACTAACCCAACGGAGACGGTTCTACTCACTTAACACATATTACATTTAACTGCAACACCGTTATACTGATCCGCAAACACAAAACCTCAAATTACTGCTAATTCAAAAGAAAAAAATTAATAAAAATCAAAATAAAAAGGAAAAATAAATTTAAATAAAATTGCATACACAATAGTTGTGCTCGAGCAAAAACTGAAAAAAAAACATTCAACCAACAAAATAAATTGAAAGGTGAACTGCAGACTGTAACTGTAATACTTTTTAATTAGCTCGAAAAAATGGGGTGCTTAAGTAGTAAAGACCGTCTGACCAAAGAGGATATGGAGTTTTTGAAATCGCATACACGCTACGACGAGGCCACAATTAAGGAATGGTATAAAGGATTCAAGGTAACTAACTGCACATCATGAATACTTTCTTGCTTAAAAAATTTTCGCTACTACACACACTAATGCGTCTCTATGTATATTGCTTATATACTACCGTATTTGCTATTATATGAATATGTACATACATATGTACATATGTATGCAATAAATGCATGACAACAACAACATCTTCACGCAACGTATATCAACTGCTCACTTCGTGTTACTACTTTTACTACTACTGCAACAACAAAAACAACTCTAACTATAACTATATTTCGCTACCGTGTGTTTTAATTTCATCGGCATACTGTTTTGTTTCTTATTTGTGCCACACTACAGCAAGATTGTCCCAACGGCCGTTTGACGCCGGCCAAATTTGTGGACATGTACAAAATGTTCTTCCCGTCTGGAAATGCCGAGGAGTTTTGTGATCACGTTTTTCGCACCTTCGACATGGACAAAAATGGTTATATTGATTTTAAGGTGAGTGCATGTTATACACATAACTTAAATATTTAATAACACTGTAACTGTATCGCAAAATGGTGGTACGAAGGAAGTCACTTCCGATTTCTTGATTGTTCCGAAAATCTACATGATTGCAAACGAACATCAGTTAGACTGGTCAATACTGCAAACACGCGTATTGACCAGAACCCTACGGGAATTTCATAAAAAGTCATTAGATCTATTTCGTGGTTAATGTACAACAATTTACTGTTGTTACTACATACATCTGATGCCTAAAATAAACTAAGCTTTTTATTTTTTCATCATTAGCATTCCCAAAAAATCCTATTATTTTAAACTTTAGGAACCAGAGTGGTGTAAGAGAATACTTTACTCACTTAATATGAATATGGGGTATATGTAGTTTGAAAGAGAGAAAGCAGAAATCTATAAGAAAAATTTACCTCAGCGCGATAGCTTCAAAAATGTGATTTTTTGGAAATTTATTGAAAAAATATTATCAATTGTTTTAAAACTTTAAGGGTATACAGGATAGGCAGAGATGTGAGCGGCGAATTCGGAAAATATTGTTTTGATAAAAATGCTTTTAAGTAAATACTATACTGTACTATACGGCTATACTTTTGTATCCTGTAACTCAAAAAGTATTTGAAATATTTATTTCAAATTTTAGAGTGATATTTTTATATTTCTAACCTATCGAAATATCAAATAACAAAATATTTTTCAAAATTTTCACTAGGTATTTCCTTAAAGCTTTGAATGTATGTGGTATTAAAAAATACCGATCCTACAAGAGATCGAGATCTAGTTAAAAAAAGCAAACATTCTTAAAAAGTGAGACATAAAGAAACAAATATATAAAGACATAAATTTTCTAAATTGATTCTATTTATATGTACATTATTTACAAATCTTTTTGTGGTAGAAAGAAATATTCAATTCCTGCTACTTTAATATTGGTAATACATATATATGTAATTATGACTCTCTCAAAAGTTCTCTTACATTCCCTTAAGAGTTCTCGAGTTCCCATTTATGTGTTTTACTTTATTCTAACTAGGGTTATTCGTTAGCAAATTACTGCATTTAATGTCAGTTCCATGATTTTTCAATCATTTTTTCTTACTACACAATACGTTTTGGTCTCAAAAAATGTTCTTAATTACTTCCTCGTGAATGAGCTACTAATTTGTTAATTGTCAGATTTTGGTCAGAAATACACCTTTAGTTCAAAACAGTTACAAAACACTTTGGTTCAATCAAGTTTTCAGAAGCAATTTTAACATGTGTTTTGTTTAGGATCTCTGTGCTTATTTTAACAATTCTGCTTTACCCATGCATCTATTTTGTCTAATTGAATTGAAGTCAAAATCTGTTGAATTTTTTAATATTTTTCTTTTCTATCAGGAAATTCTGGTAATAGGTGCGCAACTAAGTTCTCGTTGTTTTTATATCCTGAACAGGGTATATTAAGTTTGTCACGATGTTTGTAACACCCAGAAAGAAGCGTCGGAGACCCTATAAAGTATATATATAAATGGTCAGTATGTTGAGCTGAGTCGATTTAACCATGTCCGTCTGTCTGTCTGTCCGTCCGTCCGTCCGTCTGTATATATACGAACTAGTCCCTCAGTTTTTAAGATATCCTTTTGAAATTTTGCAAACGTCATTTTCTCTTCAAGAAGCTGCTCATTTGTCGGAACGGCCTATATCAGACCACTACAACATATAGCTGCCATATAAACTGGACGATCGGAATCAAGTTCTTGTATGGAAAACTTTCACATTTGACAATGTATCTTCACCAAATTTGGTATAGATTATATTCTAAGGCAACAATGTAATCTCCGAAGAAATTGTTCAGATCGGTTAACTATAGCACATGGCTACCATATAAACTGAACGATCGGAATCAAGTTCTTGTATGGAAAACTTTCACATTTGACAATGTATCTTCACCAAATTTGGTATAGATTATTTTCTAAGGCAACAATGTAATCTCCGAAGAAATTGTTCAGATCGGTTAACTATAGCATATAGCTACCATACAAACTGAACACATAGTTACTAAAAGAAATGCACCTGTGAAGGGTATATTAGCTTCGGTGCAGCCGAAATTAACGTTTTTTCTTGTTTTTTTAATGAGAATGCAATTTTATTGTAAGGAAGTGGTTAAATGAATTATTTGAAGTATTGCCCATCTTCCTGGCAAAGCGCAAGCCATTTTTCGAAGACGTCTTATGATTGGAACTGGTTCTGAGCCAGGCCATGTGCTGTCGAATGGAACAAATAATAATCGGACGGTGCAATAGTTGGGGAATATGACAGATGAGGTAGGACTTCCCAATTAAGCGTTTCCAGGCAGGGTTTAGTAACGTGAGGCCGAGCGTTGTCAGCGTTGTCGACGAAACCAATGACTGCAAGCTGTTTCACTTGGAGCAGTATTTCCGTAAACTTTTTGGAGTTCCCAATGTGCTTCAGCCGCCGTATTATTTAATCTAATAGTTTTTTCAATTAATTTTTTTTATTACACTGCTGCTTAGTTAGGCTATTTACATGTTTAAATATAAAAGGAAGAAAAAAATGTCACATTTTCTCCGGAGTTAACTACAAAATTATTAAACGGATTTAGTAAAATGTAGCGCATGTCTCCATTTTGATCCATAAATAAAAAAATATCCAAGTCAGATGTGCTTAGTTGTAATAATTGCAAACCAATTCTGATTTTTAATGGTGTTACAGAATCTGATTGGATTTTCGTACCTTCTTATTCTAATCAGTCCTTTACTAAAGTGACAAAACTTGCAAATGAATAGTGCAGTTTATTGGTGTAAGAAAACAGTGTATAAATTAAAAGAAAGATTTTTAGAGATCACAGTAATCCACTTGACGCAAGGGTAATCTAAAGTGAAATTTAGTTTGCATTTACTTGTGCGTTTGCATGCATTAACATGCTGACTTATAGATTTATATCACATTATCGAAGGGTTTCTATGATTCCCAAATCCGATACGTTTCGAACAAATAATGCATTAAAATAAAAAAGCACATGGAAATTTAATTAAGCTCCCCGGATTAATGATATTTCAAAAAAATGTATTTTGCTAAGTTGGCAAGATTGACAGTACGGGATTTTTGCAATGGATAAAAATTAGTTACAAAGAATATGTCCCACATTTTGTATTTCTAACCAATTTTCGTTTGCGAAATCGTGTTGGAAAAGACTTACTGTGATTCAAAAACACAAGCCTTTAAATACGGTGAAGAGATCGTTGAAGACATGCTCGACTCGTCCCGATAAAGCTGAATTTTTATACTCTCGCAACAATGTTGCTAAGGAGAGTATTATATCGGGTGATTTTTTAAGAGCTTGATAACTTTTTTAAAAAAAAAACGCATAAAATTTGCAAAATCTCATCGGTTCTTTATTTGAAACGTTAGATTGGTTCATGACATTTACTTTTTGAAGATAATTTCATTTAAATGTTGACTCATGTGGTTTCAACAAGATGGCGCTACATGCCACACAGCTCGCGATTCTATGGCCATTTTGAGGGAAAACTTCGGAGAACAATTCATCTCAAGAAATGGACCACCAAGATCATGCGATTTAACGCCTTTAGACTATTTTTTGTGGGGCTACGTCAAGTCTAAAGTCTACAGAAATAAGCCAGCAACTATTCCAGCTTTGGAAGACAACATTTCCGAAGAAATTCGGGCTATTCCGGCCGAAATGCTCGAAAAAGTTGCCCAAAATTGGACTTTCCGAATGGACCACCTAAGACGCAGCCGCGGTCAACATTTAAATGAAATTATCTTCAAAAAGTAAATGTCATGAACCAATCTAACGTTTCAAATAAAGAACCGATGAGATTTTGCAAATTTTATGTTTTTTTTTAAAAAAAAAGTTATCAAGCTCTTAAAAAATCACCCGATAGTTTTGTTCACATAACGGTTGTTTGTAAGTCCTAAAACTAAAAGAGTCAGATATAGGGTTATATATACCAAAGTGATCAGGGTGACGAGTAGAGTCGAAATCCGGATGTCTGTCTGTCCGTCTGTCCGTCCGTCTGTCCGTCCGTCCGTGCAAGCTGTAACTTGAGTAAAAATTGAGATATCATGATGAAACTTGGTACACGTATTCCTTGGCTTCATAAGAAGGTTAAGTTCGAAGATGGGCAAAATCGGCACACTGCCACGCCCACAAAATGGCGGAAACCGAAAACCTATAAAGTGTCATAACTAAGCCATAAATAAAGATATTAAAGTGAAAGTTGGCACAAAGGATCGCATTAGGGATGGGCATATTTCGACGCAATTTTTTTGGAAAAGTGGTCGTGGCCCCGCCCCCTACTAAGTTTTTTGTACATATCTCGGAAACTACAATAGCTATGTTAACCAAACTCTACACAGTCGTTTTCTTCAGGCATTTCCATATACAGTTCAAAAATGGAATAAATCGGATAATAACCACGCCCACCTCCTATACAAAGGTTATGTTGAAAATCACTAAAAGTGCGTTAACCGACTAACAAAAAACGTCAGAAACACTAAATTTTACAGAAGAAATTGCAGAAGGAAGCTGCACCCAGGATTTTTTTAAAAATTGAAAATGGGCGTGGCCTCGCCCACTTATGGACTAAAAACCATATCTCAGGAACTACTAGACCGATTTCAATGAAATTAGGTTTATAATATTTTCTTAACACCCTGATGACATGTACGAAATATGGGTGAAATCGGTTCACAACCACGCCTTCTTCCAATATAACGCTATTTTGAATTCCATCTGATGCCTTTTCTGTATAATACGAGTATATACATTAGGAACCAATGATGATAGCGGAATAAAACTTTACACAAATACGGTATTTGAAAAATATGTAAATGACGTATAATGAAATCTCGATTATCACTTTATCATGCGAGAGTATAAAATGTTCGGTGACACCCGAACTTGGCCCTTCCTTACTTGTTTTCAATAGAGTTGTGATTGTGACCGAATTTAATAGGGTGTTAAGAAAACATTATATACCGAATTTCATTGAAATCGGTCTAGTAGCTCCTGAGATATGCTTCTTGGTCCATAAGTGGGCGGCGCCACGCCCATTTTCAATTTTTAAAAAAAGCCTGGGGGCAGCTTCCTTCTGCCACTTCTTCCGTAAAATTTAGTGTTTCTGACGTTTTTTGTTAGTCGGTTAACGCACTTTTAGTGATTTTGAACATAACCTTTGTATGGGAGGTGGGCGTGGTTATTATCCGATTTATTCCATTTTTGAACTGTATATGGAAATACCTGAAGAAAACGACTCTGTAGAGTTTGGTTGACATAGCTATAATAGTTTCCGAGATATGTACAAAAAACTTAGTAGGGGGCGGGGCCACACCCACTTTTCCAAAAAAATTACTTCCAAATATGTCCCTCCCTAATGCGATCCTTTGTGCCAAATTTCACTTTAATATCTTTATTTATGGCTTAGTTATGACACTTTATAGGTTTTCGGTTTCCGCCATTTTGTGGGCGTGGCAGTGTGCCGATTTTGCCCATCTTCGAACTTAACCTTCTTATGGAGCCAAGGAATACGTGTACCAAGTTTCATCATGATATCTCAATTTTTACTCAAGTTACAGCTTGAACGGACGGACAGACGGACGGACGGACGACGGACAGACAGACATCCGGATTTCGACTCTACTCGTCGCCCTGATCACTTTGGTATATATAACCCTATATCTGACTCTTTTAGTTTTAGGACTTACAAACAACCGTTATGTGAACAAAACTATAATACTCTCGTTAGCAACATTGTTGCGAGAGTATAAAAACGCAATGAATACAATCGATCAAGCACCATATTCACCCGATTTGTGTCCGTGTGATTTTTTCTTGTTCCACAAACTGAAACTTCACTCGACCGAAGAGATAAGACAAAATTGCCTAAAGGAGCTGAAGGCCATGGCAAGATGTGCTTATGAAAAATTTTTCGAGGACTGGAAAATCGTTGGCATAAGGGCATTACATCTAGTGAGGATTATCTTGAAGGCGACGAAATAAATATCAATAAATTAAATATTTGATGTTTTATTTTCTTTACATATGCAGACCTGTTAATTCGGACACATAAACGGCTTTACAGTTAGTTGAACGTCAAGTAGAGATATACTATATGTTTAATTATTTATTATTTTACCCAAATTTATTATATATAGCTACATACATATATTGCTCCACACTTTAATTTTTCTGCTAATTAAAAGTCGATGCGGTGAACGTGAATCAAATAAATATAAAATAAGTCTACTGTAATTGTAGCTACTGTTAGTTAATATTGAAACCATTTCGGAATAAGTCGCCAGCCCTCAGATAACTCCATTCAGAATTGACCCTAGTAGAATATTTGCTGTTTATGCTTGTAACTAGGATATAACCGAGTATAAATGAAGCATAAAGATGGTAATAAGCAGTGATAAAGAGATGCCCAACTCTCCTGTCATTAAAAATGAGAGACTTGCTCACCTACCCAACTTTGAAAGTTGACTGGATCTGGTAGGTTTTGCAATTGGAATGACTTGAACGGCCAGATTGAAAGTCTACCAAAAATATATGTGAACCGAGGGATTTGTTGCCGCCGTTAAAGTTCGCTAATAAAAAATCAATATTTATTTATTTGTATAATTGTAGCATAGTTATATGATATTTAAAGAATATTCTGTGAAAGTTTTATAGAAAAATATTAAAAAACTAGCTGACCCCGCAGCCGTTGTCCTGCGTGAAATTATATGCTTTGAAATGAAAAAAAGTTGAAATTATATTGTGTCGAAAATTATTTATTTTCGATTTTTCTGCGTGCACTCAAGCAGTTCTGGTGCGTAAATATACAAAGAAGATGGGTTTCCAACTCGTCAACACGCCACATATATCTGGCCAATTTTCTCTGGAAATTGAATACGTTTGAAATGAAATGGCTGTCCCTTGTATTCGATAACTGCGTCATAATCAGTCGGGTTCCATTACACAGTTTCGGCGCATGAAGATTGTGAAACATAATAATGACAGATCCAACTTTGAGACGCAAATGATGTTTGGGCATACCAAGGCTCTCCAAAGAATTTGGAAATTCCACTGGATAATTTACGGTTTCGTTTCGATTTATATGAGCGCAAACCTCCCGAAATTTGACTTTTAAGTTTAAGTCATTAAAATCGGTATTTTTGGCAACTAAAATTGCGCGTGCACTCAAGCAATTGCAGTTATGATAATTTTGCCAATGTGGGGATAAACATTCGTGATGAGTTCATCTTCCGTTGAAGTGAATTGACAAAAGGGATGTGAAATTGATATCAAACCACTGGAAGTATCAACCGAAATTTTCCCATTTCCAATTCTTAGCGAATACAATGTAAAATGTCATCGGCAATGTCATTTTTTCGTATCCCATAATTAACGCGAATTTGAAGGCTGATATGTCGAAATGATCTTCGCGAAAACTAAGCGAACTTCAGTGGCATGTTCCAGTGATTAGCATGTTCCAGCAAACGCAACTGCTGGTATGCTTCTCAAAAAGTTGCACACACTGTACCATTCACAATACGCAATGACTTAAACGAAGTTGAACCGCGAGACGCACAACAGTCGGAAAACTTTCATGAATTGCAAAAGTAAAGCGCTTTATTGCAGTTCACACCCATTCGATACTGCTGATCTCATATCGTTCATGGCCAATAACCGCTATATTGCTTTCTTTGGTGACGTACTTGCAAACGTATTTGATCGATTTCAACAATCTGCAATATTCAACATTGATATGAGTTTTGAATGTGAATTACACAATAATGGCGAATATGATACGATCCATATGTTTTCAACTTCGATGTGTTGTTAACGTCGATATTCACGCCTCTAAATGCTAAATGTTCTGCCATTGTCGTCTGGTGAGCGACGCTGATACAGTGAATATCCATCATTTCCCATTTCCGTTTCCCAAAGAAAAGCACATGAGTAGTGTTTCGTGCATTTATTGTCAGACATACAAACCAAAGCGGGATTGTAAGGTTCCCAAAGTCCATGAACCATATTGGTTTTCACCACTTCGTAGAATTCTGGATCTATCTTTGAATCAGGAATTTCCGCTGAAATGATATCATCAATTTGATCTGGTGTAATCACCATCCGCATCCAAAGAAGAATGTGTGCGTGCGGCAACACGCAACAGAATACATTCAGCATCTAACAGAACCATATATAGTATACCATAGGTTGCTTCAAGACAAAGACCGTCAAACATCGCAGCTATTGTTTAATAAGTCGTGCTGTGATATCGTTACGATCGCTAGCTGATTGACCGCGATCCATAATTCCGCACGTACATATGTCATCGCATTTTGGGAGTACTTCTTGCCTTTCTTTGGGCTGCCATACGTTGATGGCAAAAAGAACGCCTACAAATATTAGCGCAACCTCTTCGTGGCTTCGTAACAAATTTCAATCTGTAATTGATCACTTCGTCTGAAACACACATAAAGTTTTCACTGAATAATTTTCAATAATTTTTCCTTTGGATAGCCGGAATAAAAAAGCAAGCGACCGAACTTGAACGATTCAAATAATTTATAAATCAAAATATTGAAAAACAAAACAAACAAAAATTGAAAAAAATGTGTATGAAAAATGTTTCTTTTTGGAATTGTCCAATTTTCCGACTTCTCCTCAAGAAAAGTATAAGGTATTTGTTTCTAAACCTTTCCCGATCCACAACAAACAACCTTTAAAAATTTCATCAAACAAACATTCATTTTTATATATGTACATATGTATGTATGTGTGTATGTAACGTTTGTATGAGGGAAAAGAAAAATGCTGTTTTTAGTTAGGGGTTTTCCGTAAATTATTCGAATTTTTCTAGCCGTAAAAACCATCTTTGAACTTCAACGAACATTTAAGAAAAAGAATTGGCCAAATTGGTCTAGGCGTTATTGAGTTATGTGCGTACATACATTTTCGCGATTCATTTTTATACTCTCGCAAAAAAGTTGCTAAGGAGAGTATTATAGTTTTGTTCACATAACGGTTGTTTGTAAGTCCTAAAACTAAAAGAGTTAGATATAGGGTTATATATACCAAAGTGATCAGGGTGACGAGTAGAGTTGAAATCCGGATGTCTGTCTGTCCGTCCGTCCGTGCAAGCTGTTACTTGAGTAAAAATTGAGATATCATGATGAAACTTGGAACACGTATTTCTTGGCTCCATAAGAAGGTTAAGTTCGAAGATGGGCAAAATCGGCACACTGCCACGCCCACAAAATGGCGGAAACCGAAAACCTATAAAGTGTCATAACTAAGCTATAAATAAAGATATTAAAGTGAAATTTGACACAAAGGATCGCATTAGGAAGGAGCATATTTGGACGTAATTTTTTTGGAAAAGTGGGCGTGGCCCCGCCCCTTACTAAGTTTTTTGTACATATCTCGGAAACTACTATAGCTATGTCAACCAAACTCTATAGAGTCGTTTCCTTCACGCATTTCCATATACAGTTCAAAAATGGAAGAAATCGGATAATAACCATGCCCACCTCCCATACATAGGTTATGTTGAAAATCACTAAAAGTGCGTTAACCGACTAACAAAAAACGTCAGAAACACTAAATTTTACGGAAGAAATGGCAGAAGGAAGCTGCATCCAGGTCTTTTTTAAAAATTGAAAGTGGGCGTGGCCTCGCCCACTTATGGACCAAAAACCATATCTCAGGAACTATCAGACCGATTTCAACGAAATTCGGTATATAATATTTTCTTAACACCCTGATGACATGTACGAATATGGGTGAAATGTTAACAACCACGCCTTCTTCCAATATAACGCTATTTTGAATTCCATCTGATGCCTTCTCTGTATACATTAGGAACCAATGATGATAGCGGAATAAAACTTTACACAAATACGGTATTTGAAAAATATGTAAATGACGGATAATGAAATCTCGATTATCACTTTATCATGCGAGAGTATAAAATGTTCGGTGACGCCCGAACTTAGCCCTTCCTTACTTGTTATTTATGTAGATGAGCCGGTGACAGAGAAACTTCGCAGAACTTCCAAAAAAAAATTGATTCGCGGTGTACCGCATAACTCATGACTGGATCATTTGAAATTAAAAAACCAAATTGATTTGATTAGTTGATAAGTTTCCTCAGGTAACGCTGTCGAGTTTTTTTACAACGCTCGGAACTCAAAATACTGATTTTTCACCAAAAAAAATCAGAAATTTTGATGTTTAAAAATAAGTTAAAATTAAAAAAAAAACTCGACAGCGTTACCTCACAATTTATGTAAAGAAAGACTGCAAAATTTCAAAAGGATCGGTTCAGTAGATTTTGAGCTACAGAGCTCACCGGCATCGAAAAAGTGAAGTTTAGAGAAAAACACGTTTAAAGTTTCACAGCCGCTCACAACCAAATCAGAACCAAAATAAAAAAAATAAAAATGCAAAAAAAAAAATACATACCTTACTACCCCCTACCCGATCACTTTCTTACAATTGTGTAGTCTGTATAAGGTATTTATGAATGCACACATTTGTAAGGTAGTGTAAAGTGTGTATGCATCTGTGAGTAAATGCGCTCGCAAAAGTAAGAGGATAATTTAGTCGTAGTGATACTGCTTATTAGTGTTATTGGCATTGGTGGTTTTATTAACTAGCACAGGTTATGTAAGCTAAAATAATCACACAAAAATTGGGCGAAATTAAATTTAAATTTTAATTGATGCGACAAAAACGAAGTAGTTTTTGACCAACGTCGTTATCTCACTACGAAACTCTGTTAATGGAAAAGTTCAATGTACTTAAATGGTTGAATGGTTTCAGGTTTTGTGTAAAAAGAATGTAAATAAATGTTATAGATCTTTTCATTACCTACAATATTTCTTATTATCTTTCCGATGAGTTTCATCCTACTATGATTTTTATACTCTTACAACCTGTACAGAGTACCATATAATATTTTTTCACCTAACAAGATAACGAGGAAAGTTGATATCCGGGTAACTGTCTGTCTGTCCGTCCGTCTGTCCATGCCAGCTGAACTTTGAGTCAAAATTAATATATCTTGACGAAACTTAGTATGCTTGGAATGTTTCTAACTCAGTACCTATAGTTGATCGAAAATATCGTTCAATGTGTAGAACATAATTGAAATTCAGGGATAAACCTTTTCTGACAAGGGTATGTATGTATGTCAAAAATGGATTGAATCGGTGTTTTACTCATAGCAGTGTATCTTTGTGCCTTAAATAGATACATTTGAGCGAAAGCTTGACCTAGCCCCTAGATAACTAATATCAGGATTGTCGAATATCTGGCTGACTTATGATTGGTTTTTTAGTATGTGGCATGTATTACTATGAGGTATTAGGAAAAATAAATAAAATCGGGTCGATGCTACCCCAACCCCCATATACTAAGTGTCTGTCAGTTGTATACCTTAAGGAATTTCGGTGCAGCGATAACTTGAGTAAAAATTAAAATATGTTGACGAAACTTGATGCACATGTTCCCTGGTATCCAGAAAACCTATAGAGTGCCATAACCAAGTACTAAATTAATATACAAAATTATAATTTGGTAGAGGATATCATAGTAACAAAGAGCACCTGTGGGCTAAACATTTTTTTTATAATTGGCCTAATTTACATATTTTTCAAACTAAAGCTATATCAACCTTACTTGCAAAGAACATCTTCAAACTCTGTGAAAATCAAAAATGTAAAATCAGATAATAATAACGCCCACTTCCCACTTTGAAACCAGCTAAATCTCAGGAAGTACCTGACCGCTTGACATATCAAATTTGGTGTGTGAAGTTATCCGAACATTCCTATCGTATACTAAGAAAATGGGCGAAAGTGGATGACAATCACGCAATACGGTGTGAAATGAACGTTGAGGTACAAATGTGTTGGAAAACATTTTTCTGTTTGGTTGGCATGATATTTATCACACTTATTTATTAACCTTACAGTCATTGAACAAACAACATCATATTTTTTCATTGCGTTGGAAATGACAAATTTTCTACCAAAAAGTAATGATTTGCGGAAAGCATAAATTTTTTGTTTCCATTTAAAGAAAAGTGCTTCAGAGTCGCATCGAATGCTTGTCGAGGCATATGGTGATCATGGTCGATGGTAAACCGAAAAAAACATTGATGACATTTTGCTTCAAAGACACGAAAGAAAAATGGATGTGTTTTAAGAATGCTAAACGAAGAAAATCATGGGTTAATCCGAGACAACCATCAACGTCGATTTCAAAAAGATCGATTCGGTAAGAATGCAATTCTCTGTGTGTGCGATCAGAAGGGTATAGTATATCATAAGCTTTTAAACCCTCATGAACCTGTTAATACTAATCGCTACAGACAACAAATGATCAATTTGAACCATGAATTGATCAAAAACGACCATAATGGACCAAAAGACAAGGCAAAGTAATTTTGTTACACGACAATGCACCTGCATACAGCAAAATCGGTACAGGATACAATCAATGTACTTGGCTGAAAGCTGCTACACCACTCGCCGTATTCACCAGACTTGGCCCTTTCTGATTACCATTTGTTTCCATCGATACGCATTGGCTGAGTAGCACTTCGATTCTTACGGAGAAGTCGAAAATTGAGTCTCTGATTGATTTATTTTAGACGAACATTTATAATATTGTGGTATCCATTAATTGCTAGAAAAGTGGACAAAATGTGTAAATGGTCAATACTTTGAATACATTTTTTTTTACTTTCCCACTAAAAATCTAATTCATATCGGTACACGTGATACAACAGGTCTATCTATTAAATAGCTTAAAAAGAAGCGCTTCCAAATAATCACCTAGCGATGATTCCTTTTCGTGTGACAGCTTGACACATAACACAAAGTATTACATATTTATGCGAGATACATTTGATCAAAAATGTCCTTAATGTGTCTTATCAATGAGAAAATATGACTTTGTTGAAGTCTGTTGTTTTTTGTTTTGTCATTTACATATGGACGTTGTATCGTATATATCCTATTTATGACATGAAAATATGCGACTAGAAACCGAAAAGTTTGTGTGTGTACAAGAAATATATAGCACACAATGGTGTATATTAGTTTTGGTTTTTAATTTTTGTATTTTGGTAGGAGAGTTTAATTTTGTGTTGTTGTTTTCGTAATAACTCAAAGTGGAATGCTGCTCTACAGCAGCATGGTATCCGTTTGTCTTCTGACATCAACACGCTACAACGCTACAAATATACATACAAGGTGCTTTCCAAAATAAACAGGACTTTTTGAATCTAGCGCCCCCTGGTGGCGCCATCTATATGTCGACTGGTGCGTTAGAATCTGCTATCTTTATCGATTGTTCAGTGAGACATCATGACATTTGATCTACTGGACGTGAAGTTATTGCGTTTTAAGTGTCAGAATGTTTGTGTTATCGGTGCGAAAATGAGCTTAGAACAAAGAGCCAACATTAATTTTTTTTTAAATTGGTAAAACTTTTAACGAAACGTTTCAATTGATGAAACAAGTTTATGGCGATGATTGCATATCCCGTAGCAGAGTGCACGAGTGGTTTCAACGTTTTCAAAGTGGTCGTGAGGACCAATCAAAATCCGATTGTGTGCACGATTTGTTCCGCATAAATTGACTCACGACCAAAAATTGCTCAGAATCCGTCTCACCGATCGACCAAAAATCACATTTTAACCACTCCCTGTATTCACCTGATATGTCACCCTGTGACTTCGGAAAAATGCATTTGCCCATGAAAGTAAAACGTTATGCAGACGTAGAGGCCATTCAAAAGGCTTGCACCGGCATACGGCGGCCATACCGGCCAAAGAGCTAAAACACTCGTTTTGGACCGTGCAAAAAGCTGTATTGAGCAGAAGGGGACTATTTTGAATAAAATAAATTTATTTTGCCGAAAAAAACCATTAAGTTCTGGTTACTTTGGAACGCGCCTTGTATATTAATGTGTATATTTATACCTTAAACAGGGTTTGCCACGAAGTTTTTCGAATACCAAGTAACAAATGTTAGAGATCCCATAAAATATGAGCTAAGCCAAACCCGTCTGTATGTATACCTATACGCGTTTTTGGAGATATCCATATATAATTTTACAGACATCCTTTTCTACCGAAGAATCTAATTTGTTGAAAAAATATTGGACCACTATAGCATATAGCTGTCATACAAACTGAGCGATCGAAACAAAGTCCTTGTAAGAAGAGTTTTTTATTTGACCAATTATCTTCACGAAATTTGGCACGGATCACCTTCCAAAGCAACAGTATAATCTCGGAATATGTTGTTCAGATCGGACCACTGAAGATAGAGCTGCCATAAAAATTATCCGATCAAATTAAATTTATTGTATGGCAACTTTTATTTGGGAAGGGTATTATGGTTTCGATACAATCGAAGTTAACGTTGTTCCTTGTTATATGTATATGGTGTATAAAGATCAATATAATAATAGTTACACAATACTTTTTCAGGTAAAGCTCATCAATAAAAAAATTTATTTAAATTTTTAAGAAAACCGCAAACGTACTTATATTTTTCAAATATTTACAAGTTAAATTAAATAAACTTCATTTAAAAAAAAGCAAAACAAACAAATGTAGATCCAAAAACATTTCATAGCTAAAATAAACTTGCTCAAAAAATAGGTATACTTTTAATAAGACAATTATTTTGGAAAAACAAAATATGATAAAACAGTTTTGTTGTATATTTAACACTACTCAGTTAATAGCCAGTATATCCACCATTATTCTGGATTACTTTATTTATTCGTTTGGGCATACTACTGATTTAAGTCTGACAGGTTTCTTTAGGTATCTCATACCAAGTTTTTTGTATGCACTCCCATAACTGGTCTTTGTTACAGAAAGATTGACACGCCAAATTTTTTTTAGTTCTCCCCATAGGTTTTCTATTGAATTTAAATCTGGGGATTGGCATTTCTTTAGCATAGGGTATCATGACATTTTCAAGTATTTCCTTGTACAGTTGTTTGGTATATAGTATACCTACTCCAAGAAAAACATCCCCACACCATGACGTTTTCACCTCCATGTTTCACAGTTTTTTTTTTTGTGAATCGAACGCGAAACTCCTTTCCTTTTGGGCGATGCACATTTCTCTCACAATCGTTTCCAAACAAATTAATTTTCGTTTCATCGCTCCATTAGATGTTTCTTCACTCTTTTGCTCCCTCAGGTCCTGACCAATCTAAATGACTTCTTGCAAAGTTTAACCTCATATCTAAATTTTTTGATGGCATTAATGCCTGCCTAACGCCTGCGAACTGTTTGAGCACTTACTACATTTCCAATTTCTGCTGCTATCACTTTCGAAGACTTGAATGGGTCCTTTTTACAAATAGTTACAATGTGGCGATCAAGAACTGTACTCGTTTTTTGTGGCCTTCCACGAGTCTCCCTAATAGATTTTCGCTCTAAAGCATTTTTAACAAAATTATGTGACCTTTCCATTAATTTCTCAATTTCCCGAAGCGATTTTCCTTGCTTTCTGAGGTGAGACCAGTCGGACTTCTTCAAGAGAGCAATGTGACTTCCGACCCATCTGATTAAAAAATAATTTAATCTATCTGCAGGATTTTGAACTATAATGAAAGAAAACTTACCAATTTCAGATAAAAAAACTGGATAAATTTAAGTTTGTTTTCACAAAAAGCTAAGTTCACTTATGTGTATCTATTATATTGAGCAATTTTTTTTCTGAGTATTCACGCAAAACTGACTACGCATTAACTCGGGGATTCACATACTTCATTCTCTTAGAAATGACGAGCCCATATTATCTTAATTAAATTTACAGCATAACTGGTCGCATACAGCCCATAAAAAGTTTTTTAAACTATTGAGAGTACTAAGTTTTATAGTGTAACTATTATTTTGAGCGGGTGTGTATATTGCGGTTAAGTGGCGCTCATGCAGATGTATCCATGTTTGCCCATTGTTCGTTGGGTGCGTTGTTTAACCACTGGCTGCCCTGGTGGGCCGGCACGACAAATTTAAAGTTAGTTTTATCGCGTGGTGGGAGATAATAGTGTTTGGTTTATATACTTGGTATACATACTTATTTTAAAAGACAACAATGCGAAAAACGCAGTGCAGATACTTGTGTGTCGCATTTGTTTTAATTCCTTCATTAAATGGATTTATTTCTGTAAGCATTCATTTCAGCACGCACGATTAACCGAACAGCGGTATACGCCCCGCAGCGTTCACCTTACGCCTCAAATTCACTATTCAGCTGTCTTCCCATTCATGCGCTTCAAACCGAGTACAACAAAAAAACACAAAAATAGAGAAAAGTAAAACAAAACTTTCTGTGTGTATTTGTGTTCCAAGGAAGAGATAAACTGATGTAATTGATTTTACGCAGCCAGCTATACACACACTACAACTACATACTTACATTTCCAACAAAAAACAGAAAATGATAAGCGACATCTACTTATATTGACATAACAAAAAACAAGTAATAGCTATAATAAAACAAAGTAAGCTTGAAAATAAGGAAGGGTACAAAACTGTCGTTGCAAAGACAATATATTGCATCGTACAAGTATAGTATATGTATGTATGTGTAAGTGCATGCATGGTATGTATGACGCTGGAACTGATATTGACGCCATTCTGCAGCATACGAATACATAATACATATGTATGTATGTATCTACTTGTAATTATAATCTAATAGCGGGATTCTGTAACCAGACTCTAGTCTCTATTTGAGACATTTTGAGGTAAAATCTCAATTTGTGACTAATTACTATTCACTAAACAGTCTCTAGCGTTAGTCTCAAAATATTGACTCAAACTTGAGACCTGGTAATTAGCAGGTCACAAAACCAAAAAGAACTCTTGTCTGCCATTTTGAATATGCTGAATAGAGATCATCACAGATATTAATCGATTGTAGTTATTTTCTATTTTGTAAGCAACTCAAACACGAGAAGGTTAAAAATAAATCACTTTTACATAAATTTCGTAAATATTATGAAACAAAGTCAACATATATTTTTACTTTTATTGATAATTATGTATTTTGACTATGTTATAGAAAATTTAATATATGTTATCGACATATTTATTTTCATTCAAGTTTAAAAACATCTCTGAATAATGAATTGTAATAGATTTTGTGACTGTCACTTACAGAATAGCATAATCGTCTCAAGTCTCAAAAATTGTCTTTAACTCAAAATCTCAAATTTAGAGACTTGAGACAGTATCACAGTACAGAATCGCACGGTAATACTTACTACTATGAGCAAAAAATAGTAATGCCCGGTTTCACAGTAGCAGTGCTTAAGTAACAGCTGATTTTTGTTCTGAATTTTCAGATATTTCTCGCTAGCGGTGAAATTCGGGGTTCTTTTGTTGTTTTAAATTTTTCAAACATATTTTTATGGATGATATTTGTAAAACATATGTTTCCCATAACGTTGCCTATATCATCATAAAATTTTATAGAAATTAAGCATTGACTGTGAAATGCAAACGATTACTCAGCTAAGATTTTATTTGGGAACAACTAATTTGAAAGTTCTTAATTTATTCTTTAAAATCTATGTCGTAGCGTAATTTAGCGAAAAACTAAATAAGAATGTAATGCAGTAAGCGACGGTGCATTATCGTGGTGCAAAAACCAAGAGGCGTCGGGCCTAATTCGGGCCTCTTTTTACAATAGTTTCGCCCAAACGACGCATAGCACTAAAATAGTATTCCTTGTTAACAGTTTGCCTGGTCTTTTTTTTCCGGGTCGTAAGCATAAATCCAAACCTCATCACCAGAAACAATACTTTTCATGATATTCTGGTAGCCGGAAAGCATTACATCACAGAAGTTAACGCTACGCTGTTTTTATAAAAAATTGAGTAATTTTCAAACCAATCGTGCTTTAAATTTTCATAAACCCAAATTATCTTTAAAAATGAGTTATACTACTATATTCCAACGATGTCAGTAAGATCTATGACTGATAATCGTCAATTCTCAAGCACTAATTTGTTTGTTTTATTGGTGATGGCCGTCCTAGTTGTGGTTTGTTGTCAACGCGTTCTGTTCGCTCTTTGAATAATTTGTACCATTCAAAAACACTTGCTCGTGGCAAACAACCGTAGCAACCTAGAAAAAGAAAATTTGTATTGTTTTGAAATTTTGTGCCCACAGTAATGGGTACACATGCATATGTATATCGGCTGCTGTTCGACTCATCTATTTGTAAACCCTTTTTGGTGAAAAAGTTACTACTTTAAAACTTACACAAATAATATGTATGTACATATCGTAACATTTCGGAAATTTACAGAAGAAGGAATGAAACATAAGTGAAACAAAATTTAAATATTGATTAAAACTGGGTTATATCTGATAGCAGAACCTTAAAATGTTGAACATATGTACTTATACATATGTATGTAATTTGAAGTAGTGGATCGTAATCAATGAAGCACTCAATTTCGAATTTTTTGATGATACGTTATTTTGTATTTTAGGTGACGATATATAAAAATCCGAAGTAGAAAGTTTTCCCCACTTCATTAATTTCCTTTTTGGTTAAGTTCTTGAATTTATTCAGTAAGTTATCGCACTTTCAGTGGTTTTCCACGTAACTGTTGTATGGGGAGGGGTTATTGTCTGATTTTTACCCATTTTCACAGAGTTTGAAGAGGTGGCAACTGCGTTCTTCTGCACTAAATTACCGTTTTGTATCTTAATTTATTCCATTGAATGTAATTGCAAAATCGAGGGTGATTTTGCAAAAAAAGGTTTTCGTTACTAGCTTCTGCAGGAATAAATGAATAACTAGGCAATTTTTCAGGTCTTTCCTGTCTTGCTTCGGGAGTACATAACGAAATAGCGTTTCATTTATATTATAATAGAGGACCCATCCACGCTTCACTGTGCCTGATACATAGATAATAATACTACTACCATCTATATGATTTCTATTACTTGGATTATAACTATCGGGTGATTTTTTAAGAGCTTGATAACTTTTTAAAAAAAAAAAACGCATAAAATTTGCAAAATCTCATCGGTTCTTTATTTGAAACGTTAGATTGGTTCATGACATTTACTTTTTGAAGATAATTTCATTTAAATGTTGACCGCGGCTGCGTCTTAGGTGGTCCATTCGGAAAGTCCAATTTTGGGCAACTTTTTCGAGCATTTCGGCCGGAATAGCCCGAATTTCTTCGGAAATGTTGTCTTCCAAAGCTGGAATAGTTGCTGGCTTATTTCTGTAGACTTTAGACTTGACGTAGCCCCACAAAAAATAGTCTAAAGGCGTTAAATCGCATGATCTTGGTGGCCAACTTACGGGTCCATTTCTTGAGATGAATTGTTCTCCGAAGTTTTCCCTCAAAATGGCCATAGAATCGCGAGCTGTGTGGCATGTAGCGCCATCTTGTTGAAACCACATGTCAACCAAGTTCAGTTCTTCCATTTTTGGCAACAAAAAGTTTGTTAGCATCGAACGATAGCGATCGCCATTCACCGTAACGTTGCGTCCAACAGCATCTTTGAAAAAATACGGTCAAGGATTCCACCAGCGTACAAACCACACCAAACAGTGCATTTTTCGGGATGCATGGGCAGTTCTTGAACGGCTTCTGGTTGCTCTTCACCCCAAATGCGGCAATTTTGCTTATTTACGTAGCCATTCAACCAGAAATGAGCCTCATCGCTGAACAAAATTTGTCGATAAAAAAACGGATTTTCTGCCAACTTTTCTAGGGCCCATTCACTGAAAATTCGACGTTGTGGCAGATCGTTCGGCTTCAGTTCTTGCACGAGCTGTATTTTATACGGTTTTACACCAAGATCTTTGCGTAAAATCTTCCATGTGGTCGAATAACACAAACCCAATTGCTGCGAACGGCGACGAATCGACATTTCACGGTCTTCAGCCACACTCTCAGAAACAGACGCAATATTCTCTTCTGTACGCACTGTACGCATTCGTGTGGTTGGTTTAATGTCCAATAAAGTAAACTGAGTGCGAAACTTGGTCACAATCGCATTAATTGTTTGCTCACTTGGTCGATTATGTAGACCATAAATCGGACGTAAAGCGCGAAACACATTTCGAACCGAACACTGATTTTGGTAATAAAATTCAATGATTCGCAAGCGTTGCTCGTTAGTAAGTCTATTCATGATGAAATGTCAAAGCATACTGAGCATCTTTCTCTTTGACACCATGTCTGAAATCCCACGTGATCTGTCAAATACTAATGCATGAAAATCCTAACCTCAAAAAAATCACCCGATATTAGTTAATGAGATATAGGATTTTTGTGAAGCAACTTGTTTTAGTTTACAAAAAAATGGATCATAAAGCATTTCGTGTGTTAATAAAGCATTGATTTTTGGGGGACAGCTGTTGAATTTGGGCTTAGGGAAATCCACCGTTGAAAAGATATTTGCTAAGCTGGAAACAGGCGAAATGAGCACCGAGGACAATGATACTCTAAAGAGTCGAAAGCTCTGTGCAAAGTGGGTGCCTCGCAAGTTCATAATCCAACAAAAACAACGAATAACCGATTCTGAGAAGTGTTTTGGGTGCTCTTTAATCGTAATAAAACCGAATTTTTGCGTCTGTTTGTGACAATAGAAATATGCTCCATCATTTCTCACTGGAGTCTAATAGACAGTCATTCTAGTGGATTGCACATGATGAACCGGTTTTCAGGCGTGGAAAGACGAAAAAATCTCCTGGATTATTGAGCCAGTTATAATCTATTTTACTGCGTATTTGGTTGCAGTTCTTTTCTACTATTCCACATACTTAGCAATTGTATTAGTTTTAAGGAAGAATCTGTTTAAAATTGTACGCATATATTCAAAGGATTCCTACAAACGTGAATTTTGAACAAATGCTTATTATTAGAAATATATTTTTGTATTTATGAGTTGTATTAAATTTTAACCTAAAGAGACCGTTCTTGAGTTATAAATGGCGTAACTAACACAACTTTCTTTTATATATATAGATATATATTTGATAACTCCATTAGTCTTAAGTGATAAAAACCATTACATAATTATTATACTCTATAGCAACATGTTACGAGGGTATAAATATTCAAAATACAAAAATATATCCTATAAAATTGAGAAGAACTGGTTACTTGGTCGTTAAAAGTGTTAGGGACTTGACAGGCAATAAGAGACTTCGAGTGTGTATTTCTGCACTGAAAAGACTTCATAGAAAATAAATTTATTATTTGAAGTTCTCAACTTGTGAGCTAAACCACTTATCAGAACGAAAAACCCAATATCTGTTGCCAAATATCTACCTAACTTTTTAAATATTTATCGATTAGTTGTAAATTTGTAGTTATAACGCGGTCGCTTTATGAAATAATTTGAGCATTTATTCCTTGTGGTCACTGAACTGTATACATGTATTACCGTCCCTGTAAACACATTTTGCATCCTTCGTTGATGGCTACTTGGTCTCCTGTAGGCGGTTCAAGGGGGTTATGTTCCATATAGTCACAATAGGTACTTGTTGATTTGTAGGCTTTTTATTTTAATAATATTTTCATTAAAGTTTTAAGAATTTGCCACTGTGTATGTGTGTGAGATAGGTTTGTATAAATATAATAATCATAAAAGCAAGTATAATTTTAAAAAACTCTTGCGGTGTTCTTCGTTCCATAAAATTATAATAATACGAATTTCCCATTCGAAACGTTTTATGGATTTATTCTGAATAAATTCTCAATTAATCCCTTTATATAGGAATTTCTACTTGCTATAGACGTTACATCGAGTGGCACTCCCGAGGAGAAGCTTAAATGGGCTTTTCGCATGTACGACGTAGATGGTAATGGCGTAATTGACATACAAGAAATGACGAAAATTGTTCAGGTAGTATATATTGCATTGTACACTTATCATATGGAAATATGTATGTATGTAGTTATGTAAAATTACACAGTTTTATTTGGTTTTACTTTTGATGTGAATCAGTTATTTAAATTCTCCAATTAAGTAATTGGTACTACTATACGGTGTTTCATATTGTAGGTTCATTTATATATATGTATATTTAGATACTCGACGTACAAAAATATATACAGTCCATTTATTTTGATTATCGTATTCGAATAAAATAATTATCTTGTGATATCTAATTATGCTGAAAAATTTGCCCTGAAACTATGAATTTTTTATCCGTTATAAAACGTCGACGAATTTGAATATAAAGTTTCTTAACAGTTATATAAAGTATATCAAATTTCGTTAATTAGATTAAATAGTAACGAACAATCCCTGAAACACCCAGTATAAAACTACTTTATGCCTCAAATTTTTGTAAAAAAAATTTAAACTCAGTTTTTTTTTATTTATTTTCTTGTCTCTGTTGATATTTTTTGATGTCTACTGAAAATATTAATTTATTTTTACATACAATGCAAACATACATTTATTACTTACATACATATTTGTAGCCAAATTTATGGTCTTACTCTTTTTGCTTTAATTACCTAAGCGCGTTGTGTGCGTTATATTCTTTTCCACTTTTTGTTGCAGGCCATATACGATATGCTTGGCGCGTGTTCATCGAATCGACCAGCAGATTCTGCTGAGGAGCGTGCAAAAAATATTTTCGCCAAAATGGATGAAAATAATGATGGTCAATTAACCCAAGATGAATTCTTAAAAGGGTGTCTGCAAGATGAGGAACTTTCAAAAATGTTGGCCCCATAGACATAATTCAACACAAAAACCCCCGGAAAAAACAAAGAACAAACCATACAAAATAAAAAAATAAAAAGAAAGAATTAAAACAACAACCAAATAAAATGACCATTGTGGTTTATGTAATTTATTGAATCATTTATATCACAATATTTATAAATTTACATTTCCTAAAATGAATACTAAGGCATCTACTAAAAATTAATACTGTGTTTTAATGTTTTCACTCATGCATGTATGTACTGTACATATGTTGTATGTACTGTACATATGATATGTAGAAGTATGTATACAAGTATTTGTATATACATATGTATGCATGTATGCCTAGTGCACAAATATTATTTTATTTCTTATTTATTTGATTAATTTTCCTTGTTTAAGAGAAACATACTACTATGTAAGAAGCATATGTATGTACATACATACATATGTGTTGGTAGCGTCTCAAATATGTTTAATAATTAATTTTTTTACATAGCGCTTCTCTTTTCGTATCGTTTGAATATTTAATATGTATTATTATTTTCAGAATTTTTAATTATTAAAATTGTTTTTGATGTAAAATCTATAAAGAAATTGCCTTCACTCTGCCGTTTTGTTTACATTTCATAAATATATTACTCAGTTTCAGTTTGAAGTGCACTAATAATTTGTAGAAAATTCGTTCTTGTATTTAAATAACAAAATATATTTTTATTATAGATAATATTGTATGTACATATCGTCACCGGAAATGCAAAATAACGTAACAACATTTACGGAAATTTACAGTGGCATAAATAAAACACGAAATAAAATGGAACATGAATGAACAAAAATTTTAATATTGGTTAAAACTGGTTTATATCTGAGCGCAGAACCTGAAAATTTTGAACATATCTAATATTATGTATGTAATTTGAAGTAGTGAAGCGTAATCAATAAGACACTCAATTTCGCATTTTTTGATGATACGTTATTTTGCATTTCAGGTGACGATATGTACTTGAGTACTATTACCAAAATAATCAATAATTGAATATAACAACTTTTGCATTGTAAGTTTTATAATTTTGTACAATTTAATCTTAATTCCGTTGTTTTTTTGGAAAACGATTTTTCGGACGGTTGAGTGCACTTTAGGAAACAGAAATAACTAAGTAAACAAAAATAAAAACACAAAATTAATTTGTTTCACAAATTCCGCACAAGTCATTGTGTTTGTTTCGTATGTGACTGCAGAAAAATAGCTATTTTTAACGCAAAAACAAAACTTGACTACTTGATTAGACCCATAGTGGATATGGGTGTTCCTACATGTGTTGAAAATTATATTTGAACTAAAACTGAAATACTTATATATTTGTGTAGGTATGTAGTTATTTGGCTGTGTAAGCTTAGCTTCGAATAAGCGCTATTTTTTTATTTTATACATTTCTTCTTTCGGAGAGTTCAAAAACATTTATAAATAAATATTTTAATCCAAAAATTATGAATTCATATAATGTTTTAATAACTATAAAAAAATCCTTTGAAATTATGGTACTAGAAAGCTAACATTAATTTGTGTCAATATACATTTGAGAACTTTTCAATATGAGAACTAACAACAAAAATGCATCGTTTAATAATATTTTGGAACTTTTCGTATATCCTTTCAAGCAACAGCTCAAGCTCGCTAATAATATCTGTATTGTTCGAACTCTTAGCGCACACGATCAAAATAAAATGCAAATGCAACATAAACGGTAACAAAGTTTAAGTTTTGTATTCTGAGTTTTTATTTTAACATTTTTAAATTATTTGTGGTTTACTTTAAATGTTTGTAATTAATGCATTTTTATATTTTACAGTGAAATCAAAGCATGAGTAATCAAAATGGGAAAGCAAAACAGTAAATTGAAACCAGAAGTCTTAGAAGACCTCAAACAAAACACAGAATTCACAGGTAACGAATTTAAAGTTATATAAAATACATATATAATGACTAGTAAAATGTAAGGGTGATGTGCTGAAACGATACTTTTGACTGCTGATTGATTCTCGGCAACGATTTAATAAGCAATAATTACTCGTTATCAGGATTTGTTTTAATAACAATGAAACGTTCATAGAATACATGGTTACAACAACCTTGATGTGATTAAACCATATTTACTGTGGGACGAATGTGAAGAACGAAAAAAAACATTGTTTATGTTACTGTTGTATGTATATGTTCATTAAATAATAATAATAAATAATGTCAAAATACAAACAAACTTTGTCAGCGCACTCTAGTTAATTAGCTTCTTCCAACTGTTTTTGAACAAGAATTTTGGATATTAAAATGATTTGTCCATTTATACTTTTAAATATTTTTTTTCACATTGGATCATCACTTCTATTTTTTTTCCAGTTGGCTTCGCCAACCTCCTGCTTTATAGTGTTTATAATAAAAAACTTGGTTAAATCTTCAACTTTGGGAGAGCTAGAGAAATACAGTACATAGAAAAAGTAAGTTATCAAAGCAACAAGCGTTTTTTTAAATGTTATCAGCTTTTTCGCTTTATCGAATATCAACTTTTCTGTATATGTTCGGAAAGTACCGTAATTAAATTACACAAGTGATGCTTTGCAAAGTTTGGATGGCATTCTATAAATTAGAAAAAATTATTACTATAATAATAATAATTATTTATTTTCTAAATTTTGAAATTGAATAGGTAAGTAGAGCTTTGATTTTTTTAATTTCGAAATATTATTTGCCAAAAAATTTATTATAAATCATGTTGCAATATGGAAAGTTATGACTCTCTACAGAAAGATAATGAAGTCATCAGGAAGAGACAAGGGGGCAAAAATTTAAACGAGAGTTGATAAATTTTTTTTAGATATTTCCAATTCTGAATCAAATCAGTTCCAAAAACTCGCGTTCAGCTTATAAAATTGGTAAGAAGGATACCAACAAATTGCGTCAAGCCAATATTTACGGCCGCTTTGCAAGAAAGTTACCCAATCTAAATGAGGCAAACAAAAAAACGAGAACGACGACATGAAGAGCACATTTAAAACCTCAAAACTTTTGGCACAAAGTGCTTTGGACTGATGAATGGATTATTAGACTCTGTTTTTCCCATGACATGGTTTACGTTTGGCCCTCACCCAAAGAAAAACAGTCGATACAAATGCATTTTACCCACAGTTAAGTCGGTGGAAAATGGCTTAACAGTTTTGGGGATGCTTCTCAGCGAATGGCCCCGGTAATATTGTAGCCCTGGAAGGATAAATTACTGATGCAGTATATTTAAATATTTTAAATGAGCACGCCATTCCCGAGGGTCAATGACTAATTAGGCTGGATTACCTTCTTTAACAGAACGACGCGCACATTCATACTGTAAAAATCATAACAGAATATCTACAAAATGAAAAGCCCTCACTTGTCACCAATTAAAAGTACTTACGCAATCCTAAAGTTGCGATTAGTTGAAGAGAAACCCCAAAACTCGAGTGGTTTGAAGGATTACAAAAAGGATTGGACAAATTTTCCTCAAAATGACTCAATGCAACAACAATTGTGACAACTAATAATTCGAAATTATTGTACATTGTGGATGTTAAACAATTTGATAACAATTTTTTTCTACATGAAATTTCTGTTTGTGATTATGTTTTCCTTTTATAAAAGCAATGAGCTTCTTGTTTTAAAAATACTTTAATTTGATACATTGATATATGGTCTGAATAAAAAATATATATGGTTTCGAAAAATATAAATTTTAAATTTTGTTCTCATTGCTGTTTCATATTTCACTTTGATAACTTACTTTTTTTTCTATATATTTGAACCTAACAATATGCATATATGTATATGTATATGCAAATATGAAGCAAAATAAATAATAATAAGAATTGCACTAAATCGCAAAAGTAGAAGCAGGGCAAAACATATTCTTTGATATGTACATATGTCGGTTTTTCTTTCACATTTTAAGACAAGAACAATATCATAAAAGTACCCTTATCCATATTAGTTTATTTCGATTTTTATATGGCAAAATTGTCAAAAATTAATTTTTTTTTATATTACTCACGAGATTTCAAAGAAATCTTAACAAAATGTTTTCCATACAAGGACTTGAGTTTGATCGGTCAGTTATATCCTATAATGCTGCGATCTCAACAATTTATCAAATTTCGTGAAATAAAAAAGTTTTCATGTCGATATCTCAAGAACTGAAGGACTAGTTCGCGTATATGTAGACAGACAGACAGACGGACATGTTTAGATCGATTCAGCTCGTACGCTGATTATTTATGCATATATATTATATTTTTAAAACACATATCTATTTTCTTTACAGATGCAGAAATTCAAGAATGGTATAAAGGATTTTTAAAGGATTGTCCTAGTGGGCATCTCTCTGTTGAGGAATTCAAAAAAATATATGGGAACTTTTTTCCGTACGGCGACGCAAGTAAAGTAAGCATAAATCTCATTCTAAAATGCACGTGTTATAAACTTACTATATTGTAGAATATTTCAATAAAATTGTTGTAATTTTATTTCCAGTTTGCTGAGCACGTATTCCGCACGTTCGATGCCAATGGAGATGGCACGATTGATTTTAGAGAGTTTCTATGCGCGCTGAGCGTAACATCACGCGGCAAGTTAGAACAAAAGTTAAAATGGGCGTTCTCGATGTATGATCTAGATGGGAATGGTTACATTTCCCGACAAGAAATGCTGGAAATCGTCACGGTTGGTGCATATTTGATGAAAGATGTGAATTTCTAATACAATTATATTGCTCTTTACTCCTTTTTGCTATCGATGTAGTAATATTTACTTATAAATTTCATTCATTATTTTTTAATTTTGCAGGCAATTTATAAAATGGTTGGTTCAGTTATGAAAATGCCGGAAGACGAGAGTACGCCAGAGAAACGAACGGATAAAATATTTAGACAGATGGATCGAAATAAAGACGGCAAATTAAGCCTCGAAGAGTTCATTGAAGGCGCGAAGAGCGATCCGTCAATCGTTCGCTTATTACAATGTGATCCTCAAACACATTAACTTTTATATATATAAAAAGTTATAACAAGCAATAAACAATTAATCTCAAATACATGCAAAATAATAAAGTTATAAAACAATTAAACACCTTTTGGAAATGGTTATGGAATGAAGGTTGGTTAAAGTGGTGGAATTATTTGAATTGAAAATTGGTTGGTGTTGTTGTTGTGGCGGCAGAATTCAGCCGAGTTGGCAGTCATTGGCCTTATATAATATCTCGTTCCGGTTACGTAGACCCGACTGTCATGGGAACGGAATTGAAAATTGGTAAATGTAATCGTCTTAAAACTGCTTAGAAGTCCTCTATCCGAGATCTGTGCTAGATACTTGAACGAACTTTTCGATCAATTGTGTTGAGTGAAAGGCGAATTAGTTTCCTCGACGTTCTCTCATCTCACTTCTCACTCTCAATAGTCATATACAGGGATGTTGTGGAATCTGATAGTTGTCGGAATCAGAATTGAAACCGATCAAAAAAAGCAATAGGTGTCATGAATTCAGACATTATTGGTTTGATATTCGAAACAGAATTTGTATCGGTTTTGGGTGTCACGGAAACCAATTTTATCGGTTTTGCTGTCAGAAACAAAGCAAGAAGATACTATTCGCACACAGATTTGAAATGTAAGTTTCTTAAATTCATGTTATTTTATTGTTACGAATTAATTTATCTTTATTTCTATAGGAGAAAACATAAGAATAAAACACGAAATGTCTTAATTATTGAGTTTTGAAAACAAATGCGGATATTTAAGGAGGAGCCTGCTTTAGAGGCTTAAAAAATCGATTTTTTTTTTGGGAGGGAAAGAAATAATTGATTAAAGCGAATTTCTAGGGTTTATAGTTATATATTTAAACATCATCCGAACATTTTTTGGATACGAATTCTTTGATATTCTGCCTTAGGGAAGCAATTGTCCAATGCATTTGTCGGACAGCGGGCAGGATACAGGTAGCAATTTCTATCGGAAACAAAAAATTCAAAATTTTTTAACAACTTTGTTCAAGTTAAACTACGAAAATTTCAAAAAAAAGTGTTAAATTCTAAAAAAATTTAAAATTTGAATAAACAAGTGGTTTTTGACCAAAAAAATGTTCAAACTTAACTTTTCTTAGCTTTTTTTTGTTTAGATATAAGATAATTTAATGCCAAAGATAATAAACTTTGCCCCAATTACATACGTTTAGTTTTTTCAATCCTGTCCGCCAATTAAGAAAAATCGTAAGAATGAAAACCGTAAAATCGAGCGACAAAGTTTTCGCTTTCTGCCCAAGCGCTCATAAACATACATATGTATATATGTACATATCTACCAGTGCTCGGTCACTATTTCCCTTCTAGCTTCGACAATATTTCAAATTCCCATATACATATAACATTGGGGGTATATTCTTAGATAATTTTTTAAGAGATTTAAGCAAAAAAAAAATTCCTCCCTTAAAGTAGATTTACAAAACGTATTAAACGTAACTTAACACCCAAATGCGTCTATATTCATTCGATAAATGTTGTCTCTTAAAATCTTTCTTTAATTCGGAACTCATTAAAAACTTCAATAAGATTGCTTCCAAATGTATTCATTTGCAAGTTTTGTCACATTAATAAACAGCTGATTCAAATATTGGTTTTGCGTATGTTCGAAAAGACGAAAATCCAATCAGATTCTGTGACACCATTGAAAATCAGAATTGGTTTGCAATTCTGACAGCTAAGCAATTCTGTCTTGGATTCTACAACACCCCTGATAGTTTTATTTGAAACTTATGATAAGAAAAGCTAAATTATGTATAATCGATGTTATATAAATTATTAATTTTGTTTGTCAAGAGAGAATGACTCAGTCCTGCAATACAAGAGAGAACTTCTTGCAATTAGCCACCCTCTAATCGTGATAACGGCTATTATGTCATCCTTGTAGGTTTTTTAACAGAACCTTGCGGTTTATGTGTTAAGGTTGAAAATTTTGTCGGATGCCAAATGTCATAATTATGTGGAGGAAGGCGAGGTGAAAACATTTTGTAACTTTCGCTTCGACTATTTGTTTATTTTTTTTTTTTTGCTGACTAAAGCTGAAACATCTTGCATGTTATTTATTGGGTGAACTTAATATATTCGATAATTGACTTTCAGAGCTCAAGGCGCTTCATACATGATCCTATATATGTATGTATGTAGTATATTTACACATATAAACATATAACTAAATATATGTATGTACACAAATATACATACATATATTGTCACAATGTTGTACTTGCGCAGTACCTGAAGGAAGACACCTGAATACTGTAATTTTTCGTGTTATACATTATGAATAGCTAGAAAGAACTAAAAATTAAGTTAAGGGAAATTATTAACACGAAACAAACATTTTATGAACAAATTTGCTTTTTATCTCCAAGCGAGGCGCGCCGTTGCAAAGTTATTTGAATTACAAGTGTGACAAAATATTTGTCCATACAGCCAATCCAATAGCTATCCCCCCATTTGTGTAATATTATTTATTATTTGTTTTAGTATACAGAAATTTCAATATCAGTCAATTGCTCAGTACCTGTTGTTTACAATGTTTTGGAGTTGGAGTATATTAAATATCTTTATCTTTTAGTACGGTGAAGTGAGGCATTGAAGAATAAATAAATACACGAGCTGTATGTTAGTGACTTTTTCCTAAGAGCCACCGTTTCTGTGATATAATGAAATAAAACCGTCGTCATAATATGCGCACATTTCCACTGCTATGCGAGTAGTTTCTCGTAAGGTAGTGTGCTTAGCGCGCTTTTTTATACTCTTGCAACCAGTTGCTACAGAGTATTATAGTTTTATTCACCTAACGGTTGTACGTATCATCTAAAACTAATCGAGATAGATATAGTGTTATATATGATCAGGATGACGAGGAAAGTTGAAATCCGGTTGACTGTCTGTCTTTCCGTCCGTTTAAGCTGTAACTTGAGTAAAAATTGAGGTATCTTGATGAAATCGGACCACTGCCACGCTCACAAATCGCCATTAACCGAAAACCTATAAAATGCCATAACTAAGCACCTAATAAAAAAATTGTTCAAATCCAACCTAGGCCCCAGGTACCGAATATGTGGACCCCCCCTATAGTTGAGTTTTGACCGAAAATGTCGACCAACTGGAATTGAGGGATAATCCTACTATTATAATGGTATGTCTGTATGCCAAAAATGGGTTGAATCGGACCAATACTTCCCTTAGCCCCCATACTTAATATAAAGAATTCCGGGTAACTTTGTACTGCATATATAGCCTAATATGTGGGTTATAGGCTTTAATTTTCTAATATGCTCACGAAATTTCTCGACGAAAATCTGTGGGTCCGGTGGCATGTCCTCTGAAACCAAAAACTCTCCCGGAACACGTAAACCTGTGCCAAATACAAGGTCAGCAGGTGAGGCGTTAAGGTCTTCTTTATAGCACGTGCGAAGACCTATGAGCACTGTTGGAAGACTTCCGGCCAAGGAGAAACAGTGTTGTACATTAGGGCCGCCTTGAGCGTTCTGTGCCACCTTTCTACCAGTTCATTTGATTGCGGATGATATGGCGTTGTTCTTATGAAATGGGCACCAATCAGCCGTGTCAAAGCCGTGAAGAGCGCAGACTCAAACTGGGTTCCTTGATCTGTGGTGATGGTTAGCGGTGTGTCGAACTGAGTAATCCAGTTCGAATAGAAAGTAGTGCAAACAACGTCAGCCGTCATGTCCTTCAGAGGAACAGCAACGGGTCATCTGGAAGATTTATCTAAATTTGAAGTGTTTTCATCAATTGATAGACGTGGTAATTTCAAAGTCGTGTTGTTGTTGCGAATAAGCTGCTGGAGTTCTTCATCCTCTTGTTGCTCATGCTGAATTCTTTCGGCGCTCAAAACGGTCGGCATGCTAATGGCACTAATCCTGGATAGGGCGTCAGCCACCACGTTCTCTTCACCTTTGATGTAAACGATCTCCGTGGTGAACTGGGAGATGTAATCGAGCTGGTTTAGCTGTCGTGGAGGAGCTCTACTGGATCTCTGGGCGAAAGCGTAGATTAGAGGCTTGTGATCCATTTTAATGATAAAGTGGCGTGGCGTGTCGGAAAAATCTAATGGCTGCAAATACTGCTAACAGCTCTCTTACGTACACGCTGTCATATCTGTGGGGCTGAGCTTCCTGGAGAAAAATTCAATTGGCTTCCAGATGCTATCCTCGAACTGCTCTAACGATTTACCTATGGCTGAGTTGTGAGAGAGAGAGAGGCGGTAGATAAAAAGAATGTTGTTCTAGTTGCTGCTGCAACACTCTTTTTACAGTCTACTACGGCTTTTTTTATCCTCTGGTGATCAAGGCACTTTGCGTTTGTCGTTTTTCTTGGCATTTTTTTAGAAAGGAATTCAATGGTGTCTGTACAGTGTACATAGTTGTGAAGCATCGCCAACCCCCAGCTTCTTGGGTACCATGCGGATGGGATTGGCCCAGTTGCTGCTAGAAGGTCGAATCACCCCAAGCTGTAGTAACAGGTTGATGTCATATTTTGCTGCTTTTAATGTGGTGAGCTACGTCAGACATGCTGAAACGATTTAGTAAGTCGATATACCTGTTATCGGTATGGGTGTTGAAAATGGCTTTCTGGTCCACTGTCGAAATACCATATTCCGTGGTTTCAGCAAGTTCTCCCGTCGTAGTGAGTGATGTTAACGGGTCGATTTTTTTTTAGGTCTATCAGTAGGCCATAGTGTACGTTGAAGTCAGCCCCAATGATCGCAGACTGAACATCGATGATGAAGGGCATGTGAAAGCTCGACGAAGACCAAGGTTGAGGGTGACTAGTTGGTGACCGTATGTATTGATGCTAGTTGAGTTTGCTGCGTAAAGTTTAAATTCCGAAGGCAGTAGTTTTTGCTTGACAAAAGCTCGTGGTACTTCAGAGACCACTGAGCCAGGGTTAACGAGGAATCTCTGGTGTGACGATCTGTCAGGTACATGCAGGCGATACTCCTTGTTGGATGGAACATGATGACTGCTGTCGCCAACCGTCTTGACTGATGACGATAGCCTCGCTAATTTCCCTCGTTGGTAGCAGGCTTGTGCAGGGTTGAAGACATCGGTGGGGTCTCTCCCCGAATTTGCTGAGATAGAAACAAAGATCTGATGTTCCTGGAGCTCGAGATCGTCATCGTGGACGTCTCTCGCTGCTTTTGCCGAGTTTGTTGGACAACTCGGAGAATGCGGCTGTCAGAGTCTCTATGGCTCGCTCTGGGTTGCTGAGTCTGTGCTCGACAGAGAACCTGGTGTCGTAACTGTGATGTGGCTGAAAATGAAAACCACTGTTTGTGACGGCCTGGACATGAGCTGGTAAAGCCTGGATGCTAGTTAACATAACCTGAGAACTGGTGTGGTTTTCCATGGCACCGTCTGCAGCTTCGGCGAGCTGGTTAAGCGTGCTGTTATTCTGGATGGCTTTGAGGATTTTGCATACGATTTCAGACAGCAGCGCCAACCACTTACTGCGAAGAAGCTCTTCTGATGCTCTGTTGCTAGCCAGGATCATCATCTCCCTGAGAAGCTGGCTAGCCTTCCGATTCCCGAGTTCAAGCTCTGTCAACATCGGTGAAACGTTTTATGAGATTGGTTTTTAAATAGATGTACTTATCTTGAGCTGGCGGTGCGCTGATGATGTCTGACACCTCCTTGAGTACTTCTGACTTCAAAGCGCCGGACGACTGGTGGTACATACTATTGTCGTTCCTGATGATTGGAATTTGCTGCAGGCGGAGTTGCCACAAATCTCCATTGCTACCAATCACATTGTCATACCATATGGTGCTGGAAAGATGAGATTTTAAGCTTCATTTAACCAAAAAAATAATTAAATTCGGGGAAATAGAAAAGTTACAGCTGTTCAAAAATGAGTAAAAATAATGAAGAAATTCGCTATATTTTGAAACCTTTATATAAAAAGGGAAGAATGCCACGCAAGCCACCAATGAAATTTGTGAAGTTTACGGAGACAATAATGGGTCGCTCGTTTCCGTTCTGGAAATTTCGAAATTTCGATTTATACTGATGAAAGTACTTATGTCTCTAGCGGAAAAATGGCAAAAAGTGGTTGACCAAAACGGTACATATGTATTTGTTTATTATTATAAATACAAAAAAAAAATAATATAATAATAATAAAATAATAAAAAATTTTGATTAGAAATGCGAAAAGACTTTTTCGACTACCAATATATTGTGAAATTGCAATTTTCTAATCATATAGACTTCTTTTTTTTTCGTTTTTTACCTTTGATCGACCATTATTTTTTCACATATCGGAACGATGAGTTTTAGTTACTTTTAATCATATTTTGAATATTTTCGCTAACTTTGAGCTTGTCGTAAATTTATGGATCCTAAAATGCATATTTTACAGGATTATAAAAAAAATTGTTTACTTTATATTTTATTTATTTGTAAACGCTTCTATGGAATCTTTATTGATGTATGTTTTAATGATGTAAAATTGTAATAATTAATAAATAATTAGATTCCTTAAAATTGTAAATATAATTAATGTTGAGAAACTGAGCCATGAAGATTTAAAAATACACAAGAAAAGTTGGATATTATCTGCTTTCCATAAAATGTTGGTAAATGCTTATCATCTGACATAAATCAAGTTAAACTGCATAGTAAACGTTTCTTTTTTTGCAAAATTTTTCATTGGCAGTGGAAGATCTGCTTCATTTTAAAACTCTCTGATCTGTCAAACCTCCATCGTACTACCATGAATCTCTTTATAACAAAATGATGAAAAAGTATAACCCACTGCATAGCATACAACTTACATGTGTATACATAAATAAACACATAAAAAATCATACACTGTTCAGTAAAAGTATGCACATATGCTTAATTGCAACTAGTACTTCAATGGGGTTTTGCCATTTTCAACTAAAACCTACATATTCTTTGGATATACATATGTACATATTTTATGTTCGCCGCCAGCAACTAATGCAATGCGCACTGTGTAACAATATTACGTTTAAAAGTTTAATATTATCGGGTACTTGCCAAGCGTAATTAATCAATGTACATTGCAATGCACTAATTTAAATACGTGTATTTGCCTTTAAATCTAAAAGTGTCTTTCGCATAGGTATTAATTGGCGTAGTTGTTGTCTACTTAACGCTGATTGGCTAATCATTGCAAATAAAATGCGATAAAACCTTCGCCTCAGTAATTGGTTAGGCTTCCAATTTCTAAATTAACTTTCTCGATTGCAGTGTTTTTTGTATACCTCTTCAATCAACATCAACCTCTTGAAGGTATCAATTAGTAGTTGATCACTTTAAAGCGATTAGAAAATTCAATTGTGCATTTGTAGAGGATTCGCACGCATGATAATAACAATATATATATATAATATAATACATTATATATAAAATAATATTTCTATGCAAAGTTTATCAAAATAATATTGCTTATTATTAAAAACTGCTCTTTCGAAATTATTTTTAACTAATATATTAAAAAAAAATTAGTTATTTTTTAATTATTTTGGGTTTATTGTGCAACATCAAGCATATTTTAAGGTTATTATTTCAGTTGTATTATCAGTTGAAATCTGTTTGTGAGCTGCAAGTGGTCCGAACGAATGAAATGTGATAAGTTCTTGCCATATTAGATGCAAACAAGTTGCATAATTGCAGCAGACAGTGTTGCAGTGTTGTGCGAGGCGCCAACAAAACGCAAAAAGCCAATTGTAATGAATATAAATGTAATTCAAAAAATTCTGACGTGAACTTTGTTAATTTCGTTAAACCTATTGACATTGAAGCTATCAATAGGCAAATAAGGCGCTTTTTGTATTTACTTAGCTTCTGTGGAGATTACATAACTTTAATTGATAATAATAAATAACTTCAAAAGTAATAATAAATAAATTAGTGAGAAGTTTTTAAAAATAAATTGTTTCAATTTCAATACTTGTAATATATATATTTTTGTCCTTTAATTCAATGACAATTATTTACAAATAAAATTGAACACCTTATCAATAGTAGAGTATCTGAATTAAATAGTTAGTGGAGTTAAATTTTATATAACAAGTTTTTTTTTAGTTATTACATTTTGAACAAAATCTGATAGTTAAAGAAAATAAATATTTCAGATATAAACCAAGATATACTGAAGAAAATTGAAAGTAAAAATTGCTTATTGCTAACTATAATGAGTGGAAACTATGAGGGGTGCCTGTCGCTCTTTTTATAAATCGTACACATTAAAAAAATTAAGAAACCATTTACCCCTAAACATTGTTTAATACATTCTCATATCGCTTAAGTAAAATACAAATCTGAATAAAATTAAATCGATATTGTGTTAATAGAGCATCTTCATTGCTCATAATTACTTAATTCAGACAAAAATATATTCATATTATATTTTAAATTTGAAATAATACTTTTTATCTTTATGATATCGTCACTTCTAACATTTCGGTTGTAGTATTCTGACTTTGGTGTACCTCTTCATCGGACAATTTATCACTTTCCACACAGTGTAACGTTCATATGTGTTGCGCTTCTTTTTTATATAATATAATAATTAAATAGTATATATTCATATGTATATATATATATATATAGGGGTAAAGAAGGTGGGATGGTTTAAAATTTATTCATTCATTATTTGGCATTATAGTTAGCGTTCATAAAAGAAAAGGATAAAAACGACTATAACCAGAGTAGTTAGCGCAGTCAAAGCAGTTTCATTTACTAGATATTTTATTTCTGTTGTTAGACTTAAGTCAGCGCCGTTTACTTAGAAAATAATAAAAATAAAATTCGAAAAACCAACCAATTGCACTTTTAGCTAAACTTTTCACTACTGAATCTTAAAATAATTCGAGTAGTTGCTTCCTCTTTTCTTAACTATCTTTCAAGTAAACTCGTATAATGGCTGATGAGGAGGATCCATGGGGTTTCGATGAGGGTGATAGTGAGCCAGCCGCTGCCCCTGCTCCTGCCGCTGCCGCTGCCCCTGCCGCAGATGCAGGTGCTGCCCCTGCCGCGGGTGGTGGTGAGAGCGCCCCAACAGGAGGCGAAACTGAAGCAGCTGCCGCCGAAGAAGAATTGGCACCGCCACCACCGCCGCCAGAAGACGATGGGTACCGAAAGCCCGTGCAACTATATCGTCACTGGGTGAGGTAAGTTGAACAAGTATTAACATTTGTTTTTATGAATTTTGTTGTGCTGCTTTAAATTTGCATTTCGTACTTCGACATGCAAACATTTATTTACCATTTATTTTTCAGACCACAATTCTTGCAGTATAAATACATGTACAACTACAGAACAAACTACTATGATGACGTAATTGATTACTTGGATAAGAAGCAGGTTGGCGTTTCAAGGGAAATACCGCGCGCACAAACTTGGGCTGAACGCGTGCTCAGAACAAGCAACGCTAGGTAAGAGATTGAAATCAGCTAACTAGTGTAGACAGCTGTTAGACGTAGTTATTTTCAATATATTTTTTGGCTTTTTTTGCCTCATCAACAGTGGACGCGACCTTGACTCATACACATGTTCAAGCAAAAGGGATAAGCATCTTGTTCAAACTCTGGCTGCCTCGATTCGTACTCATAATTATCACACCAAAGCTTATATTAACCAAAAATATGCAAATGTTCTATAAATAAATACAATACCTATCTATAAATATGAATACCAACTAAAAAGTTAGTTAAAATTGTAGTACAATTTAATTATAAGGAGATGATTACCTAATTACGTTCTAATAAACAATAAAGTGGGAGCTTGTCGCTATAATACTCTTTTGATAAACGATATATTTTTATTTCACACCATTACATTTATACAAGGTAATAACGAATGTAAATCTGGCACTACAAACTGATTGAAACTCGAGCTGTCATCTAACATGAGGGCAACGGCAATACATCTTCATCTACTTATGTAAATTCCTTTACCTTAGAAAATAACGTACGCCAAATTCCGTGAAGATAACTTGTTAAATAAGAAAGTTTTACAAGGTCTTGATTTTGATCGGTTAGTTTGAAAGCAAATATGCTATAAGGGTAAGATATCTGCGAAAAAATGAACAGCTTCTTGGGGAGAAAAGGGTAAGGGCCAAATTTCAGATCGATATCTCAAAAACTTAGGACAGACAGACGGACATGGCTAAATCGGTTCAGCTTATACCTAATAAATATTTTAATCGTTCACCTTCAGTGCTCAAAACTTACCCCGTAGTTAACATTTCAAGTATAGAGGCATAAAAAATCGTTGGAAATTATATTTTTTCGGTAGACTGAAATTATACAATTTAGAATTCCGAAAAATAAAATATTATGCGTATTAACCATCTCATGTCAGTAATCCAATATCCAAATATGCGTATATATTAGGGTAATTACATATGTTAGTCTTCGTATCAGAGCAACTATGACACGAAATTGTCATAAGAAAATTTTTGCACATCAAGAGCAATAACGAAATGCCTCTTTGTCGTAATACTAAGCATCAGGAGGGCGCGCAATGAACCACAACAACTCATGATCAGATATCGAATCAATCCTTGTCAGCAAATGTCGTTGATCGTCTGTTCAAAATACGGCAATGGATTAAAGCACTTAACAAAAATTTCAATAATGCTCCCGCAAGAGAATGGCTTTGCGTTGACAAACAAAATTGCTCAACGAAATTAATAATTTTTATAATGCTTTGCGGCTTCAAATTATTCTTGACGAGCAATGATTTAGACTTTTGTTACCATTTTGAAATTTACTCGGGGAACGAAGACTATCCACTTCAAAATGAACCGAACTTTCGTCAATAACTGTATTTTTTCGAATATAAAAAGTACATGGACGGTGCGGATTTTATGGATTCATCATTAGATTCTACAAATGGACCAGCCGATAAATATTTCATTTGTTTGACTATTTCTTTGCCCCTCTATAAACGTCTTTACTCTGTAACAGCGAAAACAAACCTTAACATGAACTTCCACGAATTTATTTGCGAAATTGCCGAAGTCTTGATCAAAAGTGAAAAGGTTAGAAATTAGTGGACATTTTCCAAAGTTTATAAATGATAGAAAATCAAGATGCAAACATCCTAATTGCTCATCACGTATGCAATTTATTGCATAAAGTGTGGTATATCTCTTTGTTTATCTGCATAGCAAAATTATTGTCTGGATTTCCATACCACCTCATTTTATTCTTCATTTTACTAATAACTTAATACAAATTTCAATAATATATGGATTTTTATAAAAATATTGTGTAGTCGAAAAAGTCTTTTCGTACTTCTAATCAAACTTAAACTTAATTTTTTATATTTATACTAATAAATAAATAAACAAATATGTACTTTTGGTCGACCACTTTATTCCATCAGGTTAACTTTCATCAGTGCAAATTGAAATTTCCTGAACGGGAGCGAGCGAACCATTGTTGTGCTACACGAAGTGATACAGCATCGTCTCCATAAACTTCACAAATTTCATTGGTGGCTTGCGTGACATTCTTCCCTTTTTAATACAAAAAATTTAAAATATAGCCAATATTTCATTATTTTGATTCATCTTTGAAGAGCAAAATCTTGGAACAAATGTTATTTGTAACCGACAATTACAATACATATCAAAATTTTGAATGAGTCGTAGTTATCAGGCTTTTAAGGGTTAATGTTACAAAATTAACTGAACCTATAATATTGAACATACTTCAGTATAATGCCAAAAATATGTGAAATTATATTCTACTATCCGAACAATCAAAAAGCTTGATGCAAACTCCCATGCTTGATTACACCCGAACATAGCGCTTCCTTATTTGTTTTTGTAAAAGTGTATGTATTATGCTCGGCTTGCACTCCTGCTCTCTGAGAGCACTAGTCAACAACTCGGTATAAGGAAACTGTGGGACGGCATTTCAAATTCCTTACGTACAGCTGCAACCGAAACCATTGGTTTTCGGAAAGAGCAAAAGAACAGCTGGTACGACGAGGAGTGCCGTGTCGCAGCGGAGAGAAAACAGGCTGCCTACCTCGCAACGTTACGATCGACCACTACACGTGCGGGATGGGATAGATACCGAGAGTTGAAAGAGGAAGCGAGACGCATTTGCAGACAGAAAAAGAAAGAGGCCGAAATGCGTGAGTACGAAGAGCTTGATAAGCTGGCCGACAGGGGTAATGCTCGAAAATTCTACGAAAAAATGCGGCGGCTTACAGAAGGTTTCAAGACCGGAGCATACTCTTGTAGAACCCTCAAAGGTGATCTAGTCACTGATGCCCAGAACATACTTAAATTATGGAGGAAACACTTCTCCAGCCTGCTGAATGGCAGTGAACGCATAACGCCAGGAGAAGGCGAACCCGATTCCCTAATCGATGACAATGAAGCAGACGTTCCATTGCCCGACCATGAAGAAGTTCGAATAGCAATTGCCCGCCTGAAGAACAACAAAGCGGCAGGGGCCGACGGACTGCCGGCTGAGCTATTCAAACACGGCGGCGAAGAACTAATAGGGAGCATGCATCAGCTTCTTTGTAAAATATGGTCGGACGAAAGAATGCCCAACGATTGGAATTTAAGTGTGCTATGCCCAATCCATAAGAAAGGAGACCCCACAATCTGCGCCAACTACCGTGGGATTAGCCTCCTCAACATCGCATATAAGGTTCTATCGAGCGTATTGTGTGAAAGATTAAAGCCCACCGTCAACAAACTGATTGGACCTTATCAGTGTAGCTTCAGACCTGGAAAATCAACAACCGACCAGATATTCACCATGCGCCAAATCTTGGAAAAGACCCGTGAAAGGAGAATCGACACACACCACCTCTTCGTCTATTTCAAAGCTGCTTTCGACAGCACGAAAAGGAGCTGCCTTTATGCCGCGATGTCTGAATTTGGTATCCCCGCAAAACTAATACGGCTGTGTAAGCTGACGTTGGGCAACACGAAAAGCTCCGTCAGGATCGGGAAGGACCTCTCCGAGCCGTTCGATACCAAACGAGGTTTCAGACAAGGCGACTCCCTATCGTGCGATTTCTTCAACCTGCTTCTAGAGAAAATAGTTCGAGCTGCAGAACTAAACAGAGAAGGTACCATCTTCTATAAGAGCGTACAGCTGTGGCGTATGCCGACGATATTGATATCATCGGCCTCAGCACCCGGGCCGTTAGTTCTGCTTTCTCCAGGCTGGACAAGGAAGCACAGAAAATGGGTCTGGTAGTGAACGAGGGCAAAACGAAATATCTCCTGTCATCAAACAAACAGTCGTCGCACTCGCGACTTGGCTCTCACGTCACTGTTGACAACTGTCAATGTGTTTTACGTTGGTATCTGCCTACGAAGGCTCAAATCCACGGCGCTATCTATTGCTAGTAGCACATAGATCAAATTAATGCGTTGATCAGCGCCCCAAAGTGTAAGTGCATGCACAACACTACACTCTGGAAGAAACCAAGGTATGAGTGCCGCCCCACACACATACATTTTGGTTCCAATCGGTTCGGGTGAAAACCAAAGGAAACACCCTAGCCACCTTGGTCGGGCTCGAGGCCCATCTAAAACCTCTGCCGTACTCTGGGTCCGGCACCCGGCCGCAGTGCGACTTCACATTGGACTATTGCCCTTCCTGCATTTAGGTTTAAACCACAGCCACCACGAATCTCCCCAAAGGGCCAAGACCCAATGAGCAGATTGGAGCGAACTCCAAGGGCAAACTGCTCCCCGTGGTACCATGTTTTGGTCTTTGGTGTGACCTGTAGCTCGCGCTACTGCCAGTCGAGCTCCTAAGAACTCCGAGGAGCTCTTAAGAACCGTCAAATCCATTAAGTGTTTGTTATATAATCGCAAACCCATTTAAAGAATATGATAGCATCTCAATATACATAGCACTTTTCTGACATCTCTGACTATGCCGACATTCAATAAACCAGACATGTGAATGTCAAACATAGTGCATTTGGATTTTAGTCGCCTCCTACGACAGGCATGCCTTACCGCGGGGATATTCATATCTCCCTCCCCGCAGGGAGCGTCACTGTTGACAGTCATAACTTTGAAGTTGTAGATAGTTTCGTATATTTGGGAACCAGCATAAACACCACCAACAATGACAGCCTGAAAATCTAACGCAGGATAACTCTTGCCAACAGGTGCTACTTCGGACTGAGTAGGCAATTGAAAAGTAAATTCCTCTCTCGACGAACAAAAGCCAAACTCTCTAAGTCGCTAATAATTCCCGTCCTACTATATGGTGCAGAGGCTTGGACGAGGACATCAACTGATGAGTCGACGTTGATAGTTTTCGATAGAAAAGTTCTGCGAAAGATTCATGGTCTTTTCCGCATTGGCCACGGCGAATATCGCATTCGTTGGAACGATGAGCTGTACGAGATATACGAAGACATTGACATAGTTCAGCGAATTAAAAGACAGCGGCTACGCTGGATAGATCATGTTGTTCGGATGGACGAAAAGACTCCAGCTCTGAAAGTATTCGTTAAGCTCATTACGAAATGACTGATTGGTAAATTCGCAATAGCAATGCAAAGATTCTCGATAACAATCAACGATTCATTGTACATGGCATGACTTAATGATAACGTTGTACCTTGTACGTTATCGATAGAAAATGTCATCAGTCATTGCATAATTGTAAATATCCCACAACATTTGCGCTCGGGCCGAGAAGCATGTGGTAAGTACTGTAACAAATAGAAGACGAATTTGTGCTCCTGTGTAGTTTAATGCTGCTTCAGCAAGCATACTGTCTCATTGGTTTTCGTCTTTTAGTAAGCCTAGCGCAAGGCATGCATCTTTATACGTTGGATACTGTTGTCCATCTACCTTGCGTATAACTTGAAATGACAATGGTCCGGTGACATTAACCAACAGCAGTCGCAGATAAAAATACTCTGCCTGCCTTGGATTGATTGTATATATACGACCCAAAGTATTTGATTTAAATAACCCGGGGCACGCATCAAAAGGTGTCCCTTTCTGCCGGGCATACATTTTTTCGATTGAGCCCGATCGCACAGCTCAAAAAATTTGGTGAGCGCGGTTTTTGGTCGATTTATAGCACGAGCAAGCGCTGTTTCGTCCATGAAATATACGCGCTGGTCGTTTTCAAGATGGGCAGCTAAATGGATAACTGCTGGATCCCGTTCATGATTAGTATTCATTTAGATTAGTATTTTCAATTCTAAATACAGCCATATCACTTTCTTTATTAACATATTTGTAAATATAAGTATTTGATACTTTTCATCGAACTGCATGACTCAACATTAATATGAGCATTGAATGTTTTGCTCAGCAAAGGTGAATATGGTACCACCAATTGATCAGTAGACGGATCTCGAATCTCTCGAATTAAAAAAGCCCTAAATTCGGTTTGGAAAATTATTTTTATTTATTTTAAAGTACAAAATGTGTGAAAATAATCATAAATTCAGGACCAATTCACTTTTGCTCGATATGACCACCTTTTGCCTTAACTATGGCCTTGAGACGGTCAAAAATGAATCGCAAGCTGCCCGTATTTTGGCCCACACACGGACAATGGCTTTCTTCAGCATCTCGAGACTGGTGTATTTTTTACTTCGGACCTTGCTCTCCAAAATGGCCAAGAGAGAATAATCCATTGGATTCGCATCTGGTGAATTCGAGAGCCATTGTGTGGTCGTAATGAAGTTCGGAACGTTGTTTTTCAGCTATTCTTGGTTCACTCGCGCTTTGTGAGACGGTCTTGAGTCTTGTTGAAACGTCCATGGTTTGCGACGGAAATGTTTGTTTACCCACGGCTTCAAAGCAGCCTCCAGAACACTTTCCCGATAAACCCATTATTTGTGGCGGGTGCTGCCTCCTGGTGGAGAACTGATGACTTAGATTCTCGTATGAACGGTCGGTAAAGTAAACCCTATCATTTTGAGAGTTTACGAATTGCTCAATTGGAAAATCTTTTTCGTCAGAAAACACAACTGCTTCGCTCTCTCAAGTCTTACTTGTTGCTGCTTCGGTGTGAGATCATGGGCCTTTTGGAACTTGTAAGGCTTGACCTTGAGCTCATTTTTCAATATGCGTCGGATGCTGCGGTCGGATATTTTCAGTTCTTTAGCCATTTGATTGATTTTTGACGACCACCTCCATAGCGTTTTTCGATGCTACCAATATCATTGTAACGAGTGATGGTGCGATAAACAAAAACTTTATTCACATAAAGGTGTTTGAGCTCACGAACAATTACTGGCTGTGATTTTCCAGCTAGATATAAAGCGTTATTACGTTTGAATTCCATTACTGATCACTTTTTTTGCGTTCACTTTTGGCAAAACGCTTTTGTACAATCCGAAATTCAGCAAATTTATAGCAACAGCTGATTCCAGTGCGACAGCTGCGCGAACGCTCTGAAGTTGGTTACACTTCGAGTGCCGAATCCTGTAGCACGTATTTTGTCGGCGTTCCACGTTTTTGCCACTCAAGTGAATACATCCAACAACGTGTGGGGCCAAATACATGCAATTTTGTAATAAACACACGTGCAGTAATGTCACAACGATTGCGATATTGCATTTCGTCCTGGTTGTTCAAATATCATTGAACATGCTTATTTATATGCAAAGCCGAAATTATACTAAATATAAATATCTATTTATATATTAATACATACATAAATAAACCCATAAATATACATGCATATATATGCATCACATATACATATGTACATACATACATGAGGCACGTATGCATTTAAATGTAATACGCATGTACTCAAGATATGTTATATAAACATATTTACTTAGGTTTGGGCAATTGATTACAAATGCACTTGTGCACTTGAAAACAGCCCAAACCATAAAACATAAATTGTATGACCACACACGCACACATGTATGGCATTGTATGGTTGAAAACAACCCCATGTGGTGTGCTGTAACATACATACACATACATATATTTAATTAGATAAGATAGTTTTAAAAATTTGTATATAAGCAAAGAAAAATTAACAATAAAATCAGAATGAAATATTTCTCACTCAATGAAGGTCATTTTATTTCCCCCCACCAGAGGTAAAGAATAAATAATCTTTTTTTGAGTTCAAAAGTTTGATCTTACAAATCAAACAGTTTGATGTTATAATTCAAACACTGGTAATAGCAACAATGTAATTTCCTGTCATTTTGGATTACATGTAAAAGCATCCTATATGTATCCCGCAAGTGAATATATTCTTCAGCACGCATTTTCTGTTAATCATATACATACATACATATGTACATGTCGACCATAAATTATTGACAATGCTCACGACATAGTTAAATGATATTGTCTGAGCCGCGTCTAATCATCAAGCGATACGAACAAAAATCCTTAGAGCTAACGTTCTTATTTGTTATCGGCTCCTGTAATAATATACCTTGTATTAATTGAAGATTCTTAATAATAATTAATTATGTTTTTAATAATGAATGAATTACCTGTCATGGGATCTCATTGTTTAATGTTTACGCAATATCCGTAATGTCCCTTCCAGAAAATAAGTGGATATTGGAGAGCGTCATTAGAACGGTGGGTATCACTAATGAACTGAAGATTATTATTTCTTCTTCGAATCACGATTTGTCGCGTAGCTGTACGGTCACCAACCATGATTTCAGCAACGTCGTCAACAACAGGTGCGTTGAATCTACGTATATGCTCTCCAGCTGGTACGAGTATTATATCAGAATTGATGACAACATCATGATTATCACTTTGTATTGTATTTTGAACGTGGAATTAAATGGGGCCATCGCCCCGGTCGCAACGTCTTGGGGGCGGCAAAACGATCTTCGCTGTTTTTTAAAACTCCAATTCGGCCAAAAATTCCTGCAAATTGTGTCAAAAGTGTACAAGATATAGGGCGAAAATGGGGTTTTTCTTTGGCTTTTAATAAGATGTCTTGCAAATTTACTATCAATTTCCTCAAAAACCGTATTGTGAGAATTTTGAGCCTTTTTCTAACTTCTATCGTATAATTTGTGATATAAATTTATTTTGTATAAATTTCAAAAAAACACTTAGTTCTAACGAGTAAATAAAGCATTATTTTATTTTATTTTGTGTTATTTTTTTATGTACTTAATATTGAAGATATTTTGTAAAAATTCACTTTTGTTCGAACCACCTCATGAAACTTGTAGGTAGGTAGATAAAGGGGGGCGGCAGAAGACCCTTGGCCCCGGGCGCCCGAAGTTGTAGCTACGCCATTGACTTTAGGAAAATACTTGAATCTGGATCTGTACCGATAAGTAAACCATGCAATGGTTTTCCTGATAACCAGCACATCTCAACAGGCTCATTTCAATCAATATCCACTGAATAGCTGGATGAGAGGTGACAACGGTAGGCATCGAGCGGGAAAATTCAGAGTTGTATGTATTTTTTTAATGCTGTATCATAAAAAACAAAAAAATATCTAAAAATTAAAAAAAAAAACGATTTTGGGGTGGACTACCCTTAAAATTTAGGAGAACGAAAAAGGAGGTTTCGTCCGATTCTCTGACTTACCCAATATGTTCACAAAATTTCATGAGACCCGATCAAGCCGTTTCGGAGGAGTTTAACCACAAACATCGCGACACGATAATTACTTGGATTTCGATGCTCTAGTTGACGTTGGAGGATGGAGTCAGTGTAAGTTTATGCAAGTGAGGAAAGTTCTCTAATCACCATTCACTTGGGAGCGGCCCGAAACGATTGTTTTACATATGATTCAAGCAGCTCACAATTTCCGGTCTTTGACCAATTATCCTCTGGGTAGCCTAAGAACATCCGTTTGAAGGCGAGCTAAGGTGAGAAGGCGAAACATCCCCTCCACAGGGTTGGGCGCTGGGTTTGGGACCCGTCACGTAAAAAAACAGTACCAATAAAAACTAATCGACAGCCTCGGATGATGACGACCATGGCAAACGAAATAAGGACTACGATTTGAGGGCATGCATCTCGAATGTCCGGTTCTTTAATTGGGAAGGTTCCGCTGCCCAGCTGGTTGATGTCTTTGTTAGAGTGAAGGCTGACATCACTGCCGTCCAAGAAATGCGATGGACGGGACAAGGGCTGAGACGAGTGGGTCCTTGTGGCATTTACTACAGTGGCCGTATAAAGGACCGCAATTTTGATGTAAGATTCGTGGTGGGAGAGAGACTCCGTCGCCGAGTAATATCATTCACTCCAGTGGATGAACGTCTAGCCACAATTCGCATCAAAGCGAAGTTCTTCAACATATCGCTGATTTGCGCCCTCGCCCCGACGGAAGAGAAGGACGATGTGACCAAAGATGCCTTCTATGAGCGGTTGGAGCGCACCTATGAGAACTGCCCCCGCCACGATATCAAACTCGTGCTTGGCGACTTTAACGCCAGCGTGGGTAAGGAAGGTGTAATATTCTGTATTCTATATTTCCACGATTTATTATAATTTATATAAATAACTAACAATTATAATATTATATTAATAACTTTCGGACTTCCCGTCCGGCACGGTCGGCGTCAAATATATACATATGTATCTGTGGTTACAATCTTTTTCAAATGACCAACATTCCTGGTGTAGTTTTACCACCAGCGGAAATCTGCGCAACATTTCCTCCTCACTTTACTACCTTATACGTGGTAGTATCAAATGTGGGTGTCAACTTATGCGGAAATACTACATTCTTTAAGAGTACTGTATCTCCAACTTGGATGTCAACATCTCCCGCACTCCTGGCCTTGTCAGTCAACTGTTTCCCTTTATCTTTTTCTCCGCATATCCTTATCTTTCTCTTCTGAGTCTGCCATTTTCCCCACAAGATCCTGAATGCAGGGAATTTTGTCTCTTATTACTCTGTTAAACATTAGTTCTGTCAGTGGAGCGCCCGTGGTACCATGCGGAGTAACATTTGATGCACAACGAACTTCTGAATTTCTTTCTTGTGTAGTTGTCGTTGTTTGCATGAGCTATTTTTAAACGTATCGCTAGGGACCTGTTCATATTTTCTACTTCGCCGTTAGCCTGAGGCCAGTATGGGGCGTAGTCATTAGCCGAATGCCGTTGGTACTGCAAAAACTTTTAAACTCAACGTTTACGAATTGCCTTCCATTGTCAGACGTTAGTGTCTCTGGAAATCCCAATCTTGAATATATCTCTTCCATTTCATCAATAATGGTTTTAGATGTTATCGACTTAATCACTTTGAACTCCATATACTTATCTGGAGTAGTAATCAATTAGTACCAATATAGTATCATTTACCCATTAGGTAAAGGACCCAAAATATCGGTTTCTAAGCATTTCCAGGGTCCATTCGGGAAAGGGTGCCTCTCCATCGGAGCTGGTTTAGGTGGCATTGACTCTATAAGGCAATCTTGACAAGTCTTGACGTATTTTTCAGCATCTTTGTCCACACAAGGCCACCAAACTTTGGAGCGTAACCTCCGTTTCATTGCACTTATTCCTGGATGTCCCTCATGTGCGCGGCCCAGAATTATTTCTCGCAACTTTCGTTGGATTACTAATAGATCCCCGTAATAGGATATCACTCGGAAACGATATGACTGTAACCTTAGCAACCATCTTTCGATCCTCGCTGGGGGTCGTGAGGTTGACTTAAATATGGTTTCTAGTGGCTTGTGATCGGTTATTAGACCAAATAATAACAAAATTTTTCCACAGCCCACACCAAGGCCAGACTTTCTTTTTCGGTTTGGAAATATCTCTTTTCCACCGGTGAGAGAATCTTACTGACAAATGAAATGATCCGCGAAGTATTTGCCTTATCAAATTGCACTAATACGGCACCCAGGGCCACCGGACTAGCATTCCTCTATTTTTATTCCTTGAAATGCGTCGTCCTGCTCTTTGCCCCAAACGAATTTCTCCTTGCTCCTCATTAGTTTCCTTAGAGGCTCGGTGCTGTCTGCCAAGTCAATTCCAAACTTACCCACATACATATGTAGCTAAACCAAGAAAACTACGTACCTACTTATTTATTTTTCGGCGCTCTGAATGATGTGATCACTTTTACTCTTTCGGGATCAACTTCAATCCCCTCATCAGACAGGATGTGTCCCAAAAATTTCAGCCTTTGAGTTCTTATTATGCATTTCTTTTCATTCAGCAAGACATTATTTGTTTTAAAAACTGTCTTAACCATTTCCAGTGCCTTATCATGTTCTTCAATGTTGCTTCCAAAAATGATTACGTCATCAATATAGTTCAATGCATTTTGACAAGGAGATATCAATTCCTCCATTAGCCTCTGAAATATCTCTGGAGCCGAATTCACCCCAAACATTACACGTTTATAACGAAACAAACCCCGGTGCGTAATAAATGTAGTAATTTCTCTGCTGGACTCAGCCAACTCCAACTGATGGTAGGCATTTTTTAAATCAAGTCGAGAGAAATACTTAGCTCCCCTTAGTTTGGTCATAAAGTTGTCAAAAATCGGTAAAGGGTAATTTTCTCTCTGTATTGCTTTATTTGCCCGGCGCATATCTATACATACCAGAATAACGCCATCATTTTTAAAGGCAATCACCACCGGCGATATCCAGGCACTTGGGCCAGTTACTGGTTCGATAATGTCCAACTTTAAAGCCTCTTCCAGTTTCTCAGTTATTTTGCCCTCCAACGCCGTCTGCACACGTCTCATGGGTTGTTGCACGGGAACCACAGATTCGTTAATAGACAGCTTGACAGAAACATCTCGCCATTTGGCACACGGTTCCGTCCAAACCTACCCTTAAAACGTTGAGTTCGATAGCTGTATCCCGTCCTAATAGAGATTGTTTACCAATTTCGATTACGTAAAATGTAGTAATCAGTTCCGGATAGTTTTGAACCGAAATTGGAGCCTCAAAAACTTGTAATACCTTAAGTAGGCGACCTGAAGCATATGCCCGAAAATGATTCGCTGATTCAGCACGTGAGTTAAACATAACAGCCTTTTCCATAATCGTTGCCAATCTGAATGGCTGATCAGATTCAATTTAGATCATAGTAATTATGTAACCTCCTATTTTACACGTCTTGTGACGACTCCTTCTCCACTCTGAATAACCCAGTTCCCTTCGAACCGTCGAGTACATTTCCAATTTCGCTACTTATGGACTGTACCACCGTATCTCTTCGTCTCCAGCGTTTCCTATCCGGTTCATCTACTTTGAAGTTGGACTTCCGTAATCTTGTGCGGCATATCCGATAAAAATGTCAGGATACTCCATACTATTTTCGCGATGTCCCCTTTTACCACATCTTCCACACTCGCTTTCTATACTTTGCTGAACAATTTTGTTGATGCCGCTTGGATTACCTTGGGGTGTCATAGACTGTGTTTGTTTGTTAACTTGTTTATCAATACTCCATGTTTTGATGATCTCATCCAAAGTTAGTTCGTTTTCAAGTAATCTTGTTTTTAAACTTAACGGTGCCCAGACATCGATGATTTTATCTTTTAAACATATTTCTTCAATCTGTTCTTTGGTCTCGCCAAACGAATATTTTGCTTTCTGGAGGCGCAATCTCATCAAAAACTCCGTAACTCCTTCCAGTGGTGTTATAGAACGAAACAAGTGTCTCTCAAAAGCGGAATTCCGTTGTGACGAAAAATACTCATTGAGTTTTGATATCAAAGGTGTAAACACATCGTTTTTCGCTTGCTCATCATATGGTACCTACTAAAGCTCTAGAAATGCTATATACCACTGCCTGGAGCTGGGATCCTCCCAAATGTAGGAGTTTATTTCTTTTCTTATATATGGAGGTTATCTCCTCTGCATCAATATATAGTATATAAAACGAACGCAACCACGCCTCCCACTCCGTACGCCATAACGCCTTGTCCATTCCCTGACATAGAAATGGTTTCAGTTCCGTCATGTTTATTTCTCGCTGAAACGATTACCATAAAACATTTTATTTTATAAAAAAAAAACAAAAATCATATAAATTAATTTCGATTACATTTGGAAAACTGTGTTTTCTTATTTTTCATTGATTGAGAAAAAAACTCATGAGCTAAAATTTTCCTCTTGACCTTGTTGTTACACATAAAGAAAAACAAATGAATCACTTTACCCTTGTTTCCAACGTTAATAAATTTGCAATATAGTTTCTTAATACAATACCTAATTACATTTCGTCCCTTTCTGTATTTCATTTCAAATATACAAATATACACATATTCTCAATCATTAATTTCGCTCTTACATTTGTCTCATTCCATTTGGAATAGACTCTTTACTTATTTTACTTTTCGTTTTTTCTAGATTTCTCGAATCATCTTCAAATTTTCTAATTTTTTTAATTTTTCAATTCATTTGCAATTGTCTCATTTCATTTGGAATAGACTCTTTACTTATTTTATTGTTTCGTATTTTTTTTAAATTATATTTAAATTTTTTAAATTTCTCGATTCATTATCAAATATTCAAATTTTCATACTTTTTTTTTGTCTTTTTGGAATATCTCAGTCCATTTGCGAATTTGAAATTCTTTTTTTCAATTTCTCAATTCATTTTAAACATTTTTATTTTCACCTTGAAATTTCCAATTTATTTCAATATCATTCTGAATAAAATTTTCTTCTTACATTCCCCTACACACATATTCAACCAAAATACCCGTATGAATCTGTGCGTGTGCGATTGGCGTCGCTATTCCCGTTTGAATTCAAAATCGTATACGGTCTTTCTGATTTTATCTAAAATACTTCCCAATTATCCTCGTCGCCAATGTAATATTCTGCGATTTCCAGGATTTATTATAATTTATATAAATAACTAACAATTATAATATTATATTAATAACTATCGGACTTCCCGTCCGGCACGGTCGGCGTCAAATATGTATCTAATATCAATTGTCATATTTACAGGCACGTTACATCAAAGCCTTCCTTGTTGCTAAATTATGAGAGCGTATTGTCACTTTCTTTAACAGGTACAGATCTCCACAGAAGGTATCTTTGGTACAACAGCCAGTAAATACAGCCTCCACGAGAAAACATCCCCACATGGGACATGATAATATTTCCCCAAAAATGCTAATTGAGTTACCAATTATTGCTGTAGAGCTGCTCTCTTTGCTCTTCAATGCAATTCTTAGTTTCGGATACTATTTAATTTCATGGAGAAAGTCGCAGATTACCTTGATAGATAAACCTGGGAAAGACTTAACACAGCCGTCTTCGTACAGACCAATCAGTATTCTACCCTGTTTTTCTAAAGTATTTGAAAAACTATTACTGTCAAAGATGTCTCCTTTTAGGAAAAAAGGTCTTTTATAAAAGATTAAAAAAATTCTACCTTTAGAATTGTATAAAACATTGGAGTCTTATTTAAATAATAAACAATTTATGGTGAAAGTACCACAGTGTTGTGTACCACAGGGCAGCGTTTTAGGCCCAACTCTATACATCATATATACAGCAGATCTTCCAACAGCTAAAAATGTATTAACTTCAACTTTTGCCGATGACACAGCTATAGTGAGCCGTAACAATTGCCACATTTTAGCATCAAGAATATTAGCGGAGCTTTTAAGTTCTGTCGAAGAATGGCTAGCGAACTGGCATTTAAATGTGAATGAACAGAAGTGTAAGCATGTGCCCGGCAGTAAAATTAACAATATTTTAGTACCCCAAGCGAACGAAGTAACATATCTTGGAATTCACCTAGATAGAAGACTCATGTGGAGAAAACACATCTCTAGTGAAATAACATGTATGAAGATTAGAGCTGCAAATTTAAATTGGCTTTTAAATAAAAACTCCAAACTAAGCCTAGTGGGGTACGACCTGTGTAACTAATATTGATATAATACAAAGGTTCCAAATCAAAAATGCTTAGAACAATCACGTGTTCACCATGGTACATACGTAATGAAAATATCCATAAAAATCTTGGTATTTCTATGGTAAAGAAAGAAGTAGAAGATAGCAGAATTAAATATATGCATATCTAAACTCCGAGATCACCCAAACGCCTTAAAAGAAGAGATATGGCTGCGTATTAAAGAGGAACGTATCACCAAAACAGGTCAATCACTTGCTTGAGCCTGTGTAGTTTTTAAATAAATTTAAGATTTTATAATTTGTTGTTAGGCTTTAAAAAAAACAGATCCAATAAATAAAATAATATTGAAAGAAAAAAATACTATTAAATATATATAGTATATTGTGATTGCGACGTAAAACGATTTATGGCTGTAAAGGCTTGTTCCCGCATAGTATTAGGACAATAAAAAGCATGCATTAAGTCGTCTTGAAAATGAAAGACGTATGCGAATTCTTCGGGCAAACTCATTATACAGAGTTAGTGAGAAATTACAAAATACTGACAATGTAATCATCTGATTAGTGTTGCTTAGGCGTTTTGCGGGAGATATATGGTCATTTGCGTATTGACAACAGCGAATACCCGCAGTCGATGCAACGATGAGTACGAGATATACAGTGATATTGGCATAGTTTCAACAAATCAAGATACATCGCCTGCTCTGGCTAGGTCGTGTTGTCCGGATGGATGAGAACACTTCAGCTTTGAAGGCTTTCCTCTGGGCTTTTCTTATTTCGGACTTATACATTGTGAGCCTTTTGAGGGTTCTAATGTCAGCCAGAGAGGTTGCCCTTTACCGCTTGGTGAAATAATTGGACTGGAGCTCTCCAAAAATATTTAAAAGCAGTGATGAACGCTTCGACGCCCTGGTTCACCGTGCTTTGAGGGACTGCGGAATTCTCCTCTAGCTCGTTAAGAAGGGCTAGTCGGAGCTTCCTGCAATATAGATCCTAGTTAGTTTTATTGAAATTCTATAGAGGCACTCCGCATTGTGCAGTATGACCGCTTGCCGATAAGGTTTCGTATCCTATTCAGATGCCCTCTGACGGAACCCTCGCTCATCACCCTTCTGCTGAAGAGATACCTACGCTCCAAAAGCGCCTAGCGTCGGTCCGACTTCTCCTTCTGGGCCGGAGTGTTGTACTTTATACTAGGTAGTCTTAGCGAGTCCAGGTTCTACATTCCCAGGGATAGATCTGGATGTCGTTTCAATCGCCCTTCAGCGAGCAGAGCCTCTGTCCGTCCTCCGGAAGGTAGTCGCCTTTAATCGTACCAAGGTTATCTCTCACGAGGCCAACGGAAGGGGTAACGCACGTCTTTATTAGGCAGTACGTTCAGAGCTGACCAGCCTAAAGAGGAACATACTCTGGGGACTGCCATGGTTTCAACGGATTCGAAATTAGCTCACCAACCATTTGAACTGAGTGTCACCCTAGCATTCTTACGTTCACTTCCATTCATAGTCCAAGTCAATGCTAAGGTCAGTCGAGGAATTGATAAGGACGTGAAGACCGCAGGTCATTTAGCGTTACCCAGGACGCACCAACTAGGAGGCGACCTGCACTACACCCATATTAGTCTTATCACAAAGTGACTCGATGCCATTGATAACGAGGTTAGGCTATTTTAAGCCGCCCTGATAGCTGATATTTGAAACACAATTGCCGCAGGTTAGCGGGTAACGCAACGACGAGTGGTGAACAGCTGCCCGCCATGAAATTCGGGCGAGTAAACACAATTGCGACGGAGACAGAAATTACAAAAGAAGTAATTCGACAGTATTTTTTATTTATTTATAGGGAAATGCACTTAAATTTTGCAAAATAATGTCGTAAATACGTATGTAGACATTCGTCTTTAATTTGTGAAATGTGTACAACTGACAAAAAAAAGAAACTCTGAAATCTTTGAACCGACCGATAAAATAGAAATAAACTTAAGTACTCGTATTGTGACGCCGGAATAATTGCCGACAGCCAAAAATTCGTTCCCGCGCAATTATGTGCCATTACAGGCATATCCATGCGTTCTAATTTTGACAGCGGGAATAAGACAACCCGCTATCTGGAGCAGTAAGTTAATGGTTGCAATCTCGGCTTGGAAAATACTGCAATAGTCAGGAAGTCTGAAAATGGAGTTCATAGAGAGCACCTGACAGTAAACACCTCCACCAACCTTCCCCCCAAGCTTTGACCCATCCGTAAAGAAGCTCACTGTTTCTTTCCTCAACGGGCAGAGAAAAGCTGTATATACCTTCTGGCGATATCTAGGGCCCTATGTGTAAAATAGCATAAGGTGCCATGGTTGGGGTAAACTTTAGTGCACCATTTGTGTTGATGAACACCGCGCCTTGAAAGCTCTCGAATTTGTTTGAAAGTTTCCATAGAAATAAATAGTTTGACTAGAGTGTCGTAAAGCCAGAGGACCATTTTGGGTGAGAGACCCTACCTTTTGCCATAAGTTTTCTGCACCAGTAAAAGGCAATCAATACCGCCTTAGGTCTCTCTTTGATATTTGATTTCCATGAAAGCTCCCTATCCACGACTAGAGCTAAATATTTTACAGTATCCGCCGGTTGTAGGCGGATGCTTCCCATTTGCGGCAGCGATGCTCCCGGTATCTTGTATCTTTTGGTAAATAAAACCATCTCAGTTTTTGTTGGGTTGATGGCAACACTGCTTCCGGCTGCCCATTTATTTACGAGCCTGAGATAACCTTGCGTAAACTCGTGCAAGGTACTTAAAAACTTTCCTTTGCTACATTGTATGCATAGGCAATTACCCTGCAGCCATTATCTTCAAGTTTATTTAGCAGGTTAACGACCAAGATTCATAGAAAAAGAGAAACAACTTCACTTTGTGTGGTGCCTTGAGTTTTGATTCAACGCCATAACCGTCCAGAGCATCTACGACTGTTTTCGGCAGGATGTCATTGAAAGCTCCCTCAATATCAAGGAAAGTCACAACAGCGAATTGTTTAAATTTTATGACTTCCTCAAGCCATGACATTATAGTATGCAGGGCAGCATCCTCTTATCCTTTGTTATGAGCCCCCTTTTGTACCAACCCATCAGATTTTCCAGAGCTTTTATTAAGACAAAGGAGAGTCTGATGGGCCGCAAGTCGAGATGAACGTAACTCTAATTCTCCTCCAGGCCCCTGCGACCTTTCCATGAAGTCCTCTTTGCTTTTCTTATCTCGGACTTGCCTATTGCAAGTTTTCGCTTACAATGAAATCAAAGAGCCACTCATCTCTGTTACTAATATCCCTGCAAGACGGGTAGATTAGGTAACGTTACTCTGGTGACCGAATGAGCTACGCATATACCAGTTTTGGTCCTTTGTGATACCAAATGGAGTTCAGTTACGTGGTCCATGAGGAGTAGTAATCCTTTCGGATGCCTGCGCTTGATGCGAATTTCAAAAAAGTTTGTAGCCTTACTATTGCTACATTTTAACATTTTCTGAAGTCTTTCCGATCTGTTAGTCCCAGTTTGCAGGCGTGTGCTGCCACCAGACAGTGACCAGTTAGTATTCCGACCATGTTCCCTTCTATCAAGTGGCAGTAGGAATGTGTGTGTTGTCTAATGGAGAAGTAGATATATCTATGGTCAGAGAACGACGGTGTGTTTAGTGCTCTCCAGTTTTCTACTAATTTATGTATTTCTAGTTTTGTATAATGTTATGTCTAGAACGTTTCTGGGGGTGGGTTCTATACAGGTGTTGTCTAATGGAGAAGTATATATACCTATGGTCAGAGAACGACGATGTGCTTAGCACACTGCAGTTTTCTACCAATTTATGCATCTCTACTTGTGTATAGTGTTATGTCTAGAACGTTTCTGGGGGCGGTTTCTATACAGGTGGGTTTCTCATCTACTTTCAGACTGCTTTGTAAAATTAAATTGAGTAGGTACTCACCTCACTGATTGATGTCGGAGCTGCCCCGAATCGTATGATGGGCGTTGGCATCATCACAACCATCAGATCATCTGTGGAAAGACTGAAGCCATTATCGCCATTACGACTTCAAAGTTATGACTGTCAACACTGACGTGAGAGCCAAGTCGCGAGTGCGACGACTGTTTGTTTGATGACAGGAGATATTTGGTCCTACCCTCGTTCACTGCCAGACCCATTTGCTTTGCTTCCTTGACCAGTCTGGAGAAAGCAGAACTAAGGGCGCGGGTGTTGATATCATCCAGCCATCAGCTGTACACTCTTATAAAAGATTGTACCTGCACGATTAAGTTCTACAGCTCGAACTATTTTCTCCAGCAGCAGATTGAAGAAGTCGCACGATAGGGAGTCGCCTTGTCTGAAATCTCGTTTGGTATCGAACGGCTGGGAGAGGTCCTTCCCTATCCTGATGGAACTTTTGATGTTGTTTAACGTCAGTTAAATTCAGACATCGCGGCATAAAGGCAGCTCCTTTTCGTGCTGTCAAAAGCAACTTTGAAATCGATGAAGAGGTGGTGTGTATCGATTCTCCTTTGCTGGTTCTACAAGAGTATGCTCTGATCTTGAAACCTTCTGTTATTAGAATTTTCGAGCATTACTCCTGTCCGCCAGCTTGTCAAGCTCTTCATACACACCCATTACGGCCTCTTTCTTTTTCTGTCAGCAAATGCGTCTCGTTTTCCTCTTCAACTCTGGGTATCTAACTCATCCCGCACTTGTTGTGGTCGATCGTAACGTTGCGAGGTAGCCAGTCTGTTTTCTCTCCGCTGCGACACGGCACTCCTCGTCGTACCAGCTGTTCGTTTGCACTTTCCGAAAACCAATGGTTTCGGTCGCAGCTGTACGTAAGGAGTTTGAAATGCCGTCCCACAGATCCCTTATACCGAGTTGTTGACGAGTGTTCTCAGAGAGCAAGAGTGCCAGTCGAGTAGAAAATCGTTCTGTTGCCTGTTGTGATTGCAGCTTCTCGACGTCGAACCTTCCTTGTGTTTGTTGACGTGCATTTTTTGCTGCACAGAGGCGGGTGCGAATCTTGGCTGTAACAAGATAGTGGTCCCAGTCGATGTTAGGACCTCGGAGCGCACGCACATCTAAAACACTGGAGACATGTCTTCCGTCTATCACAACATGATCGATCTAGTTGGTGGTTTTTCGATCCGGAGACAGCCAGGTAGCTTGATGAAATTTCTTATGCTGGAATCTAATACTACAGATCAATCAGCCTCGATCCATTTGGGGATTTTTCGTAGTGGAGGCTGAATTTACCGACCGTAGTGCTAAATATACCTTCCTTGCCCACTCTGGCGTTAAAGTCGCAAGAGCACGAGTTTGATATCGTGGGGAGGCAGCTCTCATAGGTGCGCTCCAACCGGTCATAGAAGGCATCTTTGGTCACATTGTCCTTCTCTTCCGTCGGGGCGTGGGTGCAAATCAGCGATATGTTGAAGAACTTCGTTTTGATGCGGAATTACCAGGGTGAATGACAGTACTCGGCGACGGAGTCTCTCTCCCACCACGAATCTCACATCAAAATTGCGGTCCTTTATATGGCCACTGTAGTAAATGCCACAAGGACCAACTCGCCTCAGCCCTTGTCCCGTCCATCGCATTTTTTGGACGGCAGTGATGTCAGCTTTCACTCTAACGAAGACATCAACCAGCTGGGCAGCGGAACCTTCCCAATTAAAGAACCGGACATTCGAGATGCATGCCCTCAAATCGTAGTCCTTATTTCGTTTGCCATGGTCGTCATCATCCGAGGCAGTCGATTAGTTTCATTGGTACGTGGCGTGTCCCAAACCCAGCGCCCAACACTGTGGAGGGGATGTTTCGCCTTCTCACCTTAGCTCGCCTTCAAACGGATGTTCTTAGGCTACCCAGAGCATAATTGGTCAAAGACCTGAAGTTGTGAGCTGCTTGAGCCATATGTAAAACAATCGTTTCTGGCCACACCCAAGTGAATGGCGATCAGAGAACTTTCCTCACTTGCGTGAACTTTTACACATGATTCCATCCTATTTAGGCCATGAAAACATACTCATTATGTGCACATAACCAGGATTTGTATGTGTTTTCCCATATTTTTAGCAAAGAGGACAACACACATGCAAATTTGCTTTATTTAACTTTGCAGCTGTTAACATTGGAACACTGGAGAATATGAGCACAAGTGTTGTCTTTATTTATCCAAATCTGCAATAAACAAATTTCTAGTTCTTATGCACTTAAGAGAACACATATGTGTAATTTTGAATTTATTTTTCAACTCTTACCCCCTCAAATGTTAGTGATTGACAAACACAAAATCCCCCCTCAAACCAGGCGCTGTAGCTTAACTCTAAGGGGTCGCTATTTTTTTTTAGGTTCCCATACATTTTACATAGGAATTTTCGTTTTCTCAATCAAACTAAAATTTCACTAACTAATTTTCGTGTCTCAAAAAAAGCCATAAGATATTCAGAAAGTTCATTTTTCAAACTTTGGAAATTACCGCTTAAAATTTTTTTTTGAAACACCCTAATATACATAAATATATCTGTGTGTGATAAAAAATATATATTTTAGCATCTAAGCTTTTATTTCCACAAAAACGCCTTCAATGCTTAGGCGAAATCTTTAAAACATAGGCATTTTGTTTCGCTTTCTCTTATTATTTCAACTTGTTCCAATTGCTTGCATATCAAGTATGAGAAATATGTGGAAAATTAGTTCCTCTATTCAGTATTATGTAGGTAGTCTTAAGGTGAATTCGCTAATTATAGTACACTGCTACAATCTGCATGCTTTTTACAGTATTATACGAACCTGGTGAACGCTACGCTTTGGACACGATAGATAAACTCTCAACAGAAACAAATAAATGTTTTTGTGTCAAGAAAATGTTTGGTGACCCAGACCTCATCCCGCTCAATATTCACACAGAGTATTTATCCTCGAAAACTTGATTGGTTGAACACATGACCACATGAGGACCGTACTTACGCCCAAATTAAGCCCTTTATGCTCTTGGTTACATTGTTTAATACTGCTTAGCTTGCAGCTTAGGAAATTGTGTCTCCAACTGTCTCCGAAAATTAAAAATTCTGCTTATTTTCTGTTTCTTCGTCTATTTAGAAATTATTCTCTATCCCAGCAAACAATAGTTATTAGTTCTTGCTCAGTTGTTTGCAAGACCTAAAACTAATCGAGATAAATCTTCTCAACTGGTGATGCTGGATACTTTTTTAGACGTGTCATTTGAATAAGGAAAAACTTTTTAGGGAATCGGAATCTTTTTACTTGATTTATACTCATCTTTGCTTGCTATAATGAACAGACTAACTTCGGAACAATGTTTGCAAATCGTGTAAATTTATTGCTAAAATATTCTTCTTCTTCTTAATTGGCGTTGACACCGCTTACGCGATTATAGCCGAGTTAACAACAGCGCGCCAGTCGTTTCTTCTTTTCGCTACGTGACGCCAATTGGATATTCCAAGCGAAGCCAGGTCCTTCTCCACTTGGTCCTTCCAACGGAGTGGAGGTCTTCCTCTTCCTCTGCTTCCCCGGCGGGTACAGCGTCGAATACTTTCAGAGCTGGAGTGTTTTCGTCCATTCGGACAACATGACCTAGCCAGCGTAGCCGCTGTCTTTTAATTCGCTGAACTTTGTAAAAGTCGTCGTATATCTCCTACAGCTCATCGTTCCATCGAATACGATATTCGCCGTAGCCAATGCGCAAAGGACCATAAATCTTTCGCAGAACCTTTCTCTCGAAAACTCGTAACGTCGACTCATCGATTGCTGTCATCGTCCAAGCCTCTGCACCATATAGCAGGACGGGAATTATGAGCGACTTATAGAGTTTGGCTTTTGTTCGTCGAGAGAGGACTTTACTTTTCAATTGCCTACTCAGTCCGCAGTAGCACCTGTTGGCAAGAGCAATCCTACGTTGGAATTTCATAGCAGAAACTATGAATTTTACATATTTATGTAAAAAGTATTTACTAACAATAATTATTCAAAAAGAAAATTAAGAAATGTTAATGTTCATGAAAATAGTAGTGCCTATTTTGTTAAAGGAAAATTAGAAAAAAATCCAAACAAAAATTTTAATTTTATATAGTAAATCTTTTCGATCTACTAATATTTGATTCTAAAGCCTTTATTTTTATTACATTCATACACCGACGTTGCATACGGAATATTAGATCCTGACCTCGTCTCATTAGGATTTGACCATATGGCTCCTTGACTTTAGCCAAAGTTGTGTTCAACTTGATGGATTTGCTGTTGCTACAACTCGTTTAAGATTTCTCAAAATTTTTTTTTTGAATTCAGGTCCAGTGTTTACTCTGGCCGTGACATTACGTCGATCCTTTCTGATGCAAACCCCCTTTAGGTAGTTTGGTCGTATGTTTTGGGTCATTATCCTGTTCAAACGTCCTTTTTATAGAAATTTCCAGCTGACAAACCTCCTTCAACAGTTGTACATACCAAATTTAGTTTAGTAGTACGTAAATCAAGTCCATACTATAATGCTCAGACCACTATGTTTCAAAATTTTGGTAGTGTACCTCGAATGATCTTATGTGTTTGGTAGTAGACGGACGTACTTTCTGGACCCGGCTCCACCAAAACTAAGCAATTTTTTTTTTATTGGTCCATATCAAATTCCGCCATTTTGTAGATGGCCAATTGAAATGTTCTTTTGTGAACATTATTCTTGCAGCCATATGTTTCTTCGTTAAAAGAGTTACTTTCGGGAAACTTTTTATTTTCAAATAGTCTCCAAACGTTTTTTTATAAATTTTGTGTATGGTTAGTAATTGATTTTAAATATCGTTTATTCTTTCTATATTATAATATTGATTTTTGTTCATTTTCTTTCATGATTTACTGCTCTATCATTGTATTTTACGGCATTGTATATCATTATGGAGCTGTATTTTACCTTAGCTTCGATTTCTTCTAGGTTCTGTCTTGTTTCTTTAACTTTATTATCAACAATTTCTTCCTCTACCTACTAAAAATTAAAGAGAAATGGCTTTTCAAAAAAATTGCATCAGAAAATTTGTAAATCACTTAAATCCATTTTTTTATCACAATTATCTTATAATTTTTTTCATTTATTGACCCCTTACGACAAGCACTACTATTTTAATAAACAACTTAACTTAACTTCTCGAGTAAACTTGAGTAATCTCAGTACACTCTACGTAGTGGTTTCTGACATCGTGCTGTCTTTGAAACCGCTATACTTGATTCCGACTTTCCAGCTGACATTAAACGGTTATACTAGCCAATATGTGTGATATTTCAATTAAGGGTAATCTTTTTCCATTTTTTTTTGCATTTTCTGTTCCTTTATACCCTTAGAATTAATGTAGAATTTTTTTTAAATGACCAAAAAATACCTGGCTATCGTCCCTACTAGATTCATAATTTTTTTATAATTTATTGACAAAATTTATGTAAAAAAAGGAATAATTAAAAAAAAAACGTTAAATTCTTTTTTATTTATCAACATTTTTTCATAATTCTAGTAGGGACGATAACTATTCATGTACGTATGTTTTAAAAATAAATTGGGTTTTTGTGATTCAGATGATTCAAACATGAGTCGTGGTCCGCCAGTAAAAAAACGAGTCTCATTCACCCAGCCATTTCTCCGACAGATGTCATCAAAAAATTCCGAATTTACTTATACGCTCCACTATATACCTCATGATATGTATAAAAAGTTCTATTGGAGAATAAAAATCTCTATGATAATAAATAAAATGGATATATTTTTAAGCATAATGTGGTTTTGTGTTGAATTTGATTGAAATTGGTATAAACATCACTTCCTCTATTATGATTTCTAGTTTTTAAACTTTGAACAATACTAGAGTAGTGTTTGGTTACACCCGAACTTAGCACTTCCTTACTTATTTTCCATAACGATTCTTTATCCGACTATTTGACCTAACCGAATATAACCTAAACTTATATTTTTTAATATTTTGGTAACCTTTCGTTTAAATTTCTAATGTTTTAATTAGTTTATCAAAATCAAATTTTAAGTTATAGGCATTTTAATAAATTATAATTTTTTTATGAATTTGGTAGACTGCCTAGGGCATTTTAAAAATTTACACACCAACACATAATTTTGGTTTATTTATATTATTTTAATGAATTGAGGAAAAACGAATAGTGAAATTTTGTGTGCTGTTACGCTTAAATACGTGCGAAAAATCTATTACAAACATGCATATAAATTTATATCTAAATATATACATATGTATATATACATATATGTCTGTATAAGATGTGTGCATATGCATATATAAAAGCGTGTTTAAGTGTACAAATTTATACATATATACAAGTATGTATGTATGAGATGTGAAATGTGTGATTAATAAGAGTACGTTGTGATCTATTTTTGAAAGTTCTTCTCAGCTATTCGAAACATATTGTATTGTATTTTTAAAATTAGTGTGTGATAAGTAACAGAAGAACTGTGAGGTGCAAATATTTTCAAGTAAGTTTAAACGCTGCATGCTTGTTTGGTGAAAAAAAAGAAAACGCTTCAATTCAAAGTAGAAAAACTACACGATTTTTAAAAAGTGTTTTTTAGTTTTGGAGTTTACAAGCTTTAACAAACGGTGTGCATCCACTTCGATTAAGTATTTTAAAGGAATTTATTTAGCAAGGTGTTTATTTTATATTATTATATAATTGTGAATTCGAAATTCTAAGTATTGTTTATAATTTAAATGAAGACATTGAAAAAGAGATTATTTTTATTGCTTTAAGTGAAAGAACACATATTTACATATGAAAATGCTTGTGTTTACTACTTTTTTTGAAAATGTTGGAATAAAATATTTACGAGATTGGAAAAAGGAAATGAATAAAGTAATTAAAATTATTTATAAAATTAAAATTCAATTTATTTTTCCTTGATTACGTACATGCCATATTTAGTGACTTCTCAAAAAAAAAAAGAAATTTTGCTTTATTTTATTAACAAAAATATTTTAACCGAGCTTTTGCTTGCATTTTCGTGCTAATTAGCACTCAGCAATGAAAAATTAAAAGAAAATTTAATTGTGTAAGAAACTAAGTGAGTATTTTCAATTTTTCCAAATCATCACGGCGAATTCCGGTTATTTAACGTCGAAGGTGAAGATTTCAAACCACTAGTCTATATACTATTGCAAACGAGGCAAGGGTACATTTCGAAATATGCACACTCTTATATATTTTTATGCACATATACTACAGATAAACACACCAAGGTACATATATGTTTTTATGACCTCATAGTCACGTTAATTAAAATCAAAATGGTGCATGGAATATTCAAATTTGTTTATATTTTGGCTGAAAGTTCTGATAAACAATTTTGAATATCGAGGGCGTTCCAATAAATTACTATGTACAGTATAGAATACCGGTTATGCACATGTATATGCTTAAGGAAATAGGTTAGTCTAGATCTCTCAAACAAGCGTAAATTGGACAAATTTATTCTCGGAGTAAAGAAAAGAGAACTCTTACATGCTTTTCTAAAAATGTCCTTAAATGTTTAAAAAATTTATATTAATATTTTTTTACAAAATGGTGAAAGTGTTTGTAGAAAGTCTATCTGAAACAAAATAAGAAACAGGATCCACATAAGACTTATATTTTTGTTTTATGTAAATTTTTCACAAACTAGTAAAATAGTCAAATGTGCATATATAATATTACTCTATCGACCGCGATTCATCACGGCTGTTATCTATATATGGTATGTACATACGTATATTTATTAGTCATTTCCGCTATTTTATTATATTAGCGATAATAAGCAGATTGACATTACGAATTTGCAAAAATCATTACCCACAATATAAATAATTAGGCACACAATAGCGTGCAACATATGTATATGAACATACATACTACATATGAACCCAAGTGCTATCATATATACACATACAAATATGTATGTATGGTATGTGTATATAAAATATCATATTAGACTATAGTATTTTCGAAAAATGAGATGTTTTTTGAAACACAACCAACAATCATTTCTATTTTTATGCCCTTTTCATAAACGACAATAAGCAAGGCAAAATACAAAATAAAACCGTCTTTTAGCAACATATCTAGATGAATGTTCATATGTACATGTATGAATACGGATTCATGTTCAATGTACATTCTTATTAAATATACTTGTACCTGTACTAAGTAAAGTGTCAAGTGCGATTACGCATGCTACCATAAATGTGTATTCATTAGTGTTGTAGAAATTAACAATTATTAAGATTCCCGAAATGATAAAAAAATATAATACCGTTCTTTTGGAATAAGAGCCACTCTTTATTTGTACAAGCACAGGTTATGCAGCATCTATAAACTTGATCTACCATTTTGTAATGTCGATTGTAATTTACACATGTATATACATATATAGTATGAAAATATTGCAACATGGCCAGGGCAGCCAAAAAATTTATCATGTGAAAATTCTTTTAATAAAAAATAACAGAAATATCGTATTCGGAAAACAAAACTATTCTAACTCAAAACTACATTAATAAAGAATAACAAAAATATTCATACTATAATAATCAATTATTAAACAAGTTATTTGGAATCAATCTATTCTAGTGATCAAAACGGTAGTCGATGATTTAATAATTCCACACTAATCATAGAAATTTTGAAGACATCAAAGAAGACCTCCTTGAAAAGTTCCGACCGAATACTATAAACATTATTAGATCAAAGCCAGGGAATACCTACAGGTGCAAAGACTTGTAAGTTATATGAGGTCTAGGGCAAGTTTTCCCGCGATTTTTGTCCATATATATGATATAAAGACAACTGGAAGTTCTTTCTATTTGGTATATGGGGGCTAAAGAAATTATTGATCCGATTCAACCCTTTTTGAGATACAGGCATATTATTGTTAGAAACTGATTCTCTCCAAATTTTTAATTGACCAATATTTTCAATAAACAGTTCGCAATTTGAACTTTGATCCACATATTCGGTATCTGGAGGTTTAAGTAGTGGATGTGGTTATCACCCGACTTCGTCCACTTTTACAGTGTCGGGTGGAGCGTTCAAAAGAATTGTTATGAGTAGATTTGTATATTGTATCTTAAGTGGCTTGGCTGATATGCACATTAAACCTCTTAAAGGGCGGGGACACGCTCATTATTCCAAACCGTTTATTGCCTTTCATAGAATTTCGTTTAACGCCTCGCGTTTTGTGGGCATTGCATTGATCTAAATACCCCCATCTACGAACTCGTCCTCACTTTTTTGCCAAGCAACAGGGGTACCACATTTTATAACGATATTTAAATTTTTACTCAAGGTATCGCCTAGACAGAGGGTCAGACGTACCCACCGACAGACAGACAGTCACTCGGATTTCAAATTGTATCATGATCCTGATCACTTATATATACACGTATATATAACCCTATATTTATCTCGATTATTTTAAGGTAATACAATCAACCGTAAGGTGAACAAAACTGTTACGAGTATACTCTGTAGCAACATGTTGCATTCATTGGTGTTAAAGGGGCACACTTTATATGACGGCATAACAAAGGTTTTTATGCTCTTACATGTGATATAAAGTTTGATATAGGCTTATTTATATATATAGTAAGCTATCAGGATGATAAAACGAGTTGAAATCCGAGTTACAGTTTGTACGTCCGTCCGTCTGACTGTTTGTGCAAGCAATAACTTGAGTAAAGATTGAGCCGCAATGAAACTTGGTATCACGGTTCCTCGACACAAAAATTAAGGACGAATTCTTAGATGGGCGTGATCGGACCACTGCCAAGCCCACAAGAGGCCATTAATCGAAAACCTGTATATTGCCTTAACTAAGACGAAAAATAAGATACAAAATGTTACATATTTGGGTGAAAAATTTGTTTAAAAGTAGGTATGGACTCGCCCCTAATAGGTTTATTGTATATATCTCCAAAACCTTTTAAGCTATAGCACCCAAATTTGCACGGGCATATCGTTTCAACACCTCTTGCGAAAGCAGGACAAAAAGTGATATCGGATAATAATAACGCCCGCTCTCCATAAAACGATTTTGGTAAAAACTATTAAAATACCGAGAGTGCTTTATAGCAGCAGGACTCAGAATTGGGCAATAGGCCCAATTGGCACCGCCCATATTTAGGTTAAAATCCATACATCGGGACCTAATTTACCGATTTTAACCAAATTCGGCACATTATACTATCCTGACATTCCTTCATTATAGTGTGAAAATGGAAATCAGACGACAAACATCCCTTCTTCCCATATAACATAATTTTAAGTTATATCTGATTCTTTCACTTTCTATTATGGAAATCAATTACCAATCAATGTATCGGGTAAAACTTTGCTCGAATAGTGTGCTTAAAGTAGGCCACCTTACGACCAAAATTTGCCTAATTCGGTGAGAAATATTATTAAAAGAATTGTTTCCTCTTAATAGTAAGTCTGTATGTCAAAAATGGGTTGACTCTGATGAATATTTCTATTAGCCCACATATACCTAATAGAAAGATTTTCGAATTTCCTGACTTATAACCCATACATCGGTCAATATGTCAGTTATCTTCATTAAAATGAGTGAGCGTGTTTTTCTGCTAACGATGCATCTAAAATGGGGTGAAAACTTGCCCTACCATCCATATACCTAATATCAGGTTTTTCAAACATCCGGTTGCTTTTACTCTTTATATGTGACCTGGTCTACGAAAAGGGAGCTAACGTGCGAAAACTAGTTTTCTGGGAAACAGCATAAACAGCATAAACGTCGTCAGTTTCTCGTTATCTCATTTTTTTTGACACCTAAGCCCCCTTTCCGTAGACCAAGTCACATATATTGTTGATGGTATGTGAGATATCTTAATGAAACTCAAAGAGCATCTGCTTCTGTCAATAATATGTAGCAACGCCAAAAATAGATGAAATTAGTTAATCTCCCATATACCTAAAACTAGATTTTCAAACTTCAGAATGGTGTTATAACTGAAAGTATATTATTGGATATTCTTTACTTTAATAGCGAAAATATGTAACATTAGGTTGAATGGAAAGGCGCCTTTGATGGTACATAATTCGCTTACGATTTCAAAATGAATGTTTAATTATTTCGCAACATATTTTATTTTAAAGTTTTGATAGCACCAGAAGGCAAATTTACAAGTTGCTTTAAAATGTTCAGTTACATCCGAAACTAGCCCTGCGAATTCGCCTACAACCATCCCTACTTGTCATATGAAAGAATTTTAAATATCACCTGATTCATTCATTTTCCAGTATACATATTAAGAACCAATCAATATATCCGGATAAAACTTTGTACGAATTTTGGATACAACACAAGGATAAAACTACATGCACTTTTAGAAGGCTTTTTTCCAGTTTCTCTCAGTTTTCTGGTCTCAGCGATTACATAAAACTGTAACCTCGTTGTATGTTTCTATACTGTTTCGCTGACCATTTTGATATGAAGATCGCGGTGCAGATCACGGGCATTTAAAATGTTTCTCAATACGTTTTTTTGGAATCTTTCCACAGTTTTGATATATAATACAAGTATATCAGTGAAGCCCATCCCCAAAGTTGAATTCCGTATGTGTCAAGGTTTTATTAAGATTTTACTTTATGCAGTTAACGGAGAATTCTTCCCGATTAGCCTGCTTATTTTGTTATATTTTAAGCTGAGCTCTGCAATTTGTGTGGGTGCTGAGATGGAGTACAGGATTACTTAATTTCGAATATTTAAAGGAATATGTGTAACACTTTTTTAATGCAGTTTACGTGAATTGATTTCGTTTAAGGCTTGGCACTTTTTCTGTGTCAATTCCACTATGTGGTTAATTGAAGTTTGCATTCTGCTGGACGATTCAACTTAATTTTTACCGGTAATATTAATGCAGATATAATCGGCAAATCTGGCAATTTTGCTGGTTATCACTAGTAAACAAGATACATATATAGGAGTGGTCCTGGGACACTTCCTTGAAGTACACCTGTTAAAACGCCTGTGCAGATGTTCCTATTCTCTATTGCATCTTCTTTTTTGCTTGGTATGTAGTTGGTCGGGTCGGGTGTGGGATGATGAGATCTATATCTAAATTGATTAATTGGTATAGGCAACAATGACATTGAACGATATGACGATGATTCATATGCGCGCTTCCCAAGTTTTTTAATCTTAGTAATTTCGTATACCTTTTATGCCATTTTAACCTTTGTTAGTGCTTTACGCCATGGATTTTTTACTACATTGAAAGTTATCAATTCGAAGCAGGAGCCTTTTTAGGTCTTATTCTAGTTTTTATGAAGTTCTTTATATGTTGTTGGTGGAATTTCATTGAGATAACTTAAATCTTGGCCGATATATTCAGTATAAAGTAACCTAGAAGTTCGAAAATATTAATATTAAGTATATGGGGGCTCAGTTGTAATTTAGAAGAAATATACATTAAACTTATTAGAGATCGGGGCCACGCCCACTTTTTCAAAATCTTTGTGATCCCCTGTGCCAAATTACAATTTTATATCTTAATTTAGTGCATAGTTATGTCACTTTATATGTCGATAATAACACATAATCAGCAATAATTAGCAAATCATAGCGGAAATGCATCTTTAATTGCACAACATTTCCCACAGTAAAAGCCAGACGCTTTCATCAGCATAAAAGCTCATTTTTCGGCGTGAAGCGGAAATCCAACACGCGCAACCGAAATAAGCCAATTCGGAGAATCGGCAACAAAGTCAGCAGTTGGCCGGTGCAACGTAGCTTAGGTTTTAAGTAAATTAATTCTTAAGTTTAGTCTTAGCTCTTAGCTCTGTAATGAAAAGCAATAAATAAATTTTTTTTAAAAAGAAATTACATCAAATTTCTTAACTGGCGCCCAACGTGGGGCCTTCGCTAGTCGCGTTTCGTATCAATACAATTCGCGGGTGTATCCACAAGTCTTGGTTAAAAAGTTTGTGCTGTCGTGATACTCAGCGGCTACCATTAGAAGACAAGGATAATACTTACCACCCCATAGACGGCGAAGGCTTGGGCTAGGACTCAACAGAAGTGCAGGAAAAGAGGCCCCCTAGTCGCCAATAGCAAACGGGAAACGCAAGACGTTAGCCGCCTGCCCAGGAGAATGTTCCTGCTACTAGAGTAAGAATTAATTTTAAGAATAAATATTAATATATTCACATATGTAAAAGAATTTTTAAAATATAAAAAGTGAAACTGTTTAATGTGAAACAAACTATGTTTAAGAAATCTTTAATGCAAAGGTGAACACAATTTAAGAATAGTGACATAATTTAAGAAAGAGAGCGTAATTCAGAAAAAATAATTGAACTAGACGAGATAATATTATATCGAAAAGCTAACTAAAAGTGAAAAATTTTGAAAGGAAAGTTTTAATTCAAAACAAAATAAGCTAGGGATAAATTAAATTTTTAAAATAAAAAAGTGAATAATAGAAATATATCAATCATGCCAGTTAATCCTGCCAACCTCGTTCCTCGTTCGGCCACCAATACTTAATGCACCCCAAGGGCCACCAGCACCTTGTGGTCAGCCTCTTGCCTCTTCTAATTCATTCTCGATGGATGAGTTAACTTCCGTAATCACAGGAATTGTGAACAATGTCTTAAGGACTGAAGGGCGAAACATGGTTCAAGCCGCCCTTAACCCAAATTCCAACTTTTCAAATTTCACGGACATTACCATAGACTCAAGACTACCCGGAAATATCTCTGAATTAGACAAAATACCAGATGTGGTACGATGTCTTCGGGAGTTCTCCGGAAATCCGGGAGAATTCACATCTTGGAGGAAAAGCGTGGACAGGATCCTCCAGATATATGAGCCTCAAAGAGGTACCCCAAAATATTATGGCATCCTCAATGTCATTAGAAACAAAATCGTGGGCAATGCCGACATTGCCTTGGAGTCCTATAACACTCCACTGGATTGGAAGGCGATCTCCAGTTGCCTAACATTGCATTACGCGGATAAACGCGACCTTGGTACCCTTGAGTACCAAATGACCTCTCTCGTACAGGGTAGCAATACAATTCAAGAATTTTACCAAAAGGTATATTCTCATCTCTCACTAATTCTGAACAAACTGGGATGCATGGAAGTCGGCGCAGAAGCCATGCACCTTCTAACTCGTACGTATAGGGATAAAGCCCTAGACACGTTCGTTCGCGGACTCAAAGGAGATCTACCGAGACTCCTTGGAATGAGGGAACCAGCAGATCTCCCTCAGGCACTCCACTTGTGTCTCAAACTAGAGAATCAAACCTTCAGGTCACATTATGCCTTGAGCAATAATAACAATATCAGCAGGAAACCACAAGAGTTTCGTCCACCACTACCTCCCAGAAGGATAAACAATGAGTTTTACCCCGAATTGGCATACTTGCCCCAACCAAGGTTGTACGCAGCCACTCCACATGGACCACCGCAAATGAACTATCAAGTTCAACGCCAGCAACAGGCGCCCCAATATGCACAACAGCATTACAATCCACCACCACGTCCTTTGCATAAGCCACAGCCACGTCCAGAACCAATGGACATTGACCCATCACTGCGAACTAGGAATATTAATTATATGAATAGGCCACGTAATAATGACCCTATTAACAAAAGACCTCCTCCTGGCAACCCTCCAGCTCCTGTGCCCCCTAATAAAATCCAAAGGAATTTCCATATAGATTCCGAACAACCCCAAGCTTACTATCCTACCACGACAATTGACAAGCAGACGAACGACAACTCTAGCCATTACGATGACGAATGTTACAGAGACAGAAATGATGAAGGTCAGGACGATAGCTACATAGACACGACTGATTTACATTTTTTAGAATGAGTCACTCTTCGCTGCCCTATGTTGAATGCAGGCTGAAGAGTGGAGATATTGTGAAAATTTTAGTAGATACAGGATCTACGAAAAACTATATACGATCCTCTATCGTGCCCAATCCAATAAATAACGAAAGCATTTTTTTTTGCGAAATCCATAGCAGGAGACATCGAAATCAAACAGCATACCTTTCTAAACCTATTTAACTCAGACAAAAAACTGAAATTCTACCTCCTCCCAACTCTGACATCATTCCATGGTATTATTGGGAATGATAGCCTTAAGGAGCTTGACGCAGTCATCCACGTAAAGAATAACTTCATGGAGTTAGAAGGCAATACCAAAATTAAAATCAAGCAGCTAGCTTCAAGATCTGTTAACAAAATACATATTAAGGAAGATAACTTGTCACAAAAACATCAGAAGGAAATTAATAATTTAGTCGAAAATTTTTCTAATCTCTTTACGGAACCAAACGATAAACTTACCTATACCACTAAAGTCATAGGAGAAATCAGAACGCACAAGGACACTCCCGTTTATACAAGGTATTACCCTTACCCAATGTCATTAAAAGGTGAAGTCGAAACCCAAATCAACAAAATGTTAGACGATGGCATCATTCGACCATCAAGATCACCTTATAATTCACCCGTTTGGGTTGTAGCTAAAAAACCCGATTCCCAAGGCAATAAGCAATACCGAATCGTTATTGACTATAGGAAGCTTAACTCGATTACTGTAGCAGACCGCTACCCAATACCCCAAATTAATGAGGTACTATCCCAGCTTGGGAAAAACAAATACTTTTCCGTTTTGGATTTAAAGAGTGGATTCCATCAAATCCCTCTCAAAGAATCCGATATTGAGAAAAGCTTTCTCAATAAACAATGGCAAATACGAATTCACAAGACTGCCATTCGGACTCAAGAATGCCCCTTCAATTTTCCAGCGAGCCTTAGATGACATTCTTCGTCATCACATTGGGAAAATTTGCTATGTCTATATCGATGATATAGTCGTTTTCAGCAACTCTGAAGAAGAGCACACCCTCCACTTAAACCAAATTTTCAAAACCCTTGAAGACGCAAACATGAAAATACAATTAGACAAATGCCATTTTTTCAGGGACTCAGTAGAGTTTCTAGGATTTATTATTTCCTCAAAAGGAATAACAAAGAATCCCTCAAAGGTAGAAGCAATAGCTAAAATACCTTACCCCAAAAATATTAAGCAACTTCGCTCATTTTTAGGCCTTTCCGGCTACTATCGTCGCTTTATTAAAGATTACGCCATGCTGGCTAAACCCCTAACCATACTCTTAAGAGGGGAAGAAGGACGTATATCTAAAAACAAGTCCAGCAAAATTAATATCGAATTGGATGAAGACGCAAAAGATGCCTTCAACAAAATTAAAAATTCACTCATGTCTGACGACGTCATACTTTCCTATCCTGACTTCAATAAAGAATTCCATCTAACGACCGATGCGTCAAACTTTGCAATTGGTGCAGTCCTTTCGCAGGACAAACACCCCATCGCCTTCATCTCCCGAACACTAACCAAAACAGAAGAAGCCTATGCTACGAACGAAAAAGAGTTTTTAGCAATCATCTGGGCTCTAAACAATTTCAGGAATTATCTATACGGTTCAGCCAAAGTAAAAATTTATACAGACCACCAACCCCTTACACAGGCCCTCAGCAATAAAAATAACAACTCAAAAATGAAACGTTGGAAAGCCACACTGGAAGAATACAATCATGAACTCCATTACAAACCAGGCACAACTAACGTGGTAGCCGACGCACTATCAAGAACGCCTCCCGAACCAATTAACGCCTTGTCAGTAACCCAGCATAGTGACGAGAGCTCATCCGATAACTTAATTTGGCATGTAGAATCCCCAATTAACGTTTTCAAAAACCAAATCTTCCTAAATTCAGGCCCAATTTCTACCTATCAATTCAAGATAGTATTCCCCACATACCATAGACACGTCATTGAAGAACCGGAATATAACTCAGAAACATTAATAAATCTCCTAAAAAGGTACCTAAACCCCTCCATAATAAATTGCATCAAAACCGACGAAAGAACTATGGGTAAAATTCAAGAAATATACCCGATCCACTTTAGTAACTATAAAACCAGGTTTTCTCAACTCCAAGTCCAGGATGTGACAGACGAACAGCAACAAGAAGAAATAATCATAAATACCCATAAAAGAGCACATAGGAATTCTCGTGAAAACAAACTTCAAATTTTAGAAAATTACTATTTTCCCTCCATGACCAAAACAATAAAAAGAATTATTCAGCAATGCTCAGTTTGCAAAGAAAATAAGTACGACCGCCACCCTACCAAACCAAAACTAGGAGAAACCCCTATTCCACAATTTCCAGGACAAATCTTACATATTGATATTTACATAACTGAACGAAATTTCGTCCTTACAGCCATAGACAAATTTTCAAAGTATGCCCAAACCAAAATCCTTCGCTCCAGAGCCGTAGAACACGTTAAGGAACCTCTCCGCGAACTACTGTTTCAATTTGGCGTACCAGAAACGGTAGTTATAGACAATGAAACGTCTTTGAATTCAGCTTCCATTCGATTTTTATTGGAAGATACCCTAAATATACAAATTTTTAGAACACCACCTTATGCAAGTTCCGTAAATGGTCAAGTAGAGCGATTTCACTCGACCCTCACAGAAATAATGCGCTGTTTAAAAGCAGAGCGAAGTTTCACCTCATTCGCCGAACTCCTCGATAACTCCGTCTACGAGTACAATTTTTCAGTCCACTCCTCCACAAAGAAAAAACCAATAGAGGTATTTTTCGGGAGAAGAATCTCCACAGACCCAAGCCAATTTGAAAGAGCTAGGGAAGAAATTATCTCGGAACTAAAAAATAGACAACTAAAAGATCTTTCCTACCATAATAAATCCCGACATCCAATTAGAACATATAACCCTGGAGAAACAATTTACGTTAGGATAAACAAACGACTAGGAACCAAAATATCTCCAAAATTTAGAAAAGAAATAGTAAAGGAAGACAAAAATTCCACCGTTTTGACAGAATCAGGAAAAGTAGTTCATAAACGCAATATAAAAACTCAAAACTAAAATTTTTGTTTCCAGACTTCTCCTTATTTACCCAATATTCGCATCAATAGACATTTATGACTACTCCACGGCACAAATAGTTACGATAAATGACGGACTAGTAAAAATCCAGAATGGAGACTTCAGACTAATACACATAATCGACCTCAACAAGTACGAACAATTTCTGACGGACATGTACAGATTCACCTCTTCGGACATACCCAAGGACACAATCCTTTATCCCATCCTAAAACACGAATTAACCCAATCTCTTCAAATTTTAGATACAATAAAACCTGTCGAAAGAAGACAGAAAAGATCCATAGATAGTTTAGGAACGGCTTGGAAATTCATAGCCGGAAGCCCCGATCACGAAGATCTGGATGTAATAACCAAAAATCTTAATGATATCAATAATAATAATAATAAACAAGTACTAATTAACAATATTTTTAACGAAAAAATTAATAACATTAGCATGATAGTAAATAATCTTCTTAATAACATAAGGAAAGATACTTATATAGAAAACGAAACTATTATAAATTTGCAGAATAGAATACGATTAATAAAAGAAGAGTTGATTAACATTAAATACGCCATACAGTGGGCAAAGAAAGACATTTTAAATACATTATTGTTAAATAAAAATGAAATCGAAATTGCGTTAGAAAATTTAGAAAATGACGAAATACCTTTCAAAAATGCTGAAGAAGCACTAGAAATATCAAATATAAATGTAATTAGTCAAAATATGACAATATTTTACTTGGTAAAAATACCATTAACTATTAAGGAAAATTTTCAAAAAATGATTATAAGACCAGTTGTTAAGCAAAACAAAATTATAATTAATGTCGAATTTGATAAAATATTAAAGGGTACAAAAGATACCTATGGAATTAAAGAAGTATGTAATAATTATAAGAAAATTGAGATTTGTAAGCAAACTCAACTAGTAAATATAAGTAATAGTAGTTGTATACCTAGAGTAGTAAATAGCCTAAATTCATCTTGCACTTTAACAAACGGCCAACATATCCAACAAATCGAAGAAGTAAAACCCGGCACCATATTACTTAATGGCTTTCAAGGGATAATAGATGCTGACGGAATGCAGAAAAATTTATCAGGGACACACCTTATTAATTTTCATAACTCAACGTTAAAAATAAATCATCAATTTTACATTAATTACGATTTGGTTCCACTGCCGGCAATCCCAGCAGCCCTGCAACCAGCACCAATCGAAAGAAATCGAATTGAATTACTTTCTCTCCAGGCCTTAAAGGAGTTTCACATTGATAACATACGAAGAATAAATCTTCTGAAGACAGCAACGATATCCAATAGCTCCCTTTCACTTGGAGCCGTTGCAACTATCATTCTCGGTATAATATTTTTTCGAAAATTCTGGAAAAAGCACCAAAACAGAATAATCATATCTTCAAGCCTGGACCTTAACCAGATGCCCCCAGCGAATATTGATCTTAAGGAGATCAAAGATCTTTCCAATGATCAAAATACTTACATCAATTTTAACAACCTCCCCTATTTTTGATAGGCTCTCGGGACGATCGCTTTTAAGAGGGGAAGTGTTAACATGGCAAATGTTAACAATTACTAAATAAGTAATAACACATAATCAGCAATAATTAGCAAATCATAGCGGAAATGCATCTTTAATTGCACAACATTTCCCACAGTAAAAGCCAGACGCTTTCATCAGCATAAAAGCTCATTTTTCGGCGTGAAGCGGAAATCCAACACGCGCAACCGAAATAAGCCAATTCGGAGAATCGGCAACAAAGTCAGCAGTTGGCCGGTGCAACGTAGCTTAGGTTTTAAGTAAATTAATTCTTAAGTTTAGTCTTAGTCTTAGCTCTGTAATGAAACGAGCAATAAATAAATTATTTTTTTAAAAAGAAATTACATCAAATTTATAGTTGGTCGTCATCGGACAACTGCCACTCCCACAAAACGGCATTAATCGAAAAGATGTTAAGTGCCATTGTAAAGCACTAAACTAATGTACATATGTATCTTCTAAGCCGCTAACTCAACAAAACTTGCTAAGAAGAAGTCGTTTTAGAATTCGCTCATACACACTCTTTATATCGGTTATGCTTGAAACTACGAAAACTCGAAAACTCGAAAACTTCCTGAATAAATTCGGCACAGGCACTAAACTTCATAACTCATGTAGATGGTGTGGAAAACATTTATAGGAACAGGTGTAAAAACTGGACAAAAGGCATGTCACCACTCCCCTTTGGGTGATATCATATACCTACTACTATCATACATTGTGAATATGTACGAAATCGGACAATAACTACTTATACTTTCTATATAATGCAACTTTAAATTGCATCGAATATTCTTTCACTGCCCGTATACAAATCAAACACCAATGAATATATCGGTCTATAATTTTGCACAAATAAAACTCTTTAGGCATTTAATCTTATGCCCAAAAATTATAGAAATCGTGCTATAACTTTTCAAAAACAGATATATTACAATTTAAGTTTTATTAACTTCACCAGTATGTATGTATATATGATTGCATGTTTGTATGTTTGTAATTGTTTTCAATCGCACTGAAACTGAAGGACACTGACAAAAGAATCAACAGTTTGATAGATACAAACAGCATGGACTGTTCCACCGTGGTCGGTCATGTATGGAATACCGAGCAAAAATACTTCCACTGCCTATATACATATATATATAGTGAAACTTTTGCCAAAGTTTTATAAATTTTCTCCCGTTTCCCCCTCTGCCACCCCCCGTTGGTAACGAATTTGAATTAATTATATTAAATTAAAGAAATTGATAAGCGAAAAAAGGATTTTTTTAATATTATTCAACTAAATCAAAAAGTGATTTTAATAGTATAGTTTTCTTTGACTGGTAATGAAAGAATCGAAGCTCAAAAGCAATCGATACATCTTAACGTCCTTATTGCTTGACTCAGCAGGTTCTTCTGAGAGCTCTCCGATTGAAACTAGTGCATATTGCATAACATCGGAAGCGTGAATTAAAATTTTACGGACGGACGAAGGAAGATAATGTCAGGAATATTTTGAAATTAATTCCCTTGCAGGATCTAGCGCAAATCTAGTGGATTTAGGGTTGATTGAAGTGATTTTTTTTTGTTTTTTAAATTGAATTTGAACAGGACGGCAATAGCGGGTGGACGAAGGTCTGGAATTATATTAAATTTTTTTGTGCTCTTCATCATTCTGCGATTTTATTATCAGTTGTAGAGGGACATATGTCGTTATAAATTATTGTCTTCCAAATTATTAATTTCAAATTTCTGCGTATATTCGCTCTGCTCAGAACTGCCATCAAAGCCACATTTTCCTACCAATAATAGGTAATTAGAGGACTCATTGCGTTCATTAAATACATTCTGTCGCAGTGTGGTCCAATAATTTTTTGATCTCAACTCCATCATCAGATTCTGAGACCTTTATTTGCTCAGGATAACTGTTTTTCCTTTAAAATGTTATCATAGCAGGGTAAAAAATTAATATCAAGTTTTTTGTTAACGAAGCTTCTAATAAGTAGATACTGATGATTTATTAAATTTGCTTCGGTGATAAGTGATACTATTTCACACATTTTCTAAACACCACAATTCAAAAACATATAGGCGTGAAAGTTTACACCGATATGATATGCCTAAATAAAAGTACGTATAAAACGAACCTTTGATAAAAGTGAGAAAATGATAAAATGAAAACCAAAGCTCGAGTACATATGATGAAAAAAAACATAAAAAACAATAATATATGCACGAATATACATACATACATACTCGTAAATACAAAAAATTAGGTTGCAGCTGAAATCAAAAGCATAGACTTAGAAAACAATAACTAATGTTAACAAACTTGACTCATTTGAGAGCGAGACGGGATCATTACTTTTTTTATTACTTAATTCGAAGTATAAAGAAAGAAAAAGAAGCACTTATAAAACTATAGTATTAAAACAATAAAATATCTATATACATATATATAAGAAAGTCGTATTAGTTACACCATTTATAACTCAAGAACGGTTTAACCGAAAAATTGGTTGGGAGGAAGCTCAGAACCAGGGTAAGGACATAGGAATCTTTTCATCTCTTTATCTTAGAATCAATTACAATTTATAAATACAAAAATTATATTTCAAATCATAAGCATTTGTTAAAAATTCATGTCAGAAGCATTTGAAAATTTTAGTAATTCACAAATAGAGAGAAATAAGTAAACATTTTCATATCTATACATGCTTGGCATATGGGCAAATAGTTTCATCACATTTATTTAATATCACAACAAAAATTGGGATTGACTGTCATAATATGCTGTCCGCTATGCTGACTGTCGATTAGACTCGGTTGATTTCTCTGAGGCACAGCCCAAATTCGACAGTATTTCTCTACCAAAAAGCAATGCTTTATTAACACACGAAATGCTTTTTGACTCATGTTTTTGTAAACTAACACAAGTTGCTATATCTCCTTAACAAATAGTTATAATCTAAATAATAGAAATCATATATGTACATATGTAGGTGGTATTAGTAGTACTATCTATGTATCAGCCACAGTGAAAAGTGGACGGGTCCTCTAGTTATTATATAATAATCTCTTTGTTATATAACATATACCTTTAGATTTATGGCGATTAAACACGATTTTATATTGCAATTTAATTTATTATAAGAGATAATTTTTAAGCTATTTTCACTCCACAGTCTGCGTGTTTCTATTGTCTCACTTCTTTTGGTTTTCGTAGCGCGTATGAATGGGATAGAGCAAAAATGTATTTACCGTTAGTTTTATTGATTTTTTAAGAAATATCTATACAAAAAGTGGTAAATTTCAAACTTTTATTTTATTATTTTTGGCCTATGAAATCGACTAGTGTGTGTCCATCGAACTTAAAAAATGGTGCTAAAACCATACAGCTATAGCATTAACTTTCCATGGTGTCATTACAATAACAAATTGACTCAAACACATTTTTAACACTAGAACTACCACACTTTTGTTGAAGCTATTTCTACCAAAACCAGTCAAAATGACTGGTCTTTAAAATATACGTAATATTAAAGTTTATAAAATAGTTTATTTGTTTATTACAAGATTGGTTGCTTACAAAAGGAATTTTGTGCTGTGTAGTACGTGGGGCAATGATCCCTAAATGAATATTCTTACATTTCATCACTTAAACAATAATAATAATAAAGAAAATATGATTCGGTTTAAAAAGATTAAATAAATTCTCATATTAAATTTAAGTTAATTTTATAGCATAAGGTAAATTATTTGGTATATTAATAATTTGTCACATTTTCTACAAACATAGATTTTCTTTTGAGTGCATTTTCCGCATACAAAATTTTTACAGATATTACAAATGGTGCTAGTTTTATTATTATTACAGTACCCAATTTGACACCATTTGCGTGAACAAAGTAAGGTCTTTGAAGTTGTAGGTACAATAGTTTATCGTGATTCCATTCCTGGTTTAACATTTTTCTCGGTATTTTCTATGGCAAGTTCATCTGCTAATTGAAAAAGAAAATCTTTTCTGGATATCTTTTCACCTGTTGTTTCTCTATGTATGTATATAAGATCCAGGCATTTATGCCCGCTAAGTCTAAAATATTAAAAAATACTTGGAGTGGCCATCTTCTTGATATTTCTTTGCCATTTGGTCTGTAGCATCTACGCCAAAGTTAGTTTTATATAATATAAAACTCAACTGTTTCAGGTAATAGCTTGTTACTTTTATGAACTCTGACGGATTTATGTTTCGAACTCAATATAAAAACTTTTTTTTCAGCTTACTTTTGTAGATTGTAAGAACGCACCCACTTGATTTTGTTTTTGTTGTTTTACAAATTTAAGGCATTTCCCTTTTGTTTCCGCGTATAGTGCCAACCAAGGAGCGGGTTCTGAACACTCGGATATCCTCACAAGCTTCGACTGCATACCGGATCATCTGGATCATGGAGTCGCCATATCGAACTCCGGTGGCTCCTTCTCTGCACATATACCGACGAGGGAGGTTTGGCAGGGAAGAAGCCGTTGGAAGAGAGGGGCAGTAAGCTTCTTTACGGATGGGTCAAAGGTTGCACCCATCAAGGTAGCAGCAGATATGCTGCTCAGTAGAGCGTCTAACTTCAGGGAGGTGACCATTCACTCGGATAGCAGAGCGGCGATTCTAGCCTTGAACTCATTCACAGTGCGTTCAGGGCTGGTCGAAGAATGTCTGGCGTCACTGTCTCTGGCGGCGAGAGCTTTCATTATAAGACTTGTTTGGGTGCCGGGCCACAGCGGAATCGCGGGTAACTGCAAAGCTGATAAGCTAGCAAGGAAAGGCACCCTAGAATCACTATCGGTAGAATGGAAACAGGTAGGTGCTCCGGCATCCTCTTGTGTTCTACTACTAGATAGCTGGGCCTCGCGGCTGCTCGGTCAGCGATGGGCCAGCATTAGTACCTGCGCGTTCGCAAAAGCCTTTTGGCCAAATATAGATCGAAGGAGATCTAGTGATCTCTTTGCCCTCAACAAGGCTAGCCTCTCATTAATGATGGGGCTCTTGACGGGCCATTGCCCCATTGGCATACACGCTGTAAGACTGGGAATCTTAACGGACGCCGCATGCAGAAGCTACTTGGAAGAAGATGCAGTAGAAACTAGCCAGCACTTCTTTCTTGACTGCCCTGCTTTTGGGAGATCAAGACTGAGGCACGGGGGCACATACCTTCAGACATCCCACCGATCTGGCGGGCATTGAAATTAAGCGCCTCTGTAAATTTGTATTGGATACCAAACGGTTTGCCGATCTCTAAGTTCGAACACGGGAGTTCGAGTTTCAACGGCTTCACAAAGGACTACTTCTAGTCCATGTGCGATCTCCGATCAGCCGTCTTACCTAACCTAACCTATAGTGCCAACTAATGTTGTTGTTTTGGCTAACAATTTAGATGCCAGCGGTAAACTTGTGAAAAAGTTGTCGGTTGTTACATTTCCTACCTTCATAGTGAATGATTCGATAAGTTGTAGCACAACAGATTCACTTAGAGGCTGTGATCTTATTCGTGTCTCATCTTTTCCTAAATAAGGAAACCCATTCACAATATACTTAGTTTGAACATCAGATGGTTATCGGGTGAATCTGCATCTGGTTTTTGTTGACAAGAGTTGTTCGTCTATTGTAATATTTTGTCCTGGCTTGTAGCATTGCATACTATTTTTGATGAATCTATCCCATACTGCTGATACTAAAGCAAATTTATCGTTTTGAAGACGTTGACTTCTCTCAATTTTTTTATCAAAGTGAATAAACCTCAATATTTCCGTAAACCGTCTACTCATGGTGTTTGCAAAGAAGTTTGGTCCCCATTTTTCGTTCCATAGATATGAAACTTTTAAATTTTTTACTTCGTATGCTCCCCGTCCATATAAAACTCCAATGAAAGCTTTCAGTTTTGTTACTGTTAGGTTAAAAACTCGAGATGATTCTAATTCCGTGCAAGATCTTATATGTTCAAGCATACGATCGTCGATTACTAAAAAAAATGCGCTACTTGCTTGACTTTTCATAATATTTTTTTTTACATATCCTGTGGACCGGATACGTCTTTGAAGATATTATGAAGTGCTAATCTTCCAGGACAAGACCCTTTTTGTATTTTTCCCAACAAGTTCCGTCCGCAGCAATTTCATTTTGATTATCTTGTCGTATACTTTCATTTTCATCTTCAGAACTAGAACGCACTTGCATACATCTTCTTTTACGATATGTAATTCAAAATATTTTCAAATTCACTGTCACTTTCTGAGGAGTCATAAATATTTTCTTCGTCCAAAACCTCATTGTCACTATTTTCACTCTCAAAAATTTCTTCTTGGGTACCGCATACTTCATTTTCATTTTCTTGATCACTGTCATAGAGTTCATCATCTTCAATATCAGAGAATTCCATTGCTATATCGTTCAGATTTTCCAAAATTTCAGATATTTTCAAACGTTTTGTCATTTTCAGGGCTTATAAAACTAAAATCACAAGTAATGCTTACATAAAAATTATATCTGCAATACTATAATTTTCCTCACCTTATACTAATTGAAAAAAATGCCGCTTATTATAAATTACATATGTATATAACTATTCTATTATCATAACACATTCAACGTCTCCAGATCTAAATGAACGACTAAATATATTTTCGAAAATGTTGGCATGAATGCATTAGGTTTTGCATTAGAGTTACGACCGATCAAGATTTTTCCTGATAATTATCATCATCATTCTGAATGACACAAATGTCTAAGAAATTCTAAAAAGTTCTAAGAAACACTTTGTAGTTATACAAAACGAGTAATCTTGTTGATTCCTGATCGGTAAGCAAATCGAAGCATGATTTTACATTTCAACAGGACGCAGTCATTTTGACTGGTGCTGGTATAAGTACTAATGTTACGAAATTATTTTGTATTCGTTGAATAAGAGAAAAAATGCTATTTATAATACTATTTCTTAAGTTATCACTGGAAAAGTCAGACATTGTTGAGAGAAAAAATGTAACATGAAGGAGAAATTTTAAAACAATTGTCATTTAGACGGGTGTGGTAGTTCCAGTGTTAAAGGAAGTGAACACATCACGTGTAGTTAATAATACATATGGTTTAAAAGCCTAAAAAACATAATTTTTATCACTAAAAAGTGAAAAATTAATGTACACTGGCCAAAAAAAGTATGCGACATATGCATATTTTTATGTATTTTTCAAATATTCCATAATATAAAGAAATAAAAACCCGATTAACAGTGTTTTTGAAAGCAATAATTTATTTATTTTGTAAATTGATCAGTTTTATGATAATAAAAATTACAAAACTAAACAAAAAAGCACAAAAACTTAATTACTCCAAAAATAAAAGCAAAAAAAATATTCGACAATTCATGTAAAATCCAAGTTTGAAAACAAAAAATTACTTTTTAATACCGCGTAGCTCTTCCTTTACTTCGGACTACTTCTTTTAAACGTCTTGGTATTGATTCGACCAACTTTCTTGTTATGGATGGGTCTATATTGTACCACTCTTCCATTAGTATCTGTTCCATTTGGGTTTTGTTCGTAAAATGGTGCTGCCTCAGCTTTCTTTCTAAATGATCCCATAGATGCTCTATGGGATTTAAATCTGGACTTTGAGCAGGAGTTTTAATTACTCCAGGGCAATTGTATAAAAGCCAAAGCTTTGTATTTAGTGCGGAATGCTTTGGGTCGTTATCTTGGTAAAACTGAAAAGTCGCTCCGATTCCGAGATTTTCTGCACTAGTTCGTAAGTTTCTCTCCAAAATGTCAATGTATTGCATGTGGTCCATGATTTGGCGAATTGGCTCCATATTTCCAACTCCTGCTGCCGACATACACCCCCAAATCATAACGCCTCCACCTCCGTGTTTCACAGTTGTCGCAGTATTTCGCTCTTCCAATTCTGTATTGGGTTTCCTGTACACAATAACTATACCATCACATCCAAAAAGATTGAATTTGCTCTCATCTGCAAATATCGCCTTATTCCAAAATTCGGCGGGCTTATTTGTGTACGGTTTTGCAAACCTTAATCTTTCCAATCTATTTTTTTTGGAGATATATGGCTTTTTGCGCGCAACTCTTCCTCTGTAGTCATTGATTTTCAAATAATTGCGAATGGTTTGGGGTGTCACATCTATATTTAAGTTTTCTTCAACAGTTTTGGAGAGAACCGTGGCATTTGTTTTTGGTTCTTTCTTGACCTGGCGAACCAACCAACGTTCGTCTGCTTTAGTTAAGGCTTTTGGGCGACCACACCTTGAATGATTTTCAACCGACTTTTTATCTTTCCATTTTTTTATAATATAATGGACAGTTGTTCGCGGCCTATCAACTAGTTCGGCTATTTTAGTTTCGGTTAATCCACTTTTAAAATGTATAACGATCAGATTTTTGATTTCCTCAGACACTTCTTTTTTTTGCGACCCATATTTACCATTTCACTTATTTACTATAAATACCGCTTCTAAATTGAATGCTGCATAACAATGTTAAAGAAAATATTCAAACCGATCGTAACTTTCACCGTTAATCATTGGAATTCGCTCTTCTGCGTAATTGTCGAATATTTTTTTTGCTTTCATTTTCAGGATAATTTAGTTTTGGTGCATTTCTGTTTAATTTTGTTGTTGTGATTATCACAAAACTCATCAACTTACAGACTATATAAATGTTTGCTTTAAAAAACACTGTTTTTTGGTTCTTTATGTGTTTATATAAATAAATATTTCAAAAATAAATAAAAAAATACATATGTCGAATACTTTCTTTGGCCAGTGTAGTTAAAAAAACGCACTTTCAAACCAAAAAGTGAAAAATAATTCTGAATATAAACTGACTATTGACTGAAAAATACTTGTATTATTTTGAGAAAAATGCGGGATGCTTTGTGCAATATTTTTCGGTTGACGAGTTTTTCCTCCACTTATTCACAATTTGCCAACTGCCATCTAAGGTTACGCACTCTAGTCTAAATCAACACTTGCGACATAGATACTCCAAAATAATCCTGTAATTATCCTTAATCCACTGTTATTTTATTTCAAATCAAAAACTAGAAATTTTACTTTTTCATTTTATATGAATATCACCAATAGGAGCTCTGATTCACATGTCCCTTTGGCTCGTGAAACCAGCTTGCCACCAAAAGTGACCTTTTTACAAGATGAGGATGACTTTGATCGGGAGAAATATAGAGCCTCACTAAGAGCCAAACTGCAACTAGACGATGAGGGTAATTAAAGAATAAATAATTGACTGAAATTAGCTTATTTTACGAATTTTCCATCTACGTCAGATTCCGATGTTTTTGGCTCCACACTCAAACAATCTAAGTCGAGACTCACAGAAAGAAATAGATATCTGGAGAATGAGGGTAAGATACTGATTTTATTCAATTAAAATATATATTATAAAAAAAATTCTTATATGTTAGATGAAGACATTTTGGGATCTACCTACAAGCCATTGAAATTCAAGGGGTTAGATGAATCCAATGCTGTAGAAACTTCGCTGAAATCATCATTGAAATATAGAGCTTCAGCAGAGCCCTTCGAATCGGCTTTGAAGTCCTTAAAATTGAATGGTACAGATGAGTCAGGATTCGGTGAAAGCATAAAACATAGAGCATTAAAAGCTGTCGAAAGAACCGGCAAAGCGAGGTCCATCTTGGACGACTTAGATGATCAGGTAAAGTAGTTATATTTTGTGAAATAAACTTCACTTAAAATTAAATAATTTATCTTATTTGTATATTTTGTTAATATTATATTACTATTTTAAAATTACTTATTAATTTCATTTTGTAGGAGGCTAGTTCATTCTCTACTAGACGTATTAAGATCAGAAGTGAGAACGTCATTATGGGTGATACCAGTACCACAACCGAAGCTTCCTCACGCATGAAAGCTACCAAAGCTCGTCTCGCTGATCTCGAATCGGAAATGTCCTCGATTAGTGAAAAACAAAGTGAGCGGGAAAGGCGTAAACATAATTTAAGAAAATTATTGAATGAAAGCGAATCTGATACCTTTAAGGCCATAGAAATGTAATTGTTGTAATATTGTGTTATACGAGTTCGTACCATAAAAAGAAGAGTTGCGGAAAATAAAGTGTTTAAATAAATGTTGAAAGTGGAATCTATAAATTAAAACAAAGTTTTAGTTTATATTTAATAATGTTAGAAATACTGAAGACATTTACATACATATGTACTTATATACAACGCAATATTCGTAACTGTAAAATCCCGTTGCCTGCGAGCAATAAGTTTCTCTTATATATATGTGTACATTAGAATTTATCAGTCAGTCTGAAATAAACTGTACAACCAATAGGTTATGGGCCCAGGCTAGCCTTGAAAAAGTTTGCGTATAAGATTTTGTGTGCGGTGTCAAGCGTTAATTTTTGATTTGCAAAATTAAACGAAAAAAAAAAAAAAAAAAAAAAAACTAAGAACTTAAAGTGATTAAGTGAAATTTCGTGTTAGAAGGCAAAATGAATTCCGTTATGCACTCTATTGAAAAGCTGGACGACACCAATTACAGCGCGTGGGTCGTACAGATGAAAAGTGTGCTCATACATGCAGAGTTATGGGGCGTAGTTTGCGGTCGTATCGTAAAAAACGAAGAAGATACTGTGTTTGATGCAAAAGATGAAAAAGCATTAGCCTGTATTATGCTGTGCATTAAGCCTTCACAAATAAATAATGTAAAAAATTGCCAAACGTCAGCTAGTGCGTGGGAAAGGTTAAAAGAAATACATATGAGTAAGGGACCTGCACGCCGCGTTACATTATTAAGACAGTTATTGCATATAAAATCGTCAGAATCTGAAAATATGTCTAAGCATTTAGAGAAATTCACAGATCTGATTGAAAATTTGTGTGAAATTGGTTTTTCATTGCCCGAAGAGTGTTTGTGTATACTGTTGTTGTCAAGCTTGAGCGACGCCTTTGATAATTTCGTGGTAGCAATGGAATCGCGTGATTCCTTGCCGGCATTAAGTGCGTTAAAAATTAAATTGATCGAAGAGAGTGAAAGGCGTAAGGAGCAAAGAGAACAACAAGAAGAGCAAAAAATGTTCTCTTCGCGAAGCGAAAATAAACAGTATGTAAAAGATGGACAACAAAGACGAAAAAACGTAAGTTGTTGGTCGTGTGGTCGCCGTGGACACATTTCAAAGAATTGCCAAACAAAAGTTAGCGAAAAAAACGATAGCGTCAAAAACGACGAAAATGAGAATGACGACAAAGACCGAAAAAAGTCGTACTCAGTGTTTGCGTGTTCTAACGGTAGCTTTGCAAAAAACGTTTGGTGCTTGGACAGTGGTGCAACGGCACATTTGTGTTGTGATAAATCATGTTTCATAAAATTCGAACCGCATACTGAGAAAATAGTGTTAGCTGGAAACAATTATATTGTAGCAAGTGGTCGCGGTACAGTGCGGTTGAATTGGCGTGAAAGTACAGTTGATTTGGTAAACGTTTTATATGTGCAGAACCTTCAATGCAATTTCATATCTGTAGCAAAAATAATACAGAAGGGGTTCAGTGTTAAGTTTGAACATGAAAGTGTGAGCATTCAAAATCAAGACGGTGAAGTAATTTTAATGGCTAAAGAGCGGCAAGATTTGTTTTTGTTAGAGACAAACGACAATAAGTGTTTTGGTGCACAGTCTGATCTGACTGATATAATGAAATGGCATAATAGGTTTGGACATTTGAACTTTGGTAGTCTAAACAAAATGATTAATAAAAAACTGGTGCATGGTTTAGAAACATCAAAAGTTTACAGTGATTTAAATGATCATATACTATGTGAAACCTGTGCAAAGTGTAAAATATGCGTAAAACCATTTCCAAAAAAAAACTAAAAATCGCTCGAAAGACGTATTGGATCTGGTGCATACAGACATTTGTGGACCAATGAATAAATCCTCACAAGGAGGAGCGCGGTATTTTGTAACATTCATCGATGATAAATCGCGATACACGTATGTAAGTTTCTTGAAATCTCGCGACGAAGTTTTGGAAAAATTTAAAGTGTTTAAGGCGTTCGCTGAGAAGCAGACTGGAAAAAAAATAAAGTGTCTGAGAAGCGACAACGGTCGAGAGTATTTGAGTGGCGCGTTTGGCCTGCTCCTGGCAAGCAATGGCATTAAAAGACAGCTTACTGTACCGCACACACCTCAACAAAATGGTGTAGCTGAGGGCGCGAACAAAACATTGGTTGAGATGGCGCGCAGTATGATTCTACACGCTGGTCTGGATGAGGGCTTCTGGGCAGAAGCTATTAACACGGCTGCGTACCTAAGAAACCGTTCGGAAACATCTGCTTTAAAGGACATGACACCATTCGAGTCGTGGTCTGGCAAAAAGCCAACAGTGAACCATCTGAGAGAATTCGGGATCAAAGCTATAGTTCTGAACAAGAAGCATAGCAGGAAGTTTCTCCCGAAAGGCGAGGCACGTGTGATGGTTGGCTACTCAGAGTCAGCAAAGGCATACCGTTTATACGATCCGAGTACAGGAAAGGTAACAGTAGCACGTGACGTAATTTTTCTTGAAAGATTCTTTGCAGATGGCAGTGTAAATCGTAATGAATCGGCGACTATGTGTGAGGTGCCGCTGGTCAACCTGGTGTCAGAGTCGGCATGTGTCACCCAAGTCGAAAATGTGGAAAACGCTGATGCCAACTGCGATGAGTCTGATGGAGTTTTGTCTGAAGAAGACAATGAAGATGAGTCAACCATCAAGAGGGGTCCTGGGCGACCAAAGCTGATCCGTACAGGAAATCCAGGGCGTCCAAGCAAGCAGTATAACATTTTGAATGTTATGACAACAGATGATGTGGCAGTACCAGAAACAGTAACTTCGGCCTTAAGTTCTGATCATGCCAGTCAGTGGAAGGCATCGATGCAGAAGGAGATGGACAGCCTAAAGGCCAACAAAACGTGGTCATTGGTGGTTCTTCCTGAGGGCGAAAAGGCGATCGGTTGTAAATGGGTTTTTGCAGTAAAACGTGACAAGCATGGCAACATCGCTCGTTTTAAGTCTCGTCTAGTGGCCAAAGGCTGTGGCCAGAGATTCGGTGTCAACTATACTGAAACGTTCTCTCCTGTGGCACGGTATTCAACAATACGTCTAGCAATTGCCATAGCGGTTGAGAAAGGTATGTATATGCACCAAATAGATGTGTCATCTGCTTACCTCAACAGTGAACTGCGAGATGTGGTGTACATGAGACAACCCGAGGGATTTGAAGACAAAGAAAATCCTGGGAGTGTGCTCAAGCTTCAGAAATCTTTATACGGCCTAAAGCAAAGTGGTCGTGAATGGAACACAAAACTGAATCAAGTGCTCCTGAACATTGGACTCGTTTCATGTGCTAGTGAACCGTGTCTGTACACACTCCGTAGTAGCACGGACTTCAGCATGGTCATTGTCTATGTTGACGACTTGATTGTTGCCAGCACATCTATGAAAGTACTCAACAAAGTGAAGGCGTCAATAGCAAACGAATTCGATGTAGTCGATGGCGGTCAGCTGAAGCATTTCCTTGGTATGGAAATAGAAAGAGAAGGAGTAACTGGCAGCGTTTCTGTTGGTCACAAACAATATATTGGGAATCTACTACACGAGTATGGTCTGAGTGACTGCAAGCCGAATGTTATTCCGTTGAGCGCAGGATTCCAGGTTAAGTGTGACAATGATGAGTGTCCGCGAGCGAACCAGTTAAGCTATCAATCCCTGATAGGTTCGCTGATGTATCTAGCCATAACAACCCGGCCAGATATTTTACATTCTGTTACGAAGCTTTCACAACGTAATGCAAATCCTCATAAGGAACATGAAGTGGGTGCCAAGCAAGTTTTGCGATACCTTAAGGGCACTGCTGAGCTGGGTCTGCACTACCAACGAACTGGAAAACCCATCGAATGTTATGTTGATGCTGATTGGGCTGGAGATTGCATAGATCGAAAATCGTATAGCGGCTGGTCATTTCTTGCAGCGGGAGCAGTGATCTCATGGGAATCGAAGAAACAGGGCGTCGTGGCCTTAAGCAGCACTGAAGCGGAGTACATAGCTTTGTCAACGGCTGCTAAAGAAGCGGCGTATATCCGCAAACTCATGAACGAGATAGGTTTGAGTGATGGTCATGCAACAAAAATATTCAGCGACAACCAAAGTGCACAATATTTAGCAAAAGATTCGAAGTACCATGCGCGCAGTAAGCATATAGATATTAAGTATCATCATGTCAGGCAAATGGTCAAAGACAATGTAATTGAAATAAAGTATGTATCAACTGAAAATATGATATCTGATGTCTTGACCAAGAACCTTTGTAAAATTAAGCATAAGAAATGTATTAACATGATGGGTATATATTAAAATGAAAAATGTTAACTTTTAATTGTCTAATGACATATTGCGTTGAGAAGGAGTGTTAGAAATACTGAAGACATTTACATACATATGTACTTATATACAACGCAATATTCGTAACTGTAAAATCCCGTTGCCTGCGAGCAATAAGTTTCTCTTATATATATGTGTACATTAGAATTTATCAGTCAGTCTGAAATAAACTGTACAACCAATAAATAAATATGAAAATGTCAAAGCTTGCTGCAGTATTTCTCTATGCATTTTTATACTGAAGAGGGTATATTAAGTTTGCATTAATGATCAGCGTGAGGAGCTGAATCGAATTAGCCATGTTCGTCTTTTTGTATATAAGGTGCGTTCCAAAGTCAACAGGACTTAAAAAACAGAACAAATGAATTTTTCGGCAAAATCAATTTACGGTCCAAAAGCATGTCGAAGGAGTGTTTTAGCTCGTTGGCCGGTATGGCCGCCAGTATGTCGGTGCAAGCCTTTTGAATGGCCTCTACATCTGCATAACGATTTTCTTTCATGGTCAAATGCATTTTTCCGAATAGGAAGAAGTCGCACGGTGCCATTCTGGTGAATATTGGGAGTGGTCAAAATGTGATTTTTGGTCAAATAATCTTCCTTCGAATGTTGGAGTCTGAGCAATTTTTGGTCGTCAGCCAATCTGTGCGGAACAAATCGTGCATACACCTCTCGTAAGCCCAAATGTTCGGTCAAAATGCGATAAATCGATGTTTTGGAGATGTTCAATTCCGTTTCCATGACTTTCAATGATGATTTAGGCTGTTTTGTGATGAATTCACGCAAAGTTTCGATGGAATTTCCGGTGATCACGTATTTTGAAACTTTTCTATTTGTGAAGGTATTATAGTTTCCCTCAAATTATTTCTGATTTCCGGACAAAATTTAATGAAACATGTAAAAAAATTGTGTACATTCACTGCATATGCACATACATACATAACGATATGAGTTTCGGCCGTAGAGTCCTCGTTGAGTGCTTTCAAAGTTTTTTTAATATTTGCCGAAAGTCTTATGAAAACTTCATAGAAACTTCATTTTGTATTTGGTAAATATGTACATTTCGTTATTTATTGGAAGAAAATTTTCAGAGCACAATTCAATATTTGTGTATTAGTAGGATATTCTATTAATTATCTTTCAAAAATAAAAACGCTTTGTCATAATAAATTCTAACAATTTCATCATATAAAATTGATAAGATAAATTATACTCAGTATTCAAATACTTATGGGCATATTCCACTTTAGCGCTATAAAATGACTTAATCCGTTATTATCTGCATATGTATGTATGTATGTATTTGGTGCTAAATGCAAAGAGAGGAAATAACTGATGCAATTGTGGTAGCTTTCCTATCGAATTACAATTCTTTTAATACGCTTCTGAAGGCATCCAAAACAATGTGTGCGTGTTTCTCCTGGAATATCAAAGCAGGTCTGAATCGAATCGAGAGTTCGCCGCAGCCACCAGTCTGTATACCCTTAAGTTTGAGACGTCCAACGAAATCATCGCGAGCTTTGCTGTGTTGGCAATTCACCGCTAAAAATGTGCCGCGTCCTCTTGTCGAATTTAGGATATGTGAAAATTCTTTTTCCAAAGATAAAAGACCATCCTTAAGCACCTTACCGGCAGCGTTGACATTCTTCAGCAAATTATCTTCGTTAATTACGTTGATTACTTCTTCCAACAGCAACAATTTGCTAGGCTCACCCATCCAGGTGTTGAAGACACGATAACCTTCTAACGGTTGGAACTCTTTCTTGTGGAAGTAACCACCCAATTGCATTTTTTTGCTGAAAGTCACCACATCGGGAGGTCCATCCAAGTTGAAATGTTCGTGACACCAAAATTTACCAGTACAACCGCCACCGGTTTGTACCTCATCGATCAGTAAGGCAGTACCATGGCGTTTGCCGATTTTCTGCAGTCCTTGAAAGAATTCTGGTGATGCCTCGTTATCACCGCCTTCGCTCTGTATGGGTTCAACTACAATGCCTGCCACCGGTATACCTTTTTTGTTGTACTGTACAATTAGATCTTCAACTTCGGCCAAACAACGATCGTCTTCTTTCTTGTTATGACGTTCGTTTTCCGCGAGCGGATATTTATATTCGGGAAAAGATGCAATTGGCCAATCAAATGAAGGTACATCGATTTTATGTATATACTTAGAGTGTGTGGTTGAGAGTGCGCCCAAAGTACGCCCATGGAATGCGCCCTTGAAGGAGAGGATGCTTAATGGCGGCGAGCCTGGCTGTTGATTAATCATGCAAGACAACTTTTCGGCCTCTGAGAAGTGGACATTCTCTCCACGCTGATGGCGACGGTACCTATAAAGAAAAATGATATCATGTTAATATAGTATATTAATCATAAAAATACAGTTGCCGCTCACAAAATAAAACTTTCAGTAAGAATCGAATATTCTAATTTCTGAGCGTATTTTAATTGAAAGAGTTTAATTTAATTAAAGGGTGTAATCATTCTGGCTCTCCGATATTGTTGTTTCAGATAAGAAAAAACTAAAAAGACAACAATTATTTCTGACTTAATGCCAAGTAAATATTAGGGGTGAATTCGGTGATTGAGCCAACTATTGTATAATGAATATGTCGGCTTTGAATATTATCGTAATTATCTTTACTTCTCACTGTGATCGTATGTTGAAAAGCTTTATTTTTAACAGAAAAAATATATTTAATGTAATTGGGGTGCATATCTACGTTTTGTTATGATGCATCTACCTACATATATACGTTTATACTATAAAATGTGTATGTAGCTGTCACAAAAAACTGGATCTTATTGAATTATTATACTATATATTGTTAATAAGGGTAAACCAATATAAAGAAAAATCTTCACAAAATTTGTGTGACAGAAACAGTTTTTACTAGTGTAACTAGAGTTAACAATATAGTGCAGAGAAACACCTTTATACCTTGATTCAACGTTCCACCATTTTGATTTAAAGAAATCATGCAAGGACTTTACGTCCAACAACAGACCAAAATAGCAAATTCAAAGCCAAACTTATTATCTTTAAAAAATCTTTGCTAGCCAAACGTTAGCCCAAACCGTACTAACAATTGTAATAAATATGTACATTAGTTTAGCCTTAACAAATAGATGTAGAGCAGCAATTGGTTGTATCACTATTAGAGATATATGTATATGTAAATATAATGTTGCATTGATTTTAACGCGATAGCCTTGTTGTTGGTTCCGTATACATATGTACATATAATATGTACGGTATATACGGAGAATGGTGATGCGAAGAGGTCTAAACTTTTATAAAGAAATATCACCAGTTTTGACAATTTGGGAAGGATTTCGACGAATTATTTGGTACCACCAAGCGGTGTTTTAATCAAAGAAAACCGTTAAAGCTTTTACTGTTAGATATAACATCAGACCAGAATTGATGTGGCAAATATGTGATAGTTTAACACATATTAGGGAAATTCAGGATTTGGATTCAACAGTTATTCCACTCAACACTAAAATATCTTTAAACCATATTCAGAATCGGTTTAAAACTAATAGGGTCATTCTTATATCGGACTAATAACCAGGCGCCGAAGCTTAATAGGGTAGTGATAATAAATGATTTTTTATGAAAATGTGAGAGCACAATAGACCACATGTCGCAGGACAAACTTCAATATGATGCTAATTCTAATTCAATACCTAAGCGAACACTTAATCATTTTAATCATTAGTACATATATACATTGTTTTTAAGGACATACAGTATCCACAAATTTTTTTTTACTTACCAAATAAAAATATTTTTGTATGCATTTTCATTCGAGCATGATCCACACATCATAGTTGTCAAATTACTAAGGCCCTTAGGTGAAATTTTGTTAAGAATGGATTTTAAATGGTCAGGCCATTCTTTCCCAGGGAAAACTCCCAAAGCTGGACGGTTGATTAAAGCTGCGTAAGAAATTCGTTCTAGTTACTGATGAAATGTTCATTACTTTCTTTCTAAAATATAATTACTGTCTTTCTAAAATATTTGAAAAAGTATTAAATAATACAATACCAACGCATCAATTCGGATTTCATAAGAAACATGGCACAATAGAGCAAGTAAATAGAATTACTAACGAAATAAGGAAAGCATTTGAGCACTGGGAGTACTGTTCAGCAATATTTCTAGATGTAGCTCAGGCGTTTGATAATGTGTGGCACGAAGGTCTTTTATATAATATTAAAAAAACTCTACCTTTAGAATTGTATAAAACATTGGAGTCTTATTTAAATAATAAACTATTTATGGTGAAAGTAGGAGATTTCATATCGGATGAACGACAGATAAGGGCTGGTGTACCACAGGGCAGTCTTTTAGGTCCAACACTATACATATACAGCAGATCTTCCAACAGCTAACAATGTATTAACTTTAACTTTTGCGGATGACACAGCTATAGTGAGCCGTAGTAATTGCCACATTTTAGCATCAAGAATATTAGCGCAGCATTTAAATTCTGTCAAAGAATGACTAGCGAAATGACGTATAAATGACCAAAAATATGTCCGGTAGTAAAAATAAACAATATTTTAGTACCCCAAGCGAACGAAGTAAGATATCTTGGTATTCACCTAGATAGAAGGCTCACGTGGAGAAAACATATCTCTAGTAAAATAACATGTATGAAGATTAGAGCTAGTAAAATAACATGTATGAAGATTAGAGCTGCAAATTTAAATTGGGTTTTCAATAAAAACTCCAAACATAGCCTAGACAACAAAATGCTTTTATATAATGTGGTCCCAGGCGGGGCTGCTGCTCCCGGGGCGACGAAACCGTCGCTGGGAAACTGCAGCAACAAGACCAAGACTTCGGTAGGAGTCAAGAGGGGGGAAGCCGGCGCAAACCCGCCAGCGAAAGAGGTAGTGAAGGGTGGAGCCTTCATACACGGCGGAATCGCCAGTACTAGCAGAGGAACTTTTGCTAGAATTATGAAGGGTTCCACAGGAGGCGTTAGCAAAGGTGCTTTGGCTAAGAAGCTGAAGTCGGACCGTCGATTAGCGGCAAAAATAGTGGAACGCTGCGATGGTAAGCATGTTGGTCAGGTAACTAAGCAACCCTGGGCCAGCCCAAAAATGCATAAGTGCCGGTTGGCACCATGGGCTGTCCCGTCCACTGCGAAGGAGATCGAGGAAATCCTCAGATACTGCAACCCCTCACTTCCCGCGCACGACTGGAGGGTCATACGGCTTGAGAGAACCGATGAACCATATCGGCAGGCGCTGATAATGCTTGCTTAACGCGGAGTCCATCGATCCTCTCAGCAAAACCAAGGGAGCCATCAGTTATGGGTTCGAAATGGTAGTGCTGAAGGTACTCCCGACGGATACCAGAGCTGATGGCACCCAAGCTGCAGATGCGGGGGAGAAGACAAAGGGCGTCACGGATGGTCAAACGACCATGGAAAACGACCCAAACCTCTCAGACGTGGCGAGTTCTGGAGGCGGTTCGTCGATCGGCGACTCCGTCTTCAGCTTCGAGCAATTGTTTGAGGAGGTGAGGCTCGATCATGACTTGAGCACCGAACTGGCGCTCCTAGAGGAGAGTCTGAAGGATGAAATTCCTCCAGATTAACCTCCATCACGCAAAGGCGGCCTCCGCCAATCTATTGCTTCGTCTGGAGCAAGACGAAGCTGATGTGGTCCTGATTCAGGAACCGTGGCTAACTGCCAACGGGATCTCTGGATTGAGAACGAAGAGCCATAAGCTGCTGGCGGCCAAGGATGCAGGTAGAAATAGAGCCTGTATGCTGGTCAGAAACGAACTAACGGTATTTCTTTTACCTTCGCATATATGTATGCCTCACGACGATGAGGTAGAGCCACCTCCCTTTTTGCTAAGGAGGACCTTGGCTGAAGCGTCCCGGAATGGTGCCGGTGTCATCATCGGTTCGGACGCCAACTTGCGACATTCGATCTGGGGGAGCTCGGATACCAACACTAGAGGTGAGTCGCTTTTTGATTTCATTGTTAGCGAAAATCTTCGCATTTGAAACAGGGGAAACTCTCCAACTTTTGTGACCGTAGGCAGGGAGGAGGTTCTTGACCTCACCCTGGCCTCACATGGGATTGCCTCACTGTTCTCAAACTGGAGGGTCCTCGATGACCACTCCTTTTCTGATCACAGGTACGTCGAGTTTAGTCTGGTCGGAGAAGGTCCGCCTAAAAAATCCCTCACAAATCCCAGGAACGCAGACTAGGAAGGTTATCGCAGGAGGCTTCGGCAAACTCTCCCACGCGCACCGAGGATGGACGAATGGGCCACCGCCGATGTGGTGGATGGGTGGGTCGAAGTTTTCAGCTCGGCGTACAACAAGGCACTGGAAAGCTCTTGTCCACTGAAAACACCGAAGGGCAGAAGAAAACCTCAGTGGTGGACCTTGGAACTCTCGAAAATTAGGGCGTCCTGCAGACGCTTATTTAACAGGGCCCGTAGGAGCGGGCTATATGACGACTGGGCTTTGCATAAAACAGGACTTTCGATATACAAGTCCGAGCTAAGAAGGGCTAAGAGGACCTTGTGGAAGAGCTTCTGCGAAAAAGTGGAGGGCTGTCACGAGTCCTCTAGATTCAAGTGTATCCTCGCCCTGGGCAGTGAAGAGACACTTCAGATGCTCCTTGATGCTCACTTTCCTAGTAACACGTCCTATGCGGAGGTATCTCTCGGAGCACTGCATGCTGACTGCTCGGCCTCTGTCGACCTTCTGGATGAGCGACACTTGACGTGGGCGATCAATTCGTTCAAACCGTTCAAGTCCCCGGGACCGGACGGCATCACACCAGCAGCAGGCTGTTAAGGTGTCATGCGGCTGGTTAGTACCGATCTATGCGAACTGCATCAGATTAGGTTACATCCCGGGGGCCTGGAGACGGGTCAGAGTTACGTTCATCCCGAGGGCTGGCAGGGGTTCCCACGTCACGGCCAAGGATTTCAGGCCCATCAATCTCTCTTTCTTTTTACTAAAAACTTTGAAGAGACTGTTGGACTGGTATCTAAGAAGGCGCATTCCGAGAGACTATCTATCAAGAGCGCTGCATGCGTATCGTAAAGGGAGGTCAGTTGACACTGCCCTGCACACTATCGTGTCATGGCGTGAGGAAGCAATTCAGGCTAAGGACTTCGCTGTTGGGACCTTCCTCGATATTGAGGGAGCTTTCAACAATGTCCTGCCGGAGGCAGTCGTAGCTGCTCTTGCCGGTCTTGGGGTTGAATCGAATCTCAAGCACCTCATCTTCAGTCTTCTGTGCGACAGAGTGGTCGAAACAGAATAGGGCAGCGCGAGTGCGCGGCGGAATGTGAGCAGAGGAACCCTTCAGGGCGGGGTTCTTTCTCCTCTTTAATGGATCCTAGTCCTTAACGACCTCCCCAAAAAGCTAGAGTATCTTGGCTGTCGGGTGATTGCCTATGCAGACGATGTAGCACTTATGGTGAAAGGAAAGTTTCTTAGCACCGTGTATGAGTTGACGCAGGGATATCTCAGCGTGGTAACAAAATAGGCGGTCGGAAGTGGACTCGCCATCAATCCAAATAAAACACCTTGGCACCTTTGCCGCAAATGGGAGGTGTTCGCCTGCAACCGGCGGATACAGTGAAGTATTTAGTGCTCATCCTGGATAAGAAGCTTTCACGGAAGTCGAATATCGAGGAAAGAGCCAGGAAGGCATCGATTGCCCTATACTGCTGTAGAGGAGATATTGGCAAGAGGTGGGGACTATCGCCGAAGGGGGTCCTCTGGCTCTATGACACCATAGTCAAGCCCATAATGTTCTATGGAGTCTTTATGTGGTGGAGGGCTTTACAGAAGACCACACTTGCAAAAAAACTTGAGAGCGTTCAGCGGACCGCGCTCATGAGAATGTGCGGTGCGTTAAGATCCACCCCAACTATTGCACTCAATGCAATTGTAAACATAACGCCGGTGGACAATGCCGGAAGGAGCATGGCCGCAAAAGTGGCTATCAGGCTCAGGAAATCTGGGTTCCTAAGAGAGCGTGTATCTGAACACGCGGATATCCTCACAAGCTTTGATTGCATACCGGATCATCTGGATCATGGAGTCGCCATATCGAACTCCGGCGGCTCCTTCACTGCCCATATACCGACGAGGGAGGTTTGGGAGGGAAGAAGCCTTGGAGGAGAAGGGCAATAAGCTTCTTTACGGATGGATCAAAGCTTGGGGGGAAGGTTGGTGGAGGGGTCTACTGTCGGGAGCTCGCCATTAAAACCAGCTTCAGATTTCCCGACTATTGCAGTGTCTTCCAGATGGAGGTCGCAACCATTAAGGTGGCAGCAGATTTGCTGCTCCGGAGAGTGTCTACCTTCAGAGAAGTGACCATTCACTCAGATAGCAGAGCGGTGATACTAGCCTTGAACTCACTAACATGCGTTCAGGGCTGGTCGAAGAGTGTCTGGCATCACTGTCTCTGGCGGCTAGAGCTTTTACTGTAAGACTTGTATGGGTGCCGGGCCACAGCGGAATCGCAGGTAACTGCAAAGCTGATGAGCTAGCAAGGAAAGGCACCCTAGAATCGTTATCGATAGAATGGATACTGGTCGGTGCTCCCGCATCCTCTTGTGCTCTACTACTGGATAGCTGGGCCTCGCTGCTGCTTGGTCAACGCTGGGCCAGCATTGGTACCTGCGCGAACACGGGAGTTCTATTTTCAATGGCTTCACAAAGGACTTCATCTAGTCCGCGTGCGATCTATGATCAGCCATCTAACCTAACCTAATCTAACCTATATAATGTGGTCATAAAGCCAATTTAGATGTATGGCATTCAACTGTGGGGTACGACCTGTGCAACCAACATTGATAATTCAAAGGTTTCAATCTAAAATGCTTAGAACAATCACGGGTGCACCATGGTACATGCGTAATGAAAATATTCATTAAGACCTTGGTATTCCTATGGTAAATAAAGAAGTAGAAGATAGCAGAATCAAATATATATCTAAACTCCAAGATCACCCAAACCCTTTGGCTAGTTCTTTGGTACATTCCTGCGATCAAACACGCCTTAAAAGAAAAGATATGGCTGCGTACTAAAGAGCAACGTATCACCAAAACAGCTCAATCACTTGCTTGAGCCTGCCTAGTTTTTAAATAGATTTAAGATTTTATAACTTATTGTTAGGCTTTAAAAAAAAACAGATCCAATAAATAAAATAATATTGAAAAAGAAAATTACTTAAAGTTTAATTAGTATGAAGAAAAAAAATATCATCAACGATATAAAAAAGCCTGCCGAGTACTTAAAAAAAATTATTAAAACGATGGTTGTATAAGAAAGGAAGAAACTTAGCCTGGTAATAAAAGGCTACTAAAAATATAACACTAAACCATTCTGATTCATGATTCTCTGTCAAAGCTGGTAAGACTTGGGGCGGAAAATGCCTTAAATACCTTAAACACATAGCCGACTGCACTTCACGACCTAGCGACAGAGAAATTTTCCTGTCTGCAAATGGTGTCTTGATGCCAGCTTCTTGAACATTTTCGTTTGCTGTACCAAAAATGCTGCTGATACCAAAAAGTAACTTCATGACTGTCATTCGGGTCGTTCATTCTGCAGCAGTCAAGTCAACCATTTGTAAGTGAACATTAATGAGAACTATTGCAAAATTCATTCGTAATGTATGTATATATCTTATTCTCCGGACGAGGCGCCCCGCGACTTTATTCTCAGTTCTCAGGAGAAAGAAATTAAATGAATGGAAACTGGAAGATCACTGTACAGTGATAACAAAGTTGCTAAGGAGAGTATTATAGTTTTGTTCACATAACGGTTGTTTGTAAGTCCTAAAACTAAAAGAGTCAGATAAAGGGTTATATATACCAAAGTGATCGGGGCGACGAGTAGAGTTGAAATCCGGATGTCTGTCTGTCCGTCCGTCCGTCCGTGCAAGCTGTAACTTGAGTAAAAATTGAGATATCATGATGAAACTTGGAACACGTATTTCTTGGCTCCATAAGAAGGTTATGATCGAAGATGGGCAAAATCGGCCCACTGCCACGCCCACAAAATGGCGAAAACCGAAAACCTATAAAGTGTCATAACTAAGCTATAAATAAAGATATTAAAGTGAAATTTGGCACAAAGGATCGCATTAGGGAGGGGCATATTTGGACGCAATTTTTTTGAAAAAATGGTCGTGGCCCCGCCCCCTACTAAGTTTTTTGTACATATCTCGGAAACTACTAGAGCTACGTCAACCAAACTAGAGTCGTTTCCTTCAGGCATTTCCATATACAATTTAAAAATGGAAAAAATCAGATAATAACCACGCCCACCTCCCATACAAAGGTTATGTTGAAAATCACTAAAAGTGCTTTAACCGACTAACAAAAATCGTCAGAAACACTAAATTTTACGGAAGAAATGGCAGAAGGAAGCTGCACCCAGGTTTTTTTTTTTAAATTGAAAATGGGCGTGGCGTCGCGCACTTATGGACCAAAAATCATATTTCAGGAACTACTAGACCGATTTCAATGAAATTCGGTACATAATATTTTCTTAACAGCCTGATGACATGTACGAAATATGGGTGAAATCGGTTCATAACCACGCCTTCTTCCAATATAACGCTCGGTGACACCCGAACTTAGCCCTTCCTTACTTGTTAAAAATTATTTTTTTAGCTTGCCTGTGGGAATACTCTCTCACAGCACCACCTAATATGGGACTATTTCAAAACCGAATCAGACAGCCTTTTAAAAAGAAGTCATGTTAAAGTATTCCATTGGCATCTATTCTCCTTGCACTTTATTATTTTAATCCATATATTTTATATTGCAAAATATTTCTATCATTAAAATAATATTTTTAACTACATCTTCTTTGAAAAGCACATCTTCTTTAATGTATTTGTGTTAAACAAAATAATCCCTCACAATGAATTTTTTTAATGCAACTATATGTACATATGTATGTATACTATATGTATAACTACATCTGAAAACGTAACCCGTCAACGGTGTGCAAACAACGGAGAATTTGATGGAAAATTGCAATGTACTGCGAAATAATCTATGCCAAATTTGTGAAACTTTCTGAAAAAGTTTTCCATAAAAACTAGATTTTGATCGTTCCATTTATATTACAATTATTTTCTATAGTGGTCCGTTATAGGCGGTTCCGTTAAAAACTTCATAAACTACGTAAAGAGAGTTAATTATAATCAGTTTTAGAAGAAACTGTTTGCGACTACTTTTTAAAGTGTTGTGTGAAGGGTAGTCACAATACCAAACTAGTTTTTAAGACATTTATGGTAGTAACCATATATGAACCATGTATGAATCTCTGGTTTGCTCTACTAGCTTAGCTTGATGACGAGTTTCCCGACACTGCCCCAGAAAAATCAACAGTCAAGGATTGTTAGCATACCACGTTTAGACGTTGTGAAATGTGCGCCGAAGACGGTGAACGACCAAAAGGAGTTTGTTCAAAATTGAACATGTTCCTTGCTACTAAAGGGCGGAATCCAGCAATATATTTAGAAAATATGTAATTCTAACTATTGTAATAAATTATACAGTCCGCACATGTTATATAAGACCGAGATAGTACAAAGCGTACATAAATAAACATACATATGCAACATTCATATATGAGACATGTATGCATTTATATGCAATATGAATACACTCAATAAATAAAATATACAATAATATAAATATATTTACTTAGGTTTGGGTAATTGATTACAAATGCACATATGCACTTGAAACCAACCCAAACCATACCTAAACAATATTATACACATACATGTATTGCATTTCCAAATAGTATATATACATACATATATAAAGCTAAAATATATCAAAATAAAATTAGAATGAATAATCCTCAGCTCAGTGAAATACTTTCATTACCCCCACCAGCGGTAAGGTTTGATAGAATCTACATTGAATTAATAACATCCGAGCCTAAAAAGGAGCTTAGCCAAATTTTATGAATATACAGGCAAAATAAAAATTTGTAAAACTTTGAGAAGAAATTGGAAGACGGGTTCATATTCCCGCGAATTCATTTGGTCACATAAGCCGTGTTAGTGTGAAACTAAACGCTGTGTAAAAACTGTTATTAAAAAAATATGCAGCGGCTGTGAATCTAAGCACAACAAGGTCAAACAGGCGACCAAAACAATTATCCTTTTTTACTGGAGTAGACACCACTTACGCGATTATAGCCGAGTTAACAACAGCGCACTAGTCGTTTCATCTTTTCGCTTCGTGTCGTGGAGTGGAGGTCTTCCTCTTCCTCTGCTTTCCCCGGCGGGCACTGCGTCGAATACTTTCAGAGCTGGAATGTTTTCGTCCATTCGGACAAAATGATCAAGCCAGGGTAGCGGCTGTCTTTTAATTCGCTGAACGACTAAGGTCGTCTTATATCTCATACAGCTCATCGTTTCATAGATTCTGATATTCGCCGTAGCCAACGCACAAAGGACCATAAATCTTTCGCAGAACCATTCTCTGGAAAATTCGTAACGTCGACTCATCAGATGCCTCTGCACCATATAGCAGGACGGGAATAATAAGTGACTTATAAAGTTTGGTTTTTGTTCGTCGAGAGAGGACTTTACTTCTCAATTGCTTACTCAGTCCGAAATAGCATCTGTTGACAAGAGTTATTCTGCGTTGGATTTCCAGGCTGACATTGTTGGTGGTGTTGATAGTGGTTCCAGGATAGATGAAATTATCTACGAGTTCAAAGTTATGACTGTCAACAGTGACTTGAGAGCCAAGTCGCGAGTTTGATCACAGGAGATATTTCGTCTTGCCCTCGTTCACCACCAGACCCATTTGCTTTGCTTTCTTATCCAGTCTGGAGAAAGCAGAACTAACGGCGCCGGTGTTGGGGCAGCTCCTTTTCGTGCTATCAAAAGCAGCTTTGAAATCGATGAAAAGGTGGTGTGTGTCGGTTCTCTTTTCACGGGTTTTTTCTACGATTTTGTGCATGGTGAATATCTGGTTTGTTGTTGATTTGCCAGGTCTAAAGCCACACTGGTAAGGTCCAATCAGTTTGTTGACGGTGGGCTTTAATCTTTCACACAATACGCTCGATAGAACCTTATATGCGATGTTGCACGGTAGTTGGCGTAGATTGTGGGGTCTCCCTTTTTTGGAGATTGGGAAAAGTACACTTAAATACCAATCGTTGGGTATGCTTTCGTCCGGCCATAATTTAAAAAGAATAAAATAAAAAGAAATCAACTTAAAAAAAAAAAACAGTTGAGAAATTGGAACTACCAACGATAAAATAACAAAAATTCTCAGGCGAATCCCGAGAATGACAACCATATAAAAAGCTTTTCAAGGAGTATGTCCATAATAATAAGGACATTAGTGACTCCAAAATGATGAGCTATTTAAAATCGTGTCTTCAAGAAGATGCTAGACGAATGGTTAGTCACCTGACTAACAAATTACTACACAGTTTGGGAATTACTGGCATGCAGGTATAATATAGATAACTCCATCATCCCCAGGCTGCCATAGCCTAATGAAGGAATAAGTATTTTTTTTTAAATAATAAAATAAAATTATAAATATTTGTATTTTGAAATTATAAATACATATATACAAAAGTTGCAAAACATCTTAAAAAAGTACGGTACCACACATTTATTTATATATATATTAAAGATCTTGGTATCGTATTACATAAACATCAAATAAGTTATGCCCGGTCGTTGACAGTGAGAAATGTCAAGTCAGCACAACGGCTCTACGTAATTAAGCTAAGTATAGTTTAAAACGAAAAAAGATAATCAATAAAAAACCGGACGACAAACCGCTCAGTACGGTAAACTCGGGGAATATTTTATTGAATAAATACATTTTTCTGTTACAAAAAAAGGCAAGAATAACAACAACAGGAGTAGCAGCAGAAGGCAGCAACAACAACGGCAAGGCACATTAACACATAAAAATAAAATATTACATATTAAAATATTAAACTTTTTAATAATTTAACATAAGAACAATAAAAGGTAAAAGTTTATACGTATGTAAAAATCATTATCCAAAAGCATTTTGCCAAAAAGAAATGATTTTGTAAGTTGTGATATGAAAAAAAAAAAACAAAAATTAAATTAATCTACTACTAATAACGGCAGAACAAATATAATTACTAACTCGATGCTTAGCATCTTTAACGCAAATAACTGCACAAAATGCAGCAAGTAACCAATTATCATTTAGGCAAAGAATAGAAAAAGATTTACAATATTTAGCTTCCTTCGAAGCGAATGTAAAAAAATTACCATCCTTCCTTGAGGCAATTGACAGAGTACGGAGAGACTATGTAGGGCAGAAGGAAATATTTTTTGGGTGATCTAATGATTTGCTTAACCAAAAATTTTTTACAAGCAAACCCACCTCAAGATTGAGTAAGTTGTAAAACTAAGTTAAAGCAGCATTACAGACCCACAAAAGATCAAATAACGATCACAAAAGAAATTTCGCAACTTAGGGTAAACAGCATAATGGAATTAAGGGGCTATAACAGTGTGACGCATCAAAAATTAGGCGATTTTCGTGAATTTTTTTAAAAGAAAGTACTATATTGATTAAATATGGAAATATAACGGACTTATGTGCTGTCTGCGGAAGTGCCTCAACTGCTGGCCTGATTCCGGTCGAATGAGTAGCTGAAACAAAAAAAATCAAAATGTTTATTAAACTTAAATATATTTTCTATACAATGAACTTTGAAAAATATGAAAAATGAACAAAATGGCGTAATTTTGAAAAATAAAATCGTTTTTTTACGAAAAAAAAAGGTCGTTTTTTTAATGCCAAATTGACAATTTTCAACCAATTAAAAAGATCGTAGTCCATTGTATAGCAAATGTATTCAACTATACCCAGTTTTAATTTGAAGTCGATCGGTCAATTTCTCGTTGAGTTATAATGTCAGCAATTTTGAAAAATGTCGTTTCGAGAAAAACGCGTTTAAAGTTTCACTTATACTATGTGTTTGCACCTCCGAGCGGTCGCTGTTTAAAACGCTGTCATTCAAAAACTATTCAAGATACGACCTTATGACACTATGAAAGAAATTTTTTCGGGAATGCAATGCAATCAATTACATCATTCACAGATATGACAAATGAAATTTATAAATTTACTGGTTTGGATGAAGGCAATCTAAATTCTCATCTAAAACTAAAGGAAACCAATTTTCAAGTTAATACCAGAAATAATAGTATTAACAATAAACATTTTCATTCGGGACAAAGGGAACAGACCTCGTCCACAACAAAATCAAAGTTTTGCAGGACGATATCGTTCACAAAACCAAAATTCCTCAGGGCAACAGTATCGTCCACAATCTGGACAACATCAAATGAGTTCTTATGGACAACAATATAACCAAACAAGACAGTCATCAGGGCGAAGTCATCCAAATTATTCAGTGCAAATTCAAACTAATCAAAAAACGGAATAATCGAAACACCAAATATTAAGGTTAAGAGCTCTTGTCCAAAAGAATTAAAATATCCGGAAAACGCCAAACTGAGATGGTTATTAACGGATTTTAATAAACCTTATGATTTATTGATAAGAAATGATTTCATTTTTAAAAATGTAAAAACAATTTATGTCGAAAATATGACAATAATTTTAGAAAATGGGGGGAATCTCCATTCCACATGAAAACGATACAGGAGCAAGTTTATTCATTGGATATAAGCGAAGTTAAGAACACCAACCTTGATCATTTGAAATCAAATGAGAAAACGGAAATTAAAAAATTATTGAAAACTTTTAATAAATCTATTTATAAAGAAGTGAATAAATGGAATAGTAGCAGATCAACAAATAAATTAAAAAATATATAGATTACCTCCCAAACATGAAGAGGAAGTAAGACGACAAATTTGTGAAAAAAAGTCACACCAATCTTAATAGTAACAAAGAAGATAGATAATTCATGAATTCAGAAATTCAGGCTAGTAGTTTATTTCCCTCCGCAGGGTTGTGCTCTGGGTTTGGGACCCGCAACGTAAAAAAACGCACCCAATAAAAAATATAACTCGGCTATAGTCTACGCCAGTAAAGAGAAGAAGTTGATTATACGAGATTAAATCAATTAACTGTAGACGATAAGTATCCTCTACCAAATACCGAAGGAATCTTGGCTTAATTGGGCAAAGCACAGTACTTTAGCACAATAGGTTTAGCAAAAGGTTACCACCAGACTTTAATGGCAGAAAGGAACATCGAGAAAACAGCTTTTGTAACTCCGGCAGGACTATATGAATACGTCCGAATGCCTTTCGGGTTGAAAAATGTCTCAGCTACATTCCAAAGATTTATGAATGAAACATATTCAGAGAATATATAAATAAAATATGTGTCGTATATTTAGACGACATACTAATATTTTTAACTTCAATTTTTTCAACTATGCTTTAGATGCTTAGGAAAACACGCAACAAAAAAATTTGAAAAGAAGGCGTACATATGTATTTATGATGTACATATGTATATGGAAAAATTAATTAGTAGCTGTTCCGAATTTCAACAAACCAAGTCGCATTGATGTGGTAATTGGAGCTGATTTGTATCCAAAAATAAAAAAGGTATAATTAAAGCTGATGGATTACTAGTCAAAATGCTGGGTTGGATTGTGTCTGGTAACATTGAAAGATCCAGAAGCAATGAGTAGTAGCAGCTTTGACAACATTTAAACTAGATTATTTAGAAAGACTCTGTGAAATGGAAAGAGATGAAGAGGAGCTCACTCTAGAAGATGCCATATGTGAACAAAATTTTTTACAGACTACAACACATAATTTAACAGATGGGCGATTTATAGTATCCATTGCGTTTAAAAAGGAGAAAGAGCTTGAAAAATTTAGAAAGACAGCAGTCATACGGCTGATCTAAAAGACGACTACAAAAAATTGATGAGGTAGTATCAAGTGATGGGACACTATGAAGGAAGTAGAAAGGATGGATCAACGTAAATATTACTTGCTGTAATTAAAAAAGAAAGCACCATAACAAAACTAAGAGTAGTCTTTGAGGTATCTATAAAAACTACAAATGAATCCAGTTTGAATGCCGTAATGCTAGTCGGGTCAAGATTACAGAAAGATATTCTAGATATCATTGTAAAGTGGCGTATGTGGCGCTATGTAATGAGTGCTGATGTTGAAAAGATGTATCGGCAAATAAAAGTCAGAGAGGAAGATCGGGAATACCAGTATACTCTATGGAGGGAAAATCTACAGGATAAAATAAAAGAGTTTAAACTTCAACAGTCACATATGGGACGACAGCAGCACCATTTTTAGCAGTGAGAACGTTACAAGAGATTGATAACATTTATTGCAAAGGCAATGAAAACGTTCATGACGTCATTAATAACGATTTTTATATGGACGATCTCATGACAGGAGGTCATACTGTTCAGGAATGTGGCTGAAATCAATTAGATGTATTAGATAAAATAACTATTTCAAGCTGGAACGATGCAAATAACAACAGCAGTTCGGAATTGCACGCATTTGGAGACGCATCTGACAAAGCATTTGCAGCAGTAATATATGCAAAAGTGGGACAGCAAGTAACGCTGTTGCTAGCCAAAAGCAAAGTAAACCCTATTAAAATAGGAAAACAATACCCAAATTAGAATTTTGCGGTGCATATCTATTGGCAAATATTTTAAAAATAGCCAAGAAGGCATTGAATTTACTATGTAAAATTTATAAATGGAGTGATTCGATGGCATGGATTCAAAATAAAAACAACAAAGAGAAGTTTGTACGCACCAGGGTAAACGATATCAATGAGATGATTCCGGAAGCTGAATGGAAGTATGTGAAATCAAGTGAAAATTCAGCAGATATTGCTCGATATAGCCAAGAAGTGATGACACAACTAATTTACCATCATGCCGAGCCCAGCCAACCATTTAATAATGCCGGAGTGGATTATGCAGAGCCGTTCCAAATACGCTGCTCAAAAGGTAGAGGCCAAAAATCATACAAAGGATATATTGCTGTCTTTTTATGTATGGCAACGAAAGCAATTCATCTTGAAGTCGTAAGTGATTTATCCACGGACGCTTTTTTGGCTGCATTGCGGCGTGTCTTTGCAAGCAGAGGAAAAAGTGACAGTTTATATTCAGATAATGGCACAAATTTTGTGGCAGCAGCAGCATCTTTGGACAAAGACCTGAAACTAGCTATTACAAATAATAGCATTAACAAACAGCAGCGTTAATCCGGATTAACTGCATTAACACAAATTGAAGCAGTAACTGCATTAATCCGGATTAATTCAGAAGCTAGTGAAGATAACTCCGTTGGTAACTCCTCAAAATTTTAGAGAGTTAGGTGCATTGTTAAAAAGAGCCAATTTTAATCGATTGTGAATGAAAAACAAGCAACACTGACAGCTAGTTTTCTAATTTTCAATAATACTATAAAATAGTGATGTCGGAAATGGAATAAAGTTTCGATATATATTGTATCGGTAATTTTTGAATATATCGATATCGATATTGATATTTTTTTTTTAATATTGATATATCGGTATGAATTGAAAAAAAAAAAAAATTTGGCCTAATCTACTTTAATCATCTTTTTAAGAAGTTGAAAATAAAGAGTTTTCTGAAGCTGCAGCAATATCTGTCATAATTTTTTCATGTCCGGATATGGTAGTGGGAGTGGGTCTGAGTTCAGGTGAAAGTTGTCCTCTACGTCTATGTTCTAAACGTATTTCTTTTGACAGTGCGGTTTTGCAGTGGAAACAGCTAACGCTGAACTAAAATGAATACGCTTAAAGCGAGGGTCTAAAATTGTTGCTTTGGCCAGATGTAAATGGCGCTCTAGTGGTTCTAGTTTGGCAATAACTAAGTTTAGCAAACTCTTCTGAACAGCAATACCAAATTCAGTGAAAGGTTTTACTTGTTCAAAGCTTTTCTGAAGTAAGTTTGCAATGGGAATCACCAAACTTGAAGTCAGAAGTTAAATGGGGTAAGCAATATTATCAGATCTCGTATGACACCTAACTCTGAAGAAGTTATCATATCAGGTGCGTTCCGCCTGATTGCCTAAATCTTAGGCACAATAGCTGATAATGTATTGAATCTTTCCAACATATGTATCAAGACAATAATTCCACCTTGTCTTACTGATTGTATCGGGTGATTTTTAAGAGCTTGATAACTTTTTTTAAAAAAAAACGCATAAAATTTGCAAAATCTCATCGGTTCTTTATTTGAAACGTTAGATTGGTTCATGACATTTACTTTTTGAAGATAATTTCATTTAAATGTTGACCGCGGCTGCGTCTTAGGTGGTCCATTCGGAAAGTCCAATTTTGGGCAACTTTTTCGAGCATTTCGGCCGGAATAGCCCGAATTTCTTCGGAAATGTTGTCTTCCAAAGCTGGAATAGTTGCTGGCTTATTTCTGTAGACTTTAGACTTGACGTAGCCCCACAAAAAATAGTCTAAAGGCGTTAAATCGCATGATCTTGGTGGCCAACTTACGGGTCCATTTCTTGAGATGAATTGTTCTCCGAAGTTTTCCCTCAAAATGGCCATAGAATCGCGAGCTGTGTGGCATGTAGCGCCATCTTGTTGAAACCACATGAGTCAACATTTAAATGAAATTATCTTCAAAAAGTAAATGTCATGAACCAATCTAACGTTTCAAATAAAGAACCGATGAGATTTTGCAAATTTTATGCGTTTTTTTAAAAAAAAAAAGTTATCAAGCTCTTAAAAAATCACCCGATATAAGTGTTAATACTTCTCCCTCTTTCTTTTGTCCCTCTTGTTCTGCTCGAGTTCACAATTTGTTTAAAATATGTTACAATGGTTTTGACACGATTGGCAATTTGAAGAACTGGTGCATTATCTCTTGTAGCGCCATCCACTATTAAATTCAACAAATGTGCCATGCAAGGAATTCTTTTTCCATAAGCAAAAAAAAGTTAAAAAATGTTAGTATAAAAACGGATTTAGAATTTTTTGATCATAAAAATATCGATTTTTATACCTTTACAATACTTGTAATATTATATCGATTATATCGAAACAATAAATATCGCTCAAAAATATCGATACATTGAAAAAATTATATCGATATATTGATGTATCGATATTTTTTCGACAAGCCTACTATAAAACAAGAAGTTCTATGTTATGATGCAGTTTTAAAAAGAACGTTTTGATATGTTTTTGTGATAAAAAATGGTTTTGTAAAAATTACTCGGCTAACAAATGCAATGTTTATCTTCTATCCATTTTCATTGGAAATATGAAAAAAAAGGCAATCAACTGTTGCTGTCTGTCAAGGCTATAATTATTATTGGTTATTGAACCAATTATGGAAAAAGAAAGCATTAAGTGGCATTTTATTTCCCCGGCAAGCTCTCATTTTGGAGGAATTTGGGAGGCAGGTGTTAAATCTATGAAACATCATCTTAAGCGCATCTTAGGAAATAACACTCTCACATATGAAGAGTTAACTACATTGTTAACACAAATTGAATCAGTTTTGAATTCACGCCTACTTTTTACAACTGGAGAAGATTACGGAAACAATAATATACTTACTCTAGGGCACCAGAACCCTTTCAAAAAACAAATTTGACGACATTGGACAGATGGAATCTTCCTTAAAAAAATGAAATGCCAATTTTGGAAAGAAGAATATACGTATTTGCATACCTTACAACAAATGTGCAAATGGAAGCAACCGATGAGCGACATCAAAGAAGGGCAAATTGTGTTGATAAGAAACGAGACTTCTCATCGAGCTAAATGGCCGATGGGAAAATTTACTGAAAGGCAAACGGATCTGATTGAATGGTGAGAATAGTAACCATTCAGACACAAGATGATACAGTAAAAAGGTCTATCAGTAAAATATGTCCACTCTACTCGGAAGAAGAAGAGAAATGTTTCCAACAAGAAAATACAAAATCTAATAGAAGCACGAAATACTAAAATGCAAATAAAGAAGCGTAACATCAAAGGTACACCGTTGTCGCAAGTAGCGATCATATTTTCAGAAGTCAATTTTGCCGCCATGGAGAATGTTCAAAATTGAACATGTTCGTTGCTACTAAAGGACAGAATGCAGCAATATATTTAGACACTTTTATATATTTTACAAATGCTAAATAAGATAAGAAATATATAATTCTAACTATTGCAATAAATTATACACTCCACACATATTAGATAAGGTCGAGACAGTACAAACACATAAACATATACATCAGTACACATGCAACATGCATGTACGTTTTGCTTTATTGAGTTAAGAAATGTAACTGAACTGTAGTATCCTAAAAATACCCTAGCTGTGGTTCAACAGCAGCGGCGTCGGCATTCCTAAAGGCAGAGTTTAGCGGATGTTGAATGGTTAGTAGAATTTACAATATATTGAAGTGGATGATTGTTTATTTTCAATGGTCAGTAATAATGTCGATCGATTCTGGGAGTTGCAGCGGATGTCTGTTTTAAAAAATGTCTGTATGTAGTTCAACTTTAAAAATGTTTTAATTAATTTTGCGACATTGTTGCAATGAATGTTGTTACGTTAAAATATATATTTGTTGAGTTTACTCTCCCTCCGCAAATTAGTACTTGTCTTTAAGTGGGCTTTAAATTGTGGTTGTACAGATCTAGGAAAATTGTTTGTTTCATTTATGTTTTGTGTCGGAACTTTTCCAATTTGTAGGATTAGGTTTTCCTTTGATTTTATGCAGAACTTTTGTATCACAATTATTGCGATAATAATGGCCGATAGAAAAATTATAGCGATACGGTTCGAGGAGAAATTTTTATGTAGATGAGTGGTGCTCCGGGTTTCAATATAGCTTTCTCCTTCTAGCTGAATTCTTTATTATTAATGGTTATGTTCTCATTCCAATGGTGTACGAGATATGTTCCTTTCAGATGACGGGTTATATTATTTTGTATTAGACTGCCGTTAAAGTTGTTAAGTAGGATTAAGCTGTTCTCAATCTCTTCGATTTCTGGGATATTGTCTGCATTACTGAAGTAGAAATACATTTTGATTCTCTTAAGTTAATGGTTGTATCTTTTTTTACAAATTTTTATATTATTGGATATTTTAAAATTTTTTGGTACATTTAACATAGAGTTTTCGGACAAAAATATTTCATCTGTTTCTAAGTAAACTTGTGAAATTTTGATAGTTGGCTGCTTCTAATTCCGTATTTTTTACAATGTAAACTACGGCTGTTTTATCATGTGAGACTGATATCAGCGAACTCTAACATTTTTTCGACTGATAGAGTTGTTATCTTATTTTTTTGAAACATTTTGTGGACTTCTTGTAATTCTATTTCGTTTAGAAGTCAAGTATTTATTACATTTTGTTTTGCCCATTGAGTTGCATATTTAACGTTTATTATTTCTTCTTTTATTAGTCTAACTTGATTTCGGAAACTCATTGCTATTTCATTATTAAACAAATTGTCTTTCCTGATTGTATTTTTTAACATATTTGAAATTGTAGTTAAATCGTTAGTTCTGTTCTGTAATTGGTTATTTATAATGTTGTAATGTAATTGGTTGGAAAATGGGTGTATTTAATGCAGTGAGTGATTGTACTATTTCTTGAGTTAGAGTATGAAAGAAATATCTTGTTCTAAGACCTTTAATGATGTGTTCACGGATTTTTAGAAGTTCGATTTCTATTTGCTGAAGATCTATTAAGTGAATTAATTGTATGGATGACGTTTGTAACTTCAATATTCTTTTATAGATTGTAATGGTATGTGCGTCCGTATAGTTCGTAACGTCGAGATTTGCCTTTGCCATAGGCAACCACAATAAGAGTAAGATTCTAGTGGGCGTTTTTTTATTACGGAATGTATTGAGTAATTGTACTCATAGACAGCTCTGTCCACTAATTCGTCAAATGTCCGATGTACCTGTTTTGTTTTTAAGAATCTCATAATTTCTGTAAGGGTGGAATGGAATTTTTCAACTTGTCCGATTACAGAGCTCTTGTAGGGCGGGGCTTTAAAAACGTTTAGACCTAGCTGATCTTTCATCATGAAAGTAATAGTTGCAGAATTAAGAGACTTTTTGTTATCTACTATAATGCAGTTGGGTACTCCATAATAAAATAAAATGTCATGCAAAGGTTTTTTATGTCTTGTATTGATTTTGACTGGACTATTCTTGCTTGTGCAAGTTTTGAAAATTTATCTAGTTCTGTTAAGACTCCTTTTTTCAGTTGAGAATATGTCCATATGCAGCGTATGTCCAAGAAACTTAGGTATTGGGGTTTCTGTAATTGCTGGATTTGGGGAATGCCTATCATATTTTTCTTCCTTGCATACCTGGCATTGTTTTACCAGTGTAGCTATTCTTTGCCTCATTTTCGGAAAATAATATTCCTCTGATAGTTGCAGTTTGCTTTACTGAGCGTTCCTATGAGCCCTGTTGTGAATCTGGAAAATTATCTCATCCTGGTCTGTTTCTTTTGTTATGTCTTCTACCTTCATTTGGGTAAATCTGCATTTAACGAACCTGAAATGTTCTGGATACAGTCTTTGAATCTGTCCCATTATGTCTTTTGTCGTGTAGATTCCATTTATTATTGAAGGGTTTAAGTACTTTCTCAATATTTTCATTAAATTATCATCAGAATACGTTGGTTGAAAAACAGCATGTTTATGGAGTGTTGGGAATGGAATGGTAAACTTGTAGTTAAGAGGATGTCCTTTGCAAATAAAAATTTGGTTTTTAAAAGCGTTTATCGCGCTTCTGTTATTGAATTAACTTTATATTGTTTTGGTACTCGAGACAATGTATCGGCTACAACATTTTCTTTTCCTGGTTTATAGAGTAATTCTTTATTGTACTCATCCAAGTAAGACCGCCATCTTTTAATCGCTATTCCACCTCTCCAATTACAACCCAACATATGGCTAACATTTCTTTTTTCGCAGTTTCATAGCCTTCTTAAATTTTTGATAGAGTTCTCGATATAAACGCAATTGGTCTGTCAGATTAAGAGAGTACTGCTCCTATTGCATGATCACAGGCATCTGTGGTTAATATAAATTCTTTATTGAAATCAGGGTATTGTAGTATTACGTCATCAGATATTTACGCATTTTTTAGCTGCTCAAATGCTTTCTTTGCCTCATTATATAGATGTAATATTTTTCAAGATGAAGCCTTCTTTTATATGCGTCCGTCTTCTCCCCTAAGTAGTGTCGTGAGTGGTTTAGCTATTGCAGCATAGCCCGTTGTAAACCTTCTATAATATCCTGAAAGTCCAAGGAATGATCTGAGTTCTTTAAGAGTTTTTGGGCATGGATTGTTGGCTATGGCTTCTACCTTTGTCGGATGTGTTTCTATTCTTTTGTCTGAGATAACAAATCCTAAAAATTCTGCTTTCTTTTGAAAAGCTCGCATTTGTCTAGTTGGCATTTAATATAAGCTGCATTTAGAGTCTTGAATATAAGGTCAAGATTTTTTTAATGAGTTTCTTCATCTTGGCTAAAGACGATAATATCGTCAATGTAAATATAACAAATATTACCTAGGTAATTCCAGAGTATATCATCAAGGGCGCGTTGGAATATTGAGGGGGCATTTTTCAACCCAAAGGGGGGTATTGTGAATTCTTACTTTCCGTTATTCACAGAGAACGCTGTTTTTTCTATGTCACCATCCTTCATGAGGATGATGGAATCCATTGTTGAGGTCTAACACTGAAAATATTTCATTGTCGCCTAACTGTGCAAGTACTCCGTTAATGTCTGGTATAGGGTATCTGTCCGCTACATTGATCGGGAAGGTCGTATTATATTGTTATCTAAAAGTTCTTTAATTTGTTTGCTGACTTCGTCTTTCAAAGCCATGAGGTACTGATAGAATTTTGAGTATACTGGTGTGCCTGTATTTGTGCGTATTTCGGCTTTAGCGTTAGTGGTATAGATCAGTTTGTCATCGGGTTTTGCGAACAGATTTGGGTATTAGCAAACGGTCGGGTATAATTTCATTTACTAATTCAAATCTTTTCACTTTTATGGGGATACTCATGCCGTTTCTAAGAAACAATTTACCTCTTTCGGTGTCAATAATTGCACCTAGTTCCTTCAAACTGTAATTTCCTAATATTCCGTCAAATGTTCTGAGCGTGGATAATAAAAAGAATTTAACTATTGATTTTGGATCATTAAACAAATTAGCCATTTTGTATTTATTTATTTTACCTCCTACGGATACTGCATTAAATGGGGTTTCATTCTGTAGTGGATTCTGTACAAGTTTTGACTGAATATAATTTCTATTGGATCCGGTGTCAATCAGTATTTTAAGCATTATTCTGCTCCTCACCTTACATTCGAAGTATGAAAGTGAGGAATCAGTTATTCTAAAAAATTAAGATAAATATAATCGGATTGTTGTTCTTAATAACTATTTTCAAAAACTTCGGTATAGTCTCTAAGTGTTTCATCGTAATCTGTCTGTTCTTCTTGTTCTGAGATACTTTGCTGATAATCAGCCATAGTTGGTACTGGTTCTTCTGTACCTGTTTATTGGTAAGTGTCTGTCTGAATATTGAAATTCCTTTGTCGTTTGGCTATTTCGGTAGGGGCATGGGTGGTCTTTTATCTAAATCAAATTGTGGTCAGTTCATGTAATTAATCTGCTTAGTTTGGATACTTCTGTCAATGTCCAGCGGTTCTGGTCATGGTTTGGCAACCATATAATGAGATGATTGGAATATTGGTCATTGTACGTTATGGTTCTGTGCGAATTGGTTACCTACATTAGTAAAAAATTACCTTTGTTCTGGTTGTTCAAAAAAATTATTTGATTGTCTGGGATTCATAGCTGGGCTTTGCAGTGTGCTAATTCTAGGTTGAAGAAGTGGTCTAGCTTTAAAATGTGTATGGTGAGGAGTCGGAACCTGGCGTGATATTAACATTGCTCTATTGGGTTGATTTCTAAATATGTTTTGTTGTCCTCTATTTGACGCATGATTGGTACGGTATGCTTGATTCTCTAACTTCAAACATAAATGCAATGCAGTTGGTAAATCAGCAGGCTCCTTCATACCGAGAAAACGAGAAAGGTCTCCACGTAATCTGTGAATAAAGGTATCTCTGTACAGCTTGGTCATTAGTTGTTCTGATTCCCTGCCTAATTCCATACAGCCTATCTTATTAAGGATCAAAGATAAATGCTTATAGACGGCCTGATGGAATTCTTCAAGAGACTGGTTGGAACTTTGTGCTATGGTGGTCATTTGGTACTCTAATGTACTTAAGTCCCTTTTGTCTGCATAGAGTAGCGTAAGGCATTTGGAGATGACACTCCAATTTAAAGATACGTTGTACGACTCTAACGCAGTGTCTGCTTTATCAGTTATTTTATTGCGAATAGTATGCAAAATATCAAAGTACTTTGCCGTACCAACTGTGTGTTCGCATGTTTTTAAAATTCTGTTTACACTTTTTTCCAAACTCGGCTGGGTCACCGGAAAATTGCCTTAGACTTTTTACTATATCGGCCACTTTGTCTAATTCTCCTAAATTACCTTGGTGCTCTAGGTAAATTCTTTGACACTCTACATTAGTAAAATCAAATGTTTGAGTTTGAATCTGTTGCAACAAAATTGGTAATTATTCACATAAAACTTGCCGAATGGTATTTGTTAAATCGCCAGGTTGGGTCATATTTCTATTATTTTGATATGTCACTTGTCTCTGTGTCTGTCTTTGCCGTTGGGGATTTTCTTCAAGATTAAGTATTGGAGGTCTAATCAAATTGTTTGGATTGACCATTTTGTTAACTTAATTGAAGTATTCTAACTTCCTTAAGTTTATAACTGATTCGCCTTAATCAATCAATCAATAATTTAAAACATTATTATACTCTCGCAACGAAGTTGCTAAGGAGAGTATTATAGTTTTGTTCACATAACGGTTGTTTGTAAGTCCTAAAACTATATTGAGTCAGATATAGGGTTATATATACCAAAGTGATCAGGGCAACGAGTAGAGTTGAAATCCGGATGTCTGTCTGTCTGTCTGTCCGTCTGTCCGTCCGTCCGTGCAAGCTGTGACTTGAGTAAAAATTGAGATATCATGTTAAACTTGGTACACGTATTTCTTGGCTCCATAAGAAGGTTATGATCGAAGATGGGCAAAATCGGCCCACTGCCACGCCCACAAAATGGCGAAAACCGAAAACCCATAAAGTGTCATACCTAAGCCATAAATAAAGATATTAAAGTGAAATTTGGCACAAAGGATCGCATTAGGGAGGGGCATATTTGGATGTAATTTTTTTGGAAAAGTGGGCGTGGCCGCGCCCACTACTAAGTTTTTTGTACATATCTCGGAAACTACTATAGCTATGTCAACCAAACTGTATAGAGTCGTTTCCTTCAGGCATTTCCATATACGACTAACAAAAAACGTCAGAAACACTAAATTTTACGGAAGAAATGGCAGAAGGAAGCTGCACCCAGGCGTTTTTTAAAAATTGAAAATGGGCGTGGCGTCGTCAACTTATGGGCCAGAAACCATACCTCAGGAACTACTACACCGATTTCAATGAAATTCGATATATAATATTTTCTGAACACCCTGATGACATGTACAAAATATGGGTGAAATCGGTTCACAACCACGCCTTCTTCCAATATAACGCTATTTTCAATTCCATCTGATGCCTTCTCTGTATATACATTAGGAACCAATAATGATAGCGGAATGAAACTTTACACAAATACGGTGTTTGAAAAATATGTAAATGACGGCTAATGAAATCTCGATTATCACTTTATCATGCGAGAGTATAAAATGTTCGGTGACACCCGAACTTAGCCCTTCCTTACTTGTTTTTATTTATTATTATTACTTTTTTTGAAAACCAGTAGCTGGGTTTACCCTTTTATCCTGGAGGGTCCTTTGGGTAGGAATCGAAGAATTGGGTTAGTTTATACTGCTTTTGCGTACAAATTTTATTAAATGATTTTTTGCACGGGTAACTCGAATTTGCATTAACGGCAGAGTTTAGCGGATGTTGAATGGTCAGCAGAATTCACAATATATTGAAGTTGATGATTGTTTATTTTCAATGATCAGCAATAATGTCGATCGATTCTAGGAGTTGCAGCGGATGTTTGTTTTAAAAAATGTCTGTATGTAGTTCAACTTTAACAATGTTGCAATTAATTTTGCGACATTGTTGCAATGAATGTTGTTATGTTGAAATAAATATTTGTTGTGTTAACTTACTTATATAAGACATGTTTGCATTTATATGCAATACGCATGCACTCAACAAATAAAATATGCAATAATATAAACATATTTACTTATGTTTGGGCAATTGATTACAAAGTCACATATGTATGCACTTGAAAACAACCCAAACCATACAGCATAAACAATATAATAACAAATGTATAGCATTGTATAATTAAAAACAACCCCATGTGGTGTGCAGTACATACACATATGTATATTTAATTAGATAAGTAAGATTTACAAAATAGTACACAAGGCTTAAAAATATCAAAATAAAATTCGAAAGAATAATTCTCAGCTTGGAGAAAACTTTCAGCGGAAAGGTTTGACTACATTGAGTTAATAACAGAGTTGTTACGACGAAAACATCAGAAACGTCCACAAAATAATTTTTGATGACCGTAAAAGAGAAAAGTGTGAGTAAAAAATATTTCGTTTGGGTTTTGCAATACAGAAATGAATAGAAAATTAAAATATTTAAAACAATTAAAATGCTTACTTCTGTTTTAGACGGAATGTGCATATTAACAAAATTTTGTGAAATTAAAAAAAAAGAGTTCGGTCATGATAAGTGAGAGAAATAAACAGAAAGAGGAAGAAGGATGGTTTTTTTGTATTATTCCTAGAAATTAAGAGGATTGACCACAACATTTTTTTATATACACGCGATTGAAATAGAAGGCATCTTGTTTTTCGTACAAACATTTAATTTTTTCAATATTTTCGATTAAATTCTGTATAAAACATTTGTCGTCCTCCATTTTCAAATAAAACGAGTAAGGAAGGGCTAAGTTCGGGTGTCACCGAACATTTTATACTCTCGCTTGATAAAGTGATAATCGAGATTTCATTATCCGTCATTTATATATTTTTCAAATACCGTATTTGTGTAAAGTTTTATTCCGCTATCATCATTGGTTCCTAATGTATATATTATACAGGGAAGGCATCAGATGAAATTGAAAATAGCGTTATATTGGAAGAAGGCGTGGTTGTGAACCGATTTCACCCATATTTCGTACATGCCATCAGGGTGTGAAGAAAATATTATATATCGAATTTCATTGAAATCGGTGTAGTAGTTCCTGAGGTATGGTTTCTGGCCCATAAGTTGACGACGCCACGCCCATTTTCAATTTTCAAAAAAACGCCTGGGTGCAGCTTCCTTCTGCCATTTCTTCCGTAAAATTTAGTGTTTCTGACGTTTTTTGTTAGTCGGTTAACGCACTTTTAGTGATTTTCAACATAACCTTTGCTTGGGAGGTGGGCGTGGTTATTATCCGATTTCTTCCATTTTTGAACTGTATATGGAAATGCCTGAAGGAAATGACTCTATAGAGTTTAGTTGATATAGCTATAGTAGTTTCCGAGATATGTACAAAAAACTTAGTAGGGAGCGGCCACGCCCACTTTTCCAAAAAAAATACGTCCAAATATGCCCCTCCCTATGCGATCCTTTGTGCCAAATTTCACTTGAATATCTTTATTTATGGCTTAGTTATGACACTTTATAGGTTTTCGGTTTTCGCCATTTTGTGGGCGTGGCAGTGGGCCGATTTTGCCCATATTCGAACTTAACCTTCTTATGGTGCCAAGAAATACGTGTACCAAGTTTCATCATGATATCTCAATTTTTACTCAAGTTACAGCTTGCTCGGACGGACGGACGGACGGACATACGGACAGACGGAGGGACAGACATCCGGATTTCAACTCTACTCGTCACCCTGATCACTTTGGTATATATAACCCTATATCTGACTCAATATAGTTTTAGGACTTACAAACAACCGTTATGTGAACAAAACTATAATACTCTCCTTAGCAACTTTGTTGCGAGAGTATAAAAATGTTGTATCCGTTGACAAAAAGCGAAAACAGCTGATTCCGTACGGAAAATGCGACCAGTTTTGCATTTTCCTAAAGTAAATGACGTTTGAGAAAACTTAACGAAACTTGATGTAAAGTACATTATAGTTGCAAAATACAATTTATATTATGTATTTGGACAATTGCTTACGCTGGCTTAAGCTTGCTTATTCACATTATACAAATAGTTAAAAGATAAAAAGATATTAACTGAACATGTACATCATATCATTCATGAGCTCACTTCAAATGTAACAATCGGCTAGCAAGATTATGACGTCTGTATTTAGCAATACGCATGGAATAATTTTAATTGGCTACCATCGAAAAAGGAGGACTATCAACAGCGACTTACATAGCGGCCTGATTTAAAGAAAAATTGGGATATCTGGATTGAACTGAGTACACAGATTTCTGGCCCCCATAAGGATTTTGGTATTGCAGATAGGCGTAATCGAATGATTGCCACGCCTACAAAACCTTTAATGTCCCGTAACTAAGCACTCAATAAGATACAAAACTATTAGTAATATAGCGAATTTATTATATTTAATGTACATATCTTCTAATTCTTCCAACAGTGTGAAAATGTACGAATAGGATTATAATATAATACAGTGTAATCCGGTTATAATGGACTCCACGGGACCATGTCAAATTGTCCATTATAACCGAGTGTCCATCTAATCAGAATATAAAATTTTTAACTCAAAAAGTAAATTCAATGTGTTTTTTTATTAAAGCAAAAAAGTTTATGAATAAAAATATAAAATTAAGAAAATAATAAGTTTAATTAAGTCTTTTGAAAAAAGTCAGTGATTTTCTTTTGGATGAATGCCTTATTGGCAAAATCTTTTTATAGTTTGATTTCGAGTTTATTGAGCAAATTGATTGCATCTGAACTATTCTCTTTTTGTTGAAAATATAGCTTCAGTTTCCTAGAATAATTCGTAGCGTCTTCTATTTTTATTATAGTTTCGGGCTGAACTAAATCTTCATCACCGGAGTCTTCTTCAAGCAGCTCTTGCAGAAAGTCTTGAATTAAGTCATTGTCTGAGTGTTCTTCTGTGGCTATAATATTCTCGTCAATCCTTGAATATTCATCAAACTTGCTTAAAACCACTACGTTATTAATTTCGATAATTTTGCTTAAAGGTTCATAGTCCTCCGGGGCGAAATCTAATCCATCAGGAATGTCTTTTACCAGACCAGCATGTCGAATACAGTTTCTTATGGTTTCCTTATAGACACTTTCCCATGCAACAGATAACATATTGACAGCATCTAAAAGCCTCACAGCTTTTGTCGGGTTTGCTTCTTAAGGAAGGTCCATAATTTTCATCAGAAGCTGCTTTTTATAAGATTGTTTCAAGCTATTAATGACGTCTTGATCCATAGGCTGAAGAACCGATGTAGTATTAGGCGGAAGAAAATGTGGTTTAATGTTGTGAAGATGAACTTGAGGATGAGCAGGGCAATTATCTACTAATAGCAAAATTTTAGTCTTGGCTTTTATAAGTTCACAATCCCATTTCTTTAAATAGTCAGTAAAGGTCTGAGAAGTCATCCAGGATTTGTTGTTAGCACAATAATCTACCAGCAACGTTTGAACGTTTTTAAAGCATCTGGGGTTGTTATATTTTCTTGAAAGCAGGCATTGTTCAGAAACAGCGGATTGTATTAAATTGTATTTAAAACTTACCAATAACCAATAATTTCCGTTTTACCGTGCCCGATGCATTAGCACAAATCAAGGCAGTTATTCTTCGATAGACATTTTTCCACCACTGTATGTTTCACCTTTGATCTTATGTGTTTTGTCAGGCAGCATCTTATAGAAAATTCCCGTTTCGTCCACGTTAAAAACGTTGTCCATGACATAATTGTTACTTATTGTAGGCCAGGTTTGTAATAGCCAGTCATTTGTAACACTTTGGTCCACAGAAGCCGAATCACCACAAATTTTGCCGAAGCAAATATTATGCCTCTTTTTAAATCTGTCTAGCCATCCGGAACTGCATTTAAAATTAGCACCGACAGCTTCTCCGAATTCATTGGCTTTCATCATTAGCATTGGACCACTTACTGGAAAATTATTGGCCCTTTTCTGCTGAAACCATTTAAACAGTAATTCATCAACTTGAGGATGTGTCGCAAATCTTATTTTTTTTCTCTTGTCGTTGACTTTCCAATCATTTTTAATTTTTTCCCGATTAATCTATATGTTCGAAACAGTCTGTTTTTTTAGGTTTTTGTTCAAGCAAATGTCAGCTTGGGAAGTTCCTCCTTCAATTTCGATTATAGCTTTCAGCCCACCGCAGAAGTTGTTTGCCTTCTTTGACTTATTTCCAAGAAAAACAGAACATTTTCTGCTGCAGAGACTGATTGTGTCTCTTGATCGAATTCGGGGAAGTACAAAATTTTGCTTTTTGCCAACTGATTGCCAACTTTGTTTTGAAATTTGATTTTGAAAGCTTCGGTTATAATGGACAAAATCCGATTTTATTGTCTATTATAACCGGAGTCCATTATAACCGAGTCTATTTTAACCGAGTTTTTTACATATGTTTGAACTGGGACTTGACAAAGAGGTACATAATAACAGAGTTTCCATCTTAAGCGAGTCCATTATAAATGGATTACACTGTATATCGGAATAAAACTTTAGACAAGTCTGTGTGAACTCAACGAAGATGCTCCTACGGCTGTGTACAGAGTATAATAGTTTTGTTCACCTAACGATTTTACGTAGATTAAGATTATTAAATGATCAGGATGACGAGAAAAGTTGAAATCCGGGTGACTGTCTGTCTGTTCGTCCGTCCGTCGGTGCAAGGTGTAATTGAGATATCTTGATGAAATTTGGTATGCGGGTTCCTTAGTTAAAATAAAATTATGAGTTCGTAGATGGATCGAACGTAACCGGCCCACTGCCATACTCACAAAACGCCATTAACCAAAAACCTATATAGAAATGTAGGAAAAAAATTTTGAAAAGTGGGCGTGGCCAACCAAAAGAAAGAAAACATTTTAATGAACGAGTAAGAAAGGGCAAAGTTCGGGTATAACGTATTTTTATACTTTTGCATCGTATTGCTACAGAGCTACTACTACTTCCTACCGAAAATATCGGTCTATGAAATATATAATTGAAATTAGGAGAGAATCCATTTTTGATAACAGTAGCAGGTGATCCAAATAGAGGTACTGTTTTTAATAGCCTATTTTTAACAGACACACGTGAAAATATATTCGATCGAATAGACCACGTCCAGCACGCAGTGGAGAAAATATTGGAGTCGTAGCTGAGAGTGTAAACGAAGATCGAAGGGAAAATTATGGAAAAGATTGACCAGGACCGTCACAGAAGTAGCCATGACATCGCTAAAGAACTTAACATTCATCATCAAACGGTTCTGAACCATTTAAAAAAGGCTGGCTACAAAAATAAGTTCGATGTATGGGTACCACATGAATTGACTGTGAAAAATTTAATGAACCGAATTAACATGGTAACAGCACACGATCAAATACGACAATAATGTGCGAAAAAGTTCATGGTCCAAGCTTGATGAAGCTCAACAAATGGTCGCAAAGCCAGGATTGACGCCTCGAAAGGTTATGCTGAATGTTTGGTGGGATTGGAAAAGAATCATCCACTATGAGCTGCTCCAGCCTGGTCGAACGATTTATTCGATATTTTGCTGTCAACAACCGATGAGATTTAAGCAAGCAATAAAAAAAACGGCCAGAACTGATCAACAGAAAGGGCGTCACCTTCCATCAGGACAACGCTAGACTCGGCAAAACTGGGAGAGCTTGGCTAGGAAGTTTTAATGCATCCGCCATATAGCCTTGGCCCAATCTAACTACCATTTGTTTCCTCCCTTAATGGAGTAAAGTTGGCTTCAAGAGAAGCCTGTAAAAATCACTTGTCACAGTTTTTCACTGAGAAACCAGAAAAGTTTTACACTGACAATGTTTGTTTATGTATGTATTATATACAGTTTATTCTGTCTTAGCATTGTTAATGATAAGCATGTTCAAAGATATTTGAACATACTGAGGAGAGAAAGTTATTATATTAATTCCAAGCGAAGCCAAGTCCTTCTTCATCTGGTGTTTCTAACGGAGTCGAGATCTTCCTCTGCTTCCCCCTGGGGGTACTGCGTCGAAAACTTTCAGAGCTGGAGTGTTTTCGTTCAGCGTAGGCGGTGTCTTTTAATTCGCTGAACTATGTCAGTGTTGTCGTATATCTTGTACAGCTCATCGTTCCATCTAATGCGATATTCGCGGTGACCAATGCCCAAAAAACCATAAACCTTCCGCAGAACCTTTCTCTCAAAAACTCGAAACGTCGACTCATCAGATGTTGTCATCGTCCATGCCTCTGCACCATATAGTAACGTCGATTCTTCAGATATTGTCCACTATATAGCAGAACGTATTCCTGTCGATAAGTTACTAATAGAGTTTGGTGTTTGTTCGTCGAGAGAGGAATATACTTTTCAAATGCCTACTCAGTCCGAAGTTGCTGTTAACACTGGTTCCAAGATAGTCGAAATTATATACGAATTTTACGACGACTGTTTGTTTGATGACAAGAGATATTTCGACTTGCCCTCGTGCACTACCAGACCCATTTGCTTCGCTTCCTTATCCATTCTCGAGGAAGCAGAACCAACGACGCGGTTGTTGAGGCCAGCAGCTACATGCTCTTGAAGAAGATGGTACCTTCTCTATTTAGTTCCTCAGTTTGAATTATTTTCTCCAGCAACAGATTGAAGAAGTCGCACGAAAGAGAGTCGTCTTGTCTGAAACCTCGTTTGGTATCGAACGGCTCGGAGAGGTCCTTCTCGATCCGGACAGCTTTTGATATTGCTCAATGTCAGTTTACACAGCCATATTAGTTTTGGGATGCCAAATTCAGACATCGCGGCAGAAAGTCAGTTTCTTTTCGTGCTGTCAAAGTCAGCTTTAAAATCGACGAAGAGGTAGTGTGTCGATTCTCTTTTCACGGGTATTTTTCAAGATTTGATTGATGGTGAATATCTGGTCAATTTTGGTTTTCTAGGCCTAAAGCCACGCTGATAAGGAGGTCCTCAATCTTTCACACAATACGTTTGATAGAAACTTGTATGCGATGTTGAGGAGGCTTATCCCAAGGTAATTGGCGCACTTAAATTCCAATCGTCGGGCATGCTTTCGTCCGACCATATTCCACAAAGAAGCTGATGCATGCTCCTTATCAGTTCATCAGTCATTAGATGACCTCTGGGAGTTCTACATGAGTAATCGGGTCTTGAAACCCTCTGTTAGTCGCCGCATCTTTTCGTAGAATTTTTAAGCATTACCCCTGTCGGCCAGCTTCACGTATTTCCGCCTCTCTCGTTTTTTTCTGCAAATACGTCTCGCTTCCCTCTTAATCTTTCGGTATATAATTATTTTAAGAAAATATGCTATATAAGTATATAAATGCATGTTTAACAAATTTAACTTTCTTAAATTTAGTTCTTTTCAGTTCGTAATATCGATGTTTTTTTTTACTTTTCATCCTCCATCAGCATCAGGGCGGGAACGCTTTTTTTGATTGGGGTACCAGAATCATCCAAGTCATCTTTTGCTGTTATACTACTAGACCTTAAATTTCACATCGTCAGTTGGCTCTTCAGCAGGTCGATCAAAGTCCTGTGTTATATCTATGACAACATAAGCAGCCGGTCGTCGTATCTTCACACCGCGTTTACAACTCCAATGCAATTGGTGGATAATCCTTTGGGGCAATGGACACGGTCAGATATATGCTCGTAGTCATCAATTTATCAGTTTGTTTATTGAGAATTTTGGAAGGCCTGATTTTCCATTTTGGCATCTTTTCGTACCATACTTGTTACCTGCTCGCCCTCATCTGCGTAATCTTCTTCTTCCCCAGTTAGATTTGGTTTTTGATCTTCCTCTTTTCGCTCATATGTTTCATCTCATCGTCCTCATCTTTGAGCATTTCAATTTTAAAACCAGTTTCCCCACATTTCTTCAAAATGTGAAGCCGGGCGAGAAAAGTCCTAAGTTATTTTCCCATTAGCATCTTTAAACATAGCCGCTTTTTTGCTCTTTCTGCAGTACCATCCAAATTCTTATATTTGTTTACAATAACCAATTTTTCAATTTTAAATTCCTGTAGCTTAGAATACACTGATTATGTTGTCTTTAATTTTTTTTTTTTTATTTATTTATTTAACGCCAAGCGGCACTATACATCTAATAACAATTATAATGCTAAATAAGACAACAGGCATAAACATATAAAATTAGGAATTAAACTCGTGACCTAGTTCGTATGCTAGTATTTTAATAAAGCTTTTTTAACGATCTTTCTGAGGTTCTGTAGAGACCCGCTGAAGAAGTTGATGTCACCGTGCAAAGAGTTTACCAATCTACAGATTCTTTCCTTTGGGCCATTGATGACATAGTTTTTGTTCGATCTGCAAGTTTTCAGGATCCTCATCTGTCTAAGGTTAAGCTCATTTGGTACGATTTCAAAGTCTGCAAGGATTTCTGGGGCATTAATTAATCCATTGAGGATTTTGAATAAGAAGATGAGGTCTGCTACCTGCCGTCGAGATTTCAGGTCATTTATTTTCAGGATTCTTCGGACGTCTTCAGTTGAATTGATATCGTTTCTGTGTCTGTTATGAAATAGCAGCGCTTTGCAGAACTTGTGCTGGATTCTCTCTACTCTGTTGATCATTGAGTCCGTGAATGGGGACCAAATCACTGTTCCATATTCTAGAATAGGTAGCACTATTGCTGAGAATAGGCAGGTTAACGAGCAATTGTTCTCAAATTCCCTACACATCCGATTAATCAACCCTAGTACTTTGTATGCCTGCGAAGTAATGTTATCGATGTGTTTCTTGAAATTTAGTCTTCTGTCAATAGTTATACCCAGGTCTCTGATGTCTTCAACTTCCGTGAGTCTTTGGTCGTTCAACGTGTAGGTTAAAGGTACCTGCGTATGCGCACGGGTGAAGGACATCACTGCGCATTTTTTCACATTCAAAACAAGTTTATTTATCTTACACCAGTTATACAGCTCATCTATATCGTTTTGTAAGATGTGAATATCAGAAACGGTGAAAATTCTACGAAAAATTTGTAAATCGTCAGCGTATAATAAGTACTCAGACTGCAGTTTCCTCCCAATGTCATTCACAAATATGTTGAAGAGTATGGGTCCAAGGTGGGATCCCTGGAGAACACCAGATGTGACATCATACTCATCTGAAATGTGTCCATCGATTCTTACTTGTAACCTTCTTCCTGTTAGGTACGATCTGATCCAGCGTAGTGCATTGCAATTCACTCCATAATTTTCTAGCTTCATCATAAGAGTCTCATGGTCCACTTTGTCGAATGCCTTGCTAAAGTCCGTATATATTGAATGAACTGGAATACCACTGTCCATGGCCTTCAAGATGTAGTTGACATAGGTATATAAGTTTGTTGTAGTGGATCTGCCACCAACAAATCCGTGCTGCTTAGGAGAAAAGATATTTCGGAATGATGATATCAACTGAGGCAAGACAATTTTCTCAAACAGTTTTGCTAATGCAGATTGGATACATACAGGTCTATAATTGGTAACGTCAGATCTTGGGCCATTTTTGTGGATGGGACTGATGAACGACGATTTCCACGCCGATAGAAAGGTTCCGTGATAAAAAGACTTACTGAATATAGGCGTGATAGGTTCACAGAGCCCGACAGCACAGTTGCGTAGAAATATATTAGGCAGACCATCAGGTCTTGCTCCTTTTTTTTGGATCCAGAGCCAACAGCTGCTTAAAAACTTCATTGAAGTTAGCATCAAATTCATTTAGCTCCACGTTTCCCACAATGTCAGCAGATTGATGATGACCAACTCCGCTGGGGCTCATTGTATAGGTGTCTTTGAAGTAAGATGCGAAGATATTACTAATCTCCTCACCCGAGTGAGCGGTTAGATCATTCCATGTCATGGTAGCTGGGACTCCCATGTCGGTACCCCTTTTGTTCTTGACAAACCTCCAGAATTCATTTTTGTTTGAAGAGACTAGATTTTCCACTTTATTAATGTATGACTTGTAGCATATTGCACTTAATTTCTTGCATTCGAGTCTCAGTTGGCTAAAACATCTATAATTTGACTTAGGCGGGTGATATTTATCCACAGTTGTGAAAGCAAGAGTTTCGTTGATTGAGAGATCCAAATTACTGAAACATAAATCCAACAGTTTTCCCCGTTTTTTTCATGGAAAATTGTATACCTAAGTTCTATGAAAACCCCTACTGTCAATAACTAGGACAAGGTAACTTTTACCTCCGAGATGCTTTGAGACATCTTTACAGGAACCGCACTCAAAGTTTGGTAATGGGCGTAGCACCGCCCATATTAGGTTAAATCCCAGATCTCGTTAACCGCTCGACCGATTTAAATCAAATTAAATATGCAACATTCTTATATCACAGTGCGGAAACGGTTGAAATCAGACTACAACCACGCCTACTTCTTATATAACACAATTTTAAATTCCATTTGATTTCTTCACTTTCCTATATACAATGTATTTAACGGAACAAAACTTTGCATGTATAATTCTCTTGAGAGAATCCTTTCTTGATAGTAGTATATCTGTGTATCTAAAATATATATACCTAATATAAAAATTTTCGAACTTCGCGATGACTTTATACCGCATATATCGGCCAAAATGTGAGTTATCTTAATAACTAATAACGGTGCATTTTTGTGCACAGAATGAATAAAATCTGGTAAAAACTCACCGTAGACCCCATATAACGAACAAGCCTTATGTATCTGAAAGTATTACCCCGGCAATAAACCTTATTATACCCGTACTTAGCCCTTCCCTACTTGTTTTTTGTTGATTTTTTATAACTTGAAAAAACATTCATTTCCATTCAATAATACAAATAAATAATCTAAAAATAAAATAAGCATAATTTAAAGTCATGAATGCATTATCAAAAACTATTCTGAGATAAGTGCGATAAGTGGAGGCAGTTGTCCGCTTATCACGATTTACTTAGTAAAATTTTATTTAACTTGCTTAAACATCATCGATAATAGCAGGTATTTGTACGTTTGATACTCACTTTTTAAATTTTTATCATTTTGGAAGACATTCAAGAGGCGGGGATGATTGTAACCCAATGGCATTGATGAAATTTGTGTATAGACATCGAGCAAAGCATTGCCATCGACATCAACCAGATAGTTTCCAATAGATTTTTCAAAGTCAGCGAAAAGCTGAACAGTTTCGGCATTCTGAAGAAGAACATAAAGATATTTTGTTGAATAGTGTAGAAATATTTACTTCATTAAAACATATTGTTTGTGTATCTGATACTAATAGGTCAGAACTTTTAAAGAAATTTATAACTATACCCTATTTTTCTTGGTGTCGAAACTGGGGTTTATGGAGACATTTTTTCTGAAATATCCACTCCACTCACTTTACATATACGTCACAAAATAGGCTCCAACGATTTATCAACATATTCTTCCTACTTCTTTGTGTTATGAACTATTTCATTTTAAGAAAATATGGTTAACATATATCAGAATTGAAAAAAATATAGACGGGCTTCAAAGCGGATATAGATATGATTGGCAATGCTGTACTATCTGAATATGATGTCCATCCCTGTCAGTAATGAAATAATTTAGAAACATGACAAATAACGATCGGTTTAATTATCTAACTAACGAGTACTAATTAAATATCACTCTAAAGCAGTGGTGCGCACGCCTCAATACTACTACATTTTACGTATGCGCCGCACAAACATTGCTATAGATTTTCGTATGTACCTAGCGTACGTGTTCAGCCGCTTTCGTGTGCGTGTGATATTTTTCGCAGTAGCAGAATTATCAGTCAAACACGCGTGTTTTAATTTTTATTGCGTTGAGCGCCACTGCTCTAAAGGTTATAAAAGTTATACTGAACCAGTTATTTATACTGTTTGGTTTTCGAAAACAGTTGTTTTTAAATGTAAAAATTATCTATGAATTTACATAATTGCCTACGCAAACAAGGGGAAGTTGTTCATGCAAATAATAATAACAATAACGGTTGCAATATATAGGTATGGAGGTTCTTTTTGAAATAAGATCTATTCAGAGGTTTCACACTTCTCGGCACTCGGAAAACACGAATTATTTGAAAAACTTCTTATAAATATTTTACGATTTAGAATGAAATTTAATGAACTCAAAAGTTTAAAAATGTTTAAAATGACAAAAAAGAAGGTTTTGAATGTCGTTAGTATATTAAACTTTACAAAAAATAAGTCAAACATCAATAAAAGTATCGAAACAGAGCTTATGGAAGAGAAACCGAAATATAGTTTAATCTTATCCCTTATACCTATTATGAGAAACTTTAAGTGACTATATGATATATCTTAACAAAATTAATAATAAGAAGAAAAATCGTTAGCTTTGGTTGTACCGAAGCTACAATACCCTTAACAAATAATGAAATTCATATACATATGTATGTACAAGAACTTAAACTTGATCGTAAAAGTTTGTATGGCAGCTATTTGCTATCCGAACTAAAAAATGTTGTCGAATATTGTAACATTGCCTTGGACAATAATCCACACCAAATTCCTTTTCATTTGTATGGCAGCTCTATGCTATATTGATCCGATATCGGCAGTTCTGACAAATGAGCAGATACTTTGAGAAAAAATTACATCTACAAAATTTCAGAGCGGTATCTCAAAAACTAAACGACCTATTCGGGTATTAAAGTACATATAGACAGCCATGGCTAAAACAACTCAGTTTCCTTCTGGGAATTACAAACTTCAAATTTAATATACCCTATTATTTTATTATTAATTTATTTATATACATACATACATATATGTATATTGTGAAAGTTTTATTAAACGAACGCTTAAGTGAACATCTCCATTAAGCATGTAGATTGGTAAGTCCCAACATTGTTTGAAATCTATTAAGCGGACAGAAAGACCAGTGCCCGTTTTTTATCTAATATTGTCAATTATTGTTTCTATTTTTCGTTCAAAAAAGAAACGACAAACTACCTTAAAGATTACTTTTATATTTTTTCACAGTTATAATACGTTCTCCCCGCCAATAATTAATGAAAATCAATTAAAGCGAAATACATATTTGCTTGAGTACCTGCATTTAAAGTGACCCCTTAATGAATTAGTGCACTTACACACATTTTTTGCCTTCACACAAACGAAATACATTTTTATATATTAAAATTACATGTCACGTTGTTTGTCCGCAATGCACTCCTAAACTACTGAACCGATTTCAGCAAAATTTAGCACACTGTGTTCAGTTCGAACCAACATAGAAGATAGGATAGTAAAAACAATTCTTAAATAAAAAATACAGGTTAAAGCTATAGTAAATGGACACTCTATTAAGCGGACATCTCCATTGGCCTGTCCCACAACTCTATTAACTGGACAGATTATTTTTTCCAATGAAATTTATTTGTATTAACATATTCAAAATTAAACCTCAGGTACAATTTCTTGGATTCTTATATCGACAAAAACGTTTTCGCCTTTTTTCGTAAGTAAAATTTTCACTATATTGAATAGTTTATAATATTAAATGTATACCACAGCAACGCGTGGCCGGATCCACTAGTATGTATGTATACTCAAATTTTTGTATATTGTGTGCATGGAATATGTATGAGCATATATACATCAGAACTCATCAAATTGAATGATTATTAAGTGGCAAGTGGAGTACCAAATTTGTTTATAATAAGCATTTTCAGACTTACTTGTACAGCGCTCAATTTACCCTTCAATTCCAGTGATTTAGGACCTGGTATTGTTTGCGTTTTAACAGCTGGGGCTGCAGGTTCCGCCAGGGTAGCATAATTTCTAGGATATGCAAAACCTGCGAAAACGAGGATACAATAAATATGGTGGGAATGCGAAATAGGGCAATCATTTTACTATATATGTATGTACATATGTATGTATGGTACTCATACATATACATATGTATGAATTTCATCGATTTTGACAAAACACTTTTCACGCGAGTTTTTTTCATATATTTAAACTCACTTTTTTCTATATTTATATCACTCATTAGCCTGTCGGAATTAGCGACATAATTATTTACCTCTAAGAAAAATGCAGTGCCTTGACATTGCCGATGCTTTCAGGAAACTCATATTTATTAATTAAATGAATACTTCAAATGCGAAAAAAAAACATTAAATTAATGCTGATTTTGTTGTGTCAATAACTGTGTTGTGTGACCGTTGCTACCGTTGCGCACTTTAAGAATCAACGTTAAAAAGTACTATGAAAGAGCAGCATCCAAGGCGAATGTTATCGTGGTCGGCCCGTACTGGATTGTGCGCACAATTTCGTTTTGCGGAAATTTTACGCTCCCTAAAAGTGGTTATTATTAGGGGAACGCGAGTAAATGTTAAAGCTTTACGTACAGAAACACATACTGAACTATACATACACACATTCACATATGCATGGGGTGGGGACATGTATTCAATAACAATAAAATGCGACAGCGGCGATACCGCCATCATTGCACTACGAGCATTCCCACCTAAACGAACAACTTGTTTGTTATTTGTAAATTTACTATCGCAACGACAATACACAAATTTAGAAATGAGTATCCAGCACTAGTGTATATATATACATACAAACATATATACATTCAAACATAAACCACAGGGAAATTTTGGATGAAGTGCTGAGAACGACACATGTAGCGCTCCAAATGAGAAAGTGAAAAGAAAACAAAAAAATGTTATCATATGCATAATAAACATTAACTATAAATTTTATTCTTAACAAACATATATGCATATGTACATATGTATGTACGTATATTTGTTTGCAGAAAGTTTATGGATACTTCTTAATTCAAATTTAAATATTTAAACTTTGGCTATAGCTTTTACTATGAGTTTAAGATAATAAGTTCTGAGGTACTATCCTGATAAACAGTTATGGAACTACAATGAAGTTATAAGATTGGAACTTTTTACTAAGCAAACTAATTATATATGTACATAGCTAAAAATGCATATTTTTCTAGGTTAAATACTTTATTAGAAGTTATATTTGAATTTGAAGTTGATACGCCAAATAGTTTCGAATATATGTATGTACATATGAGCGTTTTTCTAAGATTTTTTTAACTTGATGTAATTGTCTTTCAACACTTATTTTATTTTATTCTCGAATCGCTGTTTTCAGAATCGGTGATCGATCTGACATTTTCATACGACCTTTTTAGATATACTTGTCAAGTAATGATCGAAATAATAAAAATTTCAATAATAATTTCGATTATTTAAGCCACGCTGAAGTCTTTCTTTAAAGCCCCTATTTTATCAAAAATCAAAATTTTTACTACTTCTTCGATCACTAATTTTTTTTGGTTTTTCGAAGGTCTTTCTGAAGATCGGCTACGGTATTAAGGGATCCCATATTTTTCTAAATGAATAGCCAATTATTTAAGTGCATTGATTTCGTAAATGTGCATTATTTTTCTTTTTTTATAAAATTCGAAGGTCTTTCTGAAGATCGGCTACGGTATTAAGGGATCCCATATTTTTCTAAATGAATAGCCAATTATTTAAGTGCATTGATTTCGTAAATGTGCATTATTTTTCTTTTTTTTATAAAATTAAATGCCTTTTAAAAAATTACAAAAAATCAATCTTTGCGGAGAATGATTCCAGATTATCACATCAAATGCATATTTGTATTTGTCTTGTGGGTCGTCCTTAAAGTTAACTCCGCTTTTTTCTTCTATACAAAGTTTCCTAAAAGAAACACCCTGTTTTTTTAAATCAGAGTTTTTTCTTAATAAATTGTCATTCCATGTTAGGATTTACTACAAGCTTAGTGGCATACCTAAATAAAAGCATTTAGCGGCGCGTTTTTTACCACTCACCGTTAACACTGTGGCGGCATCCGTAAATAAAACAGCAGCTTTACGTTAAATCCTCAAAGAACATAACACACTGGTTGACAAATCTCGCTAATTTTTGGCATCATAATTAAGGACAGTTGTACCAACCTAGGAAAAAATATTTACTTGTCTTCCATATAAGCGGGAGATGAGAGAGGTTAATGAAGTATTCCCGATACTCACTTGAGTATGAGTGTAGAAATTTATGTATTCAAGAGGGTGGATTAGAGAACGAATTATTTTTCGACTAGTACGAGCTCGCTTCATACTACTAGAAAGGGTATCTCGTTTTATTTTTAGGAGCTTAAAAGCTGTACAAAAAAGATCTCATACGATTTTTTCGTAAACCTAACCGTTTAAGAGATATTAATGGTTGAAGTTTGATTATTTTAAAGAATTTTTTTATTACGAACTTCATATTTCAATAAAAACAAATATCATTTTAAATCGGAATAATTACCAATAATTAATTAAGTATAATTTTTCGATTTAGTTAAACGTATACGAGATATTCCTTTACACACATCAATTCATACTACTTGAAAAAATATTTTGTTTCATCGAAATTGAAAACTCTACACAAAAGTCTCTCGCGCTAACGGTTGAATTGAAAAAGAGTCAAATCGGAAAACTCATAGATTTGTAGGTAATTTATAGCTGTACTAAATGGTCTCTTATAATTAAAAAAGATATATATATATAGTCATGGACAGAGAAATAGCACAATTTCAAAATAAGTTATTAAAATAAGTTTTCAGTTTTATCAAGTAAGTGAATCTTAACAATTTTCATGATAGTGTATGGCATGACTTCCACAACTTATAACGGTAAGCGTATGACGTTATCACGTCTACTTTTTTGTTGATATTTTTTTTGTTGTTTTACTCGGACAGTAACGAAGTTTGATTAGTTATGCACACTTTTAGTTATTTCATTATTAATAAGCAATCGTGCAAAAAATACGCTGTTTTAACAATAACTATAAAAAACAAGTAAGGAAGGGCTAAGTTCGAGTGTCACCGAACATTTTATACTCTCGCATTATAAAGTGATAATCGAGATTTCATTATCAGTCATTTACATATTTTTCAAATACCGTATTTGTGTAAAGTTTTATTCCGCTATCATCATTGGTTCCTAATGTACTATATATTGTACAGAGAAGGCATCAGATGGAATTCAAAATAGCGTTATATTGGAAGAAGGCGTGGTTGTTAACCGATTTCACCCATATTTCGTACATGTCATCAGGGTGTTAAGAAAATATTATATACCGAATTTCGTTGAAATCGGTCTAGATAGTTCCTGAGATATGGTTTTTGGTCCATAAGTGGGCGAGGCCACGCCCATTTTCAATTTTTAAAAAAAGCCTGGGTGCAGCTTCCTTCTGCAATTTCTTCCGTAAAATTTAGTGTTTCTGACGTTTTTTGTTAGTCGGTTAACGCACTTTTAGTGATTTTCAACATAACCTTTGTATGGGAGGTGGGCGTGGTTATTATCCGATTTCTTCCATTTTTGAACTGTATATGGAAATGCCTGAAGGAAATGACTCTATAGAGTTTAGTTGATATAGCTATAGTAGTTTCCGAGATACGTACAAAAAACTTAGTAGGGGGCGGGGCCACGCCCACTTTTCCAATAAAATTGCGCCCAAATATGCCCCTCCCTAATGCGATCCCTTGTGCCAAATTTCACTTTATTATCTTTATTTATGGCTTAGTTAAGACACTTTGTAGGTTTTCGGTTTCCGCCATTTTGTGGGCGTGGCAGTAGGCCGATTTTGCCCATCTTCGAACTTAACCTTCTTATCGAGCCAAGAAATACGTGTACCAAGTTTCATCATGATATCTCAATTTTTACTCAAGTTACAGCTTGCACGGACGGACGGACGGACAGACGGACGGACGGACAGACGAACGGACGGACAGACAGACATCCGGATTTCGACTCTACTCGTCACCCTGATCACTTTGGTATATATAACCCTATATCTGACTCTTTTAGTTTTAGGACTTACAAACAACCGTTATGTGAACAAAACTATAATACTCTCCTTAGCAACATTGTTGCGAGAGTATAATTAACATATTTTGAAAATGGGTAGAGATATGCACTGTCTTCTAGAAAAAAGGATTGTAATATTTGATCCTTACAAAAAAAGCAAAAATCCAACTCAAAGAAGAAAAGGACATTAAATTTTGGAAAAGGGTTCTGTGGAGTGATGAGACTAAGGTGAACCGTATCGGATTGGATGGAAAACCATTTCTCCATCGTCCCAGTTGTCAGGCGTATAACTCCACATAACTAACGGCGGAGGTAGCGTAATGGCCTGGGGAACGTTTTCCTAGTACGGTGTTGAACCACTGGTAAGGATAGATGGTAGAATGGACCAATTTGCATATCTAAAAATTCTCAAAAATACCATAGAACTATTCGATTTGGAATCGATGCCAGTGAATTGGATTTTATGCATGACAATTATCCAAAGCACGCAGCTAAAAGTGTGAAGAACTGGCTCACTGAAGAAAGTATTGACGTCCCGAGGTAGCCAGCCCAAAGTCCCGATGCAAAAAATTGAAAGTTTACAGAACGACATTAAGATACAGATTGCCAAGAAAAATTTCAAAAATTCGACAGAATCTTGTACTGAAATCAAGGAGGCATGGTACGCATTCCAACAAAGGAGGTGTCAGATATTATTGGAGAGCTTGACCAGACGATGCCAAGCAATTTTGAAAAATTGTGGGTACACAACAAAATACTAACGTTTTAAGTGCTTAAACGCAGAACCGGCCTACTGTGCTATTTCTGTGTCCAAAACTTTTTAATTTTTTGCAAATAACTCACTTATTTCTTACTTTATGTGATGCTAATGAAAAAATAAAATTTGTTTTTTGTTTATATCGAAAATACACGTATTTTTATTACATTCTCAAAATGTGCTATTTCTCTGTCCATGACTGTATATACATACATACTATATACCATGTATATGTTTTTTCTTGTAACTAAAAGCGGAGCACCACCGTTACAATTAGGAGCTCTTTTTGGAGATATTTTCATAAAGGTTTCTGAGAACGTATTTTTCATAGCATTACCCTAATATACATATGTACATGTATCCATATGAATTTATGCAAAGATGAATTTTATTGCCTCTACAATTTATTTTACAATATATGAATGTACATACGTCAGAACTGGTTCTCAGACGTTAGTAACATGTGCACAAAGAAAATAAATTCATTAACAAGAGAAGCAATGTAGTTCTTGTCTTATCTCGACTGGTGAAAGCATGATTAGCTAATAAATACATATGTATGTACATATGTACATATACTGATGCAGATTTCAAAATAAAACATGAACAGTAAAATATATACATACATATATACAAGTACGTATTCATTTATGAACAGATAAATAGCATACTTATAAAATTCTTTTTGAAACCGTGTTTTTGGAACATTTTTATGACAAAATGTTTTATACTTCTTTTTAGAAACTTGTTTTAGATATGATAAAAAATACTAAAAAAAGACTAAATTAAATAAACTTACATATTTCTCTTTGAAATTTTTTTTGCCCAACCTTCGCCGATTTCAGTTCCACACAGAAATAACATTCTTCCGGAATTCTGTAAAAAGGAAACTTTTATATGAAATAATGTACAATAAATTACTATATCACTCATTACCATGTTAATAATTTTTTGTATGTCTCCGATTTTTCAACATGATACCACTTCATACCATCATATTTTACCATTTTTTTGGTGTATCTTGGGCTTATGGATTGGACTTTCGGACGATGAACAAACGTTTTACCATCGGTCCAATTCGATTTACTTTTGTTTCACCGCTCCATTATTCTCTTTTCCAAAAATTTCCATCACCACGAGTCTTGGCGAAAGCAATCCGCACATTTATATTTTTGTTTTTAGAAGTGTTTTTTTGTTGATGAGTCGTAGAGGTGAGTGTCATTGAGGCGTCTTCTACCCGCTGGACATGTTTAAGCCAGATGCTTCATTAAGTTCGGCCATAATGGCGCAGGAGGCTAAAATGGATCAACTTTGCACTTTCTCACAATTATTCTATCAACTTTGGAAGTGGTTTTATGTTTTATTTTTTGTTTTTGTCTTTCAATCCGAATTGATTGATGTATTAGCATTATATACTATTTTTTTCGAACATTTCTATGTTTCCACGATTTGAGCAGGACTATTCCCGTCTCCAAAGAGTTCGTTTTTCTGTAGTAGAGCGTATTCCTCTTCTCATTTTCGATTAGTTAATTGTACAATTAAAACTCCAGACTAAAATCAATAACTTTTTAGCACAACTTTCGATTTTCAAACGTTTCAAATGATCAATAATAGTCTATTTCTCAGAGCAGCTGCAAAATGCAACTTATCAAAAAAAAAAAACGCCAGACAATATACTAAGCGTCATTACAGGTCATGGTTTACCGTTACACATTACATTACATTGTACATTACACTCGTACAAAATATAAGCCTTTTAATAAATATTACAAAACAGCCAAATGTACCGATTTGAATTGACCTTGTTCGACCTTTATTCTAAACCAATTGCCTGCAAACAAAAAACATTTTCTGATTATTCAGGATACAAAACTACAGATAATGAGCCCTTTCTTTTAACATAAACGAGTATTTGTAGGATGAAGGACTCCAACAAGGTTTAGTTCTAATTGGCATAGCTAGACTATGGCAAATAGCTCTTATTGCATACTGCTAACCCCGGTAGAGGAGCTGCTAACACAGCTGACAGTGAGTCTAGCTAGTTTCAACTTATTTGTAAATATGTTTATAAATTACTTGTCTATTTTGAACTAATTTTGTGGAAGAAGCAGCATTGACATGTTAATTGGATTTATATCATATACTTCGGGATGGTATTTGGGAAAGCTTTTTTGTTAAATAATACATAAAATGTGGACTCTAGCTCAGGAAGCAAATTGGGAAGAACTTAAATATGTTATCTCGAATGGTGATGGTGTTAACTGCAGAGAGGCATTGATAAAAATTAAAGATGCAGTTATTGGTAGCAACAAACAGAAAGGTGCACTCATCTCGCATGACTTGGTGCCTATCATACTCCACACTTGCATCGACCAAGTTCAAAGCCCAGATCGAAAAATGGATGCGCTGGTCATATTAGGTAAAGTGAAACTGTTTCCAAATTAATTTGTGAAAATGCGGTAAATTTTTGTGTGCGTTTATTTGTATGGACGTGTTTAGTAATTTGGCAAACTATAGATTTAAAGCCGCAACTGAGTAACTTGGATATTATTAAAAAGATATACTATATATCTTTCCTATAATTCTTAATTTCTTAAAATCTGGAAAATTGAAATGTTTGTTTACGCACAATTTGTTAATAAAAAGTACGTATTTATGAAAATTTGTAGTATAGTAGGTGAACTGTAGCATATAGCTTCCATACAAACTGAACGATCGGAATCAAGTGCTTGTATGGAAAACTTTTTCATTGGACGAGATATATTAAAGGACTTTTGCAAAGAAAATTGTCTAGGCATTGGTGCAATCTCCAAAGAAATTGTTCAAATCGGATAACTATAGCAAAAAAATTGTCACACAAACTGAACGACGGGAATCAAATGTATGATAAACTTTATCTTAAAGAAAATTTGCTATTTATAATTGTTGTTGTTGTGGCAGAAAGCATTACAATTTCGAGAATTAATGCTCAGTTGGCAGCCTTTGGCCGGATAAAATCCGGATCCGTTCCGTTTGCTTAGATCGACATTCGTGGGAACGGTCATTGTATAAGGCATCATCACGATCTCAAAAAAATTGCTTCGACATCTATAGCATAAGCTGCATAAAAACAAAATAATCAAATTCAGGTTCTTGTAAGGAATCTTTTTAATTTGTGAAAGGTATTGTAGCTTCGGTGCAACCGAACTTACTGATTTTTTTAAATTATTATTTACCAAGAACCTAATAATTGACTAATATATATCGGGATTTTACAACTTCTGTTAGATAATTTTTTTGTTGAGTTGTTTGTATTCGCTGATAATATTAAGACTGAATTTCATGAATGGGAATACAAAGTAATGACATGATTAAGTGGAATTTTTGAAGAATTAATAACACATATTGAATTTATGGATCGTATTTGTTTTGTTTTTTTGCAGGTTCATTGGCGAAAGGATCGGAGGAACAAGTTGAGTGTCTGGTGAAACAATATAATATCGTACCATATTTGTTAAAAGAAATTATGTCAAAGGATAATAGTAAAAAATGCGTTGAAACGTGTCTCAGCACATTGCGGTCAATATTTGGGCATACATGCGCTCCCAAGGAAAACTTTCTTGCCAACACAGATGTTTTAAAACATTTTTTGCGTAAGTGCAATCTTTAAATATATGTATGTATATACTAGTTATATGTATATTTCTATTGATAAATGTACTTTTAGGTCTCGCTTCTGCGGGGAGCTCATTAAAAACACAAATATGCATAACCAGCATACTTGTTTCGGTGTGTCAGACAAATGAGGATCAACTGCGACTTCTGCATGCGGGAACGTTGCAAATATTATCTCGTATGATTTGCTATGACAACGAAGATATACAAATACCGGCGCTGCGTTGTTTATCCTGCATGTGCTATTCAAATCGATCGGTCGCAGACAATATTTGTGTTATAAGGTTGTTATCATAATTAGTGCCGTAGAGAGAAAACTGAGGCCGGGGGATGTCTGTAGTGAATTGTTGAAGAAAAAAGAATTGCAAAACATTTTTGCAGAGGCCCGGTGTTCTGAGAACTGTAGGCCCGGGAGTAATTATCCCCCAACTCCCCCTTCTCTCTCTTTCACTGATCATAATCACTTATAAATGGCTCTAATATTAAAACTTTTGACATTGTATAATATTCTTCTATATGACAGTTTTCAAGGCAGATCTCTGCCAGACATACTGAATTCTCTAACGTCGAGACTGTTTCCTGCTGAAATACAGTTAATCGCGGCCAGATGCTTAACCTATATTTACAGGTCGGGTACTCTGCCCTCTACGGATAATAGAATATCGCAAAAAGCACTTCCCACCTTAGCACGTTTATGTGCCGAAAGTTTTGATCATTCAATTATAGCGTCTGCTTCAGAAACCCTAGCCTATCTTATAGAGGTGCGTGCAAAATTAATTAGATGCATATATACCGAATAAACATTGCATTATTTTTTAGATTGATTCGGAACTACAACGAACCGCAGCGATTACGAATCATTTGCTGAAGTCACTATCCGATTTATTGCAAAGTCAAGACCCTGGAGTCAAACAAGCGGCGCTCTGTTGTTTTGCGTCTCTAGGTGCGAATGATGAAGCGATAAGAAAGCGTTTAATGGACACATACGGTCTGATAAATGCTATATTAAATGGCTTAAAAGATTCTAACTCACGGGTGTGTTGCATATTTTTTCTGTTTATAGTTTATAATCAGTTTTTCTATATTTTGTATTCCTTTTTGTAAAAGGTAAAATTGTCTGCAATTAGATGTCTGCACTCGCTGTCCAGATCTGTGCAACAGTTACGCACCACATTTCAAGTAGATAACTCTATTTTGAATATCAACATTATAAATGTAAAAAGTAAATATTTACAGGACTACACAATTTGGGAACCTCTAATGGCTATATTTACAACAGAAACTTCTATTGAATTTTTGGTTGCTGTTACTTCGACCATTTGTAATCTAGTTTTGGAATTTTCGCCATCCAAGGAACCTATAATTAACGCCGGCATTATTGAGAGATTGTGCCAATATACTATGCATGCAGATCCCTCCTTGAGATTAAATAGCATATGGGCTTTAATGAATATGTCATTTCAGTCCGAAATGTATGTGAAAACTGATATTATCAATATGCTTGGTACCAAACGTATATTGGAATTGGTGAACGATAGCGATACCAGAATTGTGATGAAAACATTAGGGCTGTTACGAAATTTATTGAGTAAAACTCATCATATTGAAATAATAATGAGAGCGTATTCATGTGAAGTGCTCGAAGCTATTAATAAGTTACTAGAATCCGATCATTCGTCGGAAGTTAAAGAACAAGCGTTCTGTATTATTGGCAATATTTCTGCTGAAGATGAGAATGGTGATTACATTATAATGAATAATAAAATCATGGCTCACTTGGCTGTATTTCTGGTACATAATTTCCATAAATTCATAAAAGAATTAATATTGTTAATTACATATCTCTTTTAGTTCCACCATGATAGAAAACTTCAAGCGGGCACACTTTTTGCTATCTATAATCTCGTTCACCGGAAGGATTCATGGTCAATGGAAAAGTATTCTCGACTAAGTGAATCGAATATTATTAAGAATGTTAATGAATTAAATAAGAAAAATATTCGGAACAAAGCACAATGTGAAGACTATATAAGCCGAACTTTAAAGCAAATTGTTATACAATGTAAACATTTCTACCCGGAGATTTTACAGTAATTATTAAAAAAATATATTTACACAAAATAATGTACATATGATTAATACTACTATTATTACAATAGTTTTATGTTTTCAAACAGTTTTTCTTGTTGAAATACATATACTGCAGCATTTTGAACGTAAGTTGTTTTGATAATTAAAATCGTAAAAGTATGAAAAATTTACATTATGGTATTTAATACTGTTCTGCAATCATGTCAAATAAACCTCTACCGGAAGTCAAAATTATTAATTTTTTATTCGTTTGCTATTTGTTGCAACTTTATTTGCCGATATTGTTGCAGGGAGATACAAAGTAAAACAAAAAAAGTTAGCTTCGGTTACACCGTAACTAAAATACCCTTTAAAAATACAAAATATTCCATAACATACATAACTTGATTCTGATCGGACAGTTTGAATAGCAACTATATGCTATATTGGTCTAACCTTAAAAATTTATTCGGAGATTATAGTGTTGACACAGGTAATATTCGAATATAATTAAATAGTTTTTTCATACAAGGACAAGTATTTGATCGTTGTGTTTGTATGGTATGTACATATATGTATATACTAGGGGATCCAGCCACGCGTTGCGGTGGTATACATTTTACACCATTATTCATGTAATAAACTACTCAATACAGTGAAAATACAGGTATAAGAATCCAAGGGAAATTGGAATCAGTGGGAAAAATAACGAATTAAAGCTGCTTTCTCAATGTTTGGTTACCAGCCATTCTTTATAGTTAATAGAGTTGTCTGTTTTAGAGCGTCCATTTAATAGAACTTTCAATGTATTTTTTATTTATGAATTGTTTTTCTTCTAAGTTGGTTCGAACTGGACACAGTGTGCTAAATTTTAAAAGCAGTTCAGCAGTTTATTAGTCCATCGTGGACAAATAACGTGACACGTACATTTTATATATAAAGATATATATATATACTTATTTATATTATAAGTTGTCTGACGTTTCCTTCAGGGTCTTATAAATTTAGTGGCAAACTTCTGTTCAGGGTATAAAAATGGTTTTCAAAAGCGTCCAACACGGAGAAAACAAAAACAATTCAAAGCAAAGGTTAGCACTTAGGAGAAATCAAAACACTTTGAGATGTACAAAAAGCAGCACATCTGCTCCATCGACTAAAATATAAATATACGCGATCTAATGTTAGAGATGGAAGACATACAACGATATTTGTAGAGATAAGCGGTATTTATATGTCGTTATTTTACATAATTAAATTTTAAAATTAACTCAAAACCATTAACTATTATGCAAAAATTGCTTTTGACTGGAATAAAAAACATATTTACAGTTCTAGCAAGCACAACTTTTTGATATATTATGATCAAGAGCAAAATTAAGCTGAAAAAGTTTTTATTCGAAAATGTCACCAACAATATTAATCTACGTGGTGGTACTCATTTTAAACCTAATGGAAGGCATACGCACAATTAGTTGGTTGATTGAGTTGGGCTAGAAATTGCCCTTGTCGCTACATACGACACAACTTCTAATACAATTTTGAGGTCAACTTCATTTTGAATATTCACTTCGTTGCTTAAACAGGAGCTCGGAAGTTGTTGCTTTACTTATTATTATGACGCGCTCTCTTCGACAGCGGAAATAAAATCGCGAAATCGTTTGAAATCGCACGACCAACCCAAACACGATCCAACTAATACAACCAACTTGACAAAATATCAAAAAAATTTGATTTTCATGAAATCAGTTGGTACAACTCATATAACTGCCCCATATACGTAACAATCAGCTGTACAATTCGATGAAATTAGTACAATAATGGGTGCGTGTATGCCTTCCATAACAAACTATTCTGATCCGATTTTATTTTCAATATTTATTTTTCGGGACTCTTATTTATAGCTCGACTTTTGTACAATTTATTTTCTCATTCCTAATTCTTGGTCATTACTGTCATTTCCATTATGAAATCGTGATTTCTGGTAAACAAAAGGTTTTGCTTACCTGAATTTCTGATAACAGTGCGATAAATACAAATTATGCTGAACGAATTAATATCGTGGGTTTTAAATACATATCTTGGCAAATATTTGGAAGATTTTAATCCACAGCAGTTGTCAGTGGCGTTGCTTTCAGGTGCGTTGACGAAAACTTGATCTACATTTTATGACAATTTTGTAGCAGTTTACGTTCATGTAAATCAGTGAAAAGTCGAATTTAATATAAAAAAAAACGTTGTTTGCCATGCAAAATTGTACACTAAATTGCGTTTCTTATTTATTCAACAATTCGGGGCCTTGTCTTATGTCGCAATCAAAATAAAAACCTTGTAGGGTGTTGAATGTGATGTTCACAGATTTCCACAAATAAAATCTTTTGAGCAAATTGAATCTACACATGCACCTTTGTACTTTCGCATGCAAGCGTGATTATTTAAATATTGAATAGAACTTTTTTTGAAACATTAAATCTAGTATTTGTTTCCATTGACATGTAAGTATAATCCACAATTTAGTATTCGTTTGCATGAAAAATATAGATAAGGTAACAATAACAATAGTTATAAGTATGTACATATATAATTTTGTTAACACAATTTCTTCTATAACGCATGTCTAATAATAATTATCTATTTTTTACCTGCTCAGGCGAAGTCGAATTAGAGAATGTTCCAATCAGAAAAGATGCACTGCGATCATTCGGCATACCCGTTCAAGCGCACTCGGGTAACATTGGCAAGATAAAACTGCAAATACCAGTGCGTCAGTTTCGCACTGCGCCATGGTGTATAATTATCGAGCGAATTTATGGGGTGTTCGGACCAAAAGACCTTGACGATTGGGATGATGAAAAGGAGAAGAATGCCGAGTATGAATTTAAAGTTGCAGAACTAGATGCCAAAGAAGCCAAGTGGCGCGTTGAGAATGGTTATCAAATTGATAGCTACTACTCAAATTCTTATACAAGTTGGCTTAATTATGGCACCACACTAGCCACGAATATTCTTGAGAACTTGGAGCTGAAAATTAACGATGTGCACATACGTTACGAAGACGCCATAACTGTGAAGGGTATATATTTTGCTGCCGGCATTAAAATTAACTCATTAACTGTTCAAAGCTGTGACAGTAATTGGCAAGCGCGTTCAAATGCGACTACAGATCAAAACATATCATACAAACTTATCGAACTAAAGGATTTTTCTATATATTGGGATCGTCTGACAGAGGCCAATCATTGTTCACAATTACTATCCAAAGAATTACTGGAGCACATGAATAAGTTGTGCGACGCCAGCAAACACCATTATATATTGCAACCAATAAGTGCGCATGCACATTTCAAACGGGAGTGCTGCAAGCAAGCCATTCGCTCAAAATCCAAGCCGCGTTTAAATTGCGAATTTCAGGTGCAGGAAGTAAAAATCTCTGTCAGTGACGTATGTATTACAATATATTCATAAATATACTTCATATAACTTACGAAAAATATATATATTATAGCTGCAGTACAAGCAAATAGTTGACTGTGTTTATGGCCTACGGCAGATTAATCGAACGCGTTCTTACAAATTGATGCGTCCATCTTGCGAAGTTTTCGAAAACGCTACGCTTTGGTGGAAATATGCCGCCAAATGTCATGGTTGTATACATCGCAGTAATGAAAATAAATGGACTAAACTAAGAGAAAACTTGCGTTATATGCGTATTTACAAGCGACTGCTAATAAATCCAAATGATAATATTACCGCCGAAGAGCAAGATTTCAAAGCGCATATGGAAAAGACAAGGGAGTTACATGAATTACATAATCTACGTACTGTTTGTCGCACAAATATTTTTACAAATGATGTAAATTTAAAAGCGAATTCCATAAATCACGGCAAAAGCATGTTGTTCCATTGGTTTCCCAACTGGTGGGGTTGGTATGGCAACGCAGAGAGCAGCGTTGTGACAGCACAAGATGAGGCATATAAAAACATTGAAGACGATATATTTAACGCGTTAGAAGATACGATGGAGAATGATCCATTCTCGAAACGCGATATGGTTTTCGGTTATTTTAGCTTTATATTAGTTGACGGGCAATTAATTGTTAGTACTGAAGATGTTGCTTATGAACGGACGACGGTTAATTTCGAAATGGACTTTCAAAATTTGATTTCGTTCATTGAAATGAAGCCGAAATTCAGCAGCTATGTAATTGGCATATCGTTGGGTTCAGTTTGTCTCAAGGATAAATTAACGAAAAATACAGAATTTCCATTCTTGGTCAAGCCGCAATTCGATGAAATGCCTACCAAACCAATACCACCCAGTACCGGTTACCAGTTGGTTGATTTCAAACGTTTCTTCACCAAAGAACAGCATGTGGACTCTGCACCAGAGCCGTGGTTTCAATTGCGCTATGAAAAAGGACCTCCGGATATACAGTCGGATATGCGATTGGTTATAAAATCGCGCAGTTTGGATATCGTCTATAATAAGCATGCTTTCGATTGTTTAAAGTCATTCTTTGTGAAGCCCGTAAACGAAGTGTACTTTAAGTACAAGCTTACTAAAAGCAGTCAAACCCACTTAAAGTTTCTACAAAACTGGCAACAATATTTAATAGGCAATAAGGTAAGCACATAGATTTTTGTAGGGTATATTAAGTTTCCCGTGATGTTTGTAATATCCAGAAAGACCCTTCGGCCGTCTCCTATATACATATATATTATATATATATAATATTAAGATGTTGCTCCAATATATGTATGTATAAATATATGGTAAATATTAGGGTGCTTCAAAAAAATTTTTAAATTTTTTTTTTCAACTCTTGCCCCCTCAAATGTTAGTGGTTGACAAACAAAAAACCCTCCCTCAGGCCTAGCGCTAAAGCTTAACTCTAAGGAGTCGCTATTTTTTTTTAGGTTCCCATACATTTAACATAGGAGTTTTCGTTTTTTCATTCAAACTAAAATTTCATCAACTAATTTTCGTTTCTCAAAAATAACCATCACATATTCAGAAAGTTCACTTTTCAAACTGTTCGAGCTTTCAATCTAAATGGACGTGTTTTCATGCGCTCCGTAGAAACTTTCGAAAAAAAAAAAAAAAAAAATAAAACAAAATAAACAAATATTAAAAAAAGTGCATTAAGTGCAAGCGTTAGCCAATAACGCCGAAAGTGAAAATCAAAACATAAAAAATCATAAACTGTTTACAATCAATAAACATAATAAAATAACAAATAATAAGTGGAAATAAAACAAAAAAATACAAAAGCATGAGCGCAGCGCAGCCCACCAACAAGGTCGTAGGCAGTGATCACACCAACAACTAAGCAGGTACCAGCAAGTACGCAGGCAGCGAAGAACAACATAAAACAAGGTGAGAATGTACCAATAAAAAAAAGGCCAGTCTGTACAAACTGTCATTGACCGCTACATCAACATAAAAAGGAAATTAAGTCCTTCAAAGTCAGCGGTCAATCCCAAGAAATTTCAAGGCGTTACACCAATAAAGAAGAAACCGGAAGTTTTAAATGGCAATAGGTTTGCCTTACTAAGCAATGGATCAGACGACGATGCGAAGGGTACCACCACAGTCGTTAATGTCAAACCACCTCCAATATATTTGCGCGAACGTAGCAGTAATGCTCTCGTTGCTGAATTAAGTAAAAATGTGGTTAAAGGCAACACTGTGCAAATGCAACTGCCGCAAAATCCTCCAAATGGAGGTATTGAAACTATGATTATAAATCTTACACAGTGTATGACACAATTTATGTCTACTATGCAAAACATGATCCAAGATTTAATAAAATCACAAAATCAAATGCTGCAAAATTTATTAAGTAAAAAATGAGCTTACTAAATATCTGTATATGGAATGCTAACGGTGTTAACCAACATAAATTAGAGATTATCAGATTTCTGTCTGAAAAGAATATAGATGTAATGCTTATTTTAGAAACTCATCTAACAAATAAAAATAATTTCAATCTACCGGGATTTAGACTATATGTTACAAATCATCCGGATGGAAAAGCGCATGGTGGCACGGCAGTGTTGATTAGAAATCGTTTAAACCACTATGCTCTAGAATCTCATGCTACACCATAGTTACAAGCTACAACAATATCACTAAAAAATCGGGGTTGTGACTTAAACCTTACGGCTATATACTGTCCACCTCGTTTTAAAATTACAGAAATCGAATTTAAAGACTTTTTTGGAACACTAGGTCAAAGATTTCCAGCCGGTGGAGATTACAACGCAAAACACACGTACTGGGGCTCACGTCTTATTAATCCAAAAGGACGACAGCTGTATCAAACTGTTATAAATAGGCACAATAACCTTGAAATAATATCTCCTGGTAAGCCGACGTATTGGCCTTGTGATCGTAAAAAAATACCAGATTTAATTATTTTTGCTGTAACCAAAAATATAGATAAATCGCTTATAACAGCTGATACATGTACTGATCTATCTTCTGAAACACTCTCCTGTACTAATAAAGTTATGTGAACAACCCATATTCGTTAATCCAAAGGTGGGTCTAACTTCTTATAAAACGAATTGGCTAAAATATAAAAAATACGTCAGTAGCCACATTAATATTGAGTACAAAATAAATACAGGAAGAAATATTGACGAAAGCATAAGAGAAGTCAATGATATAATAACCAGCGCAGCTGTCTTAGCAACACCAAACAAAAGCTTTAATCCGGTTGGTCTTAGAAAAATCTCTAATAAAGAAATATAGATGCTTGTAAATGAAAAAAGACGTGCAAGACGTGAATGGCAGATAAATCGCTTCCCCTCCACTCAGCTTCAATTGAAAGCTGCTGTACGTAAATTAAAAAAAGCGCTCAAACGTGAGGAAGAATTGAACACCGAAATGTATATAAAGAAGCTGTGCCCAAATTCAAACAAGCTAAATTCCCTTTGGAAAGCCCAAAAGTCCATGAAGCCACCAACTAACTCCAACATGCCTATACGAGACTTGGGTGGAAATTGGGCTCGAAGTGACGAGGAAAAGGCTAATTGCTTTGCAAATCACCTAGAAAAGGTATTTCAACCCAATTTGCCAAAGAACAACTTTAAGCTGCCAATCTTACCCAACACAGCTAAAGAGTCACTCGAGTCTCTTATGACTTCACCTTCTGAAATCATTGGTATCATCAAAGAACTTAATCCAAAAAAGTCGCCGGGACATGATAAAATTTCCCCAAAAATGCTAATTGAGTTACCAATTATTGCTGTAGAGGTGCTCTCTTTGCTCTTCAATGCAATTCTTGCTCTTCTCTTAGTTTCGGATACTATCCAATTTCATGGAAAAAGTCGCAGATTATCTTGATAGATAAACCTGGGAAAGACTTAACACAGCCGTCTTCATACAGACCAATAAGTCTTCTACCCTGTCTTTCAAAAGTATTTGAAAAAGTATTACTATCAAAGATGTCTCCTTTCCTCCACGTAAATAACACAATACCAATGCATCAATTCGGATTTCGTGCGAAACATGGCACAATAGAGCAAGTAAATAGAATTACTAACGAGATAAGGAAAGAATTTGAGCACAGGGAGTACTGTTCAGCAATATTTCTCGATGTAGCTCAAGCGTTTGATAATGTGTGGCACGAAGGTCTTTTATATAATATTAAAAAAACTCTACCTTTAGAATTGTATAAAACATTGGAGTCTTATTTAAATAATAAACTATTTATGGTGAAAGTAGGAGATTTCATATCGGATGAACGACAGATAAGGGCTGGTGTACCACAGGGCAGTGTTTTAGGCCCAACACTATACATCATATATACAGCAGATCTTTCAACAGCTAATAATGTATTAACTTCAACTTTTGCGGATGAAACAGCTATAGTGAGCCGTAACAAATGCCACATTTTAGCATCACGAATATTAGCGAAGCATTTAAGTTCTGTCGAAGAGTGGCTAGCGAACTGGCGTATAAACGTGAACGAAAAGAAGTGTAAGCATATTACATTTTCGCTAAGACCAAAGATATGCCCGGCAGTAAAAATAAACAATATTTTAGTACTCCAAGCGAACGAAGTAACATATCTTGGTATTCACCTAGATAGAAGGCTCACGTGGAGAAAACATATCTCTAGTAAAATAACATGTATGAAGATTAGAGCTGCAAATTTAAATTGGCTTTTAAATAAAAACTCCAAACTTAGCCTAGACAACAAAGTGCTTTTATATAATGCGGTCGTAAAGCCGATTTGGATGTATCGCATTCAACTGTGGGGTACGACCTGTGCAACTAATATTGATCTAATACAAAGGTTCCAATCAAAAATGCTTAGAACAATCACGTGTTCACCATGGTACATGCGTAACGAAGATTTTATTACTTATTGTTAGGCTTTAAGAAAAAGCAGATACAATAAATAAAATAATTTTGAAAAAAAAAAAATGTTTTTGAAGCACCCTAGTATATATATACATACTTATATGTATATAATATATACGCGAATTATGATCAACGTCTGTATATACGCGAACTAGTCTCTCGGTGTATGAGATATTGTTCTCAAATTTTGTGCACGGCTTTTCCTCCTAAGAATCTGCACAATGGTCAGTATCACCGATATCGGTCGACTATTTCACATAGCTGTTTTACAAGCACTGATTTAAAACCAATTTTTATTGATAACTTGTTTATATTCATAGCTGCCATACAAACTGACCGGTCAAAGTCAAGTTCTACATTATAGCTTCGGAGCAACCGAAGTTATCGTTTTTGCTTCTTATAAAGGGTGATCCATTTCGACTTCACTTCAAATTTAATGGGGAATGTTTATTATCATTCGATGGAACATTCTTTGGCATTTATTTTTTGAAGATTATCTCTTTCAAATGTTTTCGATGTCTCGTTAGAGCATTTCGACTGGCAACTAGATTGACACGCATGATGCTTTGTTCCAAATCCTGAATCGAAGCAGAATTGCCATTGACGGTTACGTTCTCATCGGCATCATTTTTAAAGAAATATGGACCGATGACTACCTGCCCACAAACTAAACCAAACTGTTTTTGTTTCTGGATGAAATGTATCTCGTCTGATTAGTCTTCGTCCCAAATGCAGCAATTCTGCTTGCTTACATACTCATTGAGCCAGAAAGGGCCCTCATCGCTGAACAAAATTTGGTTCGAAAAAGTCGGATCCCCTTGAAAATTTTCAAAAGTCCATAGAGCGAAGCGATGTCACTTAGGAAGGTCGAGCGGAGTCAATTCTTGCACAAGCTGTATTTTGTACGCTTTCAATTTAAGATCTGATTTGCTGCGAACGGCGTCGAATCGACTCTCCGAAGCTATAATGTAGAACTTGACTTCGTGTGCACTCTCAGCTACGGTTGCTAAATTTTCTGCACTGCCTGCTGGACTTGGTCTATTCGGTCGAACATTATGCAATAATAAAAGATGGTTGTCAATATGTGTGATGGTGTTGCGAATAGTACCCTCAGGCCGATTATGTTCACCATAAGTTGAGCGAAGCCCGCGAAACACATTATTTACATAAAATGGATTTTAGTAATAAAGTTGAACGATTTGTAAACGTTTGATGAAATGCCAAACAACACTGAATAAAAATAACTTAACAGCTTGACACCACTCACGCGTGATCTGTCAAAAAAAAAAAAAAACTTTTCAAAAAAATACCTCTACTTAGATACAATAATGCATAATTGTTTTACTTTGCTTTAGGATTTTCGTACAACCTGGTCGCTAGAGATCGATATTTCTGCGCCGCGTATCATATTTGCTGATAATAATTTGGAGAAAAACACCGGTGTGGTTGTTGTCGATTTTGGACGCTTCCAAATGCTTAAAAATGAATGCCACAAAAAAGAGCCACTAGTTGCGCGTGACAACACTGCTGCCAGTGAAACTACTTCAAAATTGGGCAAAGAGAGTGAAGATGAAGATTTTATGACGCCTTGCTCAACACCACCAGGCTCGGAAATTAGCTTGATTGAGTCGCCTACGCTACGACAGAATTCTGTGGCGGTTGTCAATACTGATACTGGTTTGGAGAGTGCCTTTCATAAGAAAATTTACGATAAATACTTTATAAATCTAACAGATCTGCAAGTAATTGTTTGTAAAAATCGCGAACGTAATCACGCATGCACAAAGCATTCATCGAATTTTCATTTACTTGAGAAATTTAGTATCTCGTTAGAGTTGGAACGACGGGTTATCTATACCACAGATCCTGACTACCCATCGTTAACTCTATACGGCACACTACCAAAGATTGTTGCGCATGTTAATGAACAGAAATTGAACGAATTTTTTAAGATACTCTATCCCATAATCTCCGATAGATTTGACGTTAATGAAATTAGATATGATAATGGAAACGCTAACAATGAAAAGGAAGGTGGCGCGAATGAAAATGTTGATGGAAATGACATTAGCAATGAGCATAAGGCAGAAATATCGCCGAATTTTTTAAATACCAACCTGATGATTGTACAGTTTGTTATTGGACAGATGGCACTGGAAGTGCAATCGTTGGAGCGCAGCATTGCCGAGCTGCAAGTGGTGGGTGTGCGAGCCGGGATTACAAAGTGCCCAGAAGACACACACATTAGTATGTCAGTGCATGGTTTGTTGTTAGTTGACGCTATACAGTCATTTGGTCCAGATTTCGAGCTGCTTGTAGCAAGTCATCGCCACGTGGGGTAAGTAAAAACGTTAATTGAAGTCTAGAATTTTATTTATTAAATAATTAAGCAACACTTAAACAGCATGGATAGCATTTCGGGTAGTTTGAAACAAAGTAAACCCTGCTCTCCCATGTCACCCGCTTCACCAGACCCTATGCTGAGCACCGAACGTTGCACCAGTCCACATACTTTAAACAGAGCAATCAGTGCGCTTCAAAGTGGTAAGTATACTCTAAAACAGAGTTACAAATAATCTATTAAAGAGATAATTGAATTGACTTTTTAAACGAAAATATTTTAATGTCGTAATTTTAATTAAAAATAATTTTAAAATTTCTAATCCCAAATATCGCGGATTGAAGAATAAAATCAGAATTTAATTTAAAATTAAAATTAATTAATCATAACTATTAATCATTAATATCGGAATCCCAAGTTTATAATTAAAAATTAAAAAAAAAATTTTAAATCATTTCCCTTTTTTTGACAAATTTAACACTTATATTTACATTTAATTAATTTTAATTATATTTTTTCTGTTAGAAATATGTAAAAATCTTATTGTTACACAAATTCCAAAATTAAAAGATATTTTATCAATCTTTAATCTTGAATTTGGGATTAAAAATTTGAATTTCCAATTTTCAATTTAAAATTGTTTAATTAAAAAACTCGCAATTTTGTTTATAAATATATAAGTTGTAAATATTTATTTTAATATCAATTTAATAATTTACAGGTCGCAAATATTTCGACATGGATTATGATGAATCGCAGGCGCTGATAAATATGGATCTGAATTTCATTAATGCCAATGATGAAAACGATTCGCTACAAATTGCAAATATTGCATTCAACAACTTGGATATTATTGGTGAGTGCTGTTTGCATAAATATTTATTGAAAATATAATTCTCTCCATTCTGACTATAGCCAATCAAGAAACCATTGTTGAATTGTTGGGTTTCGCAAAACGCCTACATAGTACGCACGAAACGATTTTCCACCGTCATCATAGTTCCGCTGCCGACACATATGCTCAGAACAATAATAAAAGGCCAATTTCGGTCAATTTACGCACAGAAATCGGTTTTGATTTTCATCGATTGAATATATTAGTATTACGTAGCATAAATAAAGGTGATTTTTCTGTGGGTCGAAAGGTGGGCACACTAACAATGAGTGAAGCCAAAATACAAGCCACATTTGGCGAAGATATAAGCGTAATGGGCTCACTGGGGGGCGTGCAAATCATCGACATCACACCGGAAGGTGTTAATCATCAGCGTATATTCTCCGTTGGCAAAGATCCACTCACAAATGAAGCGGAATTTTACAAGCATGATCTGCTCCATACTCTAACAAATGAATTGTACAATGATAATTATGCTGATAATCAATTGAATGCTTTGTCTTTCCAAATTTATTGTCAGAAGGATTCTATGCCCAATTTGAAAATACGCATGGCTTCTGTGTGGTATGTGCATTGTCCGCGTTTCATACAGGAAATTAATATGTGCATTTCACAATTCAAACATTATCTCAAGTAAGTCCTGCTTTTAAATGTATAATTTTTAAAATTTTAAATTAATTTTTTTTTTTTTTTTTTTTTTTTTTTTTTTTTTTTGTTTTATAGAAATTTCGCCACATCTATACGGAATAAAGCCAGCGATATGGCGAAAGAACTTGTGCAGCACATACAAAAAACTAAAGAAACAGAGACTGAAAAATTGCGTACAGCCGGTCAAATATCGTAAGTTTTGGCTTTCAAGTATGGCTCTTACTTGAAGAATCAATCGATACAATTGGCACTATAGAGCCGTTGAAATTTGTTACTAAATGGTTTTTAGCGACGTTTTAGATTTAATACTTTTTTGTTTTATTCTATTGCTATACAAACTGACCGATCATAACAAAATTTTGGCAAGGAAATATTAACTGGAAAATAGTCGAAATCGGACTATAACCACGCCTACTTCCCAATTTTAAATTCCACTTATTCTTTCACTTTCCACCTTGCACAAATACTGCCTTTGAGGTAAGCCAGATTGTGACCAAAAATAATTCAAAACTGTTCGAGCCTCCTGGTACCGAATATATGGCATTAGTCAGTATTGCGAACTTTTTATCGCAAATGTCGGCCAATGTGTAGGAAATATGTAGAAACTCAGAGGGAATTCTTATGTGATAATAATATGCCCCAGTGTCAAAATTGAGCTGAATCGGATTCTGAAAACTTTCCTTAGCTCCCATTAACTAATATCATTTTTTTAAACATTCTGTTGACTTTAGTCGATATATATTGGTGATAGTATGTGAGGTACCTTAATGAAAATCAAAGATCATGTTTTGCTGTTAATAATATATAGTAATGTCAAAAAATAGATTAAATCAGGTCAACACTACCCATATTCTACATACAATGATTTGACAGATTGTCAAAAGTCATAAAAGTTTGGGGTTATTAACAGTCGGCATCTCAACGCCAGCGATTGCAATATTAAGTCCAAGCCGGTACTCCTTTGTAAATATGGTCGCTGTGGATTTAATGGGGGAGAGTATTAAATTCCGTGCAGCGAGAATGGTCGAAAAGATAGCCATTTACCTTTGAGCACATCGATTCCATTGCCCAATGTCGTTATCGAGCAATCATCAGAGTACGAGGTGATAAAAATTTCTCTCTCTTGGTTATCTGTCGTTTCTTCTTTTTGCAATGTGGCGCCAATTGGAGATTCCAATCAAAACCAGGTCCTTCTCCACCTGGTCTTTCGAACGGAGTGGAGGTTTCCCTCTTCCTCTGCTTCCCCCGGCGGGTACTGCGTCGGATACTTTCAGAGCTGGACGACATTCGGACGACATGATCTAGAGAGCGTAGCCGCCGTCTTTTAATTCGCTGAACTATGTCAATGTCGTCGTATATCTCATACAGCTCATCGTTCCACCGAATGCGCCGATATGGCGAGGACCATAAATCTTCCGCAGAACCTTTCTATCCCAAACTCATAACTTATCTCATCATATGTTGTCATCATTCATGCCTCTGCACCACATAACAGGACGGGAATAAAGAGTGACTTATAGAGTTTTGTTTTTGTTTTTTGTAAGTTCGTCGAGAGAGGACTTCACATCTCAATTGCCTACGTCCGAAGTGGCACCTATTGGCAAGAGATATTCTGCGCTGGATTTCGAGTCTGACGTTGTTGTTGGTGTTAATGCTGGTTTCAAGATGGACGAAATTATCTACGACTTCGAAGTTATGGCTGTCAACAGTGACGTTCTCCCTGCGGGGAGGGAGATAAGAATATTCCCGCGGTAAGGCATGCCTGTCGTAAGAGGCGACTAAAATCCAAATGCACTATGTCCGACATTCGCATGTCTGGTTTATTGAATGTCGGCATGGTGAGAGATGTCAGAAAAGTGCTATATCGAAATACTATCAAATTCATTGAATGGGTTTGCGATTATATAACAAACACAAAAATGAAAGGGATAACAAAAAGATCATACAGTCGGGTTCTTAAGAATTCCTCGGAATTTTTGGGGGCTCGACTGGCAGTAGCTTAAGCGCAAGCTTGGGCTACAGGTCACACCAAAGACTAAAACATGGTACCACGGGGAGCAGCCGCCCCTGAAGTTCGCTTCAGTCTGCTCATTGGGTCTTGGCCCTTTGGGGAGATTCGTGGTGGCTGTGGTTTACACCTAAATGCAGGAAGGGCAATTGTCCAATGTGGAGTCGCACTGCGGCCGGGTGCCGGACCCAGAGTACGGCAGAGGTTTTAGATGGGCCTCGAACCCGACCAAGGTGGCTAGGGTGTTCCTTTGGTTTTCACCCGAACCGATTGGAACCAAAGTGTATGTGTGTGGGGCGGCACTCATACCTTGGTTTCTTCCAGAGTGTAGTGTCGTGCATGCACTTACACTTTGGGGCGCTGATCAACGCATTAACTTGATCTATGTGCTACTAGCAATAGATAGCACCGTGGATTTGAGCCTTCGCAGGCAGATACCCACGTAAAACACATTGACAGTTGTCAACAGTGACGTGGGCGCCTAGTTACGAGTGCGACGACTGTTTGTTTGATGCCAGCATATATTTCGTCTTGCTCTCGTTCACCACTAGACCCATTTGCTTCGCTTTTTTATCCATTCTGGAGAAACCAATGATATCAATATCATCGCCGTACGCCAGCAGCTGTATTATTTTCTCCAATAATAGATTAAAGAAGTTACTCGAAAGGGAGTTCCCTTTTCTGAAACCTCGTTTGGTATCGACGACTCAGAGAGGTCCTTCTCGATCCTGACGGAGTTTTTGGTGTTGCTCAACGTTAGTTTACACAGCCGAATTAGTTTCGCGGGGATATCAAATTCAGATAGTGTGGCATAAAATAACTACCCCCATATATTAAATTTCGCTTACCCTCCTACCGCCCAACCGACACGAGGGGCGCAATCCGAAAACTAGCGGAATTAGCCGAGTCATGAAAGGCAAGAGAGTTTTAGCGGTTGCGATCTTAAGCTGCTCGGCTACAGAAACAAAAATTTCAACAATTTGTTCTAAAAAAATTGTAAAGTAAAGGTCTAAACTGCCTAGTTGAGCGAACGGGAGTTTTACAAGAAATATTATACCAAGCATTTCCCTACGACTAGCGAGTTTGTGGAGACTATAAGTTTTAAACTCTAACTTCTCCGAATTGACTTGATAACTATGGTTCCAAATCGCAGAAGCATACTCTAATAGAAGCCTCAACAAAGATGTAAAAACAATTTTTGTAATAAGTGGATCTCTAAATTCTTTAAACCAACGTTTAACAAAACTAAGAGTGCCTTTAGCATTAAAAACCGTTGAAGATGCATGAAGATTAAAATTGAGTTTGGGGTCCATAGTTACTCCCAGATCAACAAAACTGCATACTTGCTCCAAGCGAAAGTTTTGTATTACGTATGAACTAGGATCTACAGGTCTACGGGAAAAGCACATCGATTTACATTTTTTAGGGTTTAATGTCATTTCGTTTCTAACACCAAGAAACTAGGTTTTTTAAGTCTGTTTGCAACATACATCTATCACTATTTAAAGTTTATGATTTAAAAAGTTTTACATCGTCAGCAAATGATAAAACCCTTGAATACTCCCTAAAGGGACATTAATTAAGTCAGAAAAGTTTCGTTAAATATAACTTGTTGAGTTTTATTACTAAGATAAGAAGCAACTCATTTTAGAAATATTGGTTGAAAACCAAAAAGATGCAGTTTATTGAAACCAATTTAAGGGGTTAGTAGGGTAATCTGGGCTGTTTTTTTTGACATTAAATTTTTATTCTACAAAAGAACTTTTTTCACATATCATGAGGTATATGGTGGAGTGTATAAATAAATTTTATCGGAATTTTTTGATGACATCTGTCGGAGAAATAGCTGGGTGAATGAGATACGTTTTTTCACTGGCGGACACGATTTCTCATGTTTGGATCGTCTGAAACACAAAAACCCAATTTATTCTTAAAATATGCGTGAATGGTTATCGTCCTTACCAGAATCATGAAAAAAATTTTGATAAATAAAAAAGTAATTAACTTTTTTTTTTAATTTTTTTCCATGTTTTTTTACATAAATTTTGTCATAACATTGTCAATAAATTATAAAAAATTATGAATCTGGTTGGGACGGTTTCTAGGCGCTTTGTGACCATTAAAAAAAAATTAAGCAAATCGGTACGAACGCTCCGAACGTCGAGCGGTATTATTATTTTTCGGCCTTTTACGAAACCTTCCAATGGTAAATGGGTTTCTATATTAATTTTAAGGATATAAAGGAACAGAAAATGCAAAAAAAAAAATTTTTTTTAAGATTACCATCATCTTTCCCCTTAATGATTTACTTTTTCAAAAGCTTTACTAAAATCTGTGAATATAACAGCAGTATGCTTATTCTCCCTAAAGCCCGTTGATACATTTGTTACAAATTCTAGCAAATTAGTTACTTTAGATTTCCCTTTACGAAAACCGTGCTGAGAACAAGAAATTAATGGCTTCAAAATGTTTAGATATTGCTGACAACTTTGCTATTCCCTTATAGTTTTCAATGGAAGACTTAAATCCACTCTTATGCAAAGGGATTATAAATGACTTTTTCCATATTGATGGAAATACACCTTGCTTGAGAGATGCATTAAATAGTTTTGTTAAGGGTTGGTATATATATTTGGCACATTTTTTAAGAAAGCATCAGAAAATCAAATATGGGCCATAATTAAATGATTGTTTATATTGGAAGTCTAATTCGAAAATGGTGGGGGATTACAAAAATCGGACATCATTTGTGCTGATGTGGAAAATTTTTTGAAAAGTAATTGGACCTAAAGAATTTCAACGCGGAGAGAAAATTAGAACGAGATTTTTTATTTTTTAATTTACATAACCCTCACGAAAACCAGAATTTAGAACTTATTCTTTGATTTACAACACATTTCGGAACATATCTTTCAAATAAATTTAAAATAGTTTCAATAAAATGGGATACACTAAATATTGCTATTATAATCTGGCCAAGTTACTTTAGAAAGTTCGCAATTAATCTTCTTGAAATTTGCTTTCGCAAAGTTGAACCGAGAACAAAGGCCTTGTGTATTATTATGAACTAAGTTGGCTATGATTTCGATATTAATTTCCAAAACATGATGATACGAGTCCTCTGGCAGAACCAACGGATAACATCGGACAACAAAGAATATGGAAGCGTTATCAACAAAAACCAGATCTAAGAACTAACCAAACATGCTTAAAATTAAATTAATTTGATTAAGACCCCACTCCGACATTTCATTTAAGAACTCGTTAAAACAAGCGAGTACTAACAAAAATTATGTATTCCTCAGTAGATTTTTACAATACACACGGTAAATTGAAAAATCCCAAAACAATCATGGAATCAGTATTATTAGCCATGGAGAAAACATTATTTATTAAAGAAGCATGTAGCATATATACAGATAATTCCGATTGAGGCGGTACATAAGATAAAGTTAAATAGATATGGCCACAATTAGCACAAATTCGAATGCACTTAAATTCTATGAAGTCTGCATGAGAAACATCAACTTCTTCAGATGGAATTGAGGAATGAACAGCAAACAGGACACCACCTCCTATTCTGCTCAGCCGGTCATATCTGAAGATTTCAAATTCGCTATTAAATATCTCATTATCAAAAATGTGGGGCTTTAGCCAAGTTTCTGTGAAAGCTATGATTTTAAAATTACAATTAATGCTGTTTAAATACAGATCAGTAAGTTCTTTATTAAGACATTTGATAATATATACTCAGCGAATTATTGTTAATCAGTTTTTTGTATCAACGGGTATTCTTTTTTTTAACAACAACTACAATGGGTTTATCACGTTTATGCTCGAATTCACGCACAAGATGGCGAGAATGAGCTGTCAAGAACCAATGCCAGCGGATATGTCGATCTTAAAATACAACATATTCCTGTCGTATTTGAAATTAATTTTTCGGATGTCTGTTTTTAATTTTGACGTGATATAACACTTTATGTTATCAACTATGGTATCCGCAGCAAATCTTGAGATGAAAATTGAATTTTTATTACCTGACTTAGTGTTATTTGGAGGCGGATCCTGAGAAGTTTTTCGCTTACCTTGTTCAGTTACACCTTCCTCTGTATTCTGAGCAGACGAAACCTTCTCTCCTTGAGGACAAGGCGAAGACAGATTAATAGGTCATTGTTGGGTGGTGTCATTCTTTTTAAGAAAGATGCAGTGGTCTCTTCGTCAGATGAACGTTTACGTTTGTAGGAAGCTATTGAATTATCTTCTTAATCATTTAGGCATCTCAATGAAAATAAAGTAGCGTGTTTTACACATAACAGTGTGTCTATGTACCTTAAATGGGCAAAAACGGGAGAACTTTTCGAACATCCGGCTAACTTTAGTTCCTCATAATCAGCAATTCATTGCTTTTGTTGGATTATGAACTTGAGCGGCACCCACTTCGCAAAGAGTTTTCGCCTCTCTAGGGCGTTCACTGTCTTTATTCTTCTCGTTGCTCATTTCGCCTTTTTCAACTAATATCTCATTAACTAAGTAATAGTTCCTCAGTTGTATACATATCTTTTAATGGTGGGTGGTAGGTTGGTTATATTGATGGTACCATCTATGTATAAGCCACAGTAAAGCGTGGACGGGTCCTCTAGTATATGTATATATATTTACATATCTTATGTATAAAAATAAAATGATATTTCGTTAGGCACTCGCAGAACAACCAAAACAGAGCACAGAAAGACCTGAAAATTAGCACAGTTATTCGTTTAAGTCCTAACGGAGGCTTTTTTTTTTTTGCAAATGCGAACGAAGCCGCCAGAAAAAATAGTACTTAATAATTTACATGATTAAATCCAATTTTTATATTTAAACAAGTAAGGAAGGGCTAAGTTCGGGTGTAACCGAACATTTTATACTCTCGCATGATAAAGTGATAATCGAGATTTCATTATACGTCATTTACATATTTTTCAAATACCGTATTTTTGTAAAGTTTTATTCCGCTATCATCATTGGTTCCTAATGTACTATATGTTATACAGAGAAGGCATCAGATGGAATTCAAAATAGCGTTATATTGGAAGAAGGCGTGGTTGTGAACCGATTTCACCTATATTTCGTACATGTCATCAGGGTGTTAAGAAAATATTATATACCGAATTTCATTGAAATCGGTCTAGTAGTTCCTGAGATATGGTTTTTGGTCCATAAGTGGGCGAGGCCACGCCCATTTTCAATTTTTAAAAAAAGCCTGGGTGCAGCTTCCTTCTGCAATTTCTTCCGTAAAATTTAGTGTTTCTGACGTTTTTTGTTAGTCCGTTAACGCACTTTTAGTGATTTTCAACATAACCTTTGTATGGGAGGTGGGCGTGGTTATTATCCGATTTCTTCCATTTTTGAACTGTATATGGAAATGCCTGAAAAAAACGACTCTGTAGAGTTTGGTTGACATAGCTATAGTAGTTTCCGAGATACGTACAAAAAACTTAGTAGGGGGCGGGGCCACGCCCACTTTTCCAAAAAAATTACGTCCAAATATGCCCCTCCCTAATGCGATCCCTTGTGCCAAATTTCACTTTAATATCTTTATTTATGGCTTAGTTATGACACTTTATAGGTTTTCGGTTTCCGCCATTTTGTGGGCGTGGCAGTGGACCGATTTTGCCCATCTTCGAACTTAACCTTCTTATGGAGCCAAGGAATACGTGTACCAAGTTTCATCATGATATCTCAATTTTTACTCAAGTTACAGCTTGCACGGACGGACGGACGGACAGACGGACGGACGGACAGACGGACGGACGGACAGACAGACATCCGGATTTCGACTCTACTCGTCACCCTGATCACTTTGGTATATATAACCCTATATCTGACTCTTTTAGTTTTAGGACTTACAAACAACCGTTATGTGAACAAAACTATAATACTCCCCTTAGCAACAGTGTTGAGTATAAAAACAGTATTTTATTCCTATAGTGGCTGCGAGAAACTCTTCAAGTTGCCACTAATTTATCACATTCATACATCTAAATAATAACAAAAAACTTTTAATTTCAGTATCGATGTAGTATTAAATACTCCCGTGTTGGTTTTGCCACGTTCTGGCGATAGCTTAGATGTTTTGGTTGCTAATTTAGGTAAAATAACAGCTTATAATACACATGAAGAGAATGAGATCTCAATATCAAAATCCACGGATAACCTATATATGTGGGCCAAAGATAATTACTTCATAGATATAAGAAATATAAATTTATTCTCCTTGAATACATCAAAGCGTAAGGAGTTGGGATTTTCAGCGCTACCGAAGGTCAATGAGTTGTATGAATGCAATACCGATGCTGTGCCAATACTACACGATACAGCCATGCTATTCAAGCTGACAAAATACACAACCAAAAACAAAACAGAGCATCAATGGACGTTGCACAATAAATTAATCGTAAATATGAAAAAATTAATATATCAAAAACAGACATGTAGTACATAAAAATTTTCACGATTTAGGTGGAGGGTAGCATCACTCAATGCTTGCAAGTCTCCTTATCTCGCAGTCAATACGAACAGGTACTCGATACCCTAAACACATATTCAAAATGGAAAGGCAATGGCAACGCCGATGAGTTTATTGTAACGTCCATCGATCAACCGGACAGCGCGCCTAAGGACAAAGTTAGCGAAAACTATGACATTGAGGAGACTTTTGAAACAAATTTAAGCTTCTCCGTGCCGATATTTCAAATACACTTAAAAAATAAATTGAACAACTCACTGATCGATGTGACATTTCGCGATTTTGGTTTTCAATTTAACCAACAAAAAGATGTTACTAATTTAGAAGTATTGTTGCGCTCAATCGTCATGGAGGATCTCAAATGTACAATGGATTCGCGATTTCGTAATATGGTCGATTCGACGTCAACAGAAAAGGAGATAATTTATAAGACTGAAAAATGCGTATCGTGTCCGAACCTCACGAACATACATTTACAACAAAATGAGTCATCACGTTCAATGCCATGTAAGCTAAATTATCCAACATTTTTGGCTGCGGCTCAGACGCCTGCGAAGAAGGCTGTGAATAGCAGTAATACGTCTCGATCGTCCGATGATAAGTTGGTAACGTACAAATCGCAAACGCATATGATAGTGGGCCTAGATGGCAAACCATTTAACCAAACTAAAAGTTCAATCGATTTTAATTGTTTAAATTTGACTATATCTGTGTGCAGATGGTTCACGATTTTTGATTTTTTCGGCTTCGTATCCACATACGAAAAGAAGAATTTAACACCAGCAAAAAGCGAACTTAACGATGGTGAGTAGTGTAACCATATGTGTATACAACCTCACCATTTACCTTTTATAGAAGAACCAATTTCCTGGGGCGAACTGAAAGTTTCGGTGCGTTCGTTAAATCTCATATTAGTACGCAACGAAGTCGAGTTCTCCAAAGCAAATATATCACACGCACATTTTAAAATTTCAAGCAACAGAGATATCAAATCGGTGGAAGGACGTCTCAAATCTATTTCGCTCTACGATCTAACTTATTATGGAGATTTGTATCGCGAAAAGTTCTCAACAGCTGGTCCTGAGGCTTTAAGTTTTTCATATAAAAAGTAAGTTGTTTAAAAAAAAAATACAATTCAAATGAAATATTTCCTTAAAAACACCATGATTGAATATGTAATAACTAAGCCTTTTCCAATATAATATGATTGCGTTTAGTAAGGAAAAATACAAGGTGCGTTCCAAAGTAAACAGGACTTAAAAAAAACAGAACAAATGGGTTTTTCGGCAAAATCAATTTATTTTATTCAAAATAGTCTCCTTCTACTTCACGGTCCAAAAGCATGTCGAACGAGTGTTGGCATGCTCGTTGGCCGATATGACCGCCAGTATGCAATCATCGCCATAAACTTGTTTCATCAATTAAAACGTTTCAGTAAAAGTTTTACCAATTTTAAAACAAAATTTAATGTTGGCTCTTTGTTCGAAGCTCATTTTCGCACCGATAACACAAACATACTGACACTTAAAACGCAATAACTTCACTTCCAATCTATGAAATGTCGTGAAATTTTCACTGGAGAATCGATAAAGATAGCAAATTCTAACGCACCAATCGACATATAGATGGCGTCACCAGGGGGCGCTAGATTAAAAAAGTTCTGTTTACCTTGGAACGCTCCTTATATATACATTATCCAAAATTACTTTGGATTACCAAGAATAATTAAGTAATAACTTTTGCTTAACAATAGCTTTTTTTAATTTTTTGAGCAAGCATTCACACTTTTTTCATAATTTTTTTTGTTTTTGGAGAGAAAGGAGTTATTTTAATGGGGCCTAGGGCAACAAAGAGGAAACGGTGGGCAGACGTAACCCGAACCTGTCAACTCGGCAGCATTCTTTAAAATTATTGATTTCATTACAACAACAACATAGAGAATTACGTCACTCCGCTGTTTCGGGAAAATACAAAATTATTACTTATCAATCCGTTGATCGTTCAAAATGTCAATTCGTGGATAAGTAATAATTTTGTATTTTCACAAGACAGCGGGGTGACATTCTGTCTCGTGATCTCGATACGAACTTAGTCAAGCCTTAGTCTGCGTCAAGTTTTTAACAATTGTTAAGCTGACTTCAGCTTTTTATTATATTGTCTTCGGGAACCAAATATACCGTAATTTGATCGAGCAGTGATGAGGTGACAACTGTTAAAAATCGTCTTTTTAACATGTATTTTTTTTAATTTATTGGATAAGCTAAGCAAACTGTTAAATTAATGTTTTTCTTCTAGACTTAATGCGATTGTTAATTCAAATCAACGTTCACTGGAAATGAATGCAAAATTGCGCATACAAATGTCATCAGTACGATATATACATACAAAGAGATTTATTATGGAGATTCATTTATTTTTAAAAGACTTATTGGAGCTACAGTCGGTAAGCAATTGGAAATTTGAAAATACATTTGTATATGTGTTTGTATAGTTTTAAAAGTACGTAGGATCTATGCATTTAGTAAGTTTCCTATGTGTTCAGGTGTTAACCGCTGTCTCTTCGATAGTCATTAGGGATATAAATTGTAGTAATTATATGTAAGGTGAATATGATTGGAGCTTATCGATTGCGGCTTATGAGAAAATACATATGAGAGTATTGCGGGACAAAATAACAATTCGGGCCTCTTGTACAAGATGTTATTTTATTTTAAAACTTTTCAGTAAAATTTCCATTGTGGCGTCAAATTGTAATTACATTTCCAAAAAGTGTACCTGCATCACAAATAATAGGAAAACTTCAGTTTCAAGGACGTCTATCAACAGTACTTAAAGAATTTTTCCTTTTTTTCTGTAATTTAACATCGTCTTTTACATTAAATACATATATAGATGATTTTTTGCTCAAAATGTCTTATCTTACAAAAACTGTAAAGCTTTTAAGCCTTTTTATGGGTATTGTTAGTTTCTTTATCAAATCATAGACATATTTCAATTTTGTTTAAATGTTTTAGAAAATTTGTTTCTCATATGAACCCACTCTCCTTACAGCCGGTCATAAGGCGCATGAAAATGTCCGAAAGCCAAGCCGACATCAATTCGACACCAACCAAAATTGGTCTGCGTTTGCACGCTGCTTCACCCATTGTTTTACTGCCACTCAGCTACAATAGCACACAGGTTATAGTGGCCGATCTGGGCGAGTTCACATTAAAAAACTCATTTCACTTTGCGAGCGATGCGAACGTCGTCAGCAAGCGGCAAGATGAGAAGGGCATGGATGAAATACTGGATGTCATGCATATCGATTTGGTCAATATGAATCTATTTTCAGGCGAACGCATTTGGAAAACAAATAAAACGCTGAACTATAATCCAAGTGAATGTGTGAATATCGGCAATTTCACAATATTGAAGTTGGGCAATAATCTCTTCAAAGAGACGTGTCATCTGAAACTGCAAGTGGAGCGCAACATCGACACGGCGGTCAGTCACAATTGTCCGGATATAACGGTGAAAGGTGTGCTAACCAAATTGAATGGCATTGTAAACCTGCAACAATACAAATTATTACGTGGTTTTCTTAGCTACAATTTGGGTGAAATGATTGACGATGTGTACCTTAATTACACGAAGAATTTCCGCGAATCAATCGATAGATTGAACTCAATCAGCGAATCATATACTTCGTCTGATGCATTGGACCTGCTGACTTGGAATACACTGTCCATTAATTTGCAATTGGAAAATGTTTCCGTGTCGTTGGTGGAGCAACAGAGTTACGACAATGAAATCAAACCGTTAGCTTGCGTAAATTTCATCAAATCATTTTTGCAAATCGACTCCTTCAATGATGGTTCGCAAGACATCGATTTAGTATCCAGCGAAGTGCTTGTGCTCGACTCGCGACCAGAACACATCTCAAGAAATGTATTCCGACACATTTTGAAACCAAAACGCGACAACCTCTCGAAGAATGTCGTACAAGCAGAGATACACAGTCGAAAACGCAATAATTCATCGAAATACATTATTTTATTAAATAATATGCGCATCATGGCCATACTGGACTGCTTGGAAAGCATAAAAAAGTTTCTTGAAGAAGAACCCACAATATCCACATCGGTGACATCCTCATGGCGCAGCAATAAAATGTTAAAACAAACATCAACGACGCACGAAGCCGAAATGAAAACCGATTCGGAAATAATTTTAAATATCACCGACTCCGAATTGATTTTCGTTGAGAATGTTGAATTGGCCGATACGAATGCAATAATTTTGAAAAACACCACCGTACTACAATATCGACCCAATCATCACACTTGTCCCGTTTCGATTGATGTTAACCACTTGGAGGTCTTCTCCTGCATACTTGGCGCAGAAGAGCAAAGCGCGCTTTCCATTATCGATCCATTCTCGCTAAATATGGAATTGAAAAACAATTGTTTCCATATTATCATACACAAAGAACTCTCCATACGTCTCTCGTATACTGACGTGAAATTATTTTCGAAAATGCTGCAGTCCATACCCAATCAAGCAAAGACCTCACACAAACTCAATCGCGCTAATTATACGAACTACGAAGCGATTGCCCCGTTAGTCAAAATGGGCTTCAAATCTAAAGATTGCTTGGAAGCCATGGAGGTCAACAACAATAATTTAAATGATGCTGCAAATTGGTTGCTACAGCAGAAACATGTGAAAACCGATCAGGTTTATCTCGAAATGCACGATCTGCTCATCAGCGCCAGTTGCATATCGATTTGTGTCATTGATGATTGCATGGATGCGGATGTGCCGCTGCTGGAGATTGCGTTGTCCCAGTTGACCTTGGCTCAACGGTTGGACAATGCTAAATCACCGGTGGATGCTGGTTACACTACGCCATTGTATCAAGAGGGGCGGCTAGAGGCGATCTTTGCTAGCGATTATTATAATCGGCGTCTGAGTGGCTGGGAGCCAGTTGTGGAGCAGTGGGAATGTTCGGCGCATTGGCAATACTCGAAAGTGAACGTAATGATACCACGCATGTTGGTCATGGAAGTGAGCAGCAAACAGCTACTCAAACTCAATATCACATCAACCCTCGTAGAGCTCTGCGATATTGTGCGCAACAATTGGATTAAAGATTATTATGGACAGGGTAATAATGCCGACTCGCTAATGGGCTTTCGTCGTCGCTCGCCATTTGTGCCCTTTGCTTTGAAGAATCTCACCGGTGAGCCGTTACTCTTCAAGACCCTGTACTCCTCGCCAGGCGGTATAACACGCACCGAGGTCAATCAGCCGGATATTATGTGCGATTGGTTGGCGGTGCAACCGAATGAAATTCTACCTTTCGACTTTGGGCCACAAACTAAGCTTAGACATATGAATTCGCACAAATTGAATACACATCAGATTTTGGTTCAAATTCAAGGTTGGACCCTAATAGGTCCAATTTCGATCGATAAAGTAGGCATATTTTTTCGTTATTCCACTCTAGATATGCAGTATAAGAAACGTACACGCATCGTATTCGACATTTCAATGTTCGGTTCCGCGCAAAAAATGATAACAATACGTTCAGCTTTGACGGTGGTGAATCGTATGAACGAAAGAATTTTGCTGAAAATGGAGGGCAAGCATGAAGACAATGTTGCACTATCGGTGCTTCGAACGAGTGAGCAACTAAGTGTGCCACTACGTCTGGTGGACTCCCTTATTTATTTTCGTCCCTACTCACCGACCAAATCGCCAGAGCAATTGATGGAAAACGCATCCGAAGGTAGAACTGTATTCGTAAGGAAAAACGCCATTTCAACGCCAAGTAATCGTTGCGATGAATACGAGTTTAGTACCTGCGGTGTTTCGTGGACTACATGCGCCAAAGACTCTGTGAACGAACTCTTCACATGTTACGGCAAGAGTAATGCTGTCTTCTATATACTCATCGAAATACGGAAAGTGAAGTATCCGAATAGAGATTTTAATACACCGGGTCATACGATTACCCTCCTACCACCATTGAAATTGAAAAATATGCTTTCCTGTGATTTGTTATTCAAAATATCGGGTCATATTCAGGGTCGAATCAATTCATCGGATGTGGTAAATATACATACGATCAATGCTTGCGACTCCTTCGTGCTGAGCATCACTTTGGATAATTACAAGTTATCTGGTCAGTTGAAAATACCTATGGGTCACACTGGTATTGTGGAGCCAAAATTGAAATTGATTGACTTACTGAATCGTGAGCTTTATTTACGCGTCTCAATACAATCGTTTCAAGGCAAAGGCATGGAGATATTTATCAGTGCTCCCATTTGGATTATAAATCGCACCGGTTTGCCGCTGGTGTATAGACAAGAGGGCACAAATCGTTTGGGTTCTGGTCAATTCGAGGAACACGAGCAGGCGCGCATTGTTTCACCATTACTTTTTTCCTTCTCAGATCAGGAAGGTTCACCATCGCTGGAAATACGGATGGGCAATAGTTATGGCAATAATAATCCGGTAAGTTTGCTTAGTAATTATAACTAACTATAACTATAAAAAGTAAGGAAGGAATAAGTTCGGTAGCAACCGAACAGTATAACTTAGGGAACTTTCAATGATCGAGAGCTTCAAAATATTCAGGTATATGGCGGGTAGTTTTTTGACCGATTTCATCTACAACCTGCAACAAACAACAGTATTTACAAGATAATAAACTCAATAAATATTTTTAAGATGTAATGCAACATACTGACAATCGGAATAAATAATTTCATTAACCAAGTATTTAAAATGCTGTGAATATGGGAAGTAATTTAAAGATGTAAAGTGAATGTCTGTGGAGGTACATTGTACGTACATATGTACAGTAGGGAGAGCAAAAATCCAATTTTTTTGCTAGTCTGTAAAATAGGCTCTTATACATCTCTAAGAACGTCTATCCAAGTATGTGGTATTAATTGCAACGGAAACCTCAAAATCTCGTTTCCAATTATTTGAAAATATACATATATTTCGTTTCATAGATTTTGTAAGAAATTTTATGATCTACAAAAATTATTTATAATGATAATTTTTGCATTGAGTTATAAAATTCATAACTAAAATATATAAAATAATAATCAAATTTCAACCATTAATATACGGTTAGTTTCACGAAAGAATTGTGAGAGACCTTTTTTGTCGTTGAGAATTATGTAGGCAGATAAGTCTATAATTTTCTAGCGTCAGGAAATCAAGAGAATTAAAAAAAAGGTAACCCGTTTTATTTTGGACTGCCGTGGGAACGGAAAAACAAATAACGTTTCGTCAGGAATCTTTCCGATCATATCACCCATATTTTTAAGGTATGTGTTATTATTAACCCATAAATAGACAAAAGATATATTTTAGAACTTCATTAGAGTTTCATCTAGAGACGGCTTATGGAGACCGTTTTTAAAAACTGTAAACATAACCCCATATTGTTCTTGTTTTTTCTTTCTTTCGCAGTGGTGCAAAAGCTTTAATATACACAAAGAAACTTTTCAACGGCAATTGCGGGCTGAGAGGTACAAAGGCTGTTATGCTATAGGCATAAACATACGTAGGGGTCGTGGCTTATATTCATGGACGACTTTCATAATTTTATCACCTCGCTATCAACTTTACAATAAATCCACAAGAAAATTGGAGTTTTCGCAAAAATGTGATATCAAAAAGCCGGTTAGTAGAAACGAAACTAAAATACTCTTATTCAATAATCTTTTAATAATTTATTTAATTCACCTTAGGACTCCGCCAACGCTGAGCACATAATATCAGCACTGCCGGGATGCAATTTCCCCTTCCACTGGCCTAACTACGAACAAGAGCCGCTGTTGTGTGTGCGCATAAGCGATGTGAGTTTCTGTCATTGGTCACATGGCATACCTATCAACGAAGTACATTCCATATATATTAACGTACGCAACGATTTGGGTGAAATGTTCTTTTTGCGCTTGGAAGTGATTTCCAAAGGCGCTACATACTTTTTCTTATTCAGCGATGCACACACCTTACCGCCACCCATACGCATCGATAATTATTCAGAAATCATGATACATTTCTATCAATATGCCTGTAAGCCACATTGGCGTTCAACCGTACGACCTCAATCCTCGCTAGCCTACGCTTTGGATGATCCCTTAGGTGCACACATGCTGCAGATTGAGGTGCCCGGAGGCAATACAATTGAATTTCCACTCAATAAGATGGAAAACTCCACCAGCATAACGTATGCGAATTTCATTTATATCGCTTTTAAGGAGACATTCGCCTACACAGAAAGCGAAATGTCACAATTGGGCATTGAGGGGCAGCAACTTGTTGTAGCTGTGCGTGATAAAAAGGTGATTGTGGCGCATAAGTGCACGGGTGATCGTTCACAGCTATGGCTGATGAACTCCTTTGGTCAGTTGGAGCACGAAGGTTCTTCGCCACCAACTGAATTTAGTCGATACAGTGAATCGCCTGGTTATCGTATGGTCTTGGATGTGGAAACGGCGCTCAATCCGAATGATTTTACAAATTTGGTCATTAGACCGCCGAATAAGCAACGAGTAACCACGCAGCGATGGCGCTTTGAAAATGGACGACTAATGTGTCATAGTAATATGTGTGTGCAGGTGAGTGACTATCAGGAGCGCTTGTTATCTTTCAATATTGCTATTTGTACGTTATAATTTTTTATTATTGTGCCTAATCCAGTGAGGTAAACCCGGCTGTCATAGGGGTGATACCTTTATATTGAACGTTTTTTCAAAATTAATAAATGTTGTTGTTATTATTATATCTCCTTAAGGTCCGAAACGGCGTTTTTGGCTTACGTCCGGGATCGGAAGTTGTGCTCGGACGTATACAAACGAGTCCACGTGTCGCCAGCAGTGATATTATTCCATTTGAGCAAAGTATTGAAATACAGAAATTACGTCCTGGTTCTGGACACTTAGAAATAATAAGCAAGATGGATGGACCCATTCGAACAGTACAAGTACACGATGTTAAAGTGAAGCCAGAGGATGTCACTCTCACACCCGATCCGAATTGGAATCATGCATCGATTAGCAGTCGCATGACAGTGGATGAACACAAAGACAATATGTTCGATGAAATTTCAGTGAGTACTCGAATAAATCAAATAGTCGTTTTCGTATAATTGTAACTTATTTAATTTTTTCCGCAGATCAAAGTCGATTTACATAAGGGTTTGGGTATTTCGATGGTAACGTGTCAACCTGTCGAGGAACTAGCCTTTATCACCTTAGAAACAATTTCGATTGATGTGCATTCAACACGTTTTATCAAATCGTTGGAGTTTAGAGTGGCCGATTTGCAAATCGACAATCAACTATTGGATACCTCTTGTCCTGTCTTATTACATACTATACGCACAAACGATGATGACAATTTACACAGTAACGCTTTAATTTTAAAAGCAAAACTCTTGCCAAGTCCCAATAAGAATGCTATAATATTCGAGTATCTTTCCTTTGATATAAATCCTTGTGTGTTGATTCTGGAAGAACGACTAATTTTAAAGACGGCCTACTTTTGTGGCGTGGGCAAATTGGATAAGTATAAAACGAATAAGGCATATGATCATGATTTGCAAAATATCGAAGAAATATCGCTATCAACAAATCCACGGAGATTTTACTTTGAATCGCTTAATCTGGGATCAAGTCAGGTAATTCTAAAAAATATTTTACAATTTAAAAAAAATCATAGTTCGTCGACATGATAAGTCCTTTTGACTGAGATAATGAAACTTTTAGGTTACGAGCAATAAATCACCGAAATTGAGAGTCTTTTCATTAGAGGAAAAAAAACTTCTAAAGTAAACGTAAAAATCCCAGAAGGGAAATTAAAAAAAATTAAATAATTTTTTTTTTTTTTAGAAATAATTATATGGCATTTATTTCTATTTTAAAGGTACGTGTCTCTGTATTTACGGCATCCAAATTAACGCCAGAACTATTCGAAACGAAGAAATCGCTTGGATTGACTTTGGTCAAATTCGAGGATGCACTTATAGAATTCGACAAGTTTTCTGATAAGCATCATTTTGAGCCATTAGAGGTATATCTTAAAGCAATCAAAAGCCACTTTGTCAGCCAGATAAAGCGACATGCGGCTTCGATATTAGGTAGTGTCGACTTTCTTGGGAATCCGCTTGGTTTTGCCAACGATCTTTCCGAAGGTGTGTCTGGCCTAATATTTGAGGGTTCTGTAAAGAGTCTGGTAAAGAATGTGACACATGGAATTTCCAATTCAACAGCTAAATTAACGGAAACATTATCGGATAGTTTGGGTCGCGTTGTGCTCGATGAACACGACAATGAAACACGTCAACGCATACTGGAGATACAGTCGAATACCTCTGGTAATCATCTGGCGGCGGGACTAAAAGGACTCGGCTTCGGTTTGCTTGGTGGCGTGACAAGTATTGTGCGGCACACATATACTGGCGTGCAATCGGACGGTTTTCCCGGCTTGCTGAGTGGCCTCGGTAGAGGACTGGTCGGCACCGTAACGAAACCCATAATTGGTGTGCTCGATTTGGCATCGGAAACAGCGAGCGCTGTACGTGAGACGAGCAAAACATCGGGACGGATGCTGCCCGATCGTAAACGTTTGCCACGCTGTGTCACTGGTGCACCGGGTGGTCTTCTACCAGCCTACTCGTATCGACAGGCGAAGGGCCAACAATATTTGTATATAATAAATCGTAGAAACTTCGCAGAGAAACTCATGTCTTATGAACCTAATTTGTGCAATGATAAAGACGCTAAACTACGCCTATTAGTCACCACTGAATTCATACGTATATTTTCACGTTGCGATGAAGATCCAACGATTATGTTTGAGTGTCACCTGAGCGAAGTGCTCTCCTGTCATCCGCTGACTACAAATGTAGTGAACTCAGGGGCGCCGGGTAGTAGCAAGCATGCACCTAGCTTCTATATAGAGATATCCACCAATCTGCCGAAAATCACACGACCTCGTGTTAAATGTCAAACAGAGGAAGAGGCGGAGCGTGCAGCACGCTGTGTAAGTTCCACCATGTAATGAATAAACCCCTTTTGAGAGTTCCAATTGTATTTTAAATGCTTTGGATAAAAGCAGCACTGAATTATTTTGAATTATCGATTTTTCTTTCATTTTTCAGATTAACTATGCTAAAAGTGTGTTTGATGAGCGCGAACAATCTGTGCCCAGTGAATAACAGCGGTTCATCATTGCTAGTGCTTATATTTAGTACATAAAGGGTTTTGTAGATTTAAGTGTTGATACTGATATTTAATTTAATTTATGTATATATGTATGTATGATGTAATTTGTATTAACGAAAAAGTATTTAAGTTTAGTAAATAATGGTGGACATCATAAAATAAATTCAACTCCAAAATAAAATTTAACCTTAAAGCTAAGATTTTTTATTGCAAATTATTTATATAAATTCGTGTTGCGAATTACATCTAAATTATATTTTCAATTTTTAATTGCAATTCCGATCAGCATCAAGTTCTTGTGAGGAAAACTGTTTTTTGGGATACACATAATATACCCAAGTTCAAATACCGACAAAGTTCAAATATGCAGCTAAATTAAAATACCGACAACGTCCGGTGTGTTTAACGTGGGTACCTGCTAACGACAGCCTTACCCCACGGCGCTCAAAAGCACAGCGGATCAAATCAATGCGTTGATCAGCGCCCTGAGAATGCTAAGTATTTTCAGTATCAATTGGCAGTGTGGAATGGACACACTAATCACCTTAGTCGGGTTCGAGGCCCATCTAAAACCTCAGCCGTGCTTTGAGTCCGGCACCCGGTTGCAATGCAACTCCACATTCAACTGACAGTCAGTTCTTCCCGCATTTGGGTTTTAACCACAACCACCACGATACTCCCCGAGGGGCCAATCCGCATGAGCAGGTTGGAGTAAATTCCAAGGGCTCCTGCTCCCCGTGGTACCAGAATTAAGTCTCCGGTCAGACCTCGTAGCCGAAGCTACTACCAGTTGAGCTTCCATACGGCTCTGGACTGGTGGCCAGAGTTGGACCCCATACACACATCACATACCCACACCATTCATACAAAAACTAACCCTAATTCCCAGCTAACCGCTTTCCCGCTTAAGCAATTCACGAGCAAACGACCTTAACTGTTCGGTTTTCCGACTAGTGGAGATCACACCACTAACATCTAATCGTCCATCAGTCCAACTAATCCCCATACCACCCAGATCCCTAATGTTCGAGTACATCGGGCTGTGCAATTAAATGCGACCAATTTTCTACCCCCGCCCCACAAAAACACCCCGGCCTATCCGATAAGTGCCTCAGTTGCAAAAATGCATTCAGAGGCCCATGCCCCGTAAGCAGAAAACCCAGACTCAGACAAAATCTGAAGTCTGGGTTATCCTCAACGAACCCAGCGTCACGAATGTACTCATACGTCACTCGGCCGTTAGGACTATTGTCCAGAAATCCAGTCATTCCGCAGCAATGACACACTCAAGCCCCTTCTTAACCTGAATGCAACAGCACGCTGTATGACAATCAGGTCAAGAAGGGGTGCACGTAAAAAAACCTGCATAGCATCCATTGAGACGGTGCGACATACAGGCAAACAGGCAAGCATCATACAACGCTGAATTGAGAGGAGTTTTTGAGACCCCAAGACAGTCGTGGCTGCCTCCCACCATACAGGGGCTCCATATGTGGCACAGGCCACAAACAAGCCACGATGTATGGTGCGGACAGCACAACATCCGTGACCCCAATCTCTCCTCAAAATGCGGCGTATTTTGCCTGCGGTTGCCTGCAGGCGCTCCTTCACATTCGCCAAGTGTGGAGTAAAACACATCCTTTCACTCATGGTCAACCCCAGATATTTCACTTGCGTCACATATTTGATGGTGTCCCATTCACACGGATAATCGGTGGACAAACCGGTGACAATCTGCGCTAAAGCAGCATTGCCACCATTTCTTCCCTCGATATGTCAACCCCCTCAACTACACCCTAAGTATTCACGATCTCTAAGAGATCTCCTCCCGCCCGCTAGAGCTCAGACCGCGATATTATTAAGAATAGTATTTATTTTAAAACTTCTTATGTCTATATTTTGATTTGTCACGCCACCAAGCAAACCGAAGCCGAGTCTTTTTAGTCCCGCCGCCAGATGATTACCAGAGGTATTCGACTGTATCTCCAGTATGCGTTGACGTGTTTCATTGTCGTGTTCATCGAGCACAACGCGACCCAAACTATACAATAATGTTTCCGTTAATTTAGCTGTTGAATTGGAAATTCCATGTGTCACATTCTTTACCAGACTCTTTACAGAACCCTCAAAATTTAGGCCACACCTTCGGAAAGATCGTTGGCAAAACCAAGCGGATTCCCAAGAAAGTCGACACTACGGCAATATTACGATTGGGTAAATTTTAGAATAGCATCTCCCGATATCGGGGTATGTATGGATAGAGGATGTCCTCCAGATTAAGAATATATATATACTTATATATATTTGCCGCTGATTTATGGTTTTTGAGATATTTGCAATTAAAGTTAAAAAATTAAACTATTTAAAATGCGTGCTTCTCCCATTTATAATGAATTTTATAGTTATATTTTTAACTTTTATATCCACTAACACTTTACTAATTCGTTTCTAATCGTTTACTTTATATCTAATAGTGCAAAAATAACTTTTATTCAACATTTAACTTTTGTTCATTTAGTTTTGTTCATACAATAACAAAAGGGTTGCATTCTAACTAAAAATCAGTGCTACCTTACGTTCATATTTTACAGAAGAACCAAAAGAAATAAAGAAAACAAATAATATCCTAATGACAGGAAATATATAACACGTTAGTTTTCCGCATAGAATTCTTTCTGCGAGAAGGGCATCGACATCAGCCTAGTACAGGAGCCCTGGGTCAATGATGATTCCATTAAAGGGCTAAACAGCAACAACTATAACCTGTTTTACACACGGAACAGAGGTAAACCTAGGGCATGCATCCTTATCAATAAAAGTATAAATGCATTTCTTTGTCCTAATTACAGCACAGCAGATATCACAGTGGTAAAGGTGGAACAGAAGGAAAAGCCCTTCTTCTTGGTCTCGGCCTACTTGGCCCATGACGAAGACTTACCACCGGCCCCGCTCGCCAGACTAGTAGAGGAGAACAGGAGGGATGATGTCCTAATAGGGTGTGATGCAAACGCAAGGCACACCGTATGGGGTAGCTCCAATATAAACACCAGAGGTGAGTCACTCTTGCAGTATATTTTGAATAGTAATCTAAGTATTTGCAACAAGGCGATAAGCCAACATTTACTTTCCCAAGCTCGGATAGGTTTCCGGGGTGGGAGGAAGTGCTTGACCTCACGCTATCAACAGACACAGACAGTCTCGTTGTGGATAACTGGAGGGTATCCGATGAGCCTTCCATGTCGGATCACTCTTGGATACTCTTCAGCATCCGCGAGAAGTACAGTGCGCCTCTCACATACCGGAACCCTAGAAGAACGGCATGGGGAAAATTTACCAGTATAGCAACAAAATGCCTTGAAAAGGGAGGCAACAAGAGTATCAGAAATCCTGAGGAATTAGATTCAGAAGTAGAGAAGTTGGAAAAAAATTTTAACCACAACTTTTAATAAATCTACTCCGCTAACAGTTTTGAAAAAGAGAAAGTCTCTTCCTTGGTGGAACAGTGAACTTAAGAGTTTGAGAACACAACTAAGGAAAACTTTCAATGAGAGTTTTAGAACCAAAATCTGGCAGCCATATAAAGACATTATGAAAGAATACAAAAAAGCAGTCAGGAAAGCTAAAAAGGACTCATGGCAATATTTCTGCACATCGATAGAAAGTTGCAGAGAAGCCGCTAGGCTGAGTAAAATGCTATCCAAAGATCATATTAACACTGCCTACATTAGGGCTGAGGGAAGTGATTGGACCTCCTCGGCAAAAGAGTCCCTGGAGGTACTAATCACAACGCACTTCCCCGGGAGCCAGCAAAAACCTTCAACGAGGGTTCAACCAGAACCACCGCTGAATGCAGCTGACTATCGAAGCCAAATAGTAGACAAAAGTAAAATCAAATATGCCATAAACAGTTTTGCACCATTTAAAGCGGCAGGTCCTGACGGGATTATGCCCATAATGCTGCAAAAACTAGTAGAACCAATGGTTCTAAGGCTTGAAAATATATACAAGGCTAGCATTCAACTATCTTACATCCCAAGAAGTTGGAAAAGGAGTAAAGTTGTGTTCCTTCCAAAACCAGGCAGAAGAACACACGAGAATGCCAAGGATTTTAGACCTATAAGCCTTACCTCCTGTATGCTGAAGGTACTAGAAAGGCTAATAGATCTACACGTAAGAGCAATAATGGCGGAGAAGTTATCGAAGTCCCAACATGCGTACATGAAGGGCCGATCAACCGAAACCGCCCTTCACGAGGTGATAAGTGTAATCGAAAAATCACTACACCACAAACAATACACCATGGCTGCATTTCTAGACATAGAGGGCGCCTTCAACAACATAGAAGTAAATGCGATAATTAATTCTCTGGCACATGGTGGCATAGACGACACTGTGTGCAGATGGATACTATCGATGCTTGAGAATAGGAAGATTATAGCTTCAAACGGCGCTGCAACACAAACAAGCTATGTGAGTAGAGGAACGCCTCAAGGGGGGTCCTCTCTCCGATTCTTTGGGTTGCAGCGCTGAACGAAATACTACTCCAACTAAACGGTGAAGGAGTGAAAGCAGTAGCGTATGCAGACGATATAGTGTTGTTGGTTTCAGGCATGTTTCCTTCAACAGTCAGCGAGATTATGGAAAGAGCACTTCGTAGGTTAAACCTATGGGCTAAAAACAATGGTCTAGGAGTTAACCCGAACAAAACAGAACTGATGCTATTCACTAGCAGAACCAAAATACCTCAGTTTCAACTTCCGGTACTAAACGGTACAACACTCACTCTATCCCCCACAGCTAAATACTTGGGGGTGGAGATTGACACCAAACTGTCCTGGAAAATAAATATAGAAAAAAGAATAAACAAAGCATACATGGCCTACTATACTTGTAAGAAAATCGTCAACAAGAATTGGGGCCTTAAACCAAGTATAATCATGTGGATGTATACGGCTGTCATAAGACCTATACTTACATATGGAGCTCTGGTATGGTGGCCAGCGCTAAACAAACAATACAATATTAGAAAATTAAATGGAATACAAAGAGCAGCATGTGCGGGTGTTACGGGTGCAATCAGGTCATGTCCGACTGATGCGCTTAATGTGATCCTGCATCAACTACCAATGGACATTTTTATTCACAAAACAGCAGCTATTGCGGCGATAAGAATAAAAGAATTGGGAGGTTGGAAACAGCTGAACTACGGACATAGTGTAATTCTAAACAAGTTCACTATTAACAAATCAGACTACATTCTCCCAAAGCTGGATTTCAGTAGACACTTCCAGGTGAGGATACCATCTAGACGAGAATGGAGAAGAGGTTCAATAGTAGAGGAAGATACCACCTCAGTCTATACCGACGGGTCCAAAATGGACTGCGGAGTGGGCACGGGGGTATTCTCCGCTGATCTAGGCATATCTCTCTCTATACGTCTACCGAACTCGGCTAGCATCTTCCAAGCAGAAGTACTAGGCATAGAAAAAGCCTGCGAGGTTCTATTAGAAAACCACGGAAATATACATAAAGCAACTATATTTACGGACAGCCAGGCGGCCCTCCTGGCATTGTCTTCACCCATGACAAATTCCAGTATAGTTCACAGCTGCAAGAGAGCACTAAGCTCAATAAAAGACAAGCTCCAGCTAAACTTGATCTGGGTTCCCGGACACAGGAACTTTTTCGGTAACGAAAAAGCAGACGAGTTGGCAAAGGCAGGAGCTTTCCTCAATGAATCCGAGGCGGAGCTAATACCAAGCCCGCTAGGATCGATAAAAGGAGAGATCAATAGACAATTTCAGCAAATTGCAAACAACAGGTGGAAAAACATTACAAAATGCGTCATAACTAAACAATTATGGCCAACATATGACAGGAAAAGAACAAATGATTTATTAAATAGGTCAAGAAAAAGTATTTACAGAATAACAGCTACCACAACAGGGCACTGGCCATTTGGGGAACATGCGTCCAAAATGGGATTGCCCTACAACGATATCTGCCGTGGCTGCGGAGTAGCAGGGAACAAGGAAACAATTTTCCACTTTCTCTGCGAATGCCCAGCTCTAGCACAGATCCGACACAAAACACTCGGAATCCACCAAGCACCAAATCTTGAATGGATTTCCACCAAAAGCATATCGGACATAAGTAGTTTCATCGAAACCTCAAAATGGTTTGAGAGAGAAGGTGAAACGTAATAGCAGATACAGGTGGTTCTACGAATAGTGTATCAAAATGGCACATCAAGTGCTAATTGAGCCCGATAGGGCTGCACTCCTACCTACCTACCTAACACTTTACTAATTCGTTTCTAATCGTTTACTTTATATCTAATAGTGCAAAAATAACTTTTATTCAACATTTAACTTTTGTTCATTTAGTTTTGTTCATACAATAACAAAAGGGTTGCATTCTAACTAAAAATCAGTGCTACCTTACGTTCATATTTTACAGAAGAACCAAAAGAAATAAAGAAAACAAATAATACCCCAATGACAGGAAATATATAACAAATTAGTTTTCCGCATAGAATTCCCTTCTGCATTGGCGACCTTCGTCCGCGCTTCAAAAAAATAACCCTCGGTCGGACAAACACCTGGGCGTGCTCAGTTTTTTGCGTCCTTTTTGCCCGATCCAAAACCGGGATTTATCAAGATAATGAGAATTCTGAAAGATTTTACATTACTCATCACACGATAATGAATTTATAGCCCTGACAGACGACGGCGCTAATATGCATTAGCGGGTTTAATTTACATTTACTTTCGCATTTGACCCATGTTAATGCAACTTTGTAATGCACAAGAATTTCGTACATTTATCTGAATTTACCAAATTTGAGTACGCAACACTGCTCAAAAATGGCCGATTTTTGCCATTTTTTGATGTCGCTTGAAGTCTGCTAATCAAATTATGTGCAAGTATATTAACAAAAAAAATTTTAATATTTTTAAATGGCAGAAAATAACGCACAGTTTGCTACCCATTTTTCCAATATTCTCAACTTTTTCGCACACTTTTTCCGCATTACAATCAATTATTGCTTTTAATTTCACTCTATTATCTTTTAACGTAGTTAATAATAAAGGAGGATGGAGTCATGTGTAGAAGTTCACGCAAGTGAGGAAAGTTCTCCGATCGCCATTCACTTGGGAGTGGCCAGAAACGATTCTTTTACATATGACTCAAGGAGCTCACGACTTCCGGTCTTTGACCAAGTATCCTCTGGGTAGCCTAATAACATCCGTTTGAAGGCGAGCTAAGGTGAGAAGGCGAAACATCCCCTCCGCATGTGTTTGGGACCCGCCACGTAAAAAAACACCCCCAGTGAATAGGTATAACTAGCCTCGTATGAGAGACCCCCCTTTTGATGACGACCATGGCAAATGAAATAAGGACTACGAATTGAGGGCATGCACCTGGAATGTCCGGTCCCTTAATTGGGAAGGTGCCACTGCCCAGCTGGTTGATGTCCTCAAGAAAATAAAGGCTGACATCACCGCCGTCCAAGAAATGCGATGGACGGGACAAGGACAGAGACGAGTAGGTCCTTAAGGCATTTACTACAGTGGCCATATAAAGGAACGCAAGTTTGGTGTTGGATTCGTGGTGGGAGAGAGACTCCGTCGCCGAGTACTATCATTCACTCCGGTGAATGAACGTCTAGCCACAATCCGCATCAAAGCGAGGTTCTTTAACATATCGCTGATTTGTGTCCACGCCCCGACGGAAAAGAATGATGATGTGAACAAAGATGCCTTCTATGAGCGCTTGGGCAAAGGGTGGGCAAAGAAGGTATATTTGGCACTACGGTCAGTAAATTCAGCCTCCACGACGAAACATGCCCAAATGGGTTGAGGCTGATTGACTTCGCCGGGGCCCGAAATATGGTTATCTGTGGTACTAGATTCCAGCACAAGAAGATACATCAAGCTACCTGGCTGTCTCCGAATCGAAAAGCCACCAACCAGATCTATCATGTTGCGATAGACGGAAGACACGTCATCATCCGGGAGTGCAGGCAGAAGTGCAAACTTGAACTTATATTTTTATTGTGTTCTCTGTATCACATACCCAAGAATATGAAGACATAAATATACATATGTATGCATGCCCATGATGATACTCCCAACCACAGCATTGTGATATTTTCATGCTTCAATATTTTTGCTTTGAACCAGGCAATCGCAATGTATGCAAATATTTACATATACTTTTGCGTTTGCCGTCGGCATTTCCATATTGGCATGTAAACATATGTATGTAATTATGATATGAGTACAATTTTTTATGAATGCATGAATAGTAATATTTATAGCCAATTTGGACTTGCATATTTAATAATTTTATTTGATTTTTACATAATATACTATACTAATAAATATTTTTGTATTATGTTTCTTAGTAATAGAAATTGAATTTATCACAACAATATATAAATATATCGTCTATCATATTAATCTTATTATCTGCTCATATGATTGCATGTATACGCATGTGCGCATTCAGAAATTTAAATCATGATTTTATCACTTATCAATATATTACATGTGCGCGGATTGGTCTGCATGTTCATATACATTCATTTATACTTACATATATGTACATATATTTGTATACACTTCCGAACAAATAATGCACAAGCATACAAACATACATACATATGCGTACACATGTGAATATGTCACCAAAAAAACTTTAAACATTGTTCCACAAAAACAATTGTTTCAAACAACAGAAGCATCACAAGTCAATATGGCAACCAAATTGGCGAAAGACAAATGTAGTAAATTTTACAATAAAAACGATTTCATTCATAAACGCAGGCGCAAATTCCACAAGCGACCTCGCTTCATTCAAACGCCGTAACATCTCCCCGAGCATACCTTTGCCAACAAGCGTCTCATAAATTGAACAACTTTCTGATGCTTCTTCACAGAAAGAAGTGAGAAAAGTGGCAACAACGCAGTTGTCGATTTATAATATTTATCTACTCTAAAATATTTTTCCGCGACTCGCAAAAATTTGCGTCAATATGTATTCACGCTCATACGTATACATACATACATATTTACGCACGTTTGTAGGCAAAGCTGTTACAGCGGCAAGGGAAGCGTTGACAATCGGCGGCCATTCGTTTATTTTTTTCGGCACAGCTTGGATTTTCTATCATCACACAAGTGCTGAACACAGTGAGCGAGTTAAGGATTGTATCCCTTATAATAGTAACAAATATCAAAACAACCTTTTGTTTCAGTAAACAGAATGCAGAAACAACCTTGAGTTTCAACAATTGAAATGCACTATCACTACAACAATCAATCCTAAACAAACAAGTATCAAAACAACATTGAGTTTGAGTACCGCAACAACCTTATCTTAAAACAAAGCAAATGTTTTTAAGCAAACAATATATACAAGTATGTAAACAAACCGAAACATATAAAACAATCTGTATTTAAACAAACTATCAACTAGTAATAAGTAAACATACTAGTTAGTATAAATAGAAGTAAGAAACATGTAATAAGTTAGTCTTAAGAGTATAAATAAAGAGTACACATTTCGGTGCAGCTCAAAATATATTCTTTTGACTCATTTTTACTTAATGTAAAAATTAACTAGCGCGACAGACTGCAAACGACATCTGTCAAATATTAGGGACACAGTTATTGAGGCAGCTGCACAACTACATAAATGTGTCCATAAGAACGTGTGTATTTTAATATTTGACAGATGTCGCTTGCAGTCTGTCGCGCTCAATGTGTTCAGCACTTGACTCTTTGACAAAACGCCAGTTTCGGCCATTGGTTGACCGACAACGGAGATGCGTGCGACACTTGTTATTATGAACGTATGTACATACTTATACTTATACTTATATGCCATAGAAATTCTATTGGTGCAAACATGGAAATGATAACGAAATAATGCGAATATGCATATTTCATGAAGCTCATCAATTTTCTTTGAAGAAATCTATATATTAGGCCGGGTCGATTTGTGGGGAGGCAAAAAAATCGCCCATTGCTCTATGAAAATCATATTCTAGGGATCAAAATAAGAAACTTTGCCGAAGGAACCATACCTCTAAAACGAATTTTGATTTCCCCCAATTTGGGTCGAACTTTTGGGTAGGGGCAAATTTTGAAAAATCCCACTTTGACCCATTTAGAGTGCTCCAATCGAGTCGAAATGTATGACCGACCCCCACTAACTTTGGACGGCCGATCCACCCATGCCAGTGGCACACCCCCTGGAACTCCCCTGGGGGGTTCCCCATACAATCATTTAAAAAAATCACCATTTTTGGTGATTTACATGAAAGTATCAGCTAAATTGCAATGTTTTTTCTTTATTTATTTATAATAATATCTATTTTTTTTTTTTTATTTATTTATAATAATATCTACTTTTTTCTCTTAAGAAATATATTTATTCAGATGCATATGAAAATAAATGAAAAATATTAATTTTTATAGATAATTATCAATGAAAATAAAAATATCTCGAAAAAAAAAAATTATTGTTTGATTAATATTTTACTTTCAAAAGAGACAATTTTCTGAGACAATATTTTGAGATGACGGCTCTCTAATGTCGTCGCCAAATAGAGATAGAGAACAGCCTCAGAACTATATTTTCCGACAGTCACAATAATCTATTACATTTCATTAGCAATTGAACATGTCGTTCCGTTCCTTGTATGTGTGATGGAATTTTGGGATCATTAAACGGTGGATCATCTTGATTTAAATATTCTTTCAATGTATCGTACGGAATGCTTCGCGTGAATAGTGGTTCAAATACGATATTTATATCATTCAAATTGATCATTTCCGTATAACTTGTGCAATTAAAGTTTATATCTGGTTTTTTATAAACTCTAAGTTCCATTGGCTCGTCAGTCGCGCTTTTCTTTCCTATCATCAAACAACATTGATAACAAGATATTATCCGAATGCGCATAATATGAATTATCTTTAATTACTTGATTGACAATTTTGCGTAAACGAGGTTCTAGAAATCGTGACCAACCAATGAACTTGAAAAAGAATGCACTGCCGTACACGACAGAGCTGTAATACTTGATATTGAAGTACATTGGCACATAACATTTAATTATAAATTCAACCAGAATTCTTAAATTTGCATCTGGATTTTCCGTTGTTCCGTTCCATATAATCGCAATAATCTAGCGGCCTTGGTGAGCCACCGAGAATGTACAATTTTACCTGGTTTGATGTTAGCCAGATCCACCGGAGCCACACCGCTAGAAATTGCATGGGCCATGTCGTATAACATCGAATCAGTGGAAAATGAGCAAAAATATTTTGCAACTAAATTTTCTGGAAGCCGTCCACCACCTAAAAATATATAATAATAAAATAATTAAAAATGGTTGACAATTATAATAAATGAGTAAATGATAGCAATAACTTACCGGAAGAGTTTCACAAGTTTCGATTTGACGGCTCAGTTTTCCGTTTGTCGATCTTGGTCCAGTGCTGGTTGGTTTATCCAAAGCTTCAAACAAATGCCGAAACGGAAGTTCGTTGAAGTGTAGAAGGCAAACAAACCAATGCAATGGTCTTTTTAACAGCAATTGAATGTCGTATAATTTTCCACCATTAAACAGTGTTTGTGGCTCACCGTCAGTGCATTTTCCAATTAATGTATCCAGTGATATATTTTTATCGTTAAAAAAACCATTTAATTTGGTTGTTTTGTATTCAGCGGTTTCATGTTCCAGTCTTACGTAACCAATCAATTCAGAATTGGGTCTTCAAAATAACAAGATGAGGTTTTTTACCATCCTAGCATGATACTTTCATCAATTTTATCTATCGTTAAAGTATAATTCTTTCCCATCGAATGAAAACGCTAACAAATTGGTATCATCTAACGAAGCACTTCTTGTCTGCATTTCTTTTTTCTCTGCGAACTTTCGATTTATCCATGATGAGAGGTTTCCCATCTTATCTTTAATTTTAAAATCTTGCAAAAGAGGTTCCCAATCTGATGACTGTCAGGCATGAACCAAATCTGTCACATACCAAGGCCGTAAAACAATCTGTAATCTCTTGATATTGTGAACTTGGCACATAACATTTAATTATAAATTCTTGAACCGGTTCTTAAATTTGAATCATCGGGATCTTCCGTTGTTGGCATTAATGAATAGATCTTGCTTTGCTCTTGGTGAGCCACCGAGAATGTTCAATTTTACCTGATTATGTTTGATGAACTTGAGGCGTTCGGGAACCCAGCCGCATGCACATGGAGCTGCCTTAAAATCGCATTTACATGTTCCAATGTAAAAAATTGTTTCCAGAGATTTTACATACTCTGTAAATTGTTGGTTGTTTCTTCTCTTGATTTTCTTGATACTTGTCAAGCAATTTATTCAATTTATTACATACACTTTTTTCAGGATACCTAGTTTTTCCCTAAAAATTATAACTTAATTGAATAGTGAATGAAATGGGAGAGGTAATAAGAATGAAATGGTAATTGTAAAGTAAGACGCGTAGGGTTTCGGTTGTTAAATAGAACTCAGCTCTGGTTGGCCAGAGCTCCTTTATTTATAGCATTCCTCAGAGCCGTAACTAGGGCGTGGCGAAGGTGGCACCCGCCACGGGCGCAACAGTCGCAGAGACGCAACGTAGGTTGAGCCTGACGAAATATCGGTTGCTGAGCGTCCGAAAAAGCTACCGTCTGAAACTGGCGCGTCACCCACGGCGGGCGAAACAAGAGACATAGGGCGCGAAACGAAAAACCAATGCAGAATGCAGTGGGCAGCAATTTTTACCACACGTGCCAGTTCGAATGTAATCGTCGCGAGGCGCGCACAAATAAGGGCACCGTGGACGTGCTATTCCAGAAATTGTTGGCTCACGCTATTAGTGCGAGTCTGTCAGTCCTGTATCCAGTGATATATTTTTATCGTTAAAAAAACCATTTAATTTGGTTCATTGTGATCCAGGTGACAAAAGCATGTTTTTTCAATAACATATGATGCAATGATGTAAAAATCAATTCAGATTTTGTTTTCTCAAAATAACAAAGACTATGAAGGTTCTTTCTGATTTTTTACCATCGGTTTAGCATGAACTTCTCATCAATTTTGTCTTCGTCAAACGATAATCTTTTTTTCTTCAGTTTTCGAATAAACATTCACTAGAATAACAACAATGGCATCATCAAGAAAATAGTATTTGAAAATTGTATCCTAATCTAGCAATATCTTTTTCTCTCAAGGTTTCTATTTATAATATCCATGATGAGTCGTTTTATGTTATCTTTAATTTTAAAATCTATTCCAAAATCAAGAAAAAATATGCTGATGCCATTTGAAAAACAAAAATCTGTCACATACCAAGGCAAAGGTCGAGTACAGATGACTAGTGACGGAGAGATTGCAAAATGTAAATGCAATTCTTTAGAAACACTGGGTTGATTCCTAATATACGGTATGTTTTTCCGGCTCGACTCGGAGCCGCTCGACTCATAGCCGAGCGAACGTGAGTGGAAAGTGCGCGGCGCGCGATTGATCTCCGCTCCCCACACTTGCGTATTCCACAAGCCGCAGGGTGTAATGGCAAAGCGCTTGCTTACGGATGGATTCGAACCCTACCCCTCGCATTCTTTCTACTTTTTTCCTTGATTTATGATTTTTTACTCGTTTCACTGCCTTTTTCTAGTCTGATAAGTATTGCAGTGGATTCATCACCATACCATATTAGTACTGCCAGGAAACATTTGGATACTTAACGGAAGAAAATTGCGAGTGAGTATACCTACTGTAACTAATAAAACATACATAGTTATTAAAATTTTCTCAACTGTATTTTGAACAATTATTTTTTATAAATATTTACTTTTTTATAGAGATGCCACCAAAGAAGAAATTGTCGGGTGCTCAATTCAAGCAGATTCGCGAAGAGAAAAAGGCTGCAGCAGTAAAAAATAGTGGTAATATCCAGCAATTCTTCGCGAGGGAATTGCCATCAACGCAGACTGCACAATCGCAATCAGAAGACGAAAATGATGAATTGAATAGAGAACAAAACATGGAAGTGGAATTCAACGATACGCTTTCTGAGACGGATTCCTCAAATCAGCACAGAACGGCTTCAACGACTGGCAACATCTCAATCCCTATTTACCGAGACACGAAAACTCGACGTCTCATAGATCCAATTATATAAAAATGAAAACATTTGAGAATAAGTTGAAATGTGGCGGTTTCATCGATGACCATCTTCTCAAAGAATTTGATAAGGAAAGAGCAAAGTGGCGACATATTTTAAAAGTGATACTCGATGCAACTTTCCACTGCGTCAAAACCAACGACGCCCTTAGAGGTAGCAGTGAAGTAATTGGGCGACCAGACTGTGGAAAGTTTTTGAACACTATTGAATTGATTAGCCACTATGATGCCACAATAAAAAAACATATCGAGACACACAATAAAGGCGCAATCTCATATTTTTCACCGGCGATTCAGAACGAATTGATCAATTTGGCTGCCCAGCAAGTGCAATCACATATAATTAGCGACATAAAAGCAGCTAAATATTTCTCAATCCTCTTCGATTGTACGACCGACATTTCTCACAAAGAACAGATGGTTCAAATAATTCGGTACGTTAAAATCGAAAACAAGAAATGTACAATTGAAGAAAGCTTCATCACGTTTATTAACACCGAAGAAAAAACCGGTGAAGGTCTTTCGGGAGAAATTCTTGATAAATTAAGAAAAGATGGGCTAGACATTGCAAATGTACGAGGACAGTCTTATGACAACGGAGCTAATATGGCAGGCAAATATAAAGGTGTGCAGTCGAGAATATTAGCTTTGAACGTGAATGCTCGGTTTATTCCATGTACTACTCATAGCCTAAATTTGATTGGGGTCAATGCTGCCAACGTGATACCGCAAATGCAAACTTTTTTGGTATCATCCAACAAACGTATAATTTTTTTTTTGGATCGGCAACTCGTTGGAAATTTTTGCAAGCAGAACTAAAAATAACGTTGAGTAAGCTAAAACTCATCAAATCTTATATTCGTTCCTCTTTAGGCCAGGAACGGTTGGCGAATATCTCTATTTTGTCGATTGAGAAGGATACTGCAACACGTCTCAATTTCGATAAAATAATCGATTTATTTGCAGAGGCGAAATCCAGAAAAGTATTATTCTGAATGATATAAGCGATCCTTGTATAAATTATTATTGAAAATAAGATGTACGTTCTTTCACTTGTAAATATATGATTTTTGATTTGGACAACATCGGTTTCCATTATACTATATGGTAAGGGCGCAAGCAAGGTTGTTGCCACAGGCGCTGAAGCAGCTAGTTCCGGCTCTGGCATTCCCTATCCTAATTTATGTATGCACCACATGCTGAGTGCATACACACATCTTAACACTAATCTACTGTACATACCGACAGTATGTACACATATCTTAAGCATACATAAGTGTTTTCAAGGGCAAACACAATTGTCTATTGTTAGTTTAAGATCATTTGCGATCTTCAGGGCAAACATAATTGTCTATTGTTAGTTTAGGATCATTTGCGATCTCAAGGGCAAACACAATTGTCTATTGTTAGTTTAAGATCATCACTTAAATTAATTTTTTTCATTTGCATATGTTCTGACTAAATAAATTTCTTAAGAGAAAAAATAGATATTATTATAAATCTATATATGTAAGTAAAAATGAATCGCCAAAATGTATGTACGCTCATAACTCAATAACGCCTGTACCAATTTGGCCAATTCTTTTTCTTAAATGTTCGTTGAAGTTCAAAGATGGCTTTTACGGCTAGAAAAATTCGAATAATTTCCGGAAAACCCCTAAAAACAGCCTTTTTCTTTTCCCCATACAAACGTTACATACATACATATGTATGTACATACATACATATATAAAAATGAATGTTTGTTTGTTAGTAACACTAAGAGAACTGTTGATGAAATTTTTAAAGGTTGTTTGTTGTGGATCGGGAAAGGTTTAGAAACAAATACCTTATACTTTTCATGAGGAGAAGTCGGAAAATTGGACAATTCCAAAAATTAACATTTTTCATACAAATTTTTTTCAATTTTTGTTTGTTTTGTTTTTCAATATTTTGATTTGTAAATTATTTGAATCGTTCAATTGCGGTCGCTTGCTTTTTTATTCCGGCTATTCAAAGGAAAAATTATTGAAAATTATTCAGTGAAAACTTTATGTGTGTTTCAGACGAAGTGATCAATTACTGATTGAAACTTTGTTACGAAGCTACGAAGAGGTCGCGCTAATATTTGTCATCGTTCTTTTTGCCATCAACGTATGGCAGCCCAAAGAAAGGCAAGAAGTACTCCCAAAATGCGATGACATATGTACGTGCGGAATTATGGATCGCGGTAAATCAGCTAGCGATCGTAACGATATCACAGCACGACTTATTAACTATGGTATATATGGTGCTGTTAGATGCTGAATGTATTCTGTTGCGTGTTGCCGCACGCACACATTCTTCTTTGGATGCGGATGGTGATTACACCAGATCAAATTGATTAAATCATTTCAGCGGAAATTCCAGATATGTAGATTCAGAGATATGTAGATCCAGAATTATACGAAGTGGTGAAAACCAATATGGTTCATAGACTTTGGGAACCTTACAATCCCACTTTGGTTTGTATGTCTGACAATAAATGCACGAAACACTACTCATGTGCTTTTCTTTCGGAAACGGAAATGGGAAATGACGGATATTCACTGAATCGGCGGCGCTCACCCGACGACAATGGCAGAACATTTAGCATGTAGAGGTGTGAATATCGACGCTAACAACACATCGACGTTGAAAACATATGGATCGTACCATATTCGCCACTTTTGTCTAATTCACATTCAAAACTCATGTCAATGTTGAATATTGTAGATTGGTGAAATCGATCAAATACGTTTGCAAGTACGTCACCAAAGAAAGCAACATAGCGGTTATTGGCCTAGAACAATAAAAGATCAGCAGTATCAAATGGGTCAATATGTGAACCGCAGTAAAGCGCTTTGTAAGATGTTTACTTTTGCAATTCATGAAAGTTTTCCGACTGTTGTGCGTCTCGCGGTTCAACTTCATTTAAGTCATTGCGTATTGTGAATGGTACAGTGTGTGCAACTTTTTGAGAAGCATGCCAGCAGTTGCATTTGCTGGAACATGATAATCACTGGAAACAGACGAAGGACAATGCGATAGTTACTTCGCATGCCACTGAAGTTCGCATACTTTTCGCGAAGATCATTTCGACATATCAGCCTTCGAATTCGCGTTAATTATGGGATACGAAAAAATGACATTGCCGATGACATTTTACATTGTATTCGCTAAGAATTGGAATTGGGCAAATTTCGGTTGATACTTCCAGTGGTTTGATATCAATTTCACATCCCTTTTGTCAATTCATTTCAACGGAAGATGAACTCATCACGAATGTTTATCCGCACATTGGCAAAATTATCGTAAATGCTATTGCTTGAGTGCACGCGCAATTTTAGTTGCCAAAAATACCGATGTTAATGACTTAAACTGGAAGATTCAAAGTCAAATTTCGGGAGGTTTGCGCTCATATAAATCGATCGATCGTCTTGACAAGAAAGACGAAACCGTAAATTATCCAGTGGAATTTTCAAATTCTTTGGAATGCCTTGGTATGCCCCAGTATCATTTGCGTCTCAAAGTTGGATCTGTCATTATTATGTTTCACAATCTTCATGCGCCGAAACTGTGTAATGGAACCCGACTGATTATGACGCAGTTATCGAATACAAGGGGCATCCATGTCATTTCAAACGTATTTAATTTCCAGGGAAAATTGCCTTTGCGTTGACAATCAACTGGACACAAGGAAATCGGGAAATGCTTTGTTTTTCGCACGGCCAGTTATATGTGGCGTGTTGACGAGTTGGAAACCGATCTTTTCTGTATATTTACGCACCAGAACAGAAATCAAAAAAATTATGTTTATTAAGCGGCGCTACATTAAAAAAATGTAGAAAAATCGAAAATAAATCATTTTCGACACAATATAATTTCAACTTTTTTCATTTCAAAGCATATAATTTCACGCAGGACAACGGCTGCGGGGTCAGCTAGTAAATAAATAAAAATAAAGAAAAAACATAGCAATTTAGCTGATATTTTCATGTAAATCACCAAAAATGGTGATTTTTTGAAATGATTGTATGGGGAACCCCCCAGGGGAGTTCCAGGGGGTGTGCCACTGGCATGGGTGGATCGGCCGTCCAAAGTTAGTGGAGGTCAGTCATACATTTGGACTCGATTGGAGCACCCTAAATGGGTCAAAGTGGGATTTTTAGAAATTTGCTCCTACCCAAAGGTTCGACCCAAATTGGGGGACATCAAAATTCGTTTTAGAGGTATGGTTTCTTCGGCAAAGTATCTTATTTTGATCCCTAGAATATGATTTTTATCGACCGTCCTACTATATATATAAAAGAAAGTGACGTTAGTTACTACGCTTATAACTGGAGAACGCCTGGACCGATTTCGGTGATTACCACCAATTCGGACAGGTCTCCGCCCAAACAAGGAGAATATTTAAGAAAATTCTGGAAAATTTTCCGGAAAAAAAAATTATGAAGAAATTAAATTTTCAAATACGATTTTAAAAAGGAAATAAAAACGAACATGATTTTAAATGCTGGCGCATAACTCAAAAACGCCTGGACCAATTTTGCCAATTCTTTTTTTAAAATGTTCGCTGAGGCTCAAGAATGGTTTTTATGGCGAAAAAAATTCAAATAATTGCCGGAAACCCCTAAAAAGAGCCCTTTTCTTTTTGCCATACAAACGAATGAATGCTGTTAGTAACGCTAATGCTCGAGAACAGCTGAACCAATCTTGATGAAATTTTCAGAGGTTGTTCGCTGTGGATCGAGGAAAGTTTAGAAATAAAAAAACCGTATGCTTTTCGTGAGGAAAAGTCGGAGAGTTGGACAATTCCAAAAAAATAACTTTTTTTCATACAAACATTTTTTTTCAACTTTTTTCCTTTGGACAGTCCATGGCACATGACCGAGTATTCCCAGGATGCGATGACATACGAATGAAATTATGGATCGCGGGCAATCAGCAAGCGATCGTCACGATGGCAGAGGACAACTTTTCAAACAACAGTTGCGATGTTTTGTAAACTTTATCTTAAAGCAACGTATATGTGGTGCTGTTAGATGCTGGATGTACTCTGTTGAGTGGCAAAAGAGAGGTTTGCCGCACGCACATATTCTTCTTTGGATGGTGAATGGTGGTTACACCAAATCAATTTGATGAAATCATTTCTGCGGAAATTCCTGATCCAGAGATAGAAGCAGAATTATGTATACGAAACCAATATGGTTGATGTACCTTACGGACATCACAATACCACTTCGGTTTGTATTTTTTTTTTTTATAGTAGGAGGAAGCATCGAAAGCCGGAGTGCGGGACTTTAATCCGCTAAACCTAGCCTACTCCCAACTCAAGACTCTCCCACGGAACCACCAGATAAGGTATTACTTCATGGGAGTGACAAGACATTTTACGTCTCCTCTATAGCACAGACGGACTGACGCCTATTCTGCTGTATCTGTCTTAATATTGTCATGATGGAAGTTGCCGCTTCGCGAACAGCTTTCCACTTCTCAGAGGACTGACACATAAGTGCATTCAAACTCTCCACCTTTAAACTACCACCTAGTGCTGTTTCTAACTTTTCCCTTATGTTTAGAAACCGAGGACAATGGAAGAACACGTGCTCAGAGTCTTCTATTGACTCCGTACTCCGTTGGCGCTGATAGCTCATATAATCTCGCGAGCTCGTCACCCTGGATGTCTATAGGCGGCATACCAGCTAGTACTTCAGATGCTTCGCTGGAAATAGTTGGAAAGCACTTGTTACACTTATTGCTGTGAGTCTGTGCACCGCATTTATTGGTTTGGCATACGCTTTTATGTTTAGCGCCTGTATCCATACTGGAGCTGCATGTAGTATAACTGAGCTCAGAGCTTTTGCGATTAGAAGTCGGCGGCTGGAGCGCATACAGCCTCTATTTGCCATCATTCTTGATAACGCATTATAAATCCTATTTGCTTTATTTGCTATGTTTGCCAAGTGCTGCTTGAATTTCAGTTTGGAGTCCAATATTACCCCTAAATACTTCAACTGTGGTTGTGAAGTAATCATACACTCTCCTATAGTGAAGAGTTATTTTTTCCTCAATTTTTCTGGTGCTTATGAGCAGTACCTCTGTTTTGTGCTCAGCCAGTTCCAAACTCTTGGAAGAAAACCATTGGCGTAGACCATTTATGCATTCATTACATTTATTTTGTAGGTCTTCAAGTTGTTTACCTACTGCTACCACTATAAGGTCGTCCGCGTATGCGATTAGCTTAACGTCTTTAGGCTGTGGAATTCTTAGCACCCCATCATAAACTAGATTTCATAAGAGATGGCCTAAAACAGATCCTTGTGGTACTCCGCTTGTAATAGGGTAGCTCTTGAAGCCTTCGGTGGTGTCGTAGATCAGCCTTCTATTTTTAAAATAACTCATAATGATATTTATGAGGTACTGAAGGGCGCGTATTCCATATAAGGCTTCGAATATATTTTCCCATTTAGAAGAGTTGAATGCATTCTTCACATCCAGGGTGATCAGCGCACAATATTTTTTTGTACCACCTTTCCATCTTTTGCCACTTGTTGCTCTGTTCGCCGTGTCGACAACTTCTTTCAGTGCATCGATAGTAGACCTCTGTTTTCTGAAGCCGTATTGTCTTTCTGATAGTCCGCCGGCCTCCTGGATTGCAATCTCCAAGCGGTTTCTTATTATGCTTTCGTACACTTTGCCCATTGTGTCGAGCATACACAGAGGTCGATACGAAGAAGGTTCATCTGGTGATTTTTTTTTGTTTTGGGATTAAAACCAGGCGCTGGATTTTCCAGGGATCGGGGAACATCCCTTCTTTTATACATGCGTTGTACATTTTTGCGAAAAGAGTGGGCTTTGAGATTATGGCTACCTTTAGAGCTCTGTTTGGTATGCCATCGATACCAGGCGCTTTGTTGTTTTTGATTCTTTTAGCTATGGCCAATAGTTCTTCTTCCGTAACCAGTGGGGGTGATTCAGCAGCTTCGTTTCGTCGCACAGCGCTAGTAATCGGGGCGTGCGTCGGAAATAATGCCTCGACGACTTTCTTCATAAACGGAGCGCATTTGGGTTGCTGCCGCTTATTTTGGAATTTGGACATACAGATTTTATAAGCCGTCCCCCAGGGGTCTATATTTGCTTCTTTACAGATCTTTTCAAAACAGTTTCTCTTGCTACGGATTATAGCTGACTTTAGAAGCTTCTTATGGTTTTTAAAAGCTTCTTTGAGACGGTTTTCGTTTTCGCCACTTTGATTGCGTTGTAGGCGACGTCGGGCTGAGTGACAGAGCTTTCTCAGCGTGGCAATTTCTTCATTCCACCAGTATACAGGTCTTCGCTTATTGTGACATTTTGTCCTTCGCATTGTGGCGTCGCATGCTGCTATCAGTTCCTTTTGCAATGCGGTTACTAAGTGGACGCCGTCTTCGCCTGGTGCTATTGCTGCACTCCAGACTGTCTCAAAAACGTCAGTGTCAAAATAAGTTTGCTTCCAGCTTCGTTTATGTGTAGTGTTACTGCGTGGGGGTTCCTGGTCCCCAGAGAATAAGACTTCTACGATGATTGCCATATGGTCACTATTTGTGAACATGTCTGACACCTTCCACTTAATGTGTCTGCTTAGTGCGTCATTTGAAAACAGCAGGTCTATTACAGAGCCTTTATTTCCTTTTTGGTAAGTATTTTTTGTGCCACTGTTCATTATTGTGAGGTTGGTTTGGCTCAGGAATTCCAAAACTAGGCGCCCACAATGCTTTGAACATCTGCTTCCCCAGGCAATAGACCATGCGTTAAAATCGCCTGCCATTATTATCGGCGATTTTCCTCGGCTTTCTAAGGATAATTCCAGGAGGAAGTCTTCAAATTCTCTAACGGACGCACTGGGACGAGCATAGCAGCTTACGTAATAAATTCCCCCTATTTACGCCCATGTAAAGCCATTTTTTGCTTCTCTACAGCAAGATGTGAATGTTTGTCCATTACAGGACCATATTGCTGCTTTGCCACTTCTGTCTGTAATCCAAGTGCTTTCCGAACGTTGGGAATATTGCTCACTCAGTGAGGCGACATCAATGTTGCTTTCTATTACGGTTTTTTGCAGCAGGGCTTGTGCTGCAGCGCAGTGGTTTAGGTTCAGCTGCAATATTCTCATTTTTCCATTGTCTTAAGCAACTCCACGTATTTGGGGCAAGTCGTACTTAGAACCGAATGTTCTCCTTTGCAGAGCATGCAACTCGGTGTGTTAGTGCATACTTTTGCAACATGTCTTGCGCTTTCACAACGTGTGCAAAGAGAGGACCTGTCGATAACACTGCAACATTTACGCGCCATGTGGCCTGGATGGAAACATCTGTAACAGCGGGAAACAGGCGAGTACTCCCGGAGGCGACAGATCGACCACCCGATCTTTACTTTGCCTATTTTAAGGGCTGTCTTAGCGTCTTGAACACGCAGGCATATAAGGGCTATTTGAGTGCCGCTTCTTGTCTTCCGCATATTTTTGATATTTGCTGGCCCTATATTCTGAAGACCGCACTCCTTTTGTAACGCAACGCAGATTTCTTCGGGGGTGGTTATCTCGTCCAGGTCCTTGCACATTATCGTGACGTTGTGCGTTTTTGGCTGTATTACAGCCATTTCTCCAATCACTCCCTATAGAGCGCTCTCGAACGAGTCGGCTCTCTTGTCTGTTTGGTGTTTTAATTCTAGCAGGAGGTCTCCTTTGAGCGTTTTCCTAATGTGCCTTACGTTTGTGCCCAGTTCCTCAAGGCCACTATCACACTTAATTTTCTTGAGAATGTCCGCATATGATCCTTCGTCCTTTTTGGTTATAATAATAGCGTCCGGTTTCGTACGAATTCTTTTTTCAACCGGCTTTCTCTTTTTTACCACGTCCACCCATTTCTCGGATGCGGGCTTATCGACAGAATTGTCTTTCGGTACAATCTTAATGACCTCACTATATAACCCCAGCGCTTTATCGCTCGCGTTTCTAGGTTTTTTGGTTGGTGGTAAGTAACCTGTTAATTCTCGTATCCTCTTCGGCGTATGCTTTTCTCTGGGGATAGGAGATACTTGCGACGCTTTCCCTACCATAGTTCTTTTCAGTGGATTCTCTGTGTTTTCAGCCTTGTCGTACAGGCTTGTTATGAAGCTTACAAGGTCACGCATAGCTTGGTTAATATGCCTCTGACCAGACATCATAGTTTCCAGCTCCTTGATTTTTATGCCCAGTTTACAAAAAATATTACCAGCTTCTTTGTTCTGCATTTGCTCAGATTTTTCGCCTTTGTTATGTTGGGCGGCATTTTCACAATTTTGTATAGGTCCAGCAGCGGTGGTCTCCTCATTTTTGCCTCTTGGAGGCGTTCTCGAAATCTTAGAATTTCTCCGAAAAGGATTCTCTGGGGTACTTCCCAAACAATTTTCAGAGGCCATATCTCTGCCTGAAAATAGTTGGGAACACCTGTCAATGTTCAGTCCTTTGTCCTAAAACCTTAGTGCCATAACCAAAGGCAAACGAAAAAGGAGAAACAGCTGATCGAACAAAACAAAACGGCAGATTAAAATTAAGTGCACGTTTTGTTTCGCTGTTATATGGGGAATATATAATTTCAGTTTTATTTTGTTTAATTTCCCACGAAAAGGAGCAAGTAAGTAAAGAATAAAGTTTTTAATACAAATCAGATTTTACTTATCTGTTTGCTAGGTTCAGTATTCAAATTGAAAGGTCCAGTCTCCCGGTAAGTCGTTACCTAAACTATGGCACTTTCACTAATTATTGTTTAGAGATTTCGCAAAATATTTAGGGACTGCAAAGAAACCCGTCTACTCACTACAAAACACTCTAAACGTATGCACTTCGGTTTGTATGTCTGACAATAAATGTACGAAACACTATCCAGGTGTTTTTCTTTCGGAAACACAAACTAGAAATGATGGATATCCAATGTATCAGCGTCGCTCACCAGATGACGATGGCAGAACATTTAGCATTCAATTTAGAGGCGTGAATATCGAAGTTAACAACACATCGAAGTCGACAACATATAGATCGTACCATATTCGCCACTGTTGTCTAATTCATATTCAAAAGTCATGTCAATGTTGCGTATTGCAGTTTGGTGTAATCGATAAAATACGTGTGTAAATACGTCACCAAAGGAAGCAACATGGCGGTTACTGATCTTGAACGATACGGTCGATACGTGAACTGCAATAAAGCGCTTTGTATGATATTTACTTTTGCGATTTATGAACGTTTTCCGACTGTTGTGCGTCTCGCAGTTAATTTGGAGAATGACCAAATAGTCTATTTCAATACAGAGAATACAGTACAGACAGAGAAAACACCCCTAGCAACAAAATTAACATTTACGAGTTTTTTCTCAACTTTCGTCAGTGAACCGTTTGCGAGAACTTGCTCTATTCGGAAATATCTTGATATTATACATACAATTACAATTGCTGGAACATGATAATCACTGGAATGAAGTTCGCATACTTTTCGCGATGATCAGCCATCAAATTAGCGTCAATTATGGAATACGAACAAAAATGACATTGCCGAAGACATTTTACATCGTATTGGCTAAGAATTGGAAATGGGTAAATTCCGGTTGATACTTCCGGTGGTTTGATATCAATTCCATCTTCCCTTTACCAATTCACCAAAGATGAACTCATCACGAATATTCGAACATTGGACAAATTATCGTAACTACAGTTCCTTAAGTGTACGCGCAATGTTAGCTGCCAAAAATACCGATTTTGTTGACTTAAACTGGAAGATTCAAAGTCAAATTCCGGGAGACTTGCGCTCATACAAATTGATTGATCGTGGAATTTCTAAATTCTTTGAATAGGCTTGGTATGCCACCGCATCATTTGCGTCTCAAAGTTGGATCTGTCGTTATTATGTTCTACAATCTTCAGGCGCCGAAACTGTGTAATGGAACCTGACTGATTGTGAAGTAGCTATCGAATACAAAGGGGCAGAATGCTTGATTCTACGAATTCCTCTGAGTTCTAACGATTTGCCATTTCAGTTCAAACGTATTCAGTTTCCAGTGCAAATTGCATTTGAGACGCAAGGATAGTCGCATAGTGTATGGTATACATTTGGAAATGCTATGTTTTTCACTCGGCCAGATATACGTGGCCTGTTCACGAGTTGGAAAACCATCTTTTCTATACACCGGAACAGAAACCAAAAAATGTTGTTTATCAAGCTGCGATACATTGAAGAAAAGTGAAATGATAAATTCAACTTTTTCATTTCTAAACACATAATTTCACGCACGACAACGACTGCGGGGTCAGCTAGTTATATATAAATATAACTTTTTTGAAATAATTAAAAAATTAAAAAGTATAATTAAATAATTTTTTACCTAATTTTTCACGATTTTGTAAAAAAATTAAAATTTTTATCATTTTTCTGAAAAAAATGGTTCATATGATACAAGATAAATCACGCATATGTGACTCAGAGAATGCTTCTTTACATTCTTTGTGTGACTTTGTATATTTTTCATTCTCGCATGAATTCAGTCGTTTTACATACATATATTTCTGCTAAATAGCAGCGAGAATGGTGAAATTCTGCATCGCAATCTTATAAGTTCTGTTAGCCGTCCAATCGAACATCATACAGAATTCTCTATGTCTTTATTTTCTCTGTCTGAGTATACATATAGGTATGTAATCTCGTCTGTCGCGAGAGCACGAACGAATGCCCATGCAAAGAGCGCGTATAGTATACATATATTATAAGAATACACGCGGAGTATATCTGTGTAAAATCTCATCTGTCGCGAGAATGGCTGAAAATGCTCACCCACAAAAGTGCCCAACGCGCCATAAGAAGTTTTCACTTCAAAAACGCACGTCAACAAACACAAGGAAGGTTCGACATCAAGAAGCTGCAATCACAATAGACAGCCGAACGATTTGCTACTCGGCTTGCACTCCTGCTCTTTGAGAGCACTCATCAACAACTCGGTATAAGGGAACTGTGGGACGAGATTTCAAACTCCTTACATACAGCTGCAACCGAAACCATTGGTTTTCGGAAAGTGCAAAAGAACAGCTGGTACGACGAGGAGTGCCGTGTCGCAGCGGAGAGAAAACATACTGCCTACCTCGCAACGTTACAATCGACCACAACACGTGAGGGATGGGATAGATACCGAGAGTTGAAGAGGGAAGCGAGATGCATTTGCAGACAGAAGAAGAAAGAGGCCGAAATGCGTGAGTACGAAGAGCTTGATAAGCTGGCTGACAGGGGTAATGCTCGAAAATTCTACGAAAAAATGCGGCGGCTTACAGAAGGTTTCAAGACCGGAGCATACTCTTGTAAAACCCTCAAAGGTGATCTAGTCACCGATGCTCATAGCATACTTAGATTATGGAGGGAACACTTCTCCAGCCTGCTGAATGGCAGTGAACGCACAACATCAGGAGAAGGCGAACCCGATTCCCCAATAGATCACGATGGAGCAGACGTTCCATTACACGACCATGAAGAAGTTCGAATAGCAATTGCCCGCCTGAAGAACAACAAAGCGGCAGGGGCCGATGGATTCCCGGCCGAGCTATTCAAACACGGCGGCGAAGAACTGATAAGGAACATGCATGAGCTTCTTTGTAAAATATGGTCGGACGAAAGCATGCCCAACGATTGGAATTTAAGTGTGCTATGCTCAATGCATAAAAAAGGATACCCCAGAATCTGCGCCAACTACCGTGGGATTAGCCTCCTCAACATGGCATATAAGGTTCTATCGAGCGTATTGTGTGAAAGATTAAAACCCACCGTCAACAAACTGATTGGACCTTATCAGTGTAGCTTTAGACCTGGCAAATCAACAACCGACCAGATATTCACAATGCGCCAAATCGTAGAAAAGACTCGTGGAAGGAGAATCGACACACACCACCTCTTCGTCGATTTCAAAGATGCTTTCTACAGCACGAAAAGGAGCTGCCTTTATGCCACGATGTCTAAATTTGGTATCCCCGCAAAACTCATACGGCTGTGTAAACTGACATTGAGCAACACAAAAAGCTCCGCCAGGATCGGGAAGGACCTCTCCGAGCCGTTCGATACCAAACGAGGTTTCAGACAAGGCGACTCCCTATCGTGCGACTTCTTCAACCTGCTGCTGGAGAAAATAATTCGTGCCGCAGAACTTAATCGAGCGGGTACAATCTTTTATAAGAGTGTACAGCTGCTGGCGAAGGCCGATGACACTGATATCATTGGCCTCAACACCCGCGCCGTTAGTTCTGCTTTCTTCAGACTGGACAAGAAAGCAAAGCCATTTGCAGTCTAGCAGTGAACGAGGGCAAGACGAAATATCTCTTGTCTTCAAACAAACAGTCGTCGCACTCGCGACTTGGCTCTCACGTCACTGTTGAAAGTCATAACTTTGAAGTCGTAGATAATTTCGTCTATCTTGGAACCAGTGTAAGCACCACCAAAAATGTCCGCCTGGAAATCCAAAGCCGGATAACTCTTGCCAACATGTGCTACTTCGGACTGAGTAGGCAATTGAGAAATAAAGTCCTCTCTCGACGAACAAAAACCAAACCAAAAGCAAAGAGGCTTGGACGAAAGATTAATGCTCCTTTGCGCGTTGGCCACGGCGAATATCGCACTTGATGGAACTATGAGCAGCGGTTACGCTGGCTAGGTCATGTGGTGCGAATGGACGAAAACACTCCAGTTCTTAAAGTATTCGACGCAGTACCCGCCGGTGGAAGCAGAGGAAGAGGAAGACCTCCACTCCGTGGGAGGACCAGGTGTAGAAGGACCTGGCTTCGCTTGGAATATCCAATTGGCGCCACGTAGCGAAAGGAAGAAACGACTGGCGCGATGTTGTTAACTCGGCTATAATCGCGTAAGCGGTGTCTACGCCAATAAAGAAGAAGAAGATATAATAACAATGTTATCCGTGTAGTTAATAGGTCGCCCACGATCGGGCTCCATAACAGGGGGGATAGCACAGAGCAGTATTGGTTGATCTTCCTGCTGTAAACATGCTGGTTTGCCTGCAGTAGAAAAGAAGTTAGACTAATTCGCTCGAAGGATTTTACCAGTGAATAGTCCTTCCTTCCTACCTTGGGTATAAAGATCACCTTCGCGGTCCTCTATATTTCAGGGATATACGCCTCATCAGTCAAACAAGGTGCGACAGTAGAATATGCTCTTCGTGTTGCAATAGGAAAGATACCGTCCACCCCCGGAGACTTGAATTTATCGAACGAAGCCAAAGCTTGAGTCCGCAGTAAACAGTTGCGTTGCGACTACCCAGTTTAAGTGAGATAGCATGTGTTCAACTACGAGAAAACGATGATTTTCCGGGAAGTACGCCCGCAGATGTGACGTGGCACTTTCTTCCATGCTAGTCGTACAAGTCTCGTCGCCTGGTTTGATCGCCAGTACCGCCTCTGGCCTGAGCCTTGCGCAGCCTAGCTGCCTCGGGTGTAGAGGTGACGTTTTCATAGACTTCCTAAAGCTTGCCTGTTTTGCAGTCCTAATCTCCTTGTTATATGATAACCTCTGCGAATGGTAGGCACCTTGTCGTGGTGCAGGGGCTTAAACCGCAGCACAGTACAGCATCTCTCAGCTACCGGAGATGTTGCTGCAGAGCATCGCCCCCGGTGGCTGTCGGAGGCTGCATGTGCACGGTGACCAAGAGCTACCACCTCCTAATCCAGGGTGTTATGCGACCCGTGCCCATTGGATGATTTGCAGCCAGGAGGTAAATTCGGCTGTATTCGCACGGAGCCTTCCCAACACCGGGCCGCCTTGGGAAGTAACGGTGGCCTTACTGCGTCAAGGGGCTCTGGCGCAGTGGACTTTTAGACTCCCCTTCCTTAGACTAGACCGGGAGGCTTACAACACGAGCCGAACGGTCGTACGAACAAGATGAAAGAACAACAACAACAACAACCACAAAAACAACAACAACAAACAACAACAACGGCAACGACCAAAGCAACGACAATAAAAACGGTGAACAAGGACAGCAGCAGCAACAGTACCGCAGGCAAGAGTGGCCCAGGGGCTAAGCGTAAGTTTAGCTTCTTGGACGCCCTGTCGCCGGAAGAACGTGCACTCTTTGAAGAGCACGCTCGTGACGACGACGACGATGTGCCCTCTTGCAGCGGCACTCAACGCAACGCGTCAACCGCAATTCGCGCAAACGCTACCCCCGCAACCCCCTCGAGCAGGATCGACTGCGGAGAGGAGGGTGGTTTCACGAAAGTGGAATCAAGGGGTGAACGTAAAAGAAGACGGCAACGAGGGAACATTCCATGTACCCCGGAGCCAGGACAGCCAGGAGGTCATGACGACCCACGTAGATTGGGAATGAGTGGAGCCACTCTTAAGTGGTACCTAAGATTCCTTGAGGACGGCATGACCCCGGAGTCAGCCGAAAGGCGGGCTCTGGGTAGGAGCAGTGGGAAAGACCCCTCTCCTAACAATGTACGACACGCAGGTACCAGCGGTGGATCGGCCGCGACAAAACGCAGAAACCGAAGGCGTCGTCGTGCTAAAGCAGCCTCGTCGGAGGGACAGAGCGCAGCAAGGCCGGCGACCCAGGAGGCACCTAGTCGATCGGAGAAGAGGAAGGGTGGCCAAATAACGCCTCAGGTGCCACCTAAGCCCAAGAGAATACGGGAAGATAAACCACAAGAGGCCAGTGGTAGGCGCTCCTACCCCAACCAGCAGCCTATAAGTACCGAAAGCCGCAAATACTCGGAGGCTGTAAGTAGCATCCGTATGGCAGTGGTGCCCCGCAATTACCCGGCGGAGGCCCTAGAGTCTGAGCAACTTACAGCCCTACAGAACTGCCTGGTAAAGGCCCTATCCATCGGCAATAAGTTCACCGGTGCCTTTAACGGCATATTCTTTAAGGGCGGCATGCTGCTGGTCGACTGCCAGGAAGAGAAGTCGGCCACCTGGCTGAAGGAGATCACGCCAAGGCTCGAGGGTTGGAAGGGCCCGGCCCTGTGTGTAAAGAGAGGGGAGGAAATACCGCGAACACACAGCATGGTAGCGTTCTTTCCGAGAAGTGCAGAGGATAGCTACGACTTCGTGCTTAGTCTGGTGAGGAACCAGAACGAAGGTTTAAGTACCTCGGCGTGGAAAGTCGTAGCAAGCAGTGTTGTGGGTTCCGGGTGGAACCTCAACATCACGATGGACGACGAGTCCTACAAGTTTATAAGGCTGAAGGGATTCAAACTGAATTTCCGCTTCGGCAAGATTATGATGCGGCCATGGAGGCCCAAGGCTGCGTCCACGAGCCAAGAGGCCAAGACGGGGATGAACGTAGCACCAGCTCCTCCCGTAGCCCGCCCAGCGGCGCATGAGGCGACTGCAGCTGTGGCTTCGGGTAAGGACAGCGAATCCCCCAGCGAACCCATCTCGGCTGGGCAGGTTGCGACCGCCGCCGCGGATGCAGATGAGAGCAACGGGCAGGAAGGAAAGATGTCATTCACCCAGGAGCAGGAGGCGACTGCATCTGTGGTTTCAGGGGAGGATAGCGAAGCCCCCAGCGGACTCATCTCGGCTGGGCAGGCTGCGACCACCGCCGCGGATGCAGACGAGAGCAACGGGCAAGAAGAAAAGATGCCATCCACCCAGGAGCTTCTGGAAGGGTTGGAGATGCAGGTCGATGAAGGGGACGAAGACGGGGACCTGTCTCTCTTAGAACCGATTCTGTAGGCTCCAGCACCGGCATAGAAGTGGCCCAGGTGAACCTACATCACGCATCGGCAGCCTCGGCAGTCATCGTGAAGAGGTTCATCTCGGATAACCTGGGCATCCTTCTAATCCAGGAACCTTGGGTGTTCAAAGGAGAGGTAAGAGGCCTCAACATGAGAAGGAGCAAGGTAATCTGGGATCTCTCCAGCGAGAGACCCCGATCTTGTGTAGTCGTTAGAGCCGATATAGACTTTTTCTGTATTTCAGAGTTTCTAACGCAAGACTTGGTGGCGGTGCAAGTGAAGGACAAGGAAGGATCGGACTTCGTCCTTGCATCCGCATACTTTCCGGGAGAATCAGCCACAGCACCCCCCCCATCGATACTTGGTCTGGTGGAGTATTGTAAATCCAACAATCTCCCCCTGACCATAGGATGTGACGCAAATGCTCATCACACGGAATGGGGTAGCACGAACTGCAACATGGGGGGTGAGTCACTGCTTGAATTTATACTTAGTAATAATATTAACATAGAGAATGTGGGCTGCGAGCCAACCTTCGTAACAAGTGTCCGCAGGGAAGTCCTAGACATTACCCTAAGCAATGACAACATGATCGGGTTGATCTCGCAGTGGAGGGTATCAAAAGAGCCCTCACTGTCAGATCACAGAATCATTCGTTTTGCTCTGAGGGTGGTAGTCGGGGACCGACCTCCAACTCGTACCCCCAGAAATACAAATTGGGGCACTTTCAAAGAGACCCTAAGTAGAAGCATAAGTGTAGTGGAGCAGGCGGATGTTAGGTCCACCACAGATGGACTGGAGAGCAGACTGAGTGCCATAACCCAGTCCATTGTGGACGCCTATCATTGTGCCTGTCCACTGAAAGCGACCACCAGCAAACAAGGCTGCACATGGTGGTCCAGTAAACTCTCAGCCCTCAGACTGAAGGTGCGTAGGTTGTTCAACAAAGCCAAGCGCACAGGCAGTTGGGAGGACTACAAATGGCACCTAACAGCCTACAACAAGGAGATTAGGCTTGCCAAGTCAAACAGTTTCAGGAAATTCTGTGATAGCGTCTCCTCGACCCCGGAGGCAGCTCGACTGCACAAGGCGTTGTCGAAGGGTAGGACGGACACAGTATTATCCCTAAAGAGACAGGACGGGACATATACGACAAGCGCGGAGCAGAGGGCAGAAACGCTCCTACAAACGCACTTCCCGGAGACGGCTCAAGCTGACCTAACCCCAACCTTGGTCACACACAGGCCGGATCGCTCAGACTGGCTGACGGCAAGGACTCTGTTCACTGCTGACTCAGTCAGATGGGCACTGGCCTCCTTCTCGAGCTACAAATCACCGGGAGTGGACGGCGTCTTCCCGGCCCTATTGCAGCAAGGTATGGATATCCTCCTACCGCACCTGCTGGGGCTGATGAGAGACAGCCTGGCGATGTCGTATATCCCCGAACCGTGGAGAATAGCTAAAGTGATTTTCATCCCCAAGATAGGGAGGAGAGACTATTCGTTAGCCAAATCGTTCCGGCCTATTAGTCTCACGTCCTTTATGCTGAAGGGGATGGAAAAAGTAATAGACAACCATATTAGATCGGAAGCGCTGAAGATTGCACCCCTACATGCCGGACAACACGCGTACAGGGCAGGTAGATCCACAAATACCGCTCTGTACCAACTCGCGTCTGAGCTACAGGATTCGCTGGATAATGGCGAGGTTGCGATCTGCGCCTTCCTTGATATCGAAGGGGCCTTTGATAACGCGTCTCACACTAGCGTCATCAAGGCACTCGAGAGAAGGAACATAAATCCCTCTATACGCAGATGGACGGAAGCCCTTCTGCGCACTAGGGTTGCAGAAACAACAGTTGGAGGAAGTAAAATTCGTCTTGGCACCACGAGGGGCTGCCCACAGGGTGGAGTACTGTCCCCTCTGCTTTGGAGCCTGATAGTAGACGAACTACTCGAGCTGCTCACCAGCAATGGAATCCGCTGTCAAGGGTACGCGGACGACATTGTCATAATGGCGAGAGGAAGATTTGAGAACACTCTCTGTGACATTGTTCAAAGGGGCTTAAAATTGGCGAAGGAATGGTGTAACACGGTAGGGTTAAACATCAACCCAGCAAAAACCACCGTGATCCCATTCACTAGGCGGAGATCTCTTCCGGGCCTGAGGACCCTAACAATTGGAGGCGCAGAGGTGGAAATGTCTAGGGAGGTCAAATTCCTTGGCGTCACCCTAGACTCAACACTAAAATGGAGCAGGCATTTGGACTTAACGCTGTCCAAAGCAACAAGAGCACTTATGATTTGCAGACGCCTAGCCGGCAGATCATGGGGATGCAAGCCAAACATCATGAGATGGCTGTATACCATGATAGTAAGGCCCATCGTCACCTATGGAGCGGTTGCCTGGGCCACCAAAGCAGCACAGTCCTCTGTGATTCAGAGACTGTCAAAGCTGCAAAGACTTGCATGTGTCTGTGCTTCAGGGGCAATGCGCACATGCCCCACAGTGGCACTGGAGGTCTTATTAGAGCTCACACCGCTGCATAAGGTGATCAAGCTAGCAGCAAAGCACACCATGCTGCTAATGTCAGCAGAAGGCTGCGGAGAGGGAAGATAATGTCCTCCAGGCAGATGGACGCTCTAGCGGAGAGCACACCGCTGGCCCTCCTCCCAAGAGACGGCACAACAAAGAAAGTAAACTTCAAAAAGCATTTCAAAGTAACTCTAGGCAGTAAGAAGGAGTGGAACGATTCCACGCTGGAAAGACTGCTGGAAGACAGTACCATTCAGTGGTACACAGATGGCTCGAAAACACCGGAAGGCATTGGGGCAGGTATTGCAGGTCCGCGAACCAAGCTATCCATACCTATGGGCTGCTTCCCAAGCATTTTCCAGGCTGAAGTTCTTGCCATCAGTCAATGCGCTGAAATCAACCTCAGCCGCAACTATCGCAACCAGCGCATAGCTATTCTCAGCGATAGTCAAGCGGCACTAAAAGCGATCTCATCGTACGAGACCAAATCGCTTTTAGTAGAAGAATGCATAGGAAGGCTAAACCGCCTGTCCCTGTGCAACCGGGTGCACCTAATTTGGGTACCAGGGCATAAGGGAGTAGAAGGAAACGAGAAGGCAGACGAGCTGGCCCGCACGGCGGCAGCGTCCAAGATGTGGGGACCAGAGCCGTCCGTAGCAGTAGGACCCCACACTCTTAAGGAGCTGCTCCGCACGGAGGAGAGAGAGGATAGGGAGCGGCACTGGCGGCAGGCGGCAGGTATGCGCCACGCCAAGCTGCTCCTAGGAGGATATAACCTCTCCAGGTTTAAGGAATTAATTAACCTCCCCGTGAGAAATTCCGAATCCTCGTCGCAGTTTACACAGGGCACTGCAAGCTCAGGAAGCACCTGTCCAACATGGGCATGATCTCCTGTGCTAACTGCCGGTTCTGCGACCTGGAACAGGAAACACCAGTACACCTTATCCTAGATTGCACAGCAATCTGTGGAAAAAGGCTTAAGGCCCTGAATTCCATCTTTATCAGCAGGGATCACATCACCACACTAGCGCCCGGCAAACTACTGGAATTTTTCAGATTGCTGGGGCTTTGGGAGGTCATGTGATACAGGAGAGGGCACAATAGACCCTAGGTCGCGGTGCAGAACCTCAATAATCTATCTATCTATCTATCTATCTATATGAGGTTAGGTTACATTTATATTCCTCCCTCATCCCCGTACGTTTCGCCTTATTGAAGAGCTGGTGTACTTTTTTTTTCCTGAGGTCTGAGAGTCTGCTTGACCACCAGGGACAGTTGCGCCTGTTGGTGGTCGCTTTTAAGGGTCAGCTGCAGTGGTACGCGTCTGTGGGGAACTGGCTTAGCGCAGATAGTTTGCTTTCTAGTCCTAAAACAGTACCGCTTCTATCAGGCTGCCCTCCTCGTTCACATTTGTTCTTAGCGTATCCCGGAAGACATATTAGTTTGCTTGGCACCCACTTTTAGCGTGAACCTTATGATTCTATGATCCGACAAGGGGGGTTCCGATGACACCTTCCATTGTGAAATCATTCCATTCATTTGCTCATTACTCAGTGTTATGTCGAGTACCTCCTTCCTACTTAGAGTGACGAATTTTACAATCCACATTATCTATAGCTCGGTTACTACTGATTATCAGCCCTATCACGCAATCCACCGTAGCGAAGCTACGAATACGCATAATTTGCTATCATTGAATCCATGTGAATTCGGAACTTTTGTTGCCAGACTTAACTTTGAATTTTGACATTTCGAAATCAGCTGTGTAGAAGAAAAAATTTAAATTTTGATTAATAAAAATAAAATCGTTTGTATTCAAATTGATTTTACGAACAAAATATGTATTCGCTAACGTTTTTATTTATGTTGCTTGAGGAAGAACGTGAGAGAAGTCGGCGTGATCTAAAAATTCACCGAAAATCACTGAGGGACAAGAGCAACCCTTTCGATGTGGACGAAACAATGTACAGTTCAAAAATCCACAAACACTCATTGTTAAATTTTATTAATTATTTTTCTAAAACAGGTTTATTAAAAACTATCGGTTAAATAAGGCGGCCTTTACGTATGTCCTCGATGTTCTAGAGAGGAATGCAAGTTCTTCAATATCGTCATCTATGTCTTTACTTCATCGATTGTCTTCGGTTTTACGGTTTTTCGCTGAAGGAGGCTATCAGCAACCTGCTTCTGGAGAAAATAGTTCGAGCTGCAGAACTAAACAGAGAAGGTACCATCTTCTATAAGAGTGTACAGCTGCTGGCGTATGCCGACGATATTGATATCATCGGCCTCAACACCCGCGCCGTTAGTTCTGCTTTCTCCAGGCTGGACAAGGAAGCACAGAAAATGGGTCTGGCAGTGAACGAGGGCAAAACGAAATATCTCCTGTCATCAAACAAACAGTAGTCGCACTCGCGACTTGGCTCTCACGTCACTGTTGACAGTCATAATTTTGAAGTTGTAGATAATTTAGTCTATTTAGGAAACAGCATTAACACCACCAACAATGTCAGCCTGGAAATCCAACGCAGGATTGCTCTTGCCAACAGGTGCTACTTCGGACTGAGTAGGCAATTGAAAAGTAAAGTCTTCTCTCGTCGAACAAAAGCTAAACTCTATAAGTCGCTCATAATTCCCGTCCTGCTATATGGTGCAGAGGCTTGGGCGATGACAGCAACCGACATTGACATAGTTCAGCGAAATGAAAGACAGCGGCTACGCTGGCTAGGTCATGTTGTCCGGATGGATGAAAACACTCCAGCTCTGAAAGTATTCGACGCAATACCCGCCGGGGGAAGCAGAGGAAGAGGAAGACCTCCACTCCGTTGGAAGGACCAAGTGGAGAAGGACCTGGCTTCGCTTGGAATATCCAATTGGCGCCACGTAGCGAAAAGAAGAAACGACTGGCGCGCTGTTGTTAACTCGGCTATAATCGCGTAAGAGGTGTCTACGCCAATTAAGAAGAAGAAGAAGGCTATCAGCATAGAGTGGGTAAAGACTTTGATATTCCAATGGCTCAGTCAGCATTTTGTTGCATCTTAAAAGAGGTATTGGGATTGCTTCAGTCCCATTTGTACCCTCAGTGGATAAACCTCGAGTTAAGTAACGTTGAAAAAAGTGAAGCGAAAAAGGATTTTTTTTTCAGAAATACGGATTTCCAGGCGCGATTTTGTGTGTAGACGGGACACATATTAAAATCGTTGCTCCATCTAAAGATAAGTTTCTCTATTATAACCGCAAAGGATACTTTAGTATCAATGCCATGATTGTTAAGTTTGGTGAATTCGCATTTCAAACATCTTAATCAATGTTTTGCAGATATGTGACAATAAAATGAAAATACGTTATGTGAATGCTTAGTTTCCTGGCAGCAATCATGACTCCCACATATGGAATGTCAGCAATGCTCGTTATTTTCATGAGAAAAAGTACCTCAATGGTGAACGAAACAGTTGGCTTTTGGGTATTATACATACAAACATATATATTACCAAAATTCCCAAAATTTTATATTTGTACAGGAGATGCTGCATATGCCTTAGAACCATAGTTAATGACACCATTCCGTACCCCTCCCTCAGGAAGCCCAGAAGAGAAATATAATAAAATACATGCAAAAGCGAGAAATATCGTTGAAAAAATTGGAGTTTTTAAAAATCGATTTAGATGTCTTCTGGGTGCTCGTGAGCTTCACTTCGAGCCATGGAAGGCATCTCAAATCGTTAATGTTGCGGCAGCGTTACACAACGTTTGCATTCACTATCGCGTGAATGACGATAGTTTAGAAAATAATTCGGAACCAAATATTTTTACAGAAATTAATGAAATTCTTTCATCAACTTATAATGATGCAGCTTCACAAATCAGAGAAGCTATATGTGCAACACTTACCCGAGTATAATATCCTAAATAAATATTAACACAAAATATTTATAGTTTTAATTAAGTATTTATTTAATTAATTTAATTATTTTTTGTCATGGCTTGCAATTTTTTCTCCTCTACCTCTAACATTTGCTGTTTAATGGAATTTTTAGCAGCTATCAAATTCTCCATGGCTATGTTGTGCCTTTTAATTTCTTCCACTTCCGCTTTTTTTAAATCATTTTGCATTTCCAATGCTCTGCCTACTCGTCGCATACGTAATGAGAGATCGTCCAACTTATCAATAATCTTTTCTTGAAATTCTTTTTGAATATTAAATTGTTCTTTAATTAAATCGGCTGTACATGTTTCCGGTGGCCTAGTAGTACGTCTAGGTAGTGCTGGACTGCAGGTCACTGATGGCATTGATACGTCAGCCTCTGTCTCATTGCCCACGTCGGCTACAATAGGTAAGCCGATGCTCACTGTATTCTCAATACTACTTGTACTTGTTTACAATGCCGTTAGTGTTATCACCGCTTCCTCCAATTCATTGAAATGGTGCTGCCTATTTCTGGCGCCACCAGTAGCTGACTGCTCCTTTTTGTTTTCAACCAATTTTCTTTTTATATAGGCCTTCCAGTCAAGCCATACCTAATAAAAAATAAGTCAAACAAGCTTTAAATTATCCTGTTACAACAATAAAATCTACAACTCTATTACATTACCTTCTTCCAGCTGGAAATATCCTTGATAGGCGGACCAACACTATTGAGTTCTTGGGCCATATTGTTCCAAAAAGCTGCCACTTCTTCTTTAGGGCACTTGGTAAAACTCTGCGCCATTTCAGGTTTTTGCTGTAACAGCTCAACCATTAGTGCATATTGTTGCTTGGTGGTAATTACTTTGGACCTGCAGAAATCGCATTAAAGATTATTTTACTGGTAACAAATATGTTGTTACCATATATAATATAATATTTAATATTATAAATTAAAACTTTTTATTGAATTCAAACTATAACATATTTATTTTTAATTTAAAACTTACATTTTTCTTTTTAAAATTTTTTTCTCCGTTAGCACAAACCTGTCGTACAAAAATTCCGCTAAACTTAAAAATTTTCCGTTCCGAGTGAATTCAGTGAATGCAACTCTACGAATTTCGAACTTACTTTCGGAACTGTTCGAATTGCATGATAGCAGTTCCGTAACTTTCCCGAAAAAACAGTCTACGATAGATTGCGTGATAGGGCTGTATATACTCGAAGATAGACTCACCTGTTGTTGTTGTTGTTCTAAAGGATGTCTAATCGCCGTCATCTAGCGGGAGGCCCAGGAAAGGTGCTGTTTCGGCGGGGTCGAACCAAAGGGAAAAGGGTGTTTGATGAGTGGGGTTGGCGAGGCATGTAAAGAGGTGGCCAGTGTCATGCGGAGACTCATTACATGCAGGACATATGTTGGATATGTTGGGGTCTATTCTGGACAAGTAGGAGTTCAACCTGCTACAATATCCAGAACGAAGCTGCGCAAGAGTCACTCGCGTTTCTCGCGGCAACTCTAGCTCTTCGTCTGCAATGGGTGGTAATTTGATTCCAAGAACGCCATTCACAGGAGGGGTATCGGTGAAGGTTTTGATAGCTCCACTGTGAATGGCGTCCGAATTACGGTCGGCGTATTGTTCGATGTCGTCGACGTAATTGAGGAAAGACCTTTCGATGTTCCTAGGAGACGGCTCCGCTCCAAGCAGAGGGCGGCATGGGTGATTTCTGCTAAAACATCCTGCCGCGAACTATTTGGAGAGGAGTTCATTATGTTCCTTAACTGGGAGCATAAGCGTCTCACTATAGATGTTCGATGGGAGACTTCAATAGGCATCCTGTCATGGTCCGGAGTGCAGTGTTCTGGCAGGTCTGAAACTTCTTCATCTGCGTTCCACTGCATCCAGGCAACCATATTGGTGCGGCGTAGTTGAGGACCGGCCGGCCGATTGCCTTGTAAGTTGCCAACAACGTTTCTTTGTCATTTCTGCATGTGCTGCTGGCTAGCGATTTGAGGATTTTGTTGCAGCTCTGTACCTTGGCAATAATCGCCGTCGTATGAGGAGCGAAGGAACATAGACTATCAAATGTTACACCTAAAATCTTAGGATTATTGACAGTCGGAATCCTGGCACCATCGACTGCAATATTAAGCTCAAGTCTATACTCCTTCGTCCAGTTTGTGATATGGCCGCTGTGGATTTGGTGGGGGAAAGAGTTAGGCTCCGTGCAGAGAAGAAGCGAAGAAGGTCGGGAGATAACTGTTTAGCTTTGAACACATGCCATCGATTCCATTGCCCGACGTCAATATCGTGTAATCATCAGCGTACGAGGTTATGGAAACTCCCTCTGGTGACTGTGTGTTTCAAGATGTAGAAGTTAAACAGTAGCGGGGAGAGGACCACACCCTGCGGAACCCCATGTTTAATTCTTGTCAGTTTAGATTTTTCTCCTCGAAACAGTACGGATGATTGCCGACAGCTCAGATAGTTCATGTTCCACCTCTTCAGTCCTGGAGGGAGCGTAGTATGTTCGATGTCCTGCAGTAGCGTTGTGTGATAGACAGTGTCAAAAGCTTTTGTTAAAAAAAGACAGTGTCAATGTTACGAGGATCGTTCTCTCACAGGTTTCTGGTTTTAGAGCTGTGGTGCTGTGCACTTTTCGGAATCCATGCTGGTGTTTGGCTAGGCTCAAGTAGTGAGTGAAGGGAGTAGCAATTCCTCAAGTGTCTTCACTACTGGGGAGAGGAGAATTATCTGGCGATAGGACTCCCCTTTGTTGGTGGGTACGGTTGTCTATAGAAACAAAAGGTTTCTCGATCGAGATATTTATGGGCAGATAGCCTGATGCGACCGTTAGCATAAGCCGCCAGGTGATGCTATTTATCAGACGACCACTAGCAATGGTAATACCGGCCGAGTTATTAAGGGTGCCCATAACTCTGGTGGGGGCTTCGTCATTCATTGTGCAGAATGCAGAATCGTCAATCTGTTCCGCCAACTTCATCACCCTATGATCGTTTGGCAGGCAGGAAAGGAAGATCGTGATGCGCGTTAAATTCGCTTCGTACCATACGGTTTTCACCACGAAGTAGCGCACCTATATTCGGGTGATATCCTGTAGGGTAACAAGTAACTGGGGGGATGTATATATTAAATATTTCGAGCTCGATATCGCCTGACCGGATAGCAATACCCTTACATTCTAGGGTAGTATCCCTGCGGACGATGCCTTCATTAGTCAGAGTGGGAGCTATGTTGCCTGTTTGATATCCTGGGTACCGTGGAGGTCCTCTGTTGGTCACTAGGGGTGAGTTGCGGCGCAGCGTGCGAACTGTGTACAGATTTCACAGCCGTAGAGGCTAGCGTCGCTATATTGCGTTGGCAACATGGGGCCAGGTAACTCGTGTTCCACTTCCTATGAGTCTTAAGGCCTGAGCAGGTCTTAAGATGGCTAAGATGCTGACCGAGGTGGAATTGGATGGAGCCATTTGGCGCAAACGCAGCAGAAAAATTCCTCAGGGCCTGGGATGGAGTCAATGCCAGTCAGGAGCTCTAGTTGCTCTAATGGCGACAAACTTAGACTAATACTCACCGATAATGGGCGTTCGCATCACATCCTAGGCTCACGGGCAGCCTATGTCGCCTGCAGTGTCTTACTTACTACTGGGGGTACAGTGGATGCTTCTCCCGGGAAGTAAGCTGCAGCCAGGACGAAGTCTGCTCTTTCACTATCCCTGGCTTTCACAGCCACTAGGTCCTGTCCGGCACTCTGAAATACAAAAGAAATCAATGTTGTTCTTGACTACTATACAAGTTCTAGGTCTCTCGCTGGGGAAGTACCATCTTACCTGGTTGGTGTCCATATTAAGGCTCCGAGGCTCTGACCTCCCCTTTGGTCTATAGGTCCTCCCCTTGGATCAGCAGGATGCTCAGCTTATCTGGTGTGAACCTGTTCGCAAATGACCACCTTTTTACACCTCTTCAATGCGGAGATCTCCGGCACTAAACTCTCCGAGGGATAGTTAAGAATAAACACAGCCAACGTAATCCGCTCTTTGTGTGAAATCCACGTATGAATTACACCAGACCCATAAAATACAATATGTTCTCAGGCAATTTTTTTTTTAATTGGCCAAAAGTTAAAGAAATTCATCTATAAATTTTTCTATCCCTAATATACACAATATAGTTATTACTATATATTAGTTCAATTAATTAAATTATTTTGAAAAAATATTCTTATTCCAAAAAAAATGAAGTGAATTTATTTTAATGCTATATGGTTTTGTGTTTATTTAATTTTTTTTAGTGTAAGATGCCATTTAGTCATGGAAACTTTAGGAAATAATCTGAAATTCTATAAGCTAATGACATACATATTTATAATATTATTATGAAAAAACACATAAATGTTTACGACGTCAATTTGGAATGAAACCTTGTTGCCGGATTCACTCACTGCACACATCCGAATGTTTATCCCAAGCAGTAACCTGTGGAAGACAAGTGAAAACATATTATAGCCCTGAAAAACGAGCAAAATTAATGCGCCTTAAGCAACGCTAATGCGTATTGAAATTTTATGGTGACAGACGGCAGACTTGTGCATTTAGACAGCTGATAGTGAAATTTGTTTATTTATTAAAAAAAAAAAAAGTGAAATAAAAATGAATAAGATAAATTATTAATAGAAATATTTTATATTTTTGGAAAATCAATATAAATTTAACGAAAAAATTCGCTTATTATTAACTACGTCAAAAGATAATAGAGTGAAATTAAAAGCAATAATTGATTGTAATGCGGAAAAAGTTAAGAATATTGGAAAAATGGATAGCAAACTGTGCGTTGTTTATTTTCTGCCATCTAAAAATATTAAAAATTAGTTTTTGTTAATATACTTGCACATAATTTAATTAGCAATATAAAACTGCTTACCTCTGATGCTGTAAACGCAAAGGAGGCAGCAGACTTCAAGTGATATCTGTCAAAAAATAGCAAAAAATCGGCCATTTTTGAGCAGTGTTGCCTACTCAAATTTGGTAAATTCAGCTAAATGCACGAAATTCTTGTGCATTACAAACTTGCATTAACATGGGCCAAATGCGCAAGTAAATGTATTATAAATTAAGCCCGCTAATGCATATTAGCGCTGTCGTCTGTCATTGCTATTAGTTCAGCCACTCATTGGATTGAAAAATTGAATTTGTATATATTTTAAGTAAACTTACCTGACACTCTCTGCTACAATACCATTGATTGCCACAACCAGCACAAACAAAGCGCGCCTCATGCATTTTACACTCTTGACACAATTGTAAATCACTGTTGTGCATATTGCGCATAGCTTTGTGTGATGATTTTACATAATCCGACACATCATAGTAAGCGTTATGCTGCGAATTCTGAAGATGGCATAAAAGGGAAGATTTGTTATATATGTATATAATATGCAAAACTTTAAATGGTATTACATTTAGCGTAAATCACAAATAAATTATGTATTACGTTTTATATTATAGATATTTAAAGCAAAAGAGCAAGTACTTTAATAAAAATTATACTTTTAACTGATACTCACCACATCTAGTGCCGTTCTTAGTAGTCCCGATTTGGAATTTTGTATTCTTTGTTGGTAGCGGTTAATGCAATTCACCGGCGTTATAGAAATTTCATTACAACCACTATCACTCTGCAGACGATAGTAACTTTTTTGGCTTTCTGAATTAAATTTAAAACCTTGGGTTGCTGGAGCATTCGGTTTGCTGTGTAAAGAGCTGTTATTGCGTGACGATGTACTCAGCAATTTTTCTAACGTCGGTGTATAATTGGAGCCATTGCAGTTATATGACGACTCTATATACATATTGTTGGCGTCAATACACTGTAAATACATACCTTAGATTCACATCTGTGTATTATAAAATAAAAAAAAAAACTCACATTTGGCGGCGTACTTAAAGCTCTAACGCTGTAATTACCATCGATGGTTTTAATACGTTTACCAACGCGAGGAAATACAACGGGATTTTGTTGCCGGAAGTCAGCAACCATACTCTTTACGTCGACAAAAGGGCCCTGTCGTCCGATTTTCGATTTCATTTTCTGTTCTAAATACTGATACTTTTGAAGCTCCGGACTATCCTCATTAAAAGCGGTTTGATGTATCGCCGATACATAATTTTTCGTGTTCTCAATATCATAGGTTGGCGTTTCCGCACGCTGTAGAATGTTGTTCGAAATTAAAATGCTGCAATTTAATAATACATATATATTAATTTGTATAGAGGTATTATTCAATAGTTAATACGAACTTTTGTAAGCGATTTGTATTGTTGCGCTCCCTTTGCAACTCTTCTGTTTTCATGCTTGCACGATTTTCGATGAGCTGATGTGTAGTTGAGATACCAACATTGACTGACGTCGACGGGTGCGACTTGGATAAATACGTTTCCAGCTCTTTCAAGGCTTGTAAATTATATTTGTGTTCTTCATATTTCCCCTCTTTTATTCCCAGTATATGCTTCTTTCGTTCTAATCGAGCAAGTATTTCTTCTTTAACCTTTTTCAAATTCTGTAACCGATTCCACTCTGTCTCTTTTGCTTCAAGTATTTCATTCAAAGTTTGTATGTCTAACATTAAACGTGTCATATTCTCATCGATGGCATCCAATGTAGTACCATTGTGTTTCACATGGTTTCCAAGTACCCCATCGTATTTGGGAAACAGCTCATTGATTTGTCTATACAATTGTGTGGATGTTGGTCGCTCTGGTTGATGTTTTTTATTTTCATTGCAATTACTTTTTCTCATTGGCGAAGGGGAGCGTGATCTTTTTTTGGTAGTATGTTGCTGCGTATGCGCTGGCAATTCCTAAAAAAAATGTATATACAAATATTTGAAAAAAACCTAATCGCAATATTTAATTTTTCTGCAACGTTTATTACCTGTATTGTTGGTTTTTCCAGTAGAGGACTTTGTACTTCATCTGAATCGTTTTGTTTATCTACAAACTCCTTTTCCGGCTTTTCAAAAAACTGCGGTTTTGTAACTACATCTTCTTTTGGTATTTCTCTGATTTCCTCTTCGAGCTCTTTTTCACTTTCCTCTTTATTTTTGTGTGGAGAAATATCCTCTACATCCGATTCATCTAAATCAATAGTTTCTGATACGTTATTTGTCAATTTAACTTCCTTATTATTATTAGTCGGGTTATATTCTCTTTCACGCGTAAGAGATTCAATGCTGGTGATGTTTTTCCTTTTTAAACATAGTAAATACTCCTTAGTCTTTTCCCGTTTCGCTTTTCCACTTAGCCTGTTAAAATATATATATATATTATTATAAAATATATAGCTTATACGAATGATTACGTTATATACCATTTCAAGGCTCTAGCTTTGTATTTGCTACACAGTTTTCTTTTAAACGGCAGTCTCTGCTCTTTTCTTAAGGATCGTATGGAAGGTGGCATATCATATATCCGATTAGAACTTTCTCGCTTGATTTTTTGCTGCGAACTTATGGCGACATTCATAAGTTCATCATCATCCTCTTCGCTATATTCATCACTGCTTATAAGGTTCTCCGTGTCGTCGTATATATCCAGATTCGACATATTAATGAGCCTAAAATAGTATAACAAATAAGTTCTTGCCTTCATCTCATCAAATAAAAAAATATATAGTACATAAATAATTAAAAAAAAAAATACATTTTTACACTTGTTCAATTATCCTAATTTGCTACTAATCATACACGGATACATCGAACCTTATTAACGCTTGGCATTGATGCTTCGTTTTCCAGCCGGCTTTACGTGAAAAACTATCAACAATTGTTAATTTATCATGAAATTCCACCGATTGTTAATAGCTGGAATCCAAAATACTTACCGAGTTTGTTGTCTACGTAGCAGCAATTCTTTATAATATTTCCCACTCTAATACGCTACTTTAGCACCAAATTTTACTACTATAATAAAATTTGCAATAGCAATCAAATGTCATAGCGATGGTAATCACAATTTAAAACAATCGATTGCTTCCAATAAGAGTTGCCTGCATTTCTGTTGGTTTCGAAAATTGGCAATTTCAATTATAAATTTACCGTGCGATTCTGAACTGTGATACAGTGTCAAGTCTCTAAAATTGAGATTTTAAGTTAGAGACAATTCTTGAGACTTGAGACGACTTTGCTATTCTGTAAGTTACAGTCACAAAATCTATTACATTTCATTATTCAGAGATGTTTTTACACTTGAATGAAAATAAATATGTCGATAACAAATATTAAATTTCCTATAACATAGTCAAAAGACATAATTATCAATAAAACAAAAATATATGTTCACTTTGTTTCATAGTACATATTTACGAAGTTTATGTAAAATTGGAGGATGGAGTCATGTGTAGAAGTTCACGCAAGTGAGGAAAGTTCTCTGATCGCCATTCACTTGGGAGTGGCCAGAAACGATTCTTTTACACATGGCTCAAGCAGCTCACTACTTCCGGTCTTTGACCAAGTATCCTCTGGGTAGCCTAAGAACATCCGTTCGAAGGCGAGCTAAAGTGAGAAGGCGAAACATTCCCTACAAGGGTTGTGCGCTGGGTTTGGGACCCGCCACGTAAAAAACACCCCCAGTGAAGAGCTACAACCAGCCTCGGATGAGAGACCCCCCTTTTGATGACGATCATGGCAAACGAAATAAGGACTACGAATTTATGGTCCTTTGCGCGTTAGCCACGGCGAATACCGCATTCGATGGAACGATGAGCTGTACGAGATATACGACGACATTGACATAGTTCAGCGAATTAAAAGACAGCGGCTACGCTGGCTAGGTCATGTTGTCCGGATGGACGAAAACACTCCAGCTCTGAAAATATTCGACGCAGTACCCGCCGGGGGAAGCAGAGGAAGAGGAAGACCTCCACTCCGTTGGAAGGACCAAGTGGAGAAGGACCTGGCTTCGCTTGGAATATCCAATTGGCGCCACGTAGCGAGAAGAAGAAACGACTGGCGCGCTGTTGTTAACTCGGCTATAATCGCTTAAGCGGTTTCTACGCCAATTAAGAAGAAGAAGATGTAAAATTTATTTATTTTTAACCTTTTCGTGCTTGAGTTGCTTACAAAATATAAAAAAACGACTGTCGATTAATATCTATGATGATCTCTATTCAGTACATTCAAAATGACAAAATGAGTTCTTTCAGATTTGTGACCTGCTAACTATCAGTTCTCGAATTTGAGGCAATATTTTGAGACTAACTCACAAATTGAGACTTTACCTCAAAATGTCTCAAATAGAGACTAGAGACTGGTTACGGAATCCCGCTATTAGTATATTAATTTTGTAAGCAAATTATTCGGTCACTTAGTTGTATATTTTGGTTAATTATTTGTATTTTATTATTTATTGTGTTTTTCATTAAAAATACGTACAATATTGTGACGAACACAGATGGTAGAACAAAATTGAATCGACAATAAATTGCCAGAATTAACTAGATACCGAAATTCGTAGCTGCCAGAATATTCGAGTAGCAAAGTTTAGGCAGAGAATGTATATCATAGAGGTTCATGGGGCGGACAACAGGGCACGAAAATAACAGAATCGAGCAATTTCAGTCTTAATTGGGAAAAATTATGCTAATTTCAATGTCTAGAAATGTACTCTTACAAATTCGCAAGTTTATAATGCTCAAACCAGAGAACATAAAACAATAAAATTAAATATGGTGAATTCCTAGGTTGAAGTTTTTCAGCTCTGTTAGCCGTCCAATCGAGCATTATATTTTCCAGGGAAAAGCTGGTTTTCGCACGAAAACTTGTGTTTTCGTCTATGTAAAATCTGTCAAACGAAAACACACTTTTCGCTGAAAACTGCTTGAAAACTTACATTCCACTCATTGTAATCGGTGCCTGCTCTAGTTTAATCGATGCTTGTGGAAGACATATTTTGCCGGCCCTAAATTGTAACTTCATTTTTGTTTACATTCCATATACAAAAACAGCTGTCGCTTGATATTCTCATATTGAGGGGATTCTCTTGCTCTTGCTAAACCTTGCACGGTGCAGAATTTGCAGAATTTTCCTCTTGGTGTAACGAGACAATAACAAAAACACGCAGAAAATGTTTTGCAATGGCTGTAAAATATGTCAGACCAAAACCCATGTTTATTTTCGTGCAATGCAATGGGTGCTCTCTTCGCCTTGCATATTTCGGTATAGGATTTTTGCATTTTGTGCCATCGTGCAATCTTGCAAGAGCAAGATAATGTCGCTATTGATACATACTGACACATTGTCGATCGAACGACTTAGTTTACACAACATACAAATGTGTTTTCAAAATGTTTTCAATGTCGGTCCGAACATAGTATTATACAAAATTCGATTTGCACCTTCTCATTGTTTTATGTTCTTTGGCTCAGCTCTGTTAACGCGCCACTGTTAAATTTTCTCCTTCTGAGTTAGCTGTGGTGAACACGCTCATTGCATTTTGTTAGAGTGCAACTAGTGAATTCCGTTCCGCCCTTCCGTTGTGATTCTCTCTTGATCACATTTGAGTAATGTTGCCAAATGCTCAATAGGGGTATTCTCTTGCTCTTGCAAACCCCTTGCACGGTGCAAGAATTGCATATATTTCCTCTTGGTGCACCAGCGCAACAACAAACACACGCAGAAAATTATTTGCAATGGCTGTAAAATATGTCAGACCTAAACCCATGTATATTTGCGAGCAATGTCACGGTTTGAGGAAGGTAAGTTTTAAATAGATTTTATAATTTTTATTTAAATTATAAAGTTTTGTTACAGTTTTTTTATTGAAAATGTATGCAGAAGGTGCGTCAATTCACAATAGCCATGCCCGAATCAGCCGTTCATATATCACTAGATTCTGCAATGGGTGCTCTCGTGTCCTTGTATATTTCGGTATAGTATTTTTGCAATCTGCAATCTTGCAAGAGGAAGAGAATACGCCTAATATGTATACATCAAAACTAACAGCCCTATTCTCATGTCCTCACAAAAATCACCACCCTCTCTATTGTGAGGTGTTTGTTATTTGTGAGGTTTTCCGTATGCGGAGGTGATTTCAAAAGCTCAAAACCTCACAATTCACAAGCTTGTCCATAGTTGGACCTTTTCTATTCTCAACTGATTTGTGAGGTTTATTTTGTAACCTCACAAGAAAAAAGCACAAAAAACTCACCACATGAGGTGAAAAGCACTTTGCTGTGAAACTACTTTTTTACAAAACCAAACAAGACAACAGAAGACATCCAAAGCAAATGAGTAATTTTGCATACATTTAACGGGTTTTTCAATAAGAGCGGTACAAAAGTTTTTGTTTAAATAAAACAAAAGCGGTTTGGGATATAAATGAAACTCTTTATTCCTGTGAAAGTACATTCGATGCCATTATGTATTCAACTCGACTTCGTTTGCATGGCACGGGCACGCTTGCAGAAGTCCAGACACTGAATCCAATTTTCTACGGTTTTCAAGCATAAATAACCGATACTGCTGCAATTTCACTTTCGATATTCGTACGAAGTTCATAAATCGTCGCAGGCTTATTGGCATTGACCACCAACTACTACTTGACGTAGCCCCACAGGAAATAGTCTAACGGCGTCAAATTGTACGACCTAGGTGGCCTATGGACTGGGTCATTTCGTGAGATAACACATTCACCAAACTGGGCTTTCAATAAATCGATTGTGACATTCGCTGTGTGGCTTGTGGCGCCATCCTGTTGGAACCATGTTTTGTATAAGTCCATATTATCCAATTTGGTTATCATTGAGCGGTAGCAATTCCCACTCACAGTAACGTTAAAAAAAAAAGATTTTGCATCGCTCTTATTGAGAAACTCGCTCTTAAAATTGAGGCCACTGACATTGGATTTCTGTAGTAATTTTTTATAATTTCGACACGTTGTTGGATCCTATATCTTTCCATGATGAATGTAGTCAACCGTTCCACTGCAACATCTATCCCCGTAGCTTGAAGGAGTTGGTTGGCTACAGTTAAGAACTTGTATGGACCACCGCCAGTCCTTTGCTTCGAAGCTTTGTTTTATGAAATTGCCTTTTTATATTGTGCTTTTGAATAGCAAATATCTATTTGTGTATTTAATTATTATTTTTAATAATTTAAATTTTATTTTTTCAACTATTGTTAATTATTGATCTTAATTTTCGCCAAGTTTTCGCATCTTTCATCGGTTGCACGGCAGCGCTAAGTTTTAGCATCAATGGCTTAGAAAAATAACTTTCATTTTGCTTCCGAATATTTGTAACTGATTTATTTAGAACTTTTTGTTTTTAATTCGCACTTTAACGTTTCTCAAATAGCTATCGAATAGCATTTCGATTCTTTCGTACAAACGAGAATACGTTATCGAATGAGGAAATAACAAATTTCGAAAATGCGTATTCGATAGCGAGTAAAACGATCCGAAAACAAAAAAAAACATGAATTTCACTCGTTAACGAGTGACTCGATTCGGGCATAGATTTATAATTTTACATTGTGAGGTTTGCATTCAGACATAAACTATTTATGAGGAAATTGCGAGGATTTGAGCTTCTGTAATCAACTCAGCATATGGAAAACTTCACAAATAACAAAAACATAACAATAGTGAGGATGGTGACTTATGTGAGGGCATGAGAATGTTATTACACATATTAAGCTTTTCAGTTATAATTTTTCATAATGAAAATATCAAAACTAAAATTATTTTATATAATGTTAAACGATAAGTATGTGTAGACTTCTGCGATAGTTCTTTCAATGTTTTGGAGATTCGGCCCCTTTACGATGTATCGGTCGGGACATATTGATTAATTTACTCTTTTATTAATCATTCTTGAACCGGTTACATGCTAAGTACTTTATCACTAAATCGATTCGATTGTTTATATAAAATTGCAACTCTGTGTAAACCACTTAATCATTTTGAAGATTACGACTTTCGAACAACACCTATTTGTCATTGCTAGATTGGTCATTTATTTTTATATGAGAATTGCTTAAAAACTCATATTATTAATTTATTTTATAATGACATCATATGTGCGAGCAATGTACGATTTCTCTGGCGAGCCAGGATCGTCGGAGATTTCAATTAAAGTTGGTGAAATCCTGGCAGTGACTCGAACAGACGTTGGAGAAGGTTGGTGGGAGGGGAAGAATAGTCAAGGAAAAGTTGGTCTCTTTCCAGCGGCATATGTGGAGGTAATGTCGGCGGCGGAAGCACAGAAACACAATCAGCATGCTAGTGCTAGTAGTCCAGTTGCATTGCCTGCTGCGACCACAACTGACCCATCGAATCGATATGATCAAACTGCTGATGAATATGACGACTGGGAGGATGATTGGGATGATGACAACGAGACTTACTCGGAAATAGGGCCTAGTGGTGGGACAAAAACTAGTAATCACACAGGTCTTGCTAATCAACTAACACATTCCGCTAGCAATTATGATAACAAAAATCTGCCAGCTGCACCAATGGACGACACTATCTCATTAGCATCTATAGCTGCGCCGAACAACACAGCAACTTTAAAGAAGTCTGGAATGTTCGGTAAAAGCTCAGATTCGTATATACTGGGATTGGGAAATAAGGAAAAACTTTCTGAACACGAAATTGTACATATTGCATATGTGGAAAGTTTTTGTTATTGGCAAACTAATCACCAACGTTACACTGTAATAGTAGCCAGTCCCAAAAAAGAATCTAAATTTAAAGGAATGAAAACTTTTATTGCATACCAACTGACACCCAGTTTTAACAATATATCTGTAAGTTTTAAATTCATTCGCACTAGTTTTTCCCTGCGTCAATTTGAACATAATTCTGTTGCAGGTATCAAGACGGTACAAACATTTTGATTGGCTACATGAACGTTTGGTGGAAAAATTTTGCCTCATCCCCATACCACCGCTGCCAGATAAGCAAATTTCTGGACGTTATGAAGAACAATTTGTGGAACATCGGCGGGTTCAATTGCAAGAATTCGTAGATTGGGTTTGTCGCCATCCTGTACTGTCACAATGTGAGGTTTGGCATCATTTCTTGACCTGCAACGATGACAAGATGTGGAAATCGGGCAAAAGGAAAGCCGAACGTGACACTTATGTGGGAGTCTCCTATTGTTGGGCCATATCACCGCCGGAAAAGACATTGTTGCCATCGCTTGTAGATGCTCAAATAGAAAGTTGTTTACAGTTCACGCATGCAATGGATATTTCGGTACGAAATCTCTTGGCATTATCTAATGATACGGCGAAACGTTATCAAACACAATGTAAAAAAGAATTCCAACGTATTGGGGATGGTATGTCGGACTTGGCAAAGGCCTTAAATATAGACGAGCGTCGTGCACCTTCAAAAACAACACCGCTATCAGAAAGTGTTGGGCGCGTTGGTGGTATTTTCATTGGTATTGGGCAACTATTTGGTGACCAACCTAAATTGGACTGGATACCACTTTCGGACCGTTTACATATCTACAGGTAATACGATAGTTAGGTTTAGTAGAGGTATATATGCATAAGAAATTTTTTGCAGAGATTTTGTGTCAGTATCTTCTGACTGGTATAACAGTAATTCCTCTACTGTGTCTCGTGTTTGCATATAAAAGCTTATCTATTGTCATATGTGCTTGTTTTCTCACTTTCTAGCTCACTTATCAATCTTGTTCATTACTGAAAAATATATACATACATACATAAGTATAATAAGTATTTATATATATTTTTTTTCAGAGGCGTCCTCAACAGTTTTCCTGACATTCTTTCAACACATAAGGGTGCAATGCAAAAACGCAAAGAATGCGAACGTTTAACCTCTGAGCAAAAGATGAGCAATGCCCAAATGACCGATGTGAATCGTCGCACCGATGTCATTTCTTACGCTGTAATGGCAGAAATGTCACATTTTAAAGAAGAACGTGATACGCATATGAAACAGGCGCTAAAATCTTTTATAGAAGAGCAAATTAAGTTCTATTCGAATGTCGTTAATAGGCTGCAAGAAGCTTATCGCCAGTTTGAATAAATTCGGTAACTACAAACGTTGATCCCTAAGCCACGGCCGCTTTTATATAATTGCTTTATTGTATGTGTGTGTGAGATTACAACAATAGAAACAATAGAGAAGCAGCACTGCACAAGAAAATATCCAAAACAAATTTCATATCTTCATAATTCTAATTGCATCGGCAAAAACGTCAGTGCCCAAGCTGCAAAACGGCAAATGTTTGTGCTATTTTATGTGGTGGTAGTGACAGAGAAATCAGAAGAATAATTAATGTATTTCCTATGCATAATGAGTTTTATTTTTTTATATATGTATATATACCTACATGTATTGAATGCAAACGCAGCATGTATTGCAAATGAAATTATTCAAAATTGTAAAGAAAATGTGATTATGTCCGTGTATTTAAAATATTCAATAGTGCAATCTTTTGATGTAGAATTATGTATAGCAATTTTATTTCATACATGCATTTACAACTTGGGTACTTTTGTTCTTGTTCGATTAATTTGTATTTGTTCATTTATAGTATTTTATATATTGTGAATATTATCTAATTTGAGCATACTACTAAAGTGTTAAATATATATTATATATTTTATATGCAAATATACACGTACCTTTACACAAAAACAATGAACTTATGCAGCCATCCACGAATTGAGAATTATGAGTCATTGCTTTGTAACTGCAGGTCTCACAGACTTTAGAAGTGTCGTTTAATGTCATGTAATATATTGTTGTTTTCTTCGTGCTTGTTAAATAGGTTCCTTCGCCATGTGAACAGTAGTTTATGTTGCAGGAAGAAACTAGAACTTTTGAAGTATTACTTTTCAGTTCAAAAGAACACATTTGCAAACTAGGTCGAATAATTAGTATAATTATTAGTCTTGCTATAAAGTGTAGAACTAATATTCAAATTGTGTTATACCTACAACATTTAGCGGTTGGCTTCCATTGCCACGACAGGCGGGTGCACGTAACCGGCCCGGATTTGCATAAGGTTAAGGACTGTCAACTCGGCAGCATTCCTCCAAATGAATTTAGCGATGTTTACTTTTGTTACAAAACACAGGTGTTTTTTTTCAACTTGGTTTGAATGTGTTCAGGGTCGGGTGGTGTTATTTGCTTGGCATGCAAAGAGGTGGTTAGAGTCATGCGGCGACTTGTTGCAATGCCGCTCGACGTGTGTTTAGTATGTCGTCCTCGATTTTGGATAAGTAGGAGCTTAACCTACTATAGTATCTTGAACGGATCTGCGCAAGGGTCTCTAAATTCTCGGTAACTCGAGCTATAGTCTGTAATGGGTGAAGTTGGAGGTGGAGTCGGTGAAGGTGTTAATGGCTTCACTGTGAATGGTGGTCAGTGTGTGTCTAACAGTCCTATTTTGAGAAAACCTGACAAGTAATTTGTGAGGTTTGTTGCAACGTTTATTTTATGAGGTTATTCTTGCCCAAAGCTCACAAGAAAGAAGCACAAAAAACTGACCAGATGAGGTGAAGTAATGGACAACCAAGAAGTGAGTAATTTTGCACATCTATAAAATTTGGTGCATATATTTTTAAGATTTCAAACTGTGAAAGAACAACTCAGGAGCAGCTACAGCATTACAGCGTAGTACCTAAACCTAAATACTTGTATAAAATTGTGAACTTTTCCCAGATGTACTGCCATTGTGGCTTTTTGACAACCCCAATATCATGCAGAAGGTTAATTGTGTATATAAGTACATATTACAAGAAACTCGACTTTAAACCTTAATATAAGATTGTGGAAATTTTTCAAATTCATTGTCGTTATGGCTTTATGATAACTCCAATAACATGAAGAAGCTTGATTAGTTCGAATATCGATATTAATTGCTAAATGTGTATACACTATAAAATCGATTTTAAACCCAAATATAAGGTTGAGAAATTTTTCCAAATGCACTGCCGTTATGGCTTTATGACAACTCCAATAACATGAATAAGTTGATTAGTTTAAATATGTGAAACTAATGTTTTCACGCAACTCAATATCGACTGCTAATTGTTTATATACTAGAAAATTTGTTTTACACCTAAATATGTATGAGATTGCTGAATTTTTCCAAATGCACTGCCGTTATGGAGTTGCTTTATGACAACTCCAATAACATGAACAAGGTTAATTACACTGAATATGTGAAGTTAATGTTTTCATGCAATTCGATATCAATCGCTAAATGTATATATTATAGAAAATCGATTTTACGCCTCAACATAAGATTGCGGAATTTTTCCAAATGCACTGCCCTTATGGCTTTATGACAGCTCCAATAACATGAAGAATATGTGAAACTAATGTTTTCACGCAACTCGATATCGATTCTAGTCTTAAGCCAGACTTGAAAATAAGCCCATAGTGCTTAATAAAAATTATTTGATTGGAAAAGTTAACTGTGATTTTATTTCCTGGACAACAGCACATAGAGCTGGAAAAGTTAACATTTCGAAACACTACCAAGCGGTAGCAATAAAAAGAAATAAAATTGTCGGTTCGGCCGACCAAGTATTATCGTCATTCAATACAGTGCTGAATTTTAAAGCGATCATCGCGCGGTTAGACTTTACTTATGGCTTTATGTCAACTTCGGTAAAATGAAGAAGGTTAATTAACTTTAATATTTGAAGCTAATGATTTGAAGCAACTCGATACGGATTGCTAAATGTGTATATACAAGACAAACGATTTTATATCTAAACTAGCTGACCCGGCAGCCGTTGTCTTGCCTGAAATTATGTGTTTTGAAATGAAAAGAAAGTTGAATTTATATTATGTCGAAAATCATTTATTTTCGATTTTTCCAAATTTTTTCAATGTAACGAAGCTTGATAAACAATATTTTTTGGTTTCTGTTTCGGTGCGTAAATGTACAGAGAAGATGGTTTTCCAACTCATGAGCACGCCACGTATATCCGGCCGTGTGAAAAACATAGCATTTCCAAATTTATGCCACACACTTCTAGCGACTATCCTTGTGTCCTATTGATTCTCATCTCAAATGCAATTTTCACTGGAAACGGAATGCGTTGGAACTGATATGGAAAATTGTAGAACTCTTTGAAAACTGAAAAGGTTTGAACTGAAATGGCAAATCGTTGGAGCTCAGAGGAATTCCTAGAGTCAAGGATTCTGCCCCATTCTATAAGATAGCTACGTTACAATCAGTCGGGTTGCATTACACAGTTTCGGTGCTTGAAGATTGCGAAACATAATAACCACAAATCCAACTTTGAGACGCAAATAATGCGGTGTCATACCAAGCCTCTCCAAAGCACTTAGAAATTCTACTTGATAATTCGCGGCTTCGTCTCATTGTCAAGACGATCGATCGATTTGTATGAACGCAAATCTCCCGGAATTTGACTTTAAATCTTCCAGTTTAAGTCAACAACATCGGTATTTTTGGCAGCTAAAATTGTGCGTGCACTCAAGAAATCGTAGTTACGATAATTTGGCCAATGTCCCAATATTCTTTATGAGTTCATCTTTCATGAATTGATAAACGGCAGATGGAATTGATATTTAACCACCGGAAGTACTATCAACCATAATTGACACATTTCCAATTCTTAGCGAATACTATTTAAAATTTCTTCGATAATGTAACTTTTGTTTGTATACCATAATTGAAGCGGATTTGAAGGTTGATAAGGTGTGTTCAAAAAGTATCGCGAATTTTGAATTTTCGCGGGTTACTTATATTCGAATATCGAATTTTTTGTGGCGTTGTTGCTCATGTCTCTCACTTATGCCGACAAGCTCGGCCATTTTGAATGTTCATTTAATTGTTGACAGCTGCTTTGCTTGCACGAGTTATGTTGCTCAAACTTTCTTCCGTTCAAATAAAACATTGTTAAAATTTTTTCTTGAAGGTTACAAAATAATGATTTTTACAATTTTAAATTTAATTCCACACGAAGTCAAGCAAGTAAAATAAATTTGATGAGTCAGTAAAATTAAAACAATAATAATTGCACAAAAGTTGATAACAGGAAGTAAGCATTAATTACAGTTGTTGCAATGTCTCAAATAATAAAATAAATTTAATGATATGTTCTTATTATTTTATTGGTGCCTTCTGGGTTTTGGTGGGGGTTGATGTGACGATATAACTCCTCCCCCCTTAGAGTAGAGCGATGGCCACAACGAAGTTGGTGGAGACAGAGCGGCTTCAGTGGGCTTAGGACAATACCGAATTCAGGGGTTTTTCCATAACAGAGTTACACAAGTGATAGTTAAGGTGATGAGTATCAATGTTGTTATCGTTATTATGTTTCTCCTTTGAATTGCATCCTTTCTTAATCTCGTAATATCATTTTTGTTGATGAAACTGTAATCTTTGATCTTCTCTAGGCTTAAAGTCTCTGTTATTGTTGTTATTTGCACTTTCTCTAGATTTGGTGGTGCTACGAAGATTGTGTCCCAATGGACTGAAGGGTTGTCTTTATATGTTGTTCCCGCTATCGTGACGGAACAATTCGTGTAGTGGAGAAGGGAGGTTCCTTCAATTGTGAAGTTTTGCCCACAATCAGAGGTTATCGGTAGTCCCTTTACGTTGATAACCATTATATAATTATCTTCCGGTTGGAATATATTCGATGTGGGCCCCACATCGTTCACAGGACATATTGGTGTTTTATTATTCAAGATTCTAGCGATACAAGTTGAATTATTGGTGCTTTCGAAGTCATTTGACCTCTTGCAGTAGTACACGTTCTCAATTTTTGGGCAAATCTCTGTTAAGTATTGGAGCTCGTGGTTATTGTAACTTACGTATGGTTTTGTTTTAATTACTTTCGTATTATTCATAGGAAGAGGAATGAGATGGAAAAGCGAATTCGTACTTTTAGCCAAATTTGGAAGTTTTATATTAAAAACAAGAAAAACGTTAACTTCGGTTGCACCGAAGCTAAATACCTTTCACGGGTGCAATTCTGTTAGTAACTATGTGATGTAGTTTTTTAGAGATTACATTGTTGCCTTAAAAAATAACATATATCAAATTTCGTCAATATATTTTGACAAATGTGAAAGTGGTCCATACAAGAACTTTATTCCGATCGTTCAGTTTGTATGGCAGCTATATGCTATAGTTAACCGATCTGAACAATTTTTTCGGAAATTACATTATTGCCTTAGAAAATAACATATACCAAATTTCGTGATATAAAAGTGAAAGTGGTCCATACAAGCATTTGATTCGAATTCGTACTTTTAGCCAAATTTGAGAGTAGTTCGTTATATTAAAAATTAGGTTGCTATTATTATAATATGCTTGGAGTTCCAGAAGTTCGTAAAGGTGTCCGTCCGAAACTAAGTCAATATTCTGGGACTTAAAATGGTGTCTTATTTCATCCAATTCATCTGGATGAAGAATAAGCTTTGATACTATACCAAGTTTTGCGAGCATTACAGCTTCTATTATGTCAGAGATATGGTTCAATAATAAATCTATATTATAATCAAGCTGATTCATGTATTGGATTTCTAATAGCGCATTGTCTTCTTTTAGAATATGATTAGTTGTTTTTGTTGAGAGTTTTTCTAAAAATTTTGTAATGCTTTCCTGATTGTTATTCATATGCTCTGTCAAATTTTTAAATCTCTGTATCATTTGTATATTCAAACTTTTTTGATTTTCCTCTATTATTTTTGAATTTAATGTTGTGTCCTGGAGTTCTTGTATTTGTTTATTTATAGTCATAGCGTCATTTGCGTCCATGTTCCCAGTTACATATTTTATTACAGAGCCTAAGCCGTTGAATAGTCCTCGTTTTGTACGTTTATATGGATTTAATGTCTGTAGTTTGTTTTCTTCCCTTCCCTTAAGTTTCATCTTACAAATTTTAGCAGCATCTTTTAGAAGGCTATTTTTTTCAAATTTGTCTACGATAGTAATTAATTTTGAAGTTTGCGAATTATAATTGTCCAAGTCTATTATATGAATGAAATTGAAATAACTTTCAATCGTTCTCGCGTGTCCAATCTTCAGGGCTATCATATTCTGGTCTTCGTCAAAATTTTGTATTTCCAAGACTTGTCCATAAGCAAAGGCTATTCTAAAGGTAAATAATTGTTTATTATTTTCGTGGTCTCAGTTTAATTTTTGATTTGTGTAATTTTTTGTCTTTAGTAGTTTGTAAAGTAACGTCATTATCTTTTAATACTTTATGTTTTGAGAATCGTGCAGTTATTTTGTTTCTCCTACATTCTTTTCTATATATATCCTCTTCTTTGTTCCTACGCTCTGGAGGTTTCCTAGATTTATTAAGACGACTAATATTTTTTAATTTAGCTTTCATAACTTTTTCTTTAATTATGGGGTATAGTTTTTCTTTAAATTCATTTAACTTAACTAAAAATTCGTGTTTGTTGTCGTATTTTATGTCTCTTGAGAAGTTATACGGTCTTCCAAAGAATAACTCATATGGTGTAAATTTTGTAGATGAATGGATTGTATTATTGTAAGTTATGAACGTCTCATCTAATATCTCTTCGTGATCTAATTCCAATTTCTTGGATTTTCTGGTTGTCATTATAATTCTGTATATTTCAGTTAGGGTTGAATGAAGTCGTTCTACTGGAGAGTTGCTACTGGATTGTTGAAATGATGTGAAGTGAAGTATAATTTCATATTGTCTACAAAAATCTTTAAAAATGTTAGATGTAAATTCGGTACCCTGATCACAAACAATTTTCTTAGGTATTCCCGCAAGGTTCATAAATGTTTTTAAAGCTTTAAGCACACAAACGCTTGTTCTTGATGGTAATGTATAGCCTGTCGCATATTTAGAAAATTTATCGATGATGGTCAAAATACATTTACTATTTATAGTATATACATATGTCAATGTGCAAAATTTGAAGAGGTTCGTTTGGTGTTTCTGTAACTTGGAATTCTAATTTTGGTGGATGTCTGTCATATTTGAGTGTATTGCAAATTTCACAATTATTTAAAGTTTTATTTATTATAGATTGCATAAGGGGAAAATAATATTGTCTCTTTAAGTATTCATAAATTTCGGTAATTCCTCTATGGTTCCTATTTTCATGACAGGTACGAATTAGTTCAACTTGTTTATCATTGTCAGTTACATCTGATAGGATTTTAGTGCATCGGACAATACGAAATTGTTTTCCATTTGAAAAGTATTTTGAGTATATCAGTTGAATAGTTCTGAAGGTTGGTTCATCGGAGAAAATGGCAGTTAGTTTACCTGAGGGTATAAATTTTTTGAAAATCTGAACTATTGTGTCTTGAGAAAATTCTTTTTCTCTTATAGTTCTACGTTGTTTGTTTCTAAAGATGGTTTCAACAGTCATACTGGGTTTTTTGTCAGATCTTTCTAATAAAAGTTGCAAGTTGAATTCATTTAAAGGTTTTTCTGAGATTGGTATGCCATCATTCACATTTTCTTTACATGAATGTATTGTAGACAGTTCTTCCGAATCACACAAATTTATATCAGCGGTTTTATCATGGTCTAATTTTATCCTGCTCAATGCATCTGCGTTACTGTTCAATTTTCCTTTTTTGTATACGATCTCGTAGTCATACTCTTCCAACTTCAGGCGCCATCTCACCAATTTCGAATTGGGCTCCTTGAGACTCATTAGCCATGTAAGTGGTCTGTGGTCAGTAATTATTTTAAATTTACGACCGAAGAGATATGGGCGGAAATATTTGGTTGCCCACACTATGGCTAAAAGCTCTTTCTCAATAGTGGAATAGTTAATCTCACTCTCAGAAAGAGTCCTACTTGCGTAGCAAATAGGTTTGTCACTACCTATGTGACCTTGAGAAAGGACTGCTCCAAGCGCAATGTTACTTGCGTCTGTTGTGAGTAAAAATGGCTTTGTGAAATCAGGGTATTGCAGTATTGGATCGTTCATTAAAATGTTCTTGCATGTTTCGAAAGCTTCTAGGTATCTGGCGTTTAGTGTTATGCTTCTGCCCTTTTTTAAGCATTCTGTCATTGGTTTTGCAAGTCTTGCCAGGTTCGGGATAAACTTCCTATAATAACTAAGTAGGCCTATGAACGATTTTATTTCACGATTAGTTCGTGGTATTGGAAATTTCTGGATAGCTTCTATTTTTGTCGGATCCGGTTTTATGCCTTCCGTCGTGACTACATGTCCTAAAAAAGCAATTTCTTTTCGCATAAACTCTGATTTGTCCATCTGGACCTTAAAATTTGAACATCTTAACTTTAGAAAGACTTTTTCTAGATTCTCAATATGTTCCTGGAGGGACGTCGAAAATATAATAATGTCATCTAAATACACTAGACAGATTTTTCCAACTAAATCATTTAGGACATTATCCATGACCCTCTGGAAAGTTGAGGGTGCGTTTTTTAAGCCAAAAGGCATTCTTACGTATTCGTAGTGACCCCCTTCCACAGTAAAGGCTGTTTTTGATATGTCCCGTGGATCCATTTCAATTTGATGGAAGCCGCTTGCTAAGTCCAAAGTCGAAAAGTAAAGGCATTTGCCCAGTTTATCCAAGATCTCAGATATGTTCGGGAGTGGGTACCTGTCCGAGATGGTTTTCTCGTTCAACTTCCTATAGTCAATGACCAGTCTCCATTTCGTTTTCCCCGATGCGTCCTTCTTTTTTGGAACAATCCATACTGGAGAGCTCCATGGGGAAAAGCTCGGTTTAATAATCCCTTGCTCCAACATCTCTGATATCTGTCTTCGAACTTCCTCTTTGTGAACGAAAGGATACCTGTAAGACCTAGTATGAATAGGAATATCGTCCGTCGTCCTAATTCTGTGTTTTATTTCATTTGCAAACGTCAACTTTTCATCTCCTCTATAAAAGATATCACTATATTTAGTACATAGTTTCAAAAGTTTATGCTTTTCTTCGCCATTCAGATGTTCCATTCGGAGTAAGTCAGATAAATTTGCAATTCTTTCACTGTTTGATTTGCAATGCATATTAAAGTTATTAAGTTCGACGAAGTTTTCTGAATCATACGGACTTGTTTTCAGGGGTTGCTCTAAGAAAATTGTTTGGTCATTCCCCGTGGGATTAACTACTTCTATTGTACTAAACCAGTCTTTCGCAAAATATATGCCTGGAGAAATAATTAAGCCGTTGTCCAAAGTTATTGTATTTATCATAATATCTCCTTCCTTAGAATCAACTGGCAGTTTTACGATTTGTTTCGAATTTGCCTCTATTGTGAATTTATCAGAGGAAAAATTTGGTTTCATTTTAAGAGGTATTGTAATATTATTTGTAATTAGTATTTTATTTTCAAGATCAATTTTAGCTTTAATTTTTGTCAGAAAATCTAAGCCTAACAGTCCGTCAAAATAATCATGGAATTTAAAAACTAAGAATGTAAGAGTTCCTGTTTTCCTAATTTCTTTGAAAATAGGTAATGTCACTTGCTTGTCAATTATATATTTATGTAAGATGGTAGATATAGTTATTGGAATACATTTCTTGATATCTAAGGGATTTATAAATTCCGGGTTTATAAATGAAGAAGAAGCTCCGGTATCTATTAGGAATCTTAATTGTCTGCCAAATGGAGAGCTTATACTGATATAGGGTAAAATACTACCATGTTTATTGCAGTCTATATATCCTGTTTGTTTCTTGAGGCTAACTGTAAAAAATCCTGATTATCGTCAATATTGTAATTTTCATATTGGTCCAGGTTTATCTTGTTAGCGTGGTCAAGACATGGGACAGAGCTTTCATTTCGAAGACTTCTAAATTCGTTAATATTATTCATTTCATTCCTATTTGTTATCCTACTAAATTGAGTGCTTGGGCTAGTTTTAAATTTGTTTGTGCCCTTTTCAAATTTTGAAAATCCACTACCGGTATCCATAGGTTCTGGTGGAGGCTGTGATTGCCTCCAATTTGTTTGTCTCGAAAAATTATCGAAGCGTTGGCTGGGTTTAAAATTTGAAAAATTCTCGCGATGTACTTGGGAATTTTGGAGTAACAAATTACGATTCTGATTGTTTGAATTTGGCTCAAAATTATTGTTATTAACATAGTAAGGTCTGGTTGAAAAATTAGAATATCTTTTAGGTTGGTAATAATTTTCTTGTCTTGGTGCATTATTTACAAAATTTTGTGGATATTTAGGATATGGATTATATTGGTAATTTGGTCTCCATTGAGGATATTTGGGTTTATTCAAATTGGACCTAATATAATGAATATTCTGTTCTCTGATGCAGTAGTCAAGGGCAATCGGCAATGATTCTGGTCTCATTGCTCTAATCGTAGATCCCATAGGTTCCCGTAAACCCGACAAAAATGAGTTTAGGCACATTTCAGAAAATAGATTTCTCTTTGCATTAATTACATTAGTGTCGGACTCATGGATAGATAAATTATTAGACAAGGCTGATTGGATTTCCATTATTTCGCTGTAATATTTTTCGATCGGTTTGCCGTATTGTTTTAAACAATGAAGATCTCTAATTAGGGATGTTTCTGTTCTTTTATCTGAATAATGCGATATCAAGTTTCCTCTGATCTCATCCCAATTGAGGGATGTGCCATACATGTTTAAGACTTCGTTGGCTTGACCATCTATTTTATTTCTTATGGCCCTCAAGAGGATTAGTCCATGAGGAGTGTTATCTGCTCCACTAATGTGAAGGAGTATTTCTTCCACATTACTAATGAATTCGTGGAGCAATCTTGGATTACCATCAAATTTGGGTAGGTCCTTGATTGCATCTGGAATTCTAAGTGAGTTAAAAATGTTGATATTATTCATGTTGTTACTATTAGTTGTCGTTTGAGTCCCTGATATACTTGGAACTTCTGTATTTGAAAGCATATTAAAATTTAATGTACTGTCCTCGGATATAACGGGTAGGCTTCTTGACTTAAAAATCTTAAAACTTTTAGGATATGGAAAATATCTAGATTTACTACTCATCAAAAATAATTTGTTTTATTTACGTAAGATAATTTGGTTCCGATTGATAGGAATTTGGAATCAAATAATGCCTACACAAAAATAATATGTAATTAATTTTTATTTAACTTTTTCTACTTTTCCACTTCTTCCTTTTCCTTTTTAATTTTATTGATTATGGCAATGTATGTTATATTTTCTTTTATATATATACATATATATATACAATATATATATATATTTTTTTTTTTAATGATCCTTCATATCTTTCTTTTGAATTAATATATTTTTATTTAAATTTTTTCTAATTTCATCTACTTTCACAATATATTTATGTACATACGAGTATGTTAACTATTCTTAAAAAATTCTTTTTTTGATCTTTCCAATCTTTCTCTTGAATTAATATATTTTTATTTAAAATTTTTTCTAATTTCATCAACTTCCGCAATGTACATATGTTAACTTTTCTTCGAATTTTTTTTTTGTATTTTTTTATATATTTTTTTTGATCTTTCCAATCTTTCTTTTGAATTAATATATTCTTATTCCAAATTTTCTAATTTCATCTACTTTCGCAATATATTTATGTACATATGTTAACTTTTCTTCAATTTTTTTATTTTTTATTTTTATTATTATTATTATTATTTTTTTTTTATTTTATATATATATGTAATTCAATAACCGCTCATTTACTTACAGAGCCCCTATGAGAATGATATGCATGAGGGGTGTAGGTCCTTTTTTCCCAACGGTTCACTTATCTCCTTGTGGCCTTGTACCAATGTTCTCTTGGTATTTGTTTTCCGTCCGATATTCCCTCGGATTTAGAACAGGCGGCCCCTTATGTGGTCCAAGGATTCACAAAGTTTTATTTTGTTAGCACTCTTAGTTTCGACTCGAACCGTTGGCTTTTCGACTGCGCCAGTTATGTTGCTCAAACTTTTTTCCGTTCAAATAAAACACTTTAAACACCTTATTTCTTCGAAGGTTACACCAATAATGATTTTTATTTTTTTAAACCAATTCCACACGAAGTCAAGCAAGTAAAATAAATTTGATGAGTCAGTAATAATTAAAACAAAAGTTGATAACAGTTGGTAAAAGTAAGTATTAATTACAATTTTTGCAATGTTTTAAATAATAAAACAAATTTAATGACATGTTCTTACTATTCCATTGGTGTCTTATGAAGTCAAGCAAGTAAAATAAATTTGATGAGTCAGTAAAAATTAAAACAACAACAATTGCGCAAAAGTTGATAACAGGAAGTAAGTATTAATTACAGTTGTTGCAATGCCTCAAATAATAAAATAAATTTAATGATATGTTCTTATTATTCTATTGGTGCCTTCTGGGTTTTGGTGGGGGTTGATGTGACGATATAACTCACGTGCACGAGAAGATGTGAACACGAAGAACGTTAGAGAACACATCGATTGGCAAGTTATGCGCAATTTGCGCGAAGCAATCCGCCAGAAACGACCGGATTTGCGGAAGAACAAAAATTGGCTTTGCACCACGATAACGCCCCTGCTCACACATCGTTGCTTTTGCGCGACTTTTTGGCCAAAAACAACACACTAATGATGCCGCAGCCACCGTTTTCCCCAGATCTGGCCCCCTGTGACTTTTTCTTGTTCCCTAAACTGAAGAGGCCCCTGAAAGGACGACGTTACGCTTCTCTTGACGAGATAAAGACGGCATCGAAGGAGGAGCTGAAGAAGATAAAAAAAATGATTTTTTGAAGTGCTTCGAAGATTGGAAAACCCGTTGGCACAAGTGTATAATATCTCATGGGGATTACTTTGAAGGGGACAAAATAGATATTCATGAATAAATAAATAATATTTGAAAAAACACAAAATTCGCGATACTTTTTGAACACACCTCGTATGTCGAAATGATCTTCCCGAAAAGCTTGCGAACTTCATTTGCACCGCATCGTACATATTTTGCTGGCTTGCTTCTAAAAAAATTGTACACACCGTATCATTTACAGTACGCAATGACTCAAATGAAGTTGAAATGCGTGCATTATCCGATAGGAACCGAAGTTCATTTTCTGGTGGATTGTGTAAATTCATCGAAATGCATTATTTGAGAACAAACCTGGATGTCAAGCTACTGGTTGGCCTTCCTTTCTGCGTAATTTTGTTGCTGGCGGTGTTTCCACTGGCTGCACTATATTCTCTGGGTTGAAGTACACTCTTTGGCCATTCTCCAAATTAACTGCGAGACGCACAACAGTCGGAAAACGTTCATGAAATGCAAAAGTAAATATCCTACAAAGCGCTTTATTGCAGTTCGACCGTATCGTTCAAGACCAATAATGCCATGTTGCATCCTTTAGTGACTTACTTGCAAACATACATATTTGATCGATTTCACCAAACTACAATATCAAACATTGACATGAGATTTGAATATGAATTAGACAACAGTGGTGAATATAGTACGATCCATATGTTGTCAACTTCGATATTCACTACTCTAAGTTGTATGGCCGTCTGATGAGCTACGACAATAGAGTAGATATCCATCATTTCCAGTTTGCGATTCCGAAAGAAAAGCAAGTGGATAGTGTTTCGTGCATTTATTGTTAGACATACAAATCGAAGTGAGATTGTGGAGTCCGCAAGGTCCATGAACCATATTGGTTTTTATCACTTCGTTTAATACTGGATCTTTCTCTGCATCAGGAATTTCCGCAGAAATGATTTCATCAATTTGATCTGTTGGAACCACTATCCACCATCCAAAGAAGAACATCGTATCTGTTGATTGAAAAGTCGTGCTGTGACAACGTGACGATCGCTTGCTGATTGACCCCGATCCATATTTCCACACGTATGTCATCGCATTCAGGGAGTATTCGTTCATTTGCCTTGGCGTTGATGGCAAAAAGAACACCGACCGATATTAGCGGGACCTCTTCGTGGCTTCGTAACAAATTTCAATCTGTAATTGATTACTTCGTTTGAAACACACATAAAGTTTTCACTGAATAATTTTAAATTTTTGTTTTTTTAAATAGCCGGAATAAAAGAGCAAGCGACCGAAATTGAACGATTCAAATAATTTACTAATCAAAATATTGAAAAACAAAAGAAAATTCTTATATGAAAAAAGTCAATTTTTGGAAATTTCCAAATTTTCGACTTTTTCTTATGAAAGTTTTTTTTTTTTATTTCTGAACCTTTCCAGATCCACAGCGAACAACTTCTGAAAATTCCATGAGGATAGGTTTCGCTGTTCTCGAGTCTTAGCGTTACTAACGAACAAACATTCATTTTTACTTACATAATGTATGTACCATATACATAAGTATGTATACAAAATAAAACGTTTGTATGGGAAAAAGAAAAGGACTGTTTTTAGGCATTTTCCGGCAAATTTCGTAATTTTTTTTACATAAGAACCTTCTCCTAATAATAACAAATACAACAAAAAAAGAATTAGTGAAATCGGTCTAGCCATTCACTCGTGATGCCGTGACAACGGAAAACGGGTTTAATTCTTATATATACTATAGTATACATACATATGTATGTACATACATAGATATAAGATTGTAAAATTTTTTCAAATGCACCGCCGTTATGGCTTTATGCCAACTTTAGTAATATGAAGAAGGTTAATTAACTTTAATATGCAAAGTTAATGATCTGAAGAAACTTGATATGGATTTCTAAATCTGTATATGCAAGAAAATCGGTTTTATACGGATATATAGAATTGTAAAATTTTTTCAAATGCACTGCCGTTATGGCTTTATGTCAACTTAAGTAAGATGAAGAAAGCTAATTAACTTTAATATGTAAAGTTAATGATTTGAAGAAGCTTGTTATGGATTTCTAAATGTTTATATGCAAGAAAATCGGTTTTATACCTACATAAATATAAGTTTGTGGAATTATCTA